>NC_083593.1:35797583-36402027 GCF_027579695.1 Neoarius graeffei | reverse complement strand
TGGCTGAACAACAATCGTGCTTTAATGGTAAGAATCCTCACCCAGAGGCTCAGTTTATTAATGTGCATCACTTCTAACAGTTTAAAAACTGAAGTTTTAAAGAAAACACACATTAAATGAGATGCTAAACAGAATAGTAGGATTGACAGGCCTGAGAGAAAGAAAGCTGTCCATCCCAAGGGCAAACTGCAGCATGTTTAAGTCTGCAGGAAAATCAATTAATAGAACATCAGCTGCACAGTGCGTAGTATTGCTATCTCACAGCTCCAAGGTCCCTGGTTTGATCCTTTGCTCAGGTTACTGTCTGTGTGGAGTTTTGTATGTTCTCCACCTGTTTGTGTGGGTTATCTCCATGTTCTCCATTTACTGTCTAAAATCATGCCCCAGTGTGTGATGGACTGATGTCCCATCTAAGGTGTAGTCCCAGGATCATTCATGGGCTTGAATATGATAAAACACTTCCTGAAGATAAATGAATGTCTGAATGTAACATCAGCACAGTGCTATAGTGGTTAGCACTGTCGCCTCACAGCAAGAAGGTTCTGGGTTCGAGCCCAGCGGCTGATGAGGGCCTTTCTGTGTGGAGTTTGCATGTTCTCCCTGTGTCTGTGTGGGTTTCCCTCACAGTCCAAAGACATGCAGGTTAGCCTAATTGATGGCTCTAAATTGACGGTGAGTGTGAATGGTTGTTTGTCTCTATGTGTCAGCCCTGTGATGACCTGGCGACTTGTCCAGGGTGTACCCCACCTCTCGCCCATAGTCAGCTGGGATAGGCTCCAGCTTGCCTGCGACCCTGCACAGGATAAGCAATGATGAATGAATGTAACATCTTCTCCACTGGATATCTGCAGAAGTGCTTGTTAATGATGCTTGCCAACCCCTCCTACCCAGGACGCCACCTGTTCCCAAAACTTTCCCCAATAAGTGAAAAATGAACAGCATGTACAAACGATATTCCTCCCCCCCCAGCAGAAGAAATACATTAGAATAGCATGCTACAACTAACATGCTTCCTAAAATAGGCTAGAAATAGGATGAGTTACCTTTAAAGAAGAAGAATGGGTCTATTTCAGAGCCTGGCTTTGTCTCACTCGATTGTAGTCAAGCTTAAGTTTGCCTGCAGATTCAAAGACACAGCCACCCATTCTCAAGTACATGTTTTCTCTACTGCAGTAAATGAGACCACAGGGGCATTATTGAAAGAATTGTGGTTGGCAGATGGAGTTTGCCTCATATTCTCCGGTCTATCACTGAAATCCCTAAAGTGTGAGCTGTGTGATTCGACTGACTGAAAGAGAAGCCCAGGCTCCAGGTTAGACTTTGGTTCTCTGAAGGAACGAGTCCCTTTCAGTCAGCTTAGTGAAAGTCAAACTGAAAACTCTCTCTGAAATTTCCTATGGTTATTTTATTGACATCTCATTTCCTTTCATGTCTTGCTCACAGATAAACAATTCTTGCTGTACATGAATAGTGCAGATGCTGGGTAGAAACATTATCTCATCTCATCTCATTATCTCTAGCCGCTTTATCCTGTTCTACAGGGTCGCAGGCAAGCTGGAGCCTATCCCAGCTGACTACGGGCGAAAGGCGGGGTACACCCTGGACAAGTCGCCAGGTCATCACAGGGCTGACACATAGACACAGACAACCATTCACACTCACATTCACACCTACGGTCAATTTAGAGTCACCAGTTAACCTAACCTGCATGTCTTTGGACTGTGGGGGAAACCGGAGCACCCGGAGGAAACCCACGCGGACAACATGCAAACTCTGCACAGAAAGGCCCTCGCCGGGCACGGGGCTCGAACCCGGACCTTCTTGCTGTGAGGCGACAGCGCTAACCACTACACCACCGTGCCACCCAACATTATTATTATTATTTTATTTTTATTTATATTGGAATTCATTTTGTGTGACTATTTCATAGTGCAATTAAGCTTTACTTTGAATGCCAGAAATGTGACATGATGAATAATATAGATTAGGGCTGCAAGGTAGCTAGTAACAAAATACGTTGGCGTTAATGTCATATATTTAAGCAACTCTGTAATAGTAACCTCGATGACATGAGTCAGATGATGTGGTAAGTGAATTTAATCTGAACGTATAATTTAAATGATAAGACTAAGCTAGCTAATGCTTTGGCTAGATGTTTTATTTTCCCACATTTTTGTGTGACTTTGTTTCTGCAGATGGTGAAAAAAAGTGTTATTGAATTCCAAGGATTTATTTATTTATTTATTTATTTTACCGTTAGTAAGCCTACATATAGGCAAAATGCTTCACTTGGTTAAATATGGATATGAGTGATTCCACGCTTATGGGTACTGAAATGGGGACATGAACTTATTTTTAAAAATTCACCTAAAACCATTTCTTTTTTTACCATCAGGTCATAAAACATGTAATCTTTAATGAATGATATGTTAAAAGATAACTTTAATTTTCTGAGATGTAATAAAAACATATTTATATGCCAAAGTCAGAACGTAACAGAAGTGTTGTGGACATATATATTCTCAATTTTAACAATGTAGAATTACTTTTTGAAACATAGGAAGGTGATGTTTTAGCAAATATAATTAATAAACATGTGTAGTAGAATAAACATACACATTCTTTCAATAAGATTAACATGGTATATAGCTAGATTGTAATTAATTTGTAACAGACGCGAGATGGACAATCGTAACAGAAGTAATGTAACAGACATCATTTTGGAACTCATAGGCTTGACTTTGGCATATAAATATGTTTTTATTACATCTCAGAAAATTAAAGTTATCTTTTAACATATCATTCATTAAAGATTACGTGTTTTGTGACCTGATGGTAAAAAAAGAAATGGTTTTAGGTGAATTTTTAAAAATAAGTTCATGTCCCCATTTCAGTACCCATAAGCGTGGAATCACTCATATATGGTCAAAGACCTTCCCATGGGGTGGTGCAGTAGTTAGCACTGTTGCTTCACAAGCAAGAAGGTTCTGGGTTCGAACCCAGTAGCTGCAAGGGACCTTTCTATGTGGAGTTTGCATGTTGTATCTGTGTGGGTTTGCTCCATTTCAATTGTTTCACAAGCCTGGAAATGGGAGGGTTGCAGCAGGAAGGGTATCTGGCATAAAACTATGCTCCAATCAATAGGGTCCACATGGCAGTGACCCCACACACATAAGTGGGACAAGCTGGAAGGAGTGGGTCAAAGACCTTCCTGTGCCAGGACCTGGTCTTCCAAGACAGTCTCTAACCAGGCCCTTAAGGCACACTGGGTGGCACTGATCTCTGTTTCTCTTGGCCTCTTGTCTATTACATACCGGTAGCTAGAGTTAGTGGGGGGACAGTCCTCTGGTAACCGCGAGAGTTTGACTCCACACCTTTCTGTGTTGAGTTTGCATGTTCTCTCCATGCCTGCATGGGTTTCCTCTGGGTGCTCTGGTTTTCTCCCACAGTCTGGGATTAGGTCAAATGGCTACCCTAAATTGCCCATAGTTGTGAATGTCAATGTGAATGGCTGTCTGTCTGTCTGTGTTCGCTCTGCAGTAGATTGGTGACCTGTCCAGGGTGAACCCTGCTTCTTGCTCAGAGTCAGCTGAGATTGGTTCCAGCTCACCTGTGACCCACAATGGATAAGCAGTAAAGACCATGGATGTATATTGTGTCTGAAAATCCCAGGAGTTCAGCAGTTTCTGAAATATTTAAAGGGGCAAGCTCACTCTTCCCAGAATCCAGTTCATTGTTTTTGTTTACATCCATGACCACTACTCTTTTAGCTCTTTGTGCACGAAACCACCGCAAAGTCACTGTTAGTATTCCCTTCAAAACCTATCTCAAACCTTTTCTTGGTCTATCTGTCATACATGGAAGCTTTGAACAAAATATGCCTTGTCTTTTCTTTCCTTCGCAGCCACCCCTGAGATGGTTGAGGCAGGTTCTAGTCTATTTCAATGGAATAACTATACAAAAACTGAATAGAGCTCTCAAAATAATTTAAAATATAGATATTTTGACAAAATACTGTCAATTTCATGCTACAATTTAAGATCTACAGGTGCTGGTCATATAATTAGAATATCATGAACAAGTTGATTTATTTCAGTAATTCCATTCAAAAAGTGAAACTTGTATATTATATTCATTCATTATACACAGACTGATATATTTCAAATGTTTATTTCTTTTAATTTTGATGATTATAACTGACAACTAATGAAAATCCCAAATTCAGTATCTCAGAAAATTAGAATAAGACCAATACAAAAAAAGGATTTTTAGAAATGTTGGCCAACTGAAAAGTATGAACATGAAAAGTATGAGCATGTACAGCACTCAGTACTTAGTTGGGGCTCCTTTTGCCTGAATTACTGCAGCAATGCGGCGTGGCATGGAGTCGATCAGTCTGTGGCACTGCTCAGGTGTTATGAGAGCCCAGGCTGCTCTGATAGTGGCCTTCAGCTCTTCTGCATTGTTGGGTCTGGCGTATCGCATCTTCCTCTTCACAATACCCCATAGATTTTCTATGGGGTTAAGGTCAGGCGAGTTTGCTGGCCAATTAAGAACAGGCATACCATGGTCCTTAAACCAGGTACTGGTAGCTTTGGCCCTGTGTGCAGGTGCCAAGTCCTGTTGGAAAATGAAATCTGCATCTCCATAAAGTTGGTCAGCAGCAGGAAGCATGAAGTGCTCTAAAACTTCCTGGTAGATGGCTGCGTTGACCTTGGACCTCAGAAAACACAGTGGACCAACACCAGCAGATGACATGGCACCCCAAACCATCACTGACTGTGGAAACTTTATACTGGACCTCAAGCAACGTGGATTCTGTGCCTCTCCTCTCTTCCTCCAGACTCTGGGACCTTGATTTCCAAAGGAAATGCAAAATTTACTTTCATCAGAGAACATAACTTTGGACCACTCAGCAGCAGTCCAGTCCTTTTTGGCTTTAGCCCAAGCGAGACGCTTCTGATGCTGTCTCTTGTTCAAGAGTGGCTTGACACAAGGAATGCGACAGCTGAAACCCATGTCTTGCATACGTCTGTGCGTGGTGGTTCTTGAAGCACTGACTCCAGCTGCAGTCCACTCTTTTGCCGCTTTTCCACTACCAACGCGGTTGAGTTGGGCCGAGCCGTGCCGTGCTGAGTTGGGCTGAGTCGAGCTGAGTGGGGCTGTTGGAGTTGCATTTCGACTACAACCGCGCTGAACCGTGCTGGCTGGAAGTGGGGGGACACATTGGGTGGAGTTAGCGAAAGTGGGTGGACGTCACGTGATGTCGTTAGGCAGCGCAAACAGTGACATCAGTGATCTTTTAAGCGGTAGTCTCACGACCCGGATAGTAAACAATAAACATAGAGGAGATGGAGTCGTTAGTGTTGCTGGTCTTGGTGCTGTGGCTTGTTGTCACCGACAACGCCAACAGATACTGGCAAGAGCGTATAGATGAGGCGAGGCGCATAAGGCTTCAGAAATTCTCATAATTTGTAATTATTCTTCTTCCGGGTTTACGGTGTTTATAGATCCCAGCGTGCTCGCGGGGCATGTGAGGACACTCCTCCTCACCAATCAGTGCACAGGGTAGTGTCTGCTCACGCCCCTAGCCCCACTCGGCTCGGTTTGGCTCGCTTCAGCCCTACTCCAAAACCATGCGAGTTTTGCGTGCTAAGCAGAGCTGAAGCGAGGTGAGTCGCGCCGCTCTGAGGTAGTCGAAACGCGAGCCGTGTCTGGCTGAAGTGAGCTGAAAAAGGGTAGTGGAAAAGGGCCATTTGTGACTCTCCACCACATTTTTGAATGGGTTTTGTTTCACAATCCTCTCCAGGGTGCGGTTATCCCTATTGCTTGTACACTTTTTTCTACCACATCTTTTCCTTCCCTTCGCCTCTCTATTACTGTGCTTGGACACAGAGCTCTGTGAACAGCCAGCCTCTTTAGCAATGACCTTTTGTGTCTTGTCCTCCTTTTCATTAGTTGTCAGTTATAATCATCAAAATTAAAAGAAATAAACACTTGAAATATATCCGTCTGTGTGGAATGAATGTATACATTATACAAGTTTCACTTTTTGAATGGAATTACTGAAATAAATCAACTTTTTCATGATATTCTAATTATATGACCAGCACCTGTACAGCCTAGGACAGGGGTGGGCAATTATTTTTTCCATGGGGCCACATGAGAAACAGAAAATTTTGTGGAGGGCCGGACCATAAGGCTGAACTAAATTCTGCATAACATTTAATTGTATTTCTTTATATAAAGCAGTAAATATCATTGTTTTTACAAGCTGCTAAGACTGGTAAGAGTATGGAAAAAACGAGGTTGCCTTACAAAAAATGTCATTTATTCAATCAAATTTCCCAAAACAATGGTTAACAAAATGTGAATGTTTGTACCATTTTTTTCAGTCACATTCACCCCAAAACACAATAAAGACATCAGAATATCGTCTTTCTACTCCAAATATCAAGCAAGATACATCATATTATAATAATGATGCCCACATTTGTAGTCTAGTCACCTCATTTGGTGTTTTTCAGTTTTTCGGATCTGCTCTCCGCAAACTAAACACACAGCTTTATCTCTGACTTCAGTAAATAAATACTTAGCAGTCCATGTTTTGTTGAAAGCCCTGCATTCGGCATCTAACTTTCTTCTTTTTGCAGACATTTTGGGGGCTAAAGTCTTCCTGTGACCTGCTCGCAACAACGTCGATTCGGTGTAGGTATCAGATCTACAGATCGGCTCTGGCGCTTGCTGGTGACGTCACACTATGTGATTGGCTGGACCGTTTGAAGGATGACGTACAAGTTTGTGGTTGGTCTGGACAAATTACGGAAGTAGTTATCGCGGGATTAGGTTTCGTGGGATTTCATGTCATGTTCATGTCGGGCGCATTGTGTTTTTGTTGAACACAACTTCAAAATAAAAGCAATGCACATTCAGTCCATGCATGAGGTAAAATTAGAAAATACGTTTATTTTGTAATTTCTAATTAACCTTACGCGGGCCGGTCAGAATGACCCAAAGGGCCGGATGCGGCCCGCGGGCCGTAAAATGCCCAGGTCTGGCCTAGGATGTCACCGAATTGTTGCAGATTGATTTTGGAATATCGCTAGCATCGAAAATGGAGACTCGGTACTTGGCGCACAGGATTCTGGGAAGGGTGAGCTGGTCCCTTTAAACCAGTCAAAGTCTCTGAGATCACATTTCCCCTCAATTCTGATATCTGATGTGAACATCAACTGAAATTTTTTGACCTACATGGATTTATCCACTGGGATGCTACGACATGATTGGCTAATTGAATAGTTGTATGAATTAGCAGGGGGACAGATGTTCCTATTAAAGTGGCTGATGAGTGTCAATGCTGTATTGTATGAGTCTTACTATTTTACACAGTCTTAATATAACATAGTATGGCCATCCACTGTCTCTACTAGAGGGAATTATCCCACCGAATGTTTATCTCTTTGACATGACCATCCTGTTCTGACCTGCAAACATGCTGAAAATAAAAATCCATCTAAACTGATTGAATTCAACACTATATGCACATCTGGGCAGATGCTGAATAAATGTAAAGATTTCACTTTAGAGGAGGATCATTGACCATGAGTTCTGCATAGTGGACCTGTGCTTAACATTGCCATGGAAACAGGCTCAAGAGCTGAGCTGCTTACACATGCGCGCGCACACACGCGCGCGCACAGCTCTGCAGTGTCGTCAAGCAGTGGTTCCCTCAAACACAAAAAAGAAATGGATAACCCGTGGCTATTCTTTTGTTGTTGATCCATATGACACTTATGCGGCAAATTCTGTTTGATGTTCACACTACATATACAATTACGGCTGCTACACTTTGATGCAGTTTTCTTATTGAACTTATAATACTATAATTCATAGGAATAAGAATAGATTCCGGGCGGCACGGTGGTGTAGTGGTTAGCGCTGTCGCCTCACAGCAAGAAGGTCCTGGGTTCGAACCCCGGGTCCGGCGAGGGCCTTTCTGTGTGGAGTTTGCATGTTCTCCCCGTGTCCGCGTGGGTTTCCTCCGGGTGCTCCGGTTTCCCCCACAGTCCAAAAACATGCAGGTTAGGTTAACTGGTGACTCTAAATTGACCGTAGGTGTGAATGTGAGTGTGAATGGTTGTCTGTGTCTATGTGTCAGCCCTGTGATGACCTGGCGACTTGTCCAGGGTGTACCCCGCCTTTCGCCCGTAGTCAGCTGGGATAGGCTCCAGCTTGCCTGCGACCCTGTAGAAGGATAAAGCGGCTAGAGATAATGAGATGAGATGAAGAATAGATTCCAGTGACAAAATGTACGCAAAAAATGACCTGTCACACAGCTCTCAGCTCACACCTAAGCCCTTGAGCATGATCACTTACCCAGAAGATATGTCGCTCTTATCTGGAGATGTCAGGAAGACTAAGTGTCTATGAAACTAAAAATATCAACTAAATCCATCCCTACACCCTCTTCACATGAAAGGATGCCATGAAGATGCTGATATGTTTGTGGAGCTATCAAAGATAACTCAGAAACCCTATCTCTATCGAACTTAAGATCTGCAAGCACCATGTTGGATTATGCCATTTTTTCATGTTGATTACTTAAAGAAATACATTATATACAGTGGGGCAAAAAAGTATTTAGTCAGTCACCAATTGTGCAAGTTCTCCCACTTAAAAAGATGAGAGAGGCCTGTAATTTTCATCATAGGTATACCTCAACTATGAGAGACAAAATGAGAAAAAAAAAATCCAGAAAGTCACATTGTCTGATTTTTAAAGAATTTATTTGCAAATTATGGTGGAAAATAAGTATTTGGTCAATAACAAAAGTTCATCTCAATACTTTGTTATATACCCTTTGTTGGCAATGACGGAGGTCAAATGTTTTCTGTAAGTCTTCACAAGGTTTTCACACACTGTTGCTGGTATTTTGGCCCATTCCTCCATGCAGATCTCCTCTAGAGCAGTGATGTTTTGGGGCTGTCGCTCCGCAACACGGACTTTCAACTCCCTCCAAAGATTTTCTATGGGGTTGAGATCTGGAGACTGGCTAGGCCACTCCAGGACCTTGAAATGCTTCTTACGAAGCCACTCCTTCGTTGCCCGGGCGGTGTGTTTGGGATCATTGTCATGCTGAAAGACCCAGCCATGTTTCATCTTCAATGCCCTTGCTGATGGAAGGAGGTTTTCACTCAAAATCTCACGATACATGGCCCCATTCATTCTTTCCTTTACACGGATCAGTCGTCCTGGTCCCTTTGCAGAAAAACAGCCCCAAAGCATGATGTTTCCACCCCCATGCCTCACAGTAGGTATGGTGTTCTTTGGATGCAACTCAGCATTCTTTCTCCTCCAAACACGACAAGTTGAGTTTTTACCAAAAAGTTCTATTTTGGTTTCATCTGACCATATGACATTCTCCCAGTCCTCTTCTGGATCATCCAAATGCTCTCTAGCAAACTTCAGATGGGCCTGGACATGTAGTGGCTTAAGCAGGGGGACATGTCTGGCACTGCAGGATTTGAGTCCCTGGCGGCGTAGTGTGTTACTGATGGTAGCCTTTGTTACTTTGGTCCCAGCTCTCTGCAGGTCATTCACTAGGTCCCCCTGTGTGGTTCTGGGATTTTTGCTCACCGTTCTTGTGATCATTTTGACCCCACGGGGTGAGATCTTGCGTGGAGCCCCAGATCGAGGGAGATTATCAGTGGTCTTGTATGTCTTCCATTTTCTAATAATTGCTCCCACAGTTGATTTCTTCACACCAAGCTGCTTACCTATTGCAGATTCAGTCTTCCCAGCCTGGTGCAGGTCTACAATTTTGTTTCTGGTGTCCTTTGACAGCTCTTTGGTCTTGGCCATAGTGGAGTTTGGAGTGTGACTGTTTGAGGTTGTGGACAGGTGTCTTTTATACTGATAACGAGTTCAAACAGGTGCCATTAATACAGGTAACGAGTGGAGGACAGAGGAGCCTCTTAAAGAAGTTGTTACAGGTCTGTGAGAGCCAGAAATCTTGCTTGTTTGTAGGTGACCAAATACTTATTTTACCGAGGAATTTACCAATTAATTCATTAAAAATCCTACAATGTGATTTCCTGGATTCTTTCCCCCCCATTCTGTCTCTCATAGTTGAAGTGTACCTATGATGAAAATTACAGGCCTCTCTTATCTTTTTAAGTGGGAGAACTTGCACAATTGGTGGCTGACTAAATACTTTTTTGCCCCACTGTAGCCAAAGGTTTGTAGACACCTGACTATCATACCCATATTAGGGTCTTCCCCAAACTGTTGTCACAAATATTGAGGCACACGTTGTCTAGAAGGTTTTTGTATGTTGCATCACTAAGAAGTTTCCTTCACTTGAGTTAAGTTAAGGCTTGAAAATGTTCCAGCATGACAATGCCCCTGTGCACAAAGCAAACTCCACTGAGACATGGTTTGCAACCATGTTTGACCTCAACCCTACTGAATTTGAATTTTGAATTGGAACACTGACTGCATACAAGACCTTTTTGTCCATCATCAGTGGCTGATCTCACTAATGCTCTTGGGGCTGAATGAGCACAAATCCCCACATCCACACTCCAAAATCTAGTGGAAAGGCTTCCCAGGAAGGCCAAGAATGGAGGTTATTATAATGGCAAAAAGAGGCTAAAAGGAGGCTGGAGTAGGATGTTCAAAAAGCACATATGGGTGTGATTGGTCAGGTGTCCACAAACATTTAGTGTATAGTGTATATCATACTTATCCCATGTAAGGTTATAAAGCTGGAGAAATTCAACCACAGTGGGTTTTGACTGTCGACAAAGAACGAACATTTTTAGATGCCCAGTTTCTTCCATCCATCCATTATCCATAACCGCTTATCCTGTGCTGGATCGAAGGCAAGCTGGAGCCTATCCCAGCTGACTATGGGTGAGAGGCAGGGTACACCCTGGACAAGTTGCCAGGTCATCACAGGGCTGACACATAGAGAGACACAACCATTCACACTCATGGTCAATTTAGAGCCACCAATTAGCCTAACCTGCATGTCTTTGGGGGAAACCGGAGCACCTATAGGAAACCCATGCAGACACGGGGAGAACATGCAAACTCCACACAGAAAGGCCCTCGTCAGCCACTGGGCTCGAACCCAGAACCTTCTTGCTGTGCGTCAACAGTGCTCACCACTACACCACCGTGCTGCCTCCCTTATCAAAAAGAAGTATACTTCAGTTTCATTTTATTAAGTATTAAGTAAAGTTAAAGTATATTTCCTTAAGTATACTTGTGTACCAAGTATACTGATATCAATGTACTTACAGTATACTTGTAGGAAAACTAATCTAATACTTCTTGGGACTAAATTGGCCCACTTTTATTTTTGAAAAAGTATACTTTAAGGTTAAGAGAAGTAAACATTGAGTATACAACTAGTATTTTTTATTTTGTACTGCAAGTAAACCACAAAGAAACTTTTATATACTAATAGTTTAGTAGTTCTATACCTGTAGTCCACTCTTTAGTTTACAAGAGCGTACTTTATAGTATACTGGAAATATACTATGAGTTTACTCGTTTTATACTTCTAGTCCACTTTGTACTTTACTAAAGTATACGTTGTAGTATACTGGAAATATACTATTGGTTTACTCGTTATACACTTCTAGTCCACTTTTTACTTTATTAAAGTATACTTTATAGCATATTGGAAATATACTATTAGTTACTGGTTATATGCATCTAGTCCACTTTTTAGTTTTGAAGTATACTGCAATTATCCTTCTAGGTATACTATTAGTTTTCTAGCCCTAACCCTTACCTCATGCACACTACCAGTAGACAACTTAAGTGTTTTGTACCTTAAGTTACAATGAAGTTATAAAGGTAAGAATTCACAAAATAACAACAGATACTCAGGATTAAGAACATATTCATTTTCTTTAAAAATCAAAATTTAAAGCAGCATTGTATTAAATGCCAAAGTATAAAAACATGGCAATGACAAACCTTATATGGAACCACAGACAAACCTAAGGTTCAACGATGCTGAAGCACAACTACAAGGCAAGTCCACTTAAACATAAGGCAGAAATATTTTAATACTTTATTACACTTTTGTTAAGTATATCTTGATCAAAAGTTTAAGTATAAGCTTAATAATACTTAGACTTTTCTATATACTTTTCAGTATAAGCCAAGTATACTTATGTATCTCTGATAAGTAAATTAAAAAGTAAGCTGAAAGCATACTCTCTTATTTTTAGTTTAAAAGAAGAATACTACAAGCGGGGTGGCACGGTGGTGTAGTGGTTCGCGCTATCGCCTCACAGCAAGAAGGTCCGGGTTTGAGCCCCGTGGCCGGCGAGGGCCTTTCTGTGTGGAGTTTGCATGTTCTCCCCGTGTCCGTGTGGGTTTCCTCCGGGTGCTCCGGTTTCCCCCACAGTCCAAAGACATGCAGGCTAGGTTAGCTGGTGACTCTAAATTGACCGTAGGTGTGAATGTGAGTGTGAATGGTTGTCTGTGTCTGTGTCAGCCCTGCGATGACCTGGCGACTTGTCCAGGGTGTACCCTGCCTTTCGCCTGTAGTCAGCTGGGATAGGCTCCAGCTTGCCTGCGACCCTGTAGAACAGGATAAAGCGGCTACAGATAATGAGATGAGATTTTGTTTTGCTCTTTGGTGAATTTTATGTCAGAACTTGTCATATACAGTATTTCTGAGAGTCGGCCATCACTGCAAATCAGTGCACTGTCTCAGTGGGGTATTGCTGCATTAATGGAGGTTTGGACTGAATTGGTTGCAGTGCAATGCCTTGTCCAGGACACGGTTGCTTTATTTGAGCTGAGCTTAGGACAGGATGCAAAGCTAGGATCTCTGACTGTGCTTCAACAGTCACATGTTTTCTGGGCAGATAAATCCACTTTTATTCAAATACTGTAAATACTACAATAAAATGTACGTGAAATAATATTTCTTTTCCTCAACTTTACAAAGTGCAATTTCAAAAGCATTTCTGGATGGCTCGGCAGTAACTCTCCAGATCCAGTGATCTTCAGCCCCAGGACGAAATGCTTGTTTAGGCTGTATTATGTACCTTCAAAACTTTAAATGAGCAGTGTAGATTTTGAATCCATTTGCATTTTTGTTTCTGTTCAGAAATCTAAGCCTAAGACCAAAAGAATGCAGGCATTTGTTTGTGTCCGGATTGTTGGAGAATAGAGGATCATAGGCTTTTTTCTGCCTTGTGCTGTTTTAACAGCACACTTTACCTCTGTCGATTTGAGAAAAAACTGGCTTTAATCTCTCCCTGACTTCACAGAATGCTAGACTGAAGTAGTGATATGCCTCACTCCGAACGGTAAACCTGCAGGATTCTTATCTTATATAAAATTGTGTGTATGTGTTTGTGAGAGAGACTCTCACCAAAATATTGCACGCACTGCAATTCCTCAGGAGCTTTTAGGAGCAAATGGTGACTGTATATGAAGTCGTTTTCAAGTAGCGAACCTGAAAGCGATTAACCAGGAAATTTTGAAATTACAGGGTTATGAAATGTCATCATTATACATTAATACAAGATGTTCTAGACGAAAAATTACGTGGACTTTAGCTTAAAAATTTTTTTAAGTTGTAACATCAGTCCGGTGGGCCATTTCCCTGGGTGCAGCCATACTGGATTAGCCAGATACATGGATGTATTAGGAGACGAAAACAAGGGTGGCGCTGTGTGACGTAGGATTCCACACGTCTTCTTCATTCTGTACTGGATCCAAGATGTTTGGCCGAGTGCCTTCATCAAGTAAAGCGAGAAAACTTTACTCCTGGAAAAGGCATCAAATTGTGCAGTGAGCATTTTACAGGAGATTGTTTTGTGGAGGACTTGTATGAAAAAATCACTGGGAAGAAGCGAGACACGAGGCAGAAACGACAACTGAAGCCAGACGCGATCCCGACTTTGTTTCACTGCAAAATACCAAAACCGACAGCACGACAGCACACTGTGTGACGCATTAAACGGATGGAATATAAGCAGGTAAATATGTTGGGTTTTTTTAAATAAACAGGCAGTAAACTAGCCACTACTTTATTTTGATTTCTTTTCTAATACTGTATTGCCATATTTTTTGTGAAGAAATGCAAACAAATTCACAGAGAAGTCACGCTAGACCATAAAATTATACTATATAATGATTTTATTTTTTTCGCGGCCCGGTGTCCTTCAAATCATGCACTCTGATTGGCTCGCAAGCAGTCCAGAATCCTACGATCCGGACCCTGGTTACGGACCTTTGGCGACTCCTTCGTTCACAACAACAACAAACATAGTAGGAATTTTTTGTCAATATTTATTTTCGTATTTGTCAGTATAATAGCATTAATTTTACATCATGGATAGCGATGACGACAGTGTTCACAGCGAAAGTGAGTTTTACTACCCTGAGGAACACGAAATAAAAGAAAACATTTCAGGAGAAAGCTGAGTAGCAGGTTTGTTCTAAATATGGTTTCCCTTTGGGGTGCTCTCATTTTCTGTTAGAATTTGGGAAAGAAAAAAATGAATATATTATTTACCAGCTTAAGGTCGGTCCGTTTCATGAAATACCGTGACCTCGGCCTTGAAAATACTGACCTCGGCCCAGAGGCCTCGCTCAGTATTTTCAAGACCTCGGTCACGGTATTTCACGATACGGACCTCCCAGCTGGCAAATTTTATATATATATATATATATATATATATATATATATATATATATATATATGGGGCGGCATGGTGGTGTAGTGGTTAGCGCTGTCGCCTCACAGCAAGAAGGTCCTGGGTTCGAGCCCCGGGGCCGGCGAGGGCCCTTCTGTGCGGAGTTTGCATGTTCTCCCCGTGTCCGCGTGGGTTTCCTCCGGGTGCTCTGGTTTCCCCCACAGTCCAAAGACATGCAGGTTAGGTTAACTGGTGACTCTAAATTGACCGTAAATGTGAGTGTGAATGGTTGTTTGTGTCTATGTGTCAGCCCTGTGATGACCTGGCGACTTGTCCAGGGTGTACCCCACCTTTCGCCCATAGTCAGCTGGGATAGGCTCCAGCTTGCCTGCGACCCTGTAGAAGGATAAAGCGGCTAGATATATATATATATATTTATATACACAGTGGTGCTTGAAAGTTTGTGAACCCTTTAGAATTTTCTATATTTCTGCATAAATACGACCTAAAACATCATCAGATTTTCACACAAGTCCTAAAAGTAGATAAAGAGAACCCAGTTAAACAAATGAGACAAAAATATTATACTTGGTCATTTATTTATTGAGGAAAATGATCCAATATTACATATCTGTGAGTGGCAAAAGTATGTGAACCTCTAGGATTAGCAGTTAATTTGAAGGTGAAATTAGAGTCAGGTGTTTTCAATCAATGGGATGACAATCAGGTGTGAGTGGGCACCCTGTTTTATTTAAAGAACAGGGATATATCAAAGTCTGATCTTCACAACACATGTTTGTGGAAGTGTATCATGGCACGAACAAAGGAGATTTCTGAGGACCTCAGAGAAAGCGTTGCTGATGCTCATCAGGCTGGAAAAGGTTACAAAACCATCTCTAAAGAGTTTGGACTCCACCAATCCACAGTCAGACAGATTGTGTACAAATGGAGGAAATTCAAGACCATTGTTACCCTCCCCAGGAGTGGTCGGCCAACAAAGATCACTCCAAGAGCAAGGCGTGTAATAGTCGGCGAGGTCACAAAGGACCCCAGGGTAACTTCTAAGCAACTGAAGGCCTCTCTCACATTGGCTAATGTTAATGTTCATGAGTCCACCATCAGGAGAACACTGAACAACAATGGTGGACATGCAAGGAGAAAGCCACTGCTCTCCAAAAAGAACATTGCTGCTCGTCTGCAGTTTGCTAAAGATCATGTGGACAAGCCAGAAGGCTATTGGAAAAATGTTTTGTGGATGGATGAGACCAAAATAGAAGTTTTTGTTTTAAATGAGAAGCATTATGTTTGGAGAAAGGAAAACACTGCATTCCAGCATAAGAACCTTATCCCATCTGTGAAACATGGTGGTGGTAGTATCATGGTTTGGGCCTGTTTTGCTGCATCTGGGCCAGGATGGCTTGCCATCATTGATGGAGCAATGAATTCTGAATTATACCAGCGAATTCTAAAGGAAAATGTCAGGACATCTGTCCATGAACTGAATCTCAAGAGAAGGTGGGTCATGCAGCAAGACAACAACCCTAAGCACACAAGTCATTCTACCAAAGAATGGTTAAAGAAGAATAAAGTTAATGTTTAGGAATGGCCAAGTCAAAGTCCTGACCTTAATCCAATGGAAATGTTGTGGAAGGACCTGAAGCGAGCAGTTCATGTGAGGAAACCCACCAACATCCCAGAGTTGAAGCTGTTCTGTACGGAGGAACGGGCTAAAATTCCTCCAAGCCGGTGTGCAGGACTGATCAACAGTTACCGCAAACGTTTAGTTGCAGTTATTGCTGCACAAGGGGGTCACACCAGGTACTGAAAGCAAAGGTTCACATACTTTTGCCACTCACAGATATGTAATATTGGATCATTTTCCTCAATAAATAAATGACCAAGTATAATATTTTTTGTCTCATTTGTTTAACTGGGTTCTCTTTATCTACTTTTAGGACTTGTGTGAAAATCTGATGATGTTTTAGGTCATATTTATGCAGAAATATGGAAAATTCTAAAGGGTTCACAAACTTTCAAGCACCACTGTATATATATATAAAAAATATAGCATGCACTTGTACACTTCCGCTGTGCTCGCGGAAAATGGCATCATGCATGCCGGAGTTATAGCGGCCTCCCTGACAAAAATAGTCCTGTCTATTTTCATCACTTTAGTGATTATATCGTTAAGAACAAATTCAACATGCAGCTTTTTTTCTATAAAGGACAGACATAAGGACTGACTTTTAGCTCAATTTGTTTATTTGCGAGATATTTTCTTTAAAGAAGATCAGCTGCTAATCTCTAAAGGGCTCTAAAAATGCTTTGTCCTATTACATTATTGCAAGTGCAGTCATGAGCAAAATCACTTCTTTAAAATACTTGCTTACAGTTGAGAATTTGTAATGTTATATCTATCAGGTTGTACTGCAATAGGCTGGAAATAGATGCTCAAATCCATTTTGGGAAGAACAAAATTGAAAAGTGAATAAAAAACCTCCAATAAACTTTCTTTTGGCAAGATACTGCTCTCACCCTTTTCCTCTTCATATGCAGCCCTTTGCGTTTGCAGAAAAAAGCTATTTGTCTGGCGAGATGAACCGATCAGTCTCACAGAGAGATGAAGGAAGGAAACACCTTTTTCTGCCAGTATACTGCTGTGAGATGCGCTCCCAATGGTGGTTCTTTAGCTAGCAGCTACTTCTCCACGTTCTGAGTGTCAGATCCTTCTGGCAGACTGGATGTTGTGACCCAAATATACACGTCCTCAACAATCTCACCCTGTCAAATAAACCTCCCCGAGCACAGACAGAGGGAGAGAATGTCTTTGGCTCTAATAGTATTTTGACCTCTATCTAAGTATAAATGATTGTGAAATTGCAATCAGTTTCAAAATTCGGAGCTGTTTCTCATGGCTATAATTACTTTAACTGAAAACAAAATAAATGAAGCCTAATTTCATCATGGCAGTGGGGATGTTGTATCCATTAGGTCAGGGGTTCTCAACCTTTTCTGCTTTACGGCCCACCTATTCATACTTGTAACAATCAAGGCCCATTAAAAAAAAAGATCCCCAATTATTTTGGCTCATCTATTCTATTATAATCTAATAATCTATTGTAAAGTGTATTAATGGCATGCAACATCACTCTCTGTTACAGATGTGAGCCCAGGAATTAAATAAATGCAATATAAACTTTTGTTTGTTTTAATGTAGGTATTGTATTTAAAACTGCATGGATGTGCCAAAAGCCAAACGTTGCATGCAGGACATTCTCAGTCAAAAGGGATTAAAGAATTTAAAGGGTTTTTTTAAAGATCGTGTTTATTTTTAGTCTTTTGTATTTGTAATTATTTGTATCTGTACATGCACGACCCCACCAGCTCTGCTGATCAACTTATTGTGTTTAAATAAAGTCATTCATTCATTCATTCATTCATTATGAGTTGGAAAATCATCCATCCGTTGAATTCCCCGACATCTCAAACTACCTGGTGCTTCAAACATCGTTCTACATGGACATACAGATGAAAACCTGGAAGAGCATGGAGGAGTACAACTTTTTATATGTGGCTGGGTTAAAGATCTGTGAACCAAGATACTACAAAATAAATCCTGTATTGTTTTTGCCTGGGTAAGGAGGAATTTCTGGGCTTTTATTTTACGTCTCTTTGTGATGGTTGCTAGGATGCTACAAGTTTTAGTATCGGGTGTAAATAAACCACAGTCCGCCCTGCTTTTCTCTTCCAGAGGCATCATGCAGGCATCACAGATCCATATAATTTACCACAAATGTATTTATTTATTCTGCCTACTGCTGTGTGTCTCTCTCTCTCTCTCTCTCTCTCTGTGCATGCATGCATGCGCTAGTTAAATGCAGAGGAGGAATGTGACAAAAATAAAGGCTTATTCTTCTTAATTTACCCACAACTGTTTTTATTCCACTAGAAAAGCGTTCAGCAACCCAGCTACTGGATTTGGGACACTACGACATCCTAAACAATTTAGTATTTGGCTTCAAACTTGAAAAAAATTCACAGCCCACTAGATGGCACTTAGTGGCCCACTAATGGGCCATGGCCCAGTGGTTGAGAAACACTGCATTAGGTGATACAACTATAAAAATAATGACTAATCTTCTATCCAATACATACATTGGTGCCATATTGCTTAAAGGTGGGGTCAGTGATTTTTGAAGTCGGAACATTCCACCACGTTCTCCACCAGTTACCAATTAAATATCTGCCCAGAGAGAAAACCCAGGTCTTTGTGCTGCCCTGAAAACAGGAGAAAAAACAAATTATGTGGATGAAGAACATCCAACCATGTCTCAATCTGACTGTCAGTTCTATCTGTCAGTTCAGAAAGCTCTTTCTTGCATTAGCATTAGGTGCTCCAGCTTTACGGATTGATGGCTTTGGAGGGAACGCTGAAGTATTTGTTTGATTTTTGAGTTTTAGTAGTCTTGCAAGCCAGACTTCTAGCTATCGCTAGAAAGCCTGGGACTTTTAGTCAATAAACATTGTCAATAACCTACTTTCACAGGAATAAACCGTTTGACTGACCTTGCAAATGACCAACAACAAGTGAATTTTCCTGCAGTCTGTCAGCAAACATAAAAGGTATCCTGTTTACTCGCTACTAACTGCTTCAAACTAAATTTTGAAATAACTTTTAAAGACGTAATGCAGTAAAAGTTTTTCGTTACTGTGACTATACCTTGCACCACAAAAGCTGAGTGCACAGTGAGTAAGTGCATAAACGTGTGTATACACGTTAGTAAAATAGTTAGTGCAATAAGTGTACAGTCGGTGTTGGAGCATCTGCAGCCAAGCTTCAGTTAGCTTTCATCAAAATGGTATGTTGCTACATGATAACATTATGTAGTAGAGGGTTAAATCATGGTGATACAAGAGAAAAATAGGTATTTTCTTGAGCCAGAGCTGATAATGGGGCTGTTTGTGTGACTAAGCAATTCTATAGGCTATGATTATAATCTCTATTTTTTGCCAATTTTTCTCCCAATGTGGTCATTTCCCTAATTCCTTCCCACTGGATAGCTGTCTCCTGTTACACAGCAGTTACCACGCTATCGACTGGAAAGGGTGAGAAACTAACACAAGCTGCACATTGCATATTTTCAAGCTGTTGCCTATGCTTCATAAAAAGGCAGCTGTACACACTCGGAGGAAAGTGCTAACATGCTAATATGGAAATAGAAGGCAAAAGATGAATAATTTCTCCCTCACTTTTCAAATAATATACAAACTGGTGAATCAGCACTACAAGCCTTCAGAGCTTTGCACTTTTTGTGTTATATTGATTGCTGCATGGATTAAACATCCATCCATTATCCATAACCGCTTATCCTGTACAGGGTCGCGGGCAAGCTGGAGCCTATCCCAGCTGACTATGGGCGAGAGGCGGGGTACACCCTGGACAAGTCGCCAGGTCATCGCAGGGCTGACACATAGACACAGACAACCATTCACACTCACATTCACACCTACGGTCAATTTAGAGTCACCAGTTAACCTAACCTGCATGTCTTTGGACTGTGGGGGAAACCGGAGCACCCGGAGGAAACCCACGCGGACACGGGGAGAACATACAAACTCCGCACAGAAAGGCCCTCGCTGGCCCCGGGGCTCGAACCCAGACCTTCTTGCTGTGAGGCGACATCATAATAACTGACATCAGTATCCTCTGTTTGAAGTAGTGTTGTGATAATATGATCATGAACTGTTTTAAACTGATGGAATGTTTTCTTTGAGAAACATTTTTGGTCAGACTGGGAGAAGACATGCCCAGGGCACAGTGCTGTCACTCTGGCTATTTTGATATTCCATTTGGAAATTATTTCACTTTAATGTCTGAATATAGACATGAAAAACTGATGGAAAATGTGATCATGGTTCATTTGATCTTCAGAAATATAGTACTTAACACTTTCTTTTTGGGCTTTACTGATCTATAAAGAAAGCATAAAGAGATGGAATATGACTCACAGTTATGGGCTTCATTAAAGCATACAAATTTAATGAATTGCAGTGTGTGTGTGCGTATATATATATATATATATATATATATATATATATATATATACACACAGTTAGGTCCATATATATTTGGACACTGACACAATTTTTGTTTTTTTTACCTGTTTACTGAAACATAGTCAAGTTATAGTTATATAATGGACATAAAGTCCAGACTTTCAGCTTTCATTTGAGGGATCCACATTAAAATTGGATGAAGGGTTTCGGAGTTTCAGCTCCTTAACATGTGCCACCCTGTTTTTAAAGGGACCAAAAGTAATTGGACAATTGACTCAAAGGCTATTTCATGGGCAGGTGTGGGCAATTCCTTCATTATGTCATTCTCAATTAAGCAGATAAAAGGCCTGGAGTTGATTTGAGGTGTGGTGCTTGCATTTGGAAGATTTTGCTGTGAAGAAAACATGCGGTCAAAGGAGCTCTCCATGCAGGTGAAACAAGCCATCCTTAAGCTGTGAAAACAGAAAAAACCCATCCGAGAAATTGCTACAATATTAGGAGTGGCAAAATCTACAGTTTGGTACATCCTGAGAAAGAAAGAAAGCACTGGTGAACTCATCAATGCAAAAAGACCTGGACACCAACAGAAGTCAACAGTGGTGGATGATCGCAGAATAATTTCCATGGTGAAGAGAAACCCCTTCACAACAGCCAACCAAGTGAACAACATTCTCCAGGAAGTAGGCGTATCAATATCCAAATCTACCATAAAGAGAAGACTGCATGAAAGTAAATACAGAGGGTTCACTGCATGGTGCAAGCCACTCATAAGCCTCAAGAATAAAAAGGCTAGATTGGACTTTGCTAAAAAACATCTAAACAAGCCAGCACAGTTCTGGAAGAACATTCTTTGGACAGATGAAACCAAGATCAACCTCTACCAGAATGATAGAAAGAAAAAAGTATGGCAAAGGCGTGGTACAGCTCATGATCCAAAGCATACCACATCATCTGTAAAACACGGCGGAGGCAGTGTGATGGCTTGGGCATGCATGGCTGCCAGTGGCACTGGGTCACTAGTGTTTATTGATGATGCGACACAGGACAGAAGCAGCCGGATGAATTCTGAGGTATTCAGAGACATACTGTGTGCTCAAATCCAGCCAAATGCAGCCAAACTGATTGGTCGGCGTTTCATAATACAGATGGACAATGACCCAAAACATAAAGCCAAAGCAACCCAGGAGTTTATTAAAGCAAAGAAGTGGAATATTCTTGAATGGCCAAGTCAGTCACCTGATCTCAACCCAATTGAGCATGCATTTCACTTGTTAAAGACTAAACTTCAGACAGAAAGGCCCACAAACAAACAGCAACTGAAAACCGCTGCAGTAAAGGCCTGGCAGAGCATTAAAAAGGAGGAAACACAGCGTCTGGTGATGTCCATGAGTTCAAGACTTCAGGCAGTCATTGCCAACAAAGGGTTTTCAACCAAGTATTAGAAATGAACATTTTATTTACAATTATTTAATTTGTCCAATTACTTTTGAGCCCCTGAAATGAAGGGATTGTGTTTAAAAAATGCTTTAGTTCCTCACATTTTTATGCAATCGTTTTGTTCAACCCACTGAATTAAAGCTGAAAGTCTGAACTTCAACTGCATCTGAATTGTTTTGTTCAAAATTCATTGTGGTAATGTACAGAACCAAAATTAGAAAAATGTTGTCTCTGTCCAAATATTTATGGACCTAACTGTATATATATATATACGGTATATTCCCCAGAGTTTGAATTCTGCAGTGAGATCCACCATTTCCTCAGCATTGCTTGCCTGTACTTTAGGTGGTATGACTGTGTGTCTTAATCTGTTTGAGCTTGTGCGCTTCCTTTAATGTGTTATAACTTCCTTTCATGCTTGCATGCACTTTTTCTCTCTCTCTCTCTCTCTCTCTCTCTCTCTCTCTCTCACACACACACACACACACTTACGAGTGGACAGAGAGAATGAGCTGATGCTGATATTGGGATGGTATACTGGGCTTTAAACTCCTATGGAAGAGACAGAAGGTCACAGCCCGAATCTGCAGATAAGATTTTCCACTGGCAGCAGTGGGTGAGGAGGATATATTGTACTCACATGGCCTGATGCAGTAAGCTTCTGATAGACCCTGACACCTAAAAGCAACCAAATCCACAGAAACACCACTATCACAGGTCATAGCACATTATAACTGATCAATAGGAATAGAGTGCAAATGTACATCACTAGAAACTATATATATTTATGACATTCTGGGTGAATAAAATATATAGCGGTATGTGTAGTGGTATGGGGAAATACGTTGGATGTCGCTGTGGCCAAACAGCCAAAAAATTTAGTTTTGAGCAAGAAACCATAAATATACACTCATCGAACACTTAATTAGAACTTGATAGAACTTGATGTCACGCATCACATGATAAGTTCTCCAAGGGGACACCGAGACACTGTCTTTCCTGTAATCAAGGCTTAATATTGTCCTAAATATGGCTAATTTTTGCGCTGTTCTTGGTTGTTCCAATCGTTTAAATAGACAAAAAGGTAAAAGGTATTACCGTCTCCCTGGAACACACAAGATATTTATACAAGATAAATCCTGTATCGGGCAGCACGGTGGTGTAGTGGTTAGCGCTGTCGCCTCACAGCAAGAAGATCCGGGTTTGAGCCCAGTGGCCGGCGAGGGCCTTTCTCAGGGGCTTCAAAGTTTGGGAGAATAGCAGGGTACAAATAATTTACAGCAGGGTGCAAAATGGTAAAATGTCTGCCAGTGGCAGACATAATGCACGCAAAGCGTGCAGGGATAGATAGATATATGCAAGTACGAATTTTTCATGGGGTGGGATGGTTTGGAACAGGCCATCTAAAATTGGGATAACATTTACCCGGGACGGGTATTTGAGGCGGGTCGTCTAGCTTAAGCTTGATTAGCGTTGTTACACACACCAGTGTTTCCCACAGAAATTTTGGAGACTATGGGGGCAAGCCATGGGGGAGGCGCGGGGGTTGTTTAAAATTGAGTGATATGTTAAATATTAAGTTATTACTGAAAAACTATTGATTAAAAAAACAGACACTGAGAAATGGTCCTATAAACAACTTTACCAATATAAAAGATTACCAGGACTACAAAAATGCAGAATAGGCTTTACTTATCCAAATGCACCTGTTGGTTCAAAAGTTAAAGTGCATAGAACCTCACAGCACAACATGAAGTTACCTTAAAATATAATATAAATGCCTCAGCTTTCATGTAAGAAAAAAACACGATTAATACTAGTACTGTGTGCAGGCAGTCTCTCCTGAAGACTAAATTAAACAATAATTATAAACTAATAAAATAAATGGCTCAGGCTTCCTAGAAGAAAAAAAACAATTTGAACAGAATCTCACAGTATGATGCTGAAGCTGCCTAAACAATGGAAAATAAAATACCATTTTGGCAAAAACGTTGGCATCCATTAATTTCTTGTATTAAGTAAAAAAAATATGTTGCCAGATACTGCTGACGTTTTACAGCCCAAAATATGTTCAAAACCCACCAAAATGCACTTAAAACCGCCCAAATAGGGCGGGAAAACACGCAATCTGGCAACACAGGGGCAGTAATGGCTGCACTCATGTCGAGGCTGTAAACACAATCTGGCAACACAGGCGGCAGTAATGGCTGCAGTCGTGTCGAGGATGTAAACACAGTTGACACGGCAACGGACATACATGACATAGTGGATGTAATTTATGTTCACAACATTTTTTGCTGTCAGAAATATTTAATATTAAATTGTGACTCGACTGACAATAGCCGGCGGCATAACAAGCCATAGCCAGCGATTTGCCGCCGGTGACCGGCTACTTTTGAGACCGCTGCTTTCTGTGCGGAGTTTGCATGTTCTTCCCGTGTCCGCGTGGGTTTCCTCCGGGTGCTCCGGTTTCCCCCACAGTCCAAAGACATGCAGGTTAGGTTAACTGGTGACTCTAAATTGACCGTAGGTGTGAATGGTCGTCTGTGTCTATGTGTCAGCCCTGTGATGACCTGGCGACTTGTCCAGGGTGTACCCCGACTTTCGCCCGTAGTCAGCTGGGATAGGCTCCAGCTTGCCTGTGACCCTGTAGAACAGGATAAAGCGGCTAGAGATAATGAGATGAGATGAAATCCTGTATCGTTTTTACCCAGGTAAGTAGGCATTTTGGGGCTTTTTGTATGCATCTTTTCAATGGTTGTTAGGACGCTACAAGAATTAGTATCAAGTGTAAACAAACCACAGCCGCTCAATTCTCAATCCTTCCCATTCTTCTTTGCCAGCAAACAATAATTATTTTTTTTAATTAAAACAGAGAAAATGCAATGACAAGGTACGTTCCAATATCTGTGTAGGTAATGCTAGGCCACAAATCTACATCATCACTCCAATCGTTTTGAGGAATTTTGTATGGATCATAACCACTAATAAACTCTAATTTCCGCATTTATCAATCCTTTGCTTCTTTATGACTTAGATTATCCGAGTAATCTGATAGTAAAGCATTTTTTAGCTGTAGTTTTCTTTGAACTACAGATGTCTGACATCTTCAATATCGCTTGTGTTTAGTATGTAAACAAAGTTTGCTTGTCCCCAAGGACAAGAATAGCAACGGTTGCTAACGTAAGTGTGACATCAGTGCAAGGGGTCTATACTAATACTGTGTAGAGCTTCACTTTGCTCTCAAAACAGTCGCAATTCTTCATGGCATGGATTCCGCAAGATGTTCAAAACATTCCACTGAAATTCTGGTCCATGTTGACATGACTGCATCACGCAGTTCCTGCAAATTTTTCAGATGAATTTTCATGTTGCGAATTTCCTGTTTTACCACATTCAAAAGGATTCTCTTGGATTCAGATCTGGTGGCTGAGAAGGCCACTGAAGAACCCTGAACTCACTGTTATGTTCATGAAACCAGTTTGAGATGGATTTTGCTTTGCTACATGGTGCATTATCATGTTGGCAGCAGCCATTAGAAGATAGTAAACTGTGGCCATGAAGAGATACACACACAGTCAGCACTGATGATTGGTATTAACAGGCCCAAAATGTCCAAAGAAAACATTCCCCACGCCATTAGGGGAGAGCAGGGTAAGATGAGCCACTTTTTACATTTTTCATCATAACTACATGTTAAAGCCATTTTTGCTTCCAGTCTACACACCATACCAAATTTCAAAGTGTACTGTTACTATCTGAGCAAAAAATAATTGATAAGCTCTTATGGTTAGAGTGATATTACCTCTTGAAAAAAAAATGTCAAGTGGCTCAACTTACCCCATGCACGGGGTAAGATGAGCCACTGTGTGGGGTAAATTGAGCCAACACAAAACATGTTAGGTTAACAAAGTAAACAACTTTTATTATTAGAAGTGCAATCAATGAATCAAGTCAAGTCAATCAAGTGGGGGATAGGGCCGTTGCATAGAGAAGGGGAGATGAAGAGAGAGGTGATAGAACGAGATGGGATAGGGAGGGATAGATAGATGGACAGAGAGAGAGATATGCATAGATAGATAGAAAGAGGGATGGTTAGAGAGGGAATGAGAGATATACTATATTATAGAAATTACTAAAACAGTAGAGCAGTGCCAAAAAATCTTATTTCTTTCAGTAGGTTAAAACATTGCTAAAACATGCAGCAATCATTCCATCAATCATTCAATCATTTCATCATTATTCAATGTTCCAAGCATTCAAATTGCAAGGGAACACCATTTGCCTCTCCCTCCGTGCTGTCCCCCCAACAGTAAAGGGGCGGGGCAATTTTTTCACAATATCCTGTCTTGACAGGACAGCCTCATCTTTCTCTTTGAAGACAAAGGTTGGCTTTCTTGCAGAGCCATGGCATAACCGGCTTCTTTTGAGAAATCTTGCCTCTATTTCGAAGACATCCAATTTGATTATCTGGCCAATGAAGTAATGCACTTTCACCAACTTGGTCTCTACCTCTCCATTCTTTATCTTTTCAATGAACCTAGTCAGAGTCATCCTGTCCAAATGCATATCCCTCGCCACAGCCCGAATAGGCCTGCCTTTCCTGACTTCCTCTGCGGCTCTCTCCAAAACTGCACGGGATTGTGCGGCCCTGTCTGTTTTTCTTTTGTATGAGTGTGGCATCATGCACACCTGTAATAACAGAGGGCATTATTTTATTTATTAAAAACCTTTTAAACACATTATTTATATTAACATGTTATTTATTTGTTTATTTGTTGTTGTTGTTGTCATATATGACCAGTAAATGTGAAAACTTAAGTGTCATCCATATTGGGTAAGCTCAGCCACCAATGGGGTAAGTTGAGCCAGTGGCTCAACTTGCCCCATATCTAATGGCTCATCTTACCCCGTGGCCACCATTTTGTAGAAAAATGCTAATAAAGGGGATTAGGCTAATCAAAATTATTTTTATTAGCATTCATATCATAGCTTAGAAAGCCACTAACTTTACCCTAATGTGTCTAAATATTATTCTACTTTTGTCTTCTCTAAATCATCTTCACTGTGGACAAACATGGAATTGACTTAGAAAGCACAAAAACACATTTTTATAAATATCTCCCTCACCTAGTTTGACATGTGGTGCTCCTCTCCACAAGTGTAAGTAAATGGTCCCGCCCCCCTTTGAATGTGGTCACATGGTCACATTTGTTTACTGTTTCTTAGAAACAGGGGGTGGCTCATCTTACCCCCTGGCTCATCTTACCCCGCTCTCCCCTACACCACCTCCACCAGTCTGAACTGTAGACACAAGGCAGATTCAGTCCATGGATTCATGCTGCTGATTCCAAATTCTGGCCATACCATCTGTGTACCTCAGCAGAAATCAAGATTCATCAGACCAGGCTACATTTTTCCAGTCTTCAACTGTACAGTTTTAATCAAGATGTTGGATGTGGGGGGCGGCACGGTGGTGTAGTGGTTAGCGCTGTCGCCTCACAGCAAGAAGGTCCTGGGTTCGAGCCCCGGGGCCGGCGAGGGCCTTTCTGTGTGGAGTTTGCATGTTCTCCCTGTTTCCTCCGGGTGCTCCGGTTTCCCCCACAGTCCAAAGACATGCAGGTTAGGTTAACTGGTGACTCTAAATTGACCGTAGGTGTGAATGGTTGTCTGTGTCTATGTGTCAGCCCTGTGATGACCTGGCGACTTGTCCAGGGTGTACCCCGCCTTTCGCCTGTAGTCAGCTGGGATAGGCTCCAGCTTGCCTGCGACCCTGTGGAACAGGATAAAGCGGCTAGAGATAATGAGATGAGATGAGATGTTGGATGTGACATAGAAAGCAAGAAAAAAGCCTAATCAATTCAGCTATCAAATGATAAGTTCTCAATGTTCCGGTACTGCAGTCAGAAATGGAATATTTAAATGCGTTTTTCTACTTTATACTATTGGAGGTAATCAGATTTTAAGATGATATAACTTTACTGCGGATTGAAATCCCTGCAAATGAGAAACGTTTGGTTCAGGAAAGTCTCAGAACTATGCATGGTAGAAATTGCCAGTTTCACCTTATGAAGGGGTTTCCCAGGCCACCACATATGAAATATTACATAACAGTAAGAAATGTGAAGTGAAATAGAAATATTACAAATGTCTGATCAGATAGGATTTTAGTTCCTGTCACATTTCTTGTCTTCTGTACAGTGTAATCAATGCATATCCCCTGCGATTGTTTTGCTAATTGGTATGGATCATCTATATATCAAGATTTTAGGTTGTTTTTATCTTTTGCTTTTGGTCACAGGGAGTAATACTTGCGATTTATTTATCATCTGACCACAAATAAATCTACTGCTCCTGTTGTGTCTTTTTTTTAGGGACACACACACACACACACACACACACACACACACACACACACACACACACACACAGCTGCCATTAACAAGTGAATGGGTTCTGTCTTTCTGTTGCTTTATTGTAACTGAGATGATTATCTAATACCTGATATAAAATAAATGTTTGTGTTGGACATGAGTGAATGTGACTTTCACTGATAATTATAATTATTATAATGAAGTACTGTAGCTTCATAGGCAGCATATGAATACCTCTAATCAAAGGACACAATTTGATTACTTAATTTGTTCAAATTATTGTATCAATTAATCCATCCAGGGGCGGCACGGTGGTGTAGTGGTTAGCACTGTCGCCTCACAGCAAGAAGGTCCTGGGTTCGAGCCCAGCGGCCAGTGAGGGCCTTTCTGTGCGGAGTTTGTGTGTTCTCCCCGTGTCTGCATGGGTTTCCTCCGGGTGCTCCGGTTTCCCCCACAGTCCAAAGACATGCAGGTTAGGTTAACTGGTGACTCTAAATTGACCGTAGGTGTGAATGGTTGTTTGTCTCTGTGCCAGTCCTGCAATAACCTGGTGACTTGTCCAGGGTATACCCCGCCTCTCGCCCATAGTCAGCTGGGATAGGCTCCAGCTTGCCTGCAACTCTGTAGAACAGGATAAATGGCTACAGATAATGGATGGATGGATGGATGAATCCATCCATTCATTATCTATGCCACTTATCTGTCATCTGACTTCGAATGAGAGGTATGGTACACCCAAGGCAGGTCACTAATCTATTGCAGGAAAAACCACATGTCTTTAGACTGGTGGAGGAAACCCACACAGGCACAGGGAGAGCATGCAAACTCCACACAGAAAGGCCCCAGTTGACCATGAGTTTTGAACCCAGAACCTTCTTGCTGTGAGGCAACAGTGCTAACAACTCCACCTCCATGCAATCCTGAATCAACTAATATTTCTTCCTCCTTGTCCAGCACTATTGCCGGGTCGGGGTCTATGTGGATTCAACTGATCCACACATCACACCAATTGGAGCATAGTTTCACATCGGATGCCCTTCCTGCCGCAACCCATCTTGACCATTTCTGGGCCCAGGAAACAACCATTCACACCTATGGACAATCCAGAGTTGCCAATTAACCTAACCTGCATTTCTTTGGACTGTGGGGGAAACCAGAGCACCCAGAGGAAACCCACGCAGACACGGGGAGAACATGCAAACTCCACACAGAAAGACCTCCGTCGGCCACTGAGCTTAAACCCAGAACCTTCTTGCTGTGAGGCGACAGCGCTAACCACCACACCACCATGCCGTACCAATGAATACTTCTATATCTAAAAATAAAATAGACAACCCTATATGACAATACAAAGAGAACAGCAATGGGAAAACTACTGGTTTCATAATTAACATCATTGAATCAGGCAGCAGGCTTTTATTGCCCATTAGTTTGAAAATGATATTTATTGTAAGCACTGATTATTCCAACGCAATGCTTTCATTAAAAATTAATGATGTTTTGACCAAAATTAATTTTGATGCTTTCACTCACTCCACTGGGATATAGTGTGTTGCTTGATAATATTGATCAGGAATGCAAAGAGATGCTCCAGCATTTCTATGCCACTGAAATAAGTCCCAAATGCTGCAAAATGGACATGTTATGCATATTAACTATAGGACGTCCCTGATCGTTTTCCCTGACTATAGACCCCATTAATTCATTGCATATCTCCTGGTCCCTCTGCCACAGAATATTAGAAATCAGTTCTGATAATAAGTCTTTAATATTTAATATGCGCATACACAAGTTAGAGCAGGGGAGCATATAAAGTAATTCCTTGATGGGGGCTTTTTAATCATGAAAGCTTATACAGGAAGCAAGGAACAAGTCAGAGAGGTTAGAAAGAAACATTTATGAAGTCTATTCTTAGAGCTTTTCAATTAAGGAGGGTGAAAAAAGGACGTCCTTAGGCGACACATGAACATGAAAAAGCACATGCTGAAAATACCTGACAAACAAGAACGTCGTATTGAAATGCTGGGTTTTGAAGTAAAGTTTATCGCTATGGCTTATGAGTTATACAATTTCATAGGCACAGGACTAACCGTCATGAATTGCATTAAAACAAGATGAAAGCTACCTCTCCACCAGAGGAAATACATAGAGTCCCTTTATCATTGATTCACATCATGGCCTGGAGGATAATGTGTGCAAGTATCCATCATGATTGATTTCTCAGGCCATTGCAGAGGGCTTGTTTGTCCAAAAAGTCATCCAGGCGCACTCACAAAAGTGGAGTTTCAACTTTGTTGGACAATTTTAATAACCAACATCTATCTTGGTATGTCTGTGGATTTCTGTCTGACTCGGAATCCGAGCATGTATCTGTCTTTTTATTCTAGCCTGAAGATATAAATGTAAACTTTGCAAAGCATTGAATTTGCGCTCCTGGAAACATTTTTTTTTCCTCCTTCGGAAGCATTTTTAGGGTTATTATCTTCTTGAAAGCTCAATTTTTCAGACAAGGTGTAACCTTGTTGCAGAGGCACTTAGTTAAATTCAAGATGCCATCAGTCTTCACAAAAGTAGGCTCATGGGTCCAATTACTGGCAAATTTGCACTGATTTTTTAAAAAACTTTTTGTGATGACACTTTTTGTACGTAATGATATTTCAACTGATTACATACAGAGACATTGGAACTATTTTCTAGGATAGGGTCCCATATAGGCGGCACGGTGGTGTAGTGGTTAGCGCTGTCGCCTCACAGCAAGAAGGTTCCGGGTTCGAGCCCTGTGGCCGGTGAGGGCCTTTCTGTGTGGAGTTTGCATGTTCTCCCCGTGTCTGCGTGGGTTTCCTCTGGGTGCTCCGGTTTCCCCCACAGTCCAAAGACATGCAGGTTAGGTTAACTGGTGACTCTAAATTGACCGTAGGTGTGAATGTGAGTGCGAATGGTTGTCTGTGTCTATGTGTCAGCCCTGTGATGACCTGGCGACTTGTCCAGGGTGTACCCCGCCTTTCGCCCGTAGTCAGCTGGGATAGGCTCCAGCTTCCCTGCGACCCTGTAGAACAGGATAAAGAGGCTAGAGATAATGAGATGAGATGAGGGTCCCATATATTGCAGCCGATGGTGGGGGCATGGGCCATGGACTACTTCACCTGTCGCACATCATATATTGCTTTTGCCCTCACACCGTTATCACATCTTTCACGGTGCCCTACCCTGGACAATGCTATCCAACACAGCAGTGCTGATTAGACTGAGCTGTTAATGAGTCTGACCCAAGGTTTTTGAGAAGCATACAGCTACTAACAAAACTAGGAAGTATGATTTAGATGTTTACTAAGCATTTTTAATATTAAGACAATAAAAATTGGTTCATACCAAAGAAGTCTATGTCATGCATGCTCATATCAATCATGAAACCTTCATAAAATCCCTAAAGAAAAAGTTCAAAATCAAAAGTCATTAAGCAAATCATAAGCTCTTGAAGATACAAATATTTGTAGCTTACTTGACTGAGAGACCACTTCTGAATGTAGGCTGGCTATTCATATAATCAGATCCTTGGTTAGATATATTCAGATGCTTTACTTAAGTAAAAGTACTAATTCCACACTATAAAATACTCCACTACAAGTAAAAGTCCCATCCAGCCATTATCCGTAACCGCTTATCCTGTGCAGGGTTATGGGCGAGTTGGAGCCTATCCCAGCTGACTATGGGCGAGAGGCGGGGTACACCCTGGCCAAGTCGCCAGATCATCTCAGAGATACATAGAGACAAACAACCATTCACACTCATGGTCAATTTAGAGCCACCGATTAGCCTAACCTGCATGTCTTTGGACTGCGGGGGAAACCGGAGCACCCGGAGGAAACTCACGCAGACACGGGAAGAACATGCAAACTCCACACAGAAAGGCCCTCGCCGGCTGCTGGGCTCAAACCCAGAACCTTCTTGCTGTGAGGCAACAGTGCTAACCACTACACCACTGTGCTGTCCCGAGTAAAAGGCCTGCATTCAAAAACTTATTTAAAGCTAGACTGCCTTTCAGATTTTTCAAGTGTAGGTCATAAAAAGAATTTTCCCCGACACCCAATTATTTTTGTTTAGTGGACCGAAAGCTACTGAATTCGGATCACAGACTTCCAATTTTATTAGTTTTTTTTTCCCTAATAGAACAATTAATGAATTTAGGGCCACGTGGCCCTAAATTCTCTGCTATTTTTTCTTGCTTCACCATGACACAATTCAAGATGCTACGTCATGCATCACGTGGTGGGCTTTCCATCCATCCATTCATTATCTATGCCACTTATCTGTCACCTGACTTCGAATGAGAGGTATGGTACACCCAAGGCAGGTCACTAATCTATTGCAGGAAAAACCACGTCTTTAGACTGGTGGAGGAAACCCACACAGGCACAGGGAGAGCATGCAAACTCCACACAGAAAGGCCCCAGTTGACCATGAGTTTTGAACCCAGAACCTTCTTGCTGTGAGGCAACAGTGCTAACAACTACACCTCCATGCAATCCTGAATCAACTAATATTTCTTCCTCCTTGTCCAGCACTATTGCTGGGTCGGGGTCTATGTGGATTCAACTGATCCACACATCACACCAATTGGAGCATAGTTTCACATCGGATGCCCTTCCTGCCACAACCCATCTTGACCATTTCTGGGCCCAGGAAACAACCATTCACACCTATGGACAATCCAGAGTTGCCAATTAACCTAACCTGCATTTCTTTGGACTGTGGGGGAAACCAGAGCACCCAGAGGAAACCCACGCAGACACAGGGAGAACATGCAAACTCCACACAGAAAGACCTCCGTCGGCCACTGAGCTTAAACCCAGAACCTTCTTGCTGTGAGGCGACAGCGCTAACCACCACACCACCATGCCGTACCAATGAATACTTCTATATCTAAAAATAAAATAGACAACCCTATATGACAATACAAAGAGAACAGCAATGGGAAAAAGTTCAAGTATAGGTCATAAAAAGAATTTTCCCCGACACCCAATTATTTTTGTTTAGTAGACTGAAAGCTACTGAATTCAGATCACAGACTTCCAATTTTATTAGTTTTTTTTCCCTAATAGAACAATTAATGAATTTAGGGCCACATGGCCCTAAATTCTCTGCTATTTTTTCTTGCTTCACCATGACACAATTCAAGATGCTACGTCATGCATGACGTGGTGGGCTTTCCCCGTTTGTACAAGGCATTGTGGGATACAAATTTGAAGCAGGAGAGAAAAATGGAGGATGTGAGCATGCGAATGAAACATGAAAGACCGACTACAGTAACAGAAAGTGAGAAGAAAAGACGTTTGTGGCAGCGGGGGCGTGGTCAAGCGCCGGTCTGTGACAGGAGGGCGGAGCCAGGGAAGGTGAGTGGCAGAATCGCTACACCTGACGGTAATTAACCTGTGTTTTGTGTGTTTTCCCAGTAACCGCTCCCTATTTAAGGAGGCAGAGGGAGAGCAGAAGGGAGCGCATCCCGGGACAAGAACACAGAGTGTGTGTGTGTGTGTGTGTGTTACGCCACATGTTAGGAATTGCCGATTTAGACTGAAAAGTTGGGAAATAAAAAGCCTTTTTTTGCATCCAAAGCGTTGTCCTGCCGTCCTCTGTGCTCCACCCACACTTCGAAAGTGCTACAGTGGTGCTGAAACCTGGGACAAAGGTGGAGCACCAACCTTGCAGCCCCATGGAATCCTCCCCGTTCGCGGACTTGGTCCATGCCCTCGCCACGGCTCAGCAAAGCCAGCACCAGGCACTCGTCACGCTCCGAAAGGAGCAGGAGCGACGCTTCGAAGCCCTGGTGCTGGCCCAGCAGGAAGATTGTGAGGCGTTCCGGCATCTCCTCGCGTTGGCGGGGTCCACTAGCGCCCCGGCCGCGGGCCCGTATCCCCTCACCATGACCAAGATGGGCCCACAGGACGACCCCAAGGCGTTTCTCACCTTGTTCGAGCAGGTCGCCGAAGCCTCGGGGTGGCCGATGGAGCAGCGCGCGGCGCGCCTCCTCCCCCTCCTGACGAGAGAGGCGCAGCTGGCCGCACTACAGCTCCCCGCCGACCGCTGGCTGGCCTACGCGGACCTTCGCCGGGCTGTCCTCCAGCGCATGGGGTGCACACCCGAACAACAGCGCCAGCACTTCCGCGCGTTGCGGTTGGAGGAAGTCGGCCGGCCATTCGCGTTCGGTCAGCAGCTCCGGGACGCCTGCTGGCGGTGGCTGAGGGCCGACGATCGGGACACCGAGGGAATCATCGATCAGGTGGTGCTGGAGCAATTCATCGCCCGCTTACCAGCCGGAACCGCAGAGTGGGTCCAGTGCCACCGCCCGGCGTCGCTGGATCAGGCCGTAGGACTGGCGGAGGATCATTTGGCGGCTGTTCCGGTGGCAGGACGGCCGGCGACGTCGTCTCTTCTCTCCTCTTCTCTCTCTCTTTCTCCCCCCCTTCTGTGTCCTGTCCTCGCCCCATTCCCCCACCACGGAGGCGGGGGCCGGCTCCACCCCAGCCGGCCCACCGCACCCGTGGTGCCCTCCCGTTTCTCCCTTCTGTGTCTGTCTCTCCCCCCCCTCAGGTGAGTGAGCCCCAGAGCACAGCTGCAGAGGGAAGGCCCGGGCCGGTTTGCTGGCGCTGCGGGGAACCGGGCCACCTGCAACAACAGTGCGCAGCAATGGAGGTGGGTGCAGTGGTGCGGATCCCCGACGCGCCAGAAGCTGCCCTCGATTGGGCCGGAGCGTATCGCATACCGGTGAGTGTACAAGGGGCTACATATCAGGCGTTGGTGGATTCTGGTTGCAATCAGACCTCGATCCGCCAAAGCCTGGTGCAAGACGAGGCATTGGGGGGAGCACAGGGGGTGAAGGTGTTGTGTGTGCACGGGGATGTTCACAGATACCCTTTGGTGTCGGTCCACATATATTTCAGAGGGGAAAAATCTATAGTGAAGGCGGCGGTTAATCCTCGCCTTACCCACTCTTTAATTTTGGGGACTGATTGGCCGGGATTTCAGGGTTTAATGACTCGCCTAGTAAAGAGTGGGTCCTGCCATTTGACAGGGGGAGGTCCCGGTGTCGCTTTGCTGGAGCTGCGGTCGCAGAGCCGTCTACGTCATCTCCGCGACAGAGCGAGGAGCCGCCAGCTCCTCCTCTTTCTGTTGGGGAATCCCTCGCGGATTTCCCATTAGAACAATCGCGAGACGAGACTCTGCGACATGCGTTTGACCAAGTGAGAGTAATCAATGGTCAAACGCTCCAGCCGAACACCACCCCGTCCTTCCCCTATTTTTCCATTATGAAGGATAGATTATACCGAGTGACGCAGGACACTCAGACGAAAGAGCGAGTCACACAGTTATTAATTCCAAAGAGCCGCCGGGAATTGGTATTTCTGGCGGCTCACTTTAATCCCATGGCTGGACACCTAGGGCAGGATAAGACACTAGCCCGGATAATGGCCCGATTCTATTGGCCGGGGATTCGCGGCGACGTCCGTAAGTGGTGTACAGCGTGCCGCGAATGCCAGTTAGTAAATCCAGCGGCCATTCCAAAAGTGCCCTTGCACCCCCTACCATTAATCGAGACCCCGTTCGAAAGAATTGGGATGGATCTCGTCGGGCCATTAGATCGGTCAACACGAGGGTTCTGCTTTATATTGGTTCTGGTGGACTATGCAACGCGATACCCGGAAGCGGTGCCTCTTCACAATATCTCAGCATGCAGTATTGCAGAGGCCCTCTTCCACGTCATCTCCCGGGTTGGAATCCTGAAAGAGATTCTGACTGACCAAGGCACCTCGTTTATGTCACGAACACTGAGCGAACTGTATGGGCTACTGGGTATTAAGCCGATCCGCACCAGCATTTATCACCCACAAACGGACGGTTTAGTTGAATGGTTCAATCGCACCCTCAAGAATATAATTAAAAAATTCGTAAGTGAGGACGCACGTAACTGGGATAAATGGCTCGAACCCTTGTTATTTGCAGTGCGAGAGGTCCCCCAAGCCTCCACGGGGTTCTCCCTGTTTGAATTATTATATGGGCGTAAGCCGCGCGGCATCTTAGATGTGCTGTGGGAAAATTGGGAGGAGGGACCTTCACCAAGTAAAAATGAAATTCAGTACGTTATGGACCTGCGCGCAAAACTCCACACGCTCACCCACCTAACTCAGGAGAATTTGCGGCAGGCCCAGGAACGGCAAGCCCGCCTGTACAACAAGGGCACGCGCCTTAGAGAGTTCACTCCGGGAGATAAGGTACTCATCCTGTTGCCCACGTCGAGCTCCAAATTAATCACCAAGTGGCAAGGACCCTTTGAGGTCACACGGCAAGTCGGGGACGTCGACTATGAGGTAAGGCGAACGGACAGGGAGGGGGCACTACAGATCTACCACCTCAATCTGCTTAAACTCTGGAACGAGGAGGTCCCCGTGGCGTTGGTGTCGGTAGTTCCGGAGAAGGCGGAGCTGGGGCCGGAGGTTCAAAAAGGGACATTGGCATCACGTACCTCTCCGGTCCCCTGTGGAGACCACCTCTCCCCGACCCAACTCACGGAGGTCGCCCAGTTGCAGGCCGAGTTTTCGGATGTGTTCTCGCCCCTGCCCGGTCGCACCAACCTCATAGAACACCACATAGAGACGCCCCCGGGGGTGGTAGTGCGTAGCCGCCCTTATAGGCTACCCGAACACAAAATAAAGGTGGTTCGGGAAGAACTTCAGGCCATGCTCGAAATGGGCATCGTCGAGGAGTCCCACAGTGACTGGAGCAGCCAGGTGGTCTTGGTACCCAAGGCCGACGGGTCGGTCCGGTTCTGTGTGGACTATAGAAAAGTCAACGCGGTGTCTAAATTCGACGCGTACCCAATGCCTCATATTGATGAGCTGCTTGATCGACTAGGCACGGCTCGCTTTTACTCAACACTGGATTTGACGAAGGGATATTGGCAGATCCCCTTGACTCCATTATCCCGGGAGAAAACGGCCTTTTCCACACCGTTCGGCTTACACCAATTCGTCACACTTCCGTTTGGGCTGTTTGGGGTGCCCGCTACGTTTCAGCTGCTGATGGACAGGGTCCTCCGGCCCCATGCCACCTATGCGGCCGCTTATCTGGACGATATTATCATTTATAGTAATGACTGGCAGCGGCACCTGCAACACCTGAGGGCCGTCCTTAGGTCGCTGAGGCAGGCGGGTCTCACTGCCAACCCGAAGAAGTGTGCGATTGGGCGGGTGGAAGTACGGTATCTGGGCTTCCACTTGGGCAACGGGCAGGTGCGTCCCCAAATTAATAAGACAGCAGCGATTGCGGCCTGCCCGAGGCCCAAGACCAAAAAGGGGGTGAGGCAGTTCCTGGGGCTGGCTGGCTACTATCGTAGGTTTATACCTAATTATTCGGACGTCACCAGCCCGCCGACTGACCTCACTAAAAAGGGGGCACCAGATCCGGTCCAGTGGACGGAGCAGTGCCAGCGGGCTTTCTCTGAGGTAAAGGCTGCACTGTGTGGGGGGGCACTTTTACACTCCCCTGACTTCTCTCTCCCTTTTATGTTGCAGACGGATGCGCCGGACAGAGGGCTGGGGGCCGTTTTGTCCCAGCAGGTGGAGGGGGAGGATCGCCCCGTCCTGTACATTAGTCGAAAGCTGTCGGTGTGTGAGGGGCGCTACAGCACTATTGAAAAGGAATGCCTGGCGATCAAGTGGGCAGTCCTCGCCCTCTATTACTACCTGCTGGGGCGCCCTTTCACCCTCTGTTCAGACCACGCGCCCCTCCAGTGGCTCCACCGCATGAAGGATGCCAACGCGCGGATCACCCGTTGGTATCTGGCACTCCAACCCTTCAACTTCAAGGTGGTCCACAGGCCGGGGGCGCAGATGGTCGTGGCGGACTTCCTCTCTCGTCAAGGGGGGGGAGTCGGCTGCGGGCCGGACGGGCGCCCGGCCTGAGTCGGGCGGTGGGGGTATGTGGCAGCGGGGGCGTGGTCAAGTGCCGGTCTGTGACAGGAGGGCGGAGCCAGGGAAGGTGAGTGGCAGAATCGCTACACCTGACGGTAATTAACCTGTGTTTTGTGTGTTTTCCCAGTAACCGCTCCCTATTTAAGGAGGCAGAGGGAGAGCAGAAGGGAGCGCATCCCGGGACAAGAACACAGAGTGTGTGTGTGGGTGTGTGTGTGTGTTACGCCACATGTTAGGAATTGGCGATTTAGACTGAAAAGTTGGGAAATAAAAAGCCTTTTTTTGCATCCAAAGTGTTGTCCTGCCGTCCTCTGTGCTCCACCCACACTTCGAAAGCGCTACAACATTATGTTGTGAAGGAAAGGAAACGCAGGACCAAACTAATAAATATCGGCCGTCAGCGAGCACCTCGGTGTGATCAGCTGTTCATTTAGACTTCTTCTGTCTGCTTGACTGCATGAAGCAAGCAACTTCATGCACATTATTTGCTAGGGAATCCCCTCAAATTAAATAACTTCCCAGCCACAGAATGGCCTGATATTTTGTGAGAGATTACAGAACTAAACATATATCATGTGACCAAATTTCAGAGGGAACTAAATTTTACTGAATTTATGAAATCGAAAGGCCGTCTCACTTTAAGTGAAAGTATGTAAGTATTATCAGCAAAATGTTCTTATAGTATCAAAAGTACAAGTACTTATTGTGCAGTAACTTTATAAAGACTTATATTTGTATAAGTCTTAGGCACGTAAAGAAATTCTGTCGACCAAAAATGGCTTAAAAATAATGAAATGAAATGTTTCAACATTAAAAAAAATACTATAAAGAGCAGTAAGCCATAATAAATGAAACACAGTCAATATTTGGTGCGAGACAACCCTTTGCTTTAAAAAAAAAAAAAATAAATAGCAGTTTCAGGTCCAGTGAGTGCAGTTTGATAAGGAAATGAGCTGTAAGTTTTACTGAGCATCTTACAGAACCAGCCACAGTTCTTCTGGACACTTTGACTGTCACACTCACTTCTTAATTTTGCACCAAAACCCAGTAGACTTAATTATGTTTTCTTTTTTTAATCTGAAAAGTGCTCTCTTATGTAATATCCTGCTGAGATACAAACTTTTTTTTGATAACATTTCATTTTGTGCTGGAAAACGAATGTTTGGACACTAAAATGTTTTTGTACTGACTCGATAATGTAGAAGTCATGAAATAGAAATCTATAACAAAGTTTGTATCAAAAAAAAATAGGGTGCCTAAGACTTTTGCACAATACTGTATATATGATGTTTTTGGATTAATATGACTGCATTAAGATGTATGTTGCAATTACCTGCTGTAGCTGTTTAAGGTTGAGCTAATTTTAATTACTTTATATACTGTTGAGTATCTACAGCAAAGCGTCATGTCCTACAAGATCATCATATTTTTATAGCATCACTGTTATGTGGGAACCATGTATCTCTAAAAGTCAGCTTTTCATAAGCTGAGAAAAAACAGCCCTCTTTTTATCTTTGTGGCAATGAATTTTCCAGCTAATCCAAGAAAAATAAAATAATCCTGAAAAGTAACTAGTAACTAAAGCTGTAGTGGAGTAAAAAGTATAATATTTGTCTCTGTGATATAATGGAGTAGAAGTATAAAGTTGCATAAAATTGAAATACTCAAGTAAAGTACAAGTACCTTGAATTTGTACTTAAGTACAGTACTTGAATAAATGTACTTTACATGTAGTTCTATTCCACCACTGGCCTGCTACCACTACACATAATGCCACTGTCACTGTCTGCAGTGTATTCTGGCTAATGCCACTCTTTGAACCATGTGGCTTTGCAGGAGTGAGTGAAGCCCTCCATAGTGAATGTTCGGAAAGGGACGCATAATTCTCTGGTGGTCTGGAAGGGCATCTGCCTTTTGAGAGGGGGAAGGAAGAATAGTACTACTGAGTGGACTGGGGTATTATCTGTCTTTCTCGATTGCTGGGTTTCACGTGACGTCACATCTGCCTCATTAGATATTCAAAGCTTTAGCTGGTGGTCTACCAAAGCTCAGTTAACACAGCGTTTGTATGGAGAAGGTGCATTGCTCGCATGAAAAATGCCTTACGCTTGCGTTGTTTTAGGTTGTTCGAATCGATCAAACCATGAAACTGAAAAGTTTCTTCAGGGTTCCCCGTGAACTAATAAAAAATGGTGAACGAACACAAGATTTCACAAAAAGACGTCGAGAAAGGTGGCTTTTGAACCTCTCACTGAAATCGAAGCGAGCCGAGTCGAAGCATGCTCGAGTTTGCAGTGATCACTTGGTGAAAGGTTTGTATCTCCCTCTCAGCTACGTCCTCAGTGTTTTCCAAGTACTTTTCTTGCTATGTGTCGTTATTTTACGGTACTTTTTTTTAGTCACAAAGCGCTAAAGTCCCCAGCTGTTTCTTTGTTTCCTCCTCACTCCTCACAAAGTCCATATGCATGAAGGTCACAACAAAATTCTTCCCCAGCCGTACAGTTACAATGCATCGTGATCTCTTCTCCGTCTTGTTTAACTAAGATCCAGGTCTTTAAAGGGGTTTCTGATGATCTTTGTGAATGATTTAGCTGAGAGATAAGAGCCAACACAAGTGAGAATCAAGCGAACTGTTGTTTGTTTACACTTCAACTTGCAGCGCTTCGTTGTAAAGACACGAACAAAAAGCTTTAAAAAATACTTACATGGGCAAAAACAATCCAGGATTCATTCGGCAGTGACTTGATACCGAGGTCCTTTAACCAGCCACATACAAAAAAGTTGCATGCCTCCATACTCTTCCACGCTTTCATCAGTTTTGCGGTGTAGAAGGACGTCTGCAACACCAGATAGTTCGAGATGTCGGGGAACTCGACTGAAGGGTAGTTTTCGAGATCGTATGACAAATCCTTCTTTCCCAGACTGTAGGGGTCGATTCCATTGCACATAGCAATCTTGTGAATATATCTAAAGCGAGCAGTGGCTTCTAGATTACGAGCGTACTCTGATAACTTATCGCTAGTTGTTTGCACTACAGCACCCGTTTAGACCACCAGCTATTTCACTTCCGGTAAAACTGCTAAGAAATGTCACGTGACTGAAACCCAGCAATTGTTCAGAGGGAGATTTTAAAAGTAATCTAATATACACATTTGTGACATTGCTGTTCAAGCTGCTAGCCTAATTTGACCCCACTTGCTACGTAACCAGGCTAGAACGCATGTGCAAGTTCTAACATACAATATGTGACATCTACATGAGGTTCTTCATTTCTGACAATCACATCACTTGAATATATGAAAGCATATATTCTTTATGTTTTAAGGAAATATGAAAGGCAGAAATGAAAGTGACAAATTTAAGCACTTTATTTTAAAAAAAATTGTTGCAGTATAGGGAAACTGTCATTGTGGAGTGGGGCTACACCCCTACTTCCAACATCTATGATTATGTACCATTGTTAACAATATGTCTTGTCGTCACAGCCGAACCTGATCCAGGCTTGAGGCAAACCGTGTTTGGTTGACTTGGCCAGAATTGCAGCAGTAGGGTGGCCAGTTCCTTTCTGCACACTCATGGGCAATTTAGAGTAGCCAGTTAACTTAACTGCATTTTTTAAACCTAACTGCATGTCTTTGGACTGTGGGGGAAACACAGACATGGGGAGAGCATGCAAACTCCACACAAAAAGGCCCCCATCAGCCACTGGGCTCAAACCCGGAACCTTCTTGATGTGAAGTGACAGTGCTAACCACTGCACCACCGTGCTGCCCCACAATATGTCTCATATGAATTAAAATCTCTTCAGTTTTTCCTTGGGTGGTTCAGTGACGCAGCAAGTAGCATTACTGCCTCACAACTCCAGCATCCCAGGAACAAACCTGGGCTCTGGTTAGGTGTCAGTGTGGACATGGATTGACTAAGACAAATTACCCCTAGATGTGAATGCATGTGTTCATGAACCTGAAGAACCTAAAGGAAACCAACATGGATATGGGAAGAACATGTGAAACGCTGCACAGACAGAAACCAGGATCAAAGCTCAAAATCGAACTGTGATACAGAAATTCTGCTCCATCTAAGAAAATCTGAAAAAGGTGTTATTTTTGTGAGCAGAAAGTCATTATTTCTTCAGTAGTTGGATTATAAAATTAACTCTTACTGTCCATCCATCCATTATCCATAACCGCTTATCCTGTGCAGGGTTGCAGACAAGCTGGAGCCTATCCCAGCTGACTATGGGCGAGAGGCAGGGTACACCCTGGACAAGTCGCCAGATCATCTGTCACATAGAGACAAACAACCATTTACACTCACATTCACGGTCAATTTAGAGCCACCGATTAGCCTAACCTGCATGTCTTTTGACTGTGGGGGAAACCGGAGCACCCGGAGGAAACCCACGCAGACATGGGGAGAACATGCAAACTCCATACAGAAAGGCCCCCGTCGGCCACTGGGCTCGAACCCAGAACCTTCTTGCTGTGAGGCGACGGTTCTAACCACTACACCATCGTCCCGCCTAACTCTTACTATTTAATGTTTATTTTCTCATCCTTTCTGATTATTTTCTTGAGGAGTGCCTTAAATTTTATTGTGTTTCATATACTGACTTCACTGCGCAAGTAATAGAATGTATCAGTTATTAATATACAAAGACATTCCTATAAATTGGCATGATCAATGTGTTGCATTGTTGAGAAGTAACCTAAAGTCTATAATCCTAACTGACAGGGAAGAACTTTGCTCTAAGCTGTAAAATAGCATTCAAACTAATATTAATTTAAGTAAATGGCCAGTCGCTTGGCTGAGCCACACATAGCTTTATAAAATGGAGATTTCACAGGCCAGTGGCTGTACATTTAAATTCCGTCACCATAATCACAAATCCAGCATGTGGCACTGGGACAGAATTTCCCTCAGGCTTTAGACGTACACCAACCTGAACACAATAAAAACTTTATTGAAAAACACAAATAGCTCTGCAAGTGATGCAAACTTTGGTAGTAAATTTAGTTTATGCACAAATTCTAAGGGATTTCCTGAGTAGAAAAATATGTCTTTAATAATGAGTGTGCTAGAATAAGATATTCTCGATAGAGATTTGTTTGATGATTCTGTGATAGTAAGTTTAAAGCATTCAGATGAGGGGAAAAAAGGATTAGGGTTCACTGGAAGTGCTCTGGTAATATCTGTCACTCAGATATACAGATGAAACCTTTCATTCATATCCTGATTCGTTCACCTTTCATAAGTCCTTAATCCTGATCAGAATTATGGTGGCTCTGAAGTCCAATATGAAGTCTGAGATGCCTGTTAGACGGTTGTGCAAAACAGATTGTAAATGAGATTTCAGCTTGTATACTATTGCGTGAAGGCCAGATTTCACTTCCTGTTAGTGTCTGTCCACCAGACTAACTTGTTTGCAACAAAATCACTTGAGCTCTTATCTGCATCCTGCTTGGCTTTCCATCACCAGCCCCATGTCTACTTCACAGAGGGGTGGAAATGAAATCATTGGCTCTAATGCATGGATGAGTAGTACCACCTGCTTTCTTTTATTGCGATGGCAATAAACCACCAGGGAAACCAAAGTGTGACAAACTAAACATGATGCTTTCCTAACAAGCTGGGCTACGTGAAGAAAAAAAATTCACTGTGCTGTACTGTATATGGCGGTGGTGTAGTGGTTAGCACTGTCGCCTCACAGCAAGAAGGTTCTGGGTTTGAGCCCAGCAGCCGACGAGGGCCTTTCTGTGTGGAGTTTGCACGTTCTTCCCATGTCTGTGTGGGTTTCCTCTGGGTGCTCCGGTTTCCCCCACAGTCCAAAGACATGCAGGTTAGGCTAATTGGTGGCTCTAAATTGACTGTAGGTGTGAATGTGAATGGTTGTTTGTCTCCAGGTGTCAGCCCTGCGATGATCTGGCAACTTGTCCAGGGTGTACCCCGCCTCTCACCCATAGCTGGGATAGGCTCCAGCTTGCCTGCAACCCTGCACAGGATAAGCAGTTATACAGTGGATATAAAATGTATACACACCCTGTTAAAATTATAGGTTTTTCTGATGTAAAAAAAATGAGACCACGATAAATAATTTCAAACCTTTTCTCACCTCTAATGTAACCTATACAATTCAACTGAAAAACAAACAAATCTTTTAGGGGGAAAAACATTTAAAAAAACAGATAATAAGCTGGTTGCATGAGTGTGTACACCCTTAAGCTAATACTTTGTTGAAGCACCTTTTGATTGAATTACAGCATTCAGTCTTTTGGTTAGGAGTCTATCAGCCTGCCACAGCTAGACTTGGCAACATTTGCCCACTCTTCCTTGCAAAAGTGCTCCAAATCTGTCAGATTGTGAGGGCATCTCTTGTGCACAGCCATCTTCAGGTCACCCCACAGATTTTCAATTGGATTTAGGTCTGGGCTCTGGCTGGGGCATTCCAAAACTTTTTGGGGGTCATTGTCTTGCTGAAAGATGAAATTCCTCTTCATCTTCAGCTTTCTAGCACACACCTGAAGGTTTTGGGCCAAAATCGACTGGTATTTAGAACTGTTCATAATTCCCTCCACCTTGACTAAAGCCCGTGTTCCAGCTGAAGAAAAACAACCCCAAAACATGATGCTGCCACCACCATGCTTCACCGTGGGTATGGTGTTGTTTTGGTGATGCGCAGTGTTGTTTTTGTGCCAAACATACGTTTTGGAATTGTGGCCAAAATGTTCAGCCTTGGTTTCATCAGACCATAACACATTTTCCCGCATGCTTTTGGAAGAATTGATGGGTTTTTTTTCTTTTTGCAAAATTTAGCCAGCCCTGGATGTTTTTCTTTGACCCTATCTCATAGTTCAGACATACGGAGAATATGGGAGATTATTGTCACATGTAGTACACAACCAGTACTTGCCAGAAATTCCTGCAGTTCCTTCAGTGTTGCTGTAGGCCTCTCGGCAGCCTCCCTGACCAGTCTTCGTCTTGTCTTTTCATCAATTTTGGAAGGACGTCCAGTTCTCGGTAATGTCACTGTTGTCCCATATTTTCTCCACTTCTTGATGACTGTCTTCATGGTATATCTAATGCTGTGGAAAATGTTTTTGTACCTTCTCCTGACTGATGCCTTTCAACAATGAAATCCCTTTGATGCTTTTGTAAGCTCTCTGCAAACCCTGGCTTTTGCTGGAGGATGCAACTGAGTAAATGTCTGAACTTTATTTGGGATTCATCAGAGTCATTTTAATTGATGGCTGGTGTGAACCCAAAAAGACTGAATGCTGTAATTAAATCAAAAGGTGCTTCAACAAAGTATTAGTTTAAGGGTGTGCACACTTGTGCAACCAGCTTATTGTCTCATCTCATCTCATTATCTCTAGCCGCTTTATCCTTCTACAGGGTCGCAGGCAAGCTGGAGCCTATCCCAGCTGACTACGGGCGAAAGGCGGGGTACACCCTGGACAAGTCGCCAGGTCATCGCAGGGCTGACACATAGACACAGACAACCATTCACACTCACATTCACACCTACGGTCAATTTAGAGTCACCAGTTAACCTAACCTGCATGTCTTTGGACTGTGGGGGAAACCGGAGCACCCGGAGGAAACCCACGCGGACACGGGGAGAACATGCAAACTCCACACAGAAAGGCCCTCGCCGGCCCCGGGGCTCGAACCCAGGACCTTCTTGCTGTGAGGCGACAGCGCTAACCACTACACCACCGTGCCGCCCTCCAGCTTATTGTACGTTTTTTAATTTTTATGTTTTTCCCCCTAACGGATTTGTTTGTTTTTCAACTGAATTGTACAGGTTATAGCTCACATTAAAGCTGGGAAAAGTTTGAAATTATTTATTGTGGTCTCAGTTTTTCACATCAGAAAAACCTATCACTTTAACAGGCTGTGTACACTTTTTATATCCACTGTAGATAATGGATGGATGTAATGCATATGTGACAAATAACTTCTTCTTCTTCTTCTTCTTCTTCTTCAACTAACAAGCTAAACAGTTAATGATCTTCCAGCAGTGGTCCAGTCCAGCAGAGAAAGGAGTGGAGGAGCAGAGCTCTACCAGGGTAGAGCTAATTTCCAATACTAAGAATTTGTGATATTTATGAACAGTCTTTATATAATCACTAGTTTAGTGCAGATCACAGTCAACATGAGTCCAGTTTGTGTAGTGACAGTTTTGCATTTCATAATGGGCCATGTTAGCTTTTATTCCACTTTAGAAGCACAGTCAAATACCTCTCTGCATTTAACCCATCTGAAGCAGTGAACACACACGTGAGCAATGAGCACACACACATACCCAGAGCAGTGGGCAGCTATGCTACAGCAACCAGGGAGCACAAATTCATTCGTCTAAGGGGCAGCATGGTGATGCAGTGGTTAGCACTGTTGGCTCACTGCAAGAAGGTTCCCAGTTCCATCCCTGTGGCTGACTGGAGTCTTTGTCTGCAGAGCTTGCATGTTCTCCTTGTTCCTGTGTGGGTTTCCTCCAACAGTCCAAAGACATGGATTTGGTCATCTGGCTACTCTAACTTGCCCATGGGTGTGAATGATTGTTTGTCTCTGTAATAGACCTACCTGGCTTCCCCATGACTCTGATAGATAAGCAGTGCAGATAATAGATGGATGGATGGATATTCCTCTAAAAAAAGTAGCCCCCTTGTGCAGTTACCTTGGCTATTTTTTCTGAATTTACAAATATCCTTGACTGAGCAATTTATTAATGTATTCTACAAAAATTCTCCACTTCACCATAATGCTTATTGACTGCATTAGGACCTGCCCTTAGACTTACAGTGGATTCAGAAAGTCTACTAGATCATTAGTGAAAATAGTTCTATTTTTCATCTCATCTCATCTCATTATCTCTAGCCGCTTTATCCTGTTCTAGGGTCGCAGGCAAGCTGGAGCCTATCCCAGCTGACTACGGGCAAAAGGCGGGGTACACCCTGGACAAGTCGCCAGGTCATCACAGGGCTAACACATAGACAACCATTCACACCTATGGTCAATTTAGAGTCACCAGTTAACCTAACCTGCATGTCTTTGGACTGTGGGGGAAATCGGAGCACCCGGAGGAAACCCACGCGGACACAGGGAGAACATGCAAACTCCACACAGAAAGGCCCTCGCCGGCCACGGGGCTCGAACCCAGACCTTCTTGCTGGCGACAGCGCTAACCACTACACCACCGTGCCGCCCTTCTAGTTTTCATTCCTTTCTAATTTAATACAACATTTTCATTATAACTAATATTACTGACAACAACTTGAGTGAAAAGTAGAATATTTCAAATATTTACATGAATTTTAGAGTATTTGGTTTGTCAAATTTTTTTGCTTTAATGACAGTGTGCACTTGAGCTGGCATGGACTCCACAAGTTTGTGCAAAATCATATCATGCACTTTAGATCAAATCCATCAGAGTGTCATCTCAACACAGAAGAAATTAGATATGAGGAAAACCTGACCACCTGTACAAACCAGTTAACAGGGTCAATATCACACACACCGATCAGCCATAAAATTAAAAACACTGACGGGTGAAGTGAACAGCACTGATTATCTTGTTACACTGGCACCTTGTCAAGAGGGGTGGGATATATTAGGCAGCAAGAGAACAGTCAGTTCTTGAAGTTGATGTGTTGGAAACAGGAAAAATGGGCAAGCGTAAGGATCTGAGTGACTTGGACAAGGGCCAAATTGTGATGGCTAGATGACTGGGTCTGAGCATCTTTAAAATGGCACATCTTGTGGGGTGTTCCTGGTATGCAGTGGTTAGTACCTACCAAAAGTGGTCCAAGGAACAACAACCGGTGAACCAGCAACAGGGTTTTGGGTGTTGAAGGCTCACTGATTCGTATAGGGCACGAAGGCAAGCCCATATGGTCCAATCCCACAGAAGAGCTACTGTAACACAAACTGCTGAAAAAGTTAATGCTGACACTTTCCTGTTTTAGTCAGCCTTAACTTTTTCAGCAGTTTATGTTTATTTCTAAATTTAAATGAAAAAAGAAAGAAGTAACTGCTTCAACCTGGTCAGGGTCATGGTGGATCCGGGAGCTTATCTCAGGAACACTGAGTATGAGGTGGAAATACACTCTGGAGATACCAGTCATGCACATGCACGCGCGCGCACACACACACACCTAGTGAAAATTTACCACATCCAAGCCACTAAGTGCATGTTTTCTGGAGATGGGCAGAAACCAGAGAACCAGGATGAAACCCATATGAACAAGAGGAGAACATCCATCCATCCATCATCTACACTGCTTATTCATTGCAGGTCACAGGTGAACTTCTTGCAAGAGGCAGGGTACACCCTGGCAGTTCACAGGTCTAACACAGAGACGAACAAACATTCACAATCACATTCACACCTATGGCCAATTTAAAGGAGCCAGCTGACATAATCCTCTGGACTGTGGGAGGAAACCAGAGCACCCGGAGGAAACCCACACAGGCATGAAGAGAAGAGAAGAGAAGAGAAGAGAAGAGAAGAGAAGAGAAGAGAAAACTCCAGTCAGCTCTAACCCGGAACCTTCTTGCTATGAGGTGACAGGTGACAGTGCTAACCTCTGCACCACCATGCCTCCTAAGGAGAATATGCACGTCTAAAAATCGATGTGAAATTCATGTAATCTGTACTGGCTGTATAGGTGTATGAATGATTCCCAAGACCCAAAGAGACTTCTTCTTTAGTGTTCTTTATTTTGACAGCTTCAGCCATCAAAGTTATCTTGGGAAGAATTACAGTAGTGGGTTCCTGTTGCTTTCTACTGGATTATTATAGAGGTTTTCTCCTCTCAACCATTCACACCTATAGACAATTTAGAGTAGCCAGTTAGCCTAACCTGCATGTCTTTGGACTGTGGGGGAAACCAGAGCATCTGGAAGAAACCCATACAGACATGGAGAGAACATGCAAACTCCACACAGAAAGGCCCTCGTCGGCTGTAAACCCAGAACCTTCTTGCTGTGAGGCAACAGTGCTAACCTCTGCACCACCATGCTACCAAGGGAGAACATGCACATCTAAAAATTCACATGTGAAATTCATGTAATCTCTATTGGCTGTAGGGCAGCACAGTGGTGTAGTGGTTAGCACTGTCACCTCACAGTCCTGGGTTTGAGCCCAGTGGCCGATGGGGGCCTTTCTGTGTGGAGTTTGCATGTTCTCCCCATGTCTCCATGGGTTTCCCCCATAGCCCAAAGGTTAGGCTATTTGGTGGCTCTAAATTGACTATATGAGTGAATGTGAGTGTGAATGGTTGTTTGTCTATGTATCAGTCCTGTGATGATTTGGCAACTTGTCCATGGTCAACTAGGGATAGGCTCCAGCTTGCCCACGATCCTGCACAGGATAAGTGGTTATGGATAATGGATGGCTGTATAGGTGTTTGAATGATTCCCAAGGCCCAACCTGATGTCCAGTATATAGGTTTAGTATCAGGGGGATCCATCCATTATCTGTAGCCACTTATCCTGTTCTACAGGGTCGCAGGCAAGCTGGAGCCTATCCCAGCTGACTATAAGCGAGAGGTGGGGTACACCCTGGGCTGATAGAGACAAACAACCATTCACAGTCACATTCACACCTACAGTCAATTTCGAGCCACCAATTAGCCTAACCTGCATGTCTTTGGACTGTAGGGGAAACCAGAGTACCTGGAGGAAACCCACGCAGACACAGGGAGAACATGCAAACTCTACACAGAAAAGCCCTCACCGGCTGCTGGGCTCGAACCCAGGACCTTCTTGCTTTGAGGCAACAGTGCTAACCACTACACCACTGTGCCGCCCCTATCAAAGGGATAATTCTGGCAAAAAAAAAGCCATTTATTATCCATTATCTGTAGTCGCTTATCCTGTCCTACAGGGTCGCAGGCAAGCTGGAGCCTATCCCAGCTGACTATAAGCGAGAGGTGGGGTACACCCTGGGCTGATAGAGACAAACAACCATTCACAGTCACATTCACACCTACAGTCAATTTCGAGCCACCAATTAGCCTAACCTGCATGTCTTTGGACTGTAGGGGAAACCAGAGTACCCGGAGGAAACCCAGGCGGACACAGGGAGAACATGCAAACTCTACACAGAAAAGCCCTCACCGGCTGCTGGGCTCGAACCCAGGACCTTCTTGCTGTGAGGCAACAGTGCTAACCACTACACCACTGTGCCGCCCCATCAAGGGGATAATTCTGGCAAAAAAAAAGCCATTTATTATCCATCTATCCATTATCTGTAGCCACTTATCCTGTCCTACAGGGTCGCAGGCAAACTGGAGCCTATCCCCGCTGACTATGGGTGAGAGGCAGGGTACACCGTGGACAAGTCGCCAGGTCATCACAGGGCTGACACATAGACACTCACATTCACACCTACGGTCAATTTCGAGCCACCAATTAGTCTAACCTGCATGTCTTTGGACTGTAGGGGAAACCAGAGCACCCGGAGGAAACCCAGGCGGACATGGGGAGAACATGCAAACTCTACACAGAAAGGCCCTCGCCGGCCACGGGGCTCGAACCCAGGACCTGCTTGCTGTGAGGCAACAGTGCTAACCACTACACCATCATGCCACCCCCATTATTATTATTATTATTATTATTATTATTATTATTAACCACAGGGACTCCCTTCTCTGAGGTGGTGATATCCTGACTGTTCAGCTCACAGGGGAATAATCGGTTATCATATTTCAACAAGTAGGAGGCTATATAAGGTGACATTTACGAAATAGCTTGCTGAAGTCCTGGCTAAATCGGCTCTCTAACCTCGGTCGGTGCAGGTAGAATGATAATGACGCGGAAGCGGGGACACCCTTTTTTGCAGTTCCAGAAAATCCCGCGCTGTCATTCGGTAGCTCGCGCGCTCACGGCTTAGGCGCGTCTGGGCGCGCGCACACACACACACACGCACGAGTTCATGCGCACACAGGAAACCGGGAAGCTTTGTGCGTGTTTGTGTTTCTTTTTTTACGCCAAAGATTTATCTCCTGAAGCAGTCTGCGTCTCCGTGCGGCGGAGCTGAAGGCGCGAGCTGACGGTAGAATGGGCGAATCCCTCCGGTTTCCACTGTAACTCTGGAAATGGAGCCCACATTCCCGCGGGGAGACAAAGGTACGAACCCCAGATGCTTCCTCTCGCACCGTGTGTAGTGTCAATACTTCGTGCATGAATATTACTGAGCGCGCGCGCGCGACACCTCCGTGTCCACCCACGGAGTCTCAGCTGCTATTTGCACTTGTTGAGTGAACACGAGCGTGAAAACGCAAGGTGACTGCAGTGGGTGCACTGAAGGGGAACCCATGCTGTATTTGGGTGCTCCTATTAATCGTTCCTTCGATAAAGATAACCGGTTCCTGCTGCAGGTTTGATTACGTGCTAGGATGTTGCCATGGCGACGGGAGGGGGAAAAAAAAAAAAAGTATTAGCACCAGGGCATGCACTCAATCCTACGAGCTGGATTAGAAGAAACGCACTTTCACTAGTGCACTAATGCAGCAACCTGCTCAGGTTATCTGACGATTAATCGACTGCATTACATCACGATGCATCCTGGCATCTGTGATGGACCAGTCTGACTCTTTTTTCCTGCAGTGAAGCTTTGCCTTCTTGTTCAGTCTGAAGGCGTGAACCTGCAGTTCAGTTCATGCATACTTTATTATTATTACATTACTATTTTTCCCAAACCCAGTGTGAAACTAACCCACAACTTATCCTCCAGAACCAGGTAGACCACATTTCACAACTTTGGATGAATTATTAGTACTCAAAGGATTATTTTCATTCATGCATATTGCTTGTGTCACAATGAAGCAAATCATGTTTCCAGCCATTGCAGGTGATGCTATTTGTTGCATATTCAAGGGTGCGCATACATTCAGCATCCAAATCTTTTATTATAGAAAGAAGAAGTGGTGTATCTTATATTGCAATGACTTTTACTCTTAGAAACACTATTTTGGAACTGTACCGAGTGAATATTTTGTGAGTATGGGCATTAGTGTTAGAAACAATCCTACAAATTGCACAGAAGTACATCTGGCTGCATCGTATGCATATCGTGCACCGCTGTATGTCTTTATTTAACACAGTGATTCTGTTGAACATATGACCTGATCTTGCTTGGGGGGGGGGGGGGGGGGGGGGGGGGGGGGGTGGGGGGGGGGGGGGGGGGGGGGGGTGTCTTGCAGGAAAAGGATTATATCATGTAATTCATATAGCACTGCAACAGCACTTTATTGTATGCAGTAGTACAGACAACACCCTTAATGTGCATCATCTTCACTAAAATCCACTTGGATTTGCAGATCATCTCCAAGAATTTTTGATTGATAGCATGGACTATACTTGATAACATAATGATTATGGAACAATTTTATATTCTGTTATCTGTGATATGTGCGTGGAAAATATCAGCCTTTGCAGCGCCTTGAAACAAGTCATGTAATGTAGCAAGCAGTGTAAGTGTTAACTGAGCCATCACTATTTATGATTTCTCTGATTTTGACCTTGACATTCTGCTTTCAAAGTATGATCTTTTTTTTTTTTTTTCTTGGAGCCCCTGTCCATACAGTGATGTGACATTTTGAAATGTGGCAAATACCAGATTCGTCTTTAGCATTGAGTTTTAAAGGGTTTAAAACTTGTGTTCATTTTCAGTTCAGAAAAGATTATTAGGTATTTCTTGTTAGATCATCAGCAAGTAATAACTTTAATTGCAGCTCACTGTTTGATCATTATTAATGGTTTGGTCATTTCAGTATCAAGGCCGATACTGAGATGAGGATGCTTTCTGGAATCATGTCATTCACTTGCTCAGATTTTTCAGTCTAATATGATATGGAGTGGTCCAATTTCAAAAACAAGACATCAGCAGAAAAGTAAGTCGCTGTTATTTGTCATGGCGTGCTGTCAGTTGTAATTAAAACATGTTCTGAGATCGTGTGGGCATGGCAGCTCCATTGTCGAGGTTTTTTAGGTAAACTGAAGCCAGCATAATTATACCCTCTGCCAATTTCTGACACGTCCAAGCTCACGCTAATTTGCATAACATTGGCAGTCGGAGCTACATGGAATGAGCTCCTCTTCTGCCTTTCCATACAATAATGAAGCATGAGAATTAAGCATGTCCCTCGCTCATTGCCCCGAATGCACTGAACTGCTGGACAACTCATTTGTCTCCCTCTTTCTTTCATATTATGTGTGAGCACCCACGCAATGCAGCAAGTTCTGCACTCGCTTACCAGTCCCGTGGAGGAAATTTAAATCCACTAAATATTGCTGTCGTCTTGTTGGTTTTTGATACACATTTATTTATTTATTTATTTATTACCAAATTGCATTAGCTCAATGGATTTTTCTTTCTCTTATCATTTTGGCCTTTACTAACAACACTTTTTTTTTTGTTACAAGGGTCACAGTATACAGTAATTTGATGTACTTTGAATATTTGGAATACACACAGACATACACAAAATATATTATATTATATTATATTATATTATATTATATTATATTATATTATATTATATTATATTATATTATGGGCGGCACGGTGGTGTAGTGGTTAGCGCTGTCGCCTCACAGCAAGAAGGTCCTGGGTTCGAGCCCCGGGGCCGGCGAGGGCCTTTCTGTGTGGAGTTTGCATGTTCTCCCCGTGTCCGCGTGGGTTTCCTCCGGGTGCTCCGGTTTCCCCCACAGTCCAAAGACATGCAGGTTAGGTTAACTGGTGACTCTAAATTGACCGTAGGTGTGAATGTGAGTGTGAATGGTTGTCTGTGTCTATGTGTCAGCCCTGTGATGACCTGGCGACTTGTCCAGGGTGTACCCCGCCTTTCGCCCGTAGTCAGCTGGGATAGGCTCCAGCTTGCCTGCGACCCTGTAGAAGGATAAAGTGGCTAGAGATGATGAGATGAGATATATTATATTATATTATATTATATTATATTATATTATATTATACACTTCCACCTATTCTGAACTGCAGCCATGCCTACATTTCTTTTTTTTTTTTTTTTTTTCTCAAACAAGATTTGTTTGAGTCCTGGCAATTCATCATCTTTTACACACCGGGTACACTAATATGATTTTGCTCTCATGTAACATTATTAGTCAGCGATTTTGACAAAATGTCTCAAACCTATAGACATGTTGAGCTGCGGTATACAGATAGATCGACGTTATTTCTGCTGTTGTCTGTTTGAGAACACTGCGACATCCTAATAAACACGAAATCTCAAAACCAAGAATAGAACAGACCAGAATCACACACACTCAGTACTTTATTTGCCTCTGATGTGGATTATGCTTATCTTATTAAATTGCCAGCTGTCCTACATGTTGCCGAGCACACTGTCATATCATAAGACTCCCAGCTGTCTTTATATTCATTAAAGCCTAAAATCCATGCCATACACATACTGTAAATAGCCTCTGTTCCATGTTATATGCGAGCGTGTGCACTTTTTGTAGCGAATGCTTACTTTCAACTGCTCGCTCCCACCTCGGGTGGCCCGTTCTTCAAGGGGGGTATTCACATGGACCCGGGTATCTGTGATGCAGCTCAGTGTGCATGCTATGCAGTTTTGCACTAACTAGACCAGATAGAGGTGACAAACGAAAGGCATGCTGAGAAACTGCTTCCAGATGACGGCTCTCAGGTTTTAACAATAATGTATTTGATTATGCGATATCAGTCATGGATATACTTTAAGAGTAAAAATATTGACATTGATAAAGAGAGAGTGTTTTCTGTCCTCATCTCATCTCATTATCTCTAGCCCGCTTTATCCTGTCCTACAGGGTCGCAGGCAAGCTGGAGCCTATCCCAGCTGACTACGGGTGAAAGGCGGGGTACACCCTGGACAAGTCGCCAGGTCATCACAGGGCTGACACATACACACAGACAACCATTCACACTCACATTCACACCTACGGTCAATTTAGAGTCACCAGTTAACCTAACCTGCATGTCTTTGGACTGTGGGGGAAACCGGAGCACCCGGAGGAAACCCACGCGGACACGGGGAGAACGTGCAAACTCCACACAGAAAGGCCCTCGCCGGCCACGGGGCTCGAACCCGGACCTTCTTGCCGTGAGGCGACAGCGCTAACCACTACACCACCGTGTCGCCCTTGTTTTCTGTCCTTTTTTAAAAATAGTAGTCAGATAGCCCCTGTGATAAACTGGTGACTTGTCCAGGGTGTGCCCCGCCTCTCGCTCGTAGTCAGCTGGGATAGGCTCCAGCTTGCCTGCGACCCTGTAGGACAGGATAAGCGGCTACTGATAATGGATGGGTGTATAGTCAGATAGCCACAATATCTTTGCCTTCTGATTGTTAAGAAGAAATAACGGATGGTTTTGTCAAGAGATGTGGTCTCATATACAACTTTGCACCTAGTTTCAGTCCTGAGTGTGTAGAAGGTGGTCATTTATCATCACCCTTGCCCATACCTGGGGTTAACAACTGCACTGCAACACCAAAGATTCACGTATGCCGCTGAAATAATCAGCAGACATACACACAGTTATAGGTCAATTAGTGATCATTAAAGCACGATTTATCATTTTACTTGTAGTGGCACAAAGAATAATAGTTAATATTAAAGTCTCAGTCATTAATACTTCTGCAATGACAAAATAAAGACAGTGTCCAACACTGATACATGTAAATCACACAGCGGTTCAAAATTGGATAACAACTCCTTAGGGGTTTTTTTTCAGCATAGTAATGTAATATTTAACAGTTATTCCACGAAATCAAATCATATATGAGCTATAAACCGTGTACGATGAGATTGAGTGGAATAATTGTTTTATTCCATCCCCATTCACTGGATTTTAAGAAACAGAGCATTTTTATTTACATTTTTTTGCAAATTTGATAAATAAAAACTGTATACAAAACGTCCGACAAAATCATTTCTGCTTAGAATGTAAACAAACCGGCGAAATGACAGTAGCAATTTATGAAAAATGCGATAATAATAATTCTTGAAAAATAAAGATACGTTCTTACTATCAAATACTTTCATTCCATATTTTGTTGCTTTTTTTTGTATTTATTGGGGTTTATTCAAGTATTGTTTTTATTTCGTCCTTGGTTGGTTCAGCAACACGCGCCGCCATTTTGTTTTTCTCTACTCACGGTATATGAGCTGATATCCTAGTAGTAGAGTAGCCAATCAGAGCATGGGATTGCTTATATCCAGTGAATGTGGATAGAGTAACAGTCATTAATTACTTACTGTAGTCAACATAGTAGTTTATTATAGTGATCAATAATTAGTCAAGAACTACTCGTGTTGTAGTCAAGACCACCTCAACCGAGACTAAATCATGAGCAAAGTGTATCAAGACCAAGACTTTTTTTTTTTTTTGCATTATATTTTTTATTCAAGAAAGCTGAAGTGATATGCATTTAGTTACAATATCTTGAATTAGATTCGTTTTTTTTTTTTTTTTTCCCCAACAACCAAACCCCACTCACAACACTCGTATACTGCTGTGAAAGACAAAAAGAAACACATAAGTATAGAATGTCAAGTTAAATAGAATACACTGACTGTGCAAAAAGTTAAATAAATAACTTGAGAAAATAAATAGATAAATAAATAATAATAACAAAACAAACAAACAAGAAACATATAATTGTCAATAATAATAATACTAAAAACAAAATAATAATATAAATAAAAAATAAATTAGGATAATAATGACAGACAATTGGGTCATTACCTATTCATAAACATGTCATTAGTTAGGCCGGATCAATAGTATATCTCAGGGCTTCATAGGTTTATGGAAGGGTTTTAAGATTTTTAAAGTGCTCAATCAAAGGGTCCCATGTCTTGTGAAATTGTCTTGTTGAACCTCTAGTAAAGTATTTAATTTTCTCTAATTTCAAGAAAAACATTAATTCAGTGAGCCAGACAGACGCTTTAGGTGGTTCAGGGGTTTTCCAATGTAAAACTATATTCCTGCGGGCTATCAAAGATGCAAAAGCAAAAGCATTCATCTTGTCAATGGTTAGTGTGTGCTCGTCAACCAATACTCCAAAGATGGCCATATCTGCAGATGGTTTTACTTTAGTGTGAAATGCATCATTTAGTGTTTTACAGATAGATGACCAAAATTCAATTAACTTAGGGCAGGTCCAGAACATATGAGTCATATTTGCTGGCGCAGAATTGCAGCGCTCACACCTGTCATTAATATTGTCATAAATTTTTGAAAGTTTAGATTTAGTGTAGTAAATTCTATGAAAGACTTTGAATTGTATCAGGCTAAGCCGGGCACAGGACGATGTTCCATTAATTCTTTCCAGAGCACATTCCCAGAAATATCCAGGAATCTCAAAACCAAGTTCTTCAGTCCATGCAGTTCTTAGCCCATCTAATGATGTTTCCTGAAGAGAGGTTATTATATTGGAAATATTTGCAATATGGCTCCCCAAATGCGTAGGATGACGCAAAATTTTCTCAAGTCCTGAGTCTGCTGCAAGACCAAGACTTTGAGGGCTTGAGATCAAGTCAAGACCAAGACCAAAGCAGGGCGAGACCGAGTCAAGACCAGGACCGGACCAGTGTGTGTAAAGGGGGCGGGGAGGAGTGACAGCCATTAACAGGAACTAAAATTTCAAATTAGCAATGAGTCACGTTACTGGTCACATTTGAAGCAGGAAATTTTACATCCAATCACAGTAACAGTGTTGACAAATAAATCAGACAATGCAAAGGCAATTTCATGAAATCCCCACAGTTGTGGTATTGACTGGTCTTGAAATAAAATCCCGAGTCCTCTCTGTCTGAGCTTGAGACAAGGCCGAGTATAAATGCGGTCGATTCCGTGACAAGACTGAGACGTTCAAGAAGTGGCCTTGAGATTGGTCTCAAGTCCTACAACACTAAGAACTACTATGGTACCACTTGATTGCTTACTACGCAGTTAGTTAGTGCTTAAGCATTAATTAAATAAACTTATTGTAAAGTGTAAAGAATTTCCACAAAACTCACATCTAAGACAGTTGTTGAATTATGACAGTAAACATTTTAGAAATCTGACTACAACATGAATTCAAAGTTACAACAATTAGAGTGTAAGGTTATAAGAAAACAATAAAACTCTACATTTGTAACACATAACTGCATATTCTTCACTCAGAAGTAATAGTTTCATCTCTGAAAGGAAAAAGTATACTTTGATTTAGAAAATTATAGCCCTTTATTAGTTCATCCAGCCGACAGGTGATGAGTTTATGCCATCATGTGTTGTCTGTCATCCGTCGTCATCCACATTTCACAAAAATCACTTCTTCTCTCTCAATTCTTCACTGATTATTATTATTTTTGGTAGGAAGGTAGGTCTGCCTGGGGTGCATATAGCTTCTAGCCAAATTTGCATAATTGCAATTAATAATGAAGATATGGCGTAATTAAGTCCTAATGAGCAGTTCAAGAAAAATCGCTTCTTCTCCCTCAATTCTTCACCGATTTTGATTCTTTCTGGCATGAAGGTAGGGGTACCTAGGGTGCATATAACTTATACCCAGATTTGCTTAATTACAATTATTAATAAAGTTATGGACTAATTAAGCCTTAATGTGCGGTTCAACAAAAATCGCTTCTTCTTGGTCAATTCCTCGCCATTTTGGATTCTTTATGGCAAATAGGTCGGTATTCCTAGGGTGTATATAGCATTTATATGTAGCATGTATATAGTGTATATAGCTTGCAACATTTATTGCGCAAGGTGGCCCACTTTAGATCGTTCCGTCTGGACTAGACGGGGCCGGAGTGAACTATGCCATCATTAATGATCTCGTTTAGAATTTACTTAACAATTTTAAATACCTTTGACTGGATAATTCAGTAAAACAGTGTTCAAATATACATTTATTGATGCATTCCACAACTGCCCTTATAATTTTCATTGAAATCTCAGTTTAAATGGGTTTATATTCCTTTATTCATATAGGGAAAGATGGAAAAAAATTCTTGTATGTCTCATCAAACATATGCAGAAGAGGTCGTGTTGAACAATGTTGAAAAAGTCCTTTAAGCCATGTATAAAATAACTCAGACTCAAAAGGAAACTCATCCTTTTCTGGGTGGCACCAGATGGTGATATTATAAATCCCTACCCTTCTACAGCTCTCCACTAGGTTTGTTGTCCAGTGTGAGCACATTGTAAATGAATCCTGGAACGATCACAGGACAGGCTTTATGATTACAGCAGCAGTTCTTTGGTACACATCTAAGCAAGGATGCGACAATACTGGTTTGGGGATATGTAAGTGTTTTGCAGCACATCTTCAGAGCTCTGCGGATGCAGCTGTCACTGTTGATTGTTGCATGTCACAAAAGCCTTCCCTCGATGCTGTACCTTAATGTTCATTAACACACCACACGACAGTTTACAGGGTAACTGTTCTTGTTATTTGATTGCTAGTCGTTCATCGTGCTTCTCTGTATCTGTCCATCTGTCTGTCTTGATCCAGATCGAGGATCGGAGGTTGTAAAGTACATGCAGTAAATGCTGTATTATTTGTGCTTATCTAGGATTCATTGTTTGTACCTGCTGAAACAGTGAATATGAAATCCATGATAATACACCAGAACAGAGCCAGGCAAAGACCTGACCTGGAGAACACAAGATATAAGGACGAATGAATTCGGGCTACATAATGCAGTATACTTGTGCACAAGGGGCATTGAAACAGATGTGTGGAGGATCAGGAATAGTCCCAGTCCAGAGCCAGATGCAGTGTGGGCTGGATCAGTGACTGATATTGAGCCTTCTCGGGTGGAACCTCACCAATAATCTGACTCGCTCTTTCTCTGTTTCACTTCTTCTTAATAATCTGTATGTATGAGTGGTGGTTGATCCTCTAGTTTAGTGAAAGTATTCGTGGATATAATATTTACTGTATAAACTTCAAAATATATTCTATTCATTCATTCATTGTCTATACTGATTATCCATCGCAGGTTGCTGACATTGGGCAAGAGGCAGGGTACACCCTGGACAGGTTGCCAATCCATCACAGGGCCAACACAAAATATATTCTATATATAATAGAGGATATTATATGGTGGCGTAAAGATATGAAGTTTATTTTTTGAGTGGTGAATGGATATTTTTATGAAATATTTTTCAACACAAGAAGATAAACTTAATATCTTCACACCACTGTGTAATGTTCTATATATTATATGGACACATTCACAAAAAATATGCAAGTTAATCAAAAGAATTTTAATTTTGAACCAGTTCGCCATTTTGACAGCGTGTGTCACTTCAGTGGGAAAAGACTGGGAGTGATGTCATCGGATTGAAATTTTGGGAAATATTCTGTCCACATTCACAGGATATGAGCAATCACGCACTCTGATTGGCTACTCTACTACTAGGCTATCAGCTCATATACCGTGAGTAGAGAAAAACAAAATGGCGGAGCATGTTGCTGAACCAACCGAGGACGAAATAAAAAACTCTACTGGAAAACAAAACCCCAAAAAAGAAAAAAGGGCAACAAAATATGGAAAAAGTATTTGATGGTAAGAATGTTTTTTTTTTTTTTTTTTGGTTTTTTTTTCAAGAATTATTATTATAGCATTTTTCACAAATTGCTACTGTCATTTCACTGGTTTGATTACAGTCTTCATCTTTAAGCATTAAATTACACGTATGCAATTTGTCACGTGTCTGCTAAGCAGAAATGATTTTGCTGGACATTTTGTATAAAGTTTTTATTTATTGAATTTGCAAAAAATAAAAATGGTCTGTTTCTCAAAATCCAGTGAATGTGGATATAATAACAGTTAACTCAATCTCAGCATACATGGTTTATAGCCAATTCGGTGCTACGCGCCACATCGGCTATCAGCTCATGCAGGGGCGCAACTACCCACTTTTTGGGGTGTATGCAGCAACAATTTTGGCGCCGCCCCCCCCCACACACACATATATATCATCTCATTATCTGTAGCCACTTTATCCTGTTCTACAGGGTCGCAGGCAAGCTGGAGCCTATCCCAGCTGACTATGGGCGAAAGGCGGGGTACACCCTGGACAAGTCGCCAGGTCATCACAGGGCTGACACATAGACACAGACAACCATTCACACTCACATTCACACCTACGGTCAATTTAGAGTCACCAGTTAATCTAACCTGCATGTCTTTGGACTGTGGGGGAAACCGGAGCACCCGGAGGAAACCCACGCGGACACGGGGAGAACATGCAAACTCCGCACAGAAAGGCCCTCGCCGGCCACGGGGCTCGAACCCGGACCTTCTTGCTGTGAGGCGACAGCGCTAACCACAACACCACTGTGCCTATATATATGCACATTTTACAGTTCACTGAAGTTTATTTAAACATCTTACTATAACAACTGAGGTACTCATAGCACAAAACATTTACACAATGTCCAGAACACCAGTCAGGGTGTTAAAAGGAAAAAGTAAGAAAATGGAGTAAAACAAAAAGTAAGATATTTCATCTTTGACCCAAATGTAGTAGAGTTCAAGTACCAAAATGCAACTACTTCAGTAAAATACAAATACTTCAAAAAGGTAAGTTAGTACAGCAACTAATTTTACTTTGTACAAAACTAAACAGCAACTAATTATGCTTTGTACTAAAAGTATTTTGTTACTATCCAGTCCGTCACTGGCCAAAGGATAGGAAGGAACTAAATTGTAACATGCCGCGCCTTGGCACTCGCCCATTTGTCAAGTATAGAATCAAAGGAAATAGACCGCGCCAGATTATTTATTATGGAAATGAACTAATCTGACTTTCTGTTACACAAGCCAGAGTTAGCTAGCTATCCATGAATGGTGATTGCATAATCAGGTGCTTGTCCGACCGACATTAACGATTGTTGCATTCACGCAGACACCACATTTCAATCAGTTTGACAAACGGGTACTAAATCCTTGCCCATAGCCTGTGTGCATCAGGGTCAGCTATGCAATATGCTAAATCGCTATACAATTTCAGCTAGCCAGGCCAGTGCAGCACTATCTAGTCTTCTGTGAACTTCATAGCCTAATCCCTGACCCTGAACACAAGATCTGTTTCCATCATAGTCCATACCCGCTACTGTCTTTCATCCACGTCAACATTTTTTGGCGCATCCCCTCACATGCCTTCTCCTTTTCTTTCTTTCTCTTCCTAACTTGGGCACCTGATAACTTTTTTCGCTTTCTCCATCCTGCCTTAGGCTACATTTACATTACGTCGAATCAGCGGATCATCAGATTAACGTTCTTAAAACGATTCGTGTTTACACTAAATCCGTTAGCCGTGCACACAGCAACGCCAATACGCGGATACGCTCAGCTCCGCAGGCATCCTGCGCTCCAAATCACTCCGCCCTGAACAGCGAGTGCCCTCTGGAGGGTGCGCACTCTGGCCCTGCGCAGCTCACACAGCGCGCGAGTGAAGTGCACAAGCCACGATTCGGGACTGAGCCGCTGTGTGTGAGATCCCAGCGCATATCACTTACTACTTGCAAGTGGAAGGATGGCAAGCCTAAAGACAATCATAACTACACAATGGGCAGTATTTGCATCAGTATTTGCAGTATTTTCATACTCTTATACTCTTTAATGAAAGGTGATACAAGGCGGAAGTCCGCGCCGTTTTTCAGCAGTCGCGTCACATGACCAACACCAGCGAATCAGGAAGGTGGATGTCACAGTGACGTTGTCCAATGAGACGCCAGCTAGAGCTCAGCACAGCATATCCGCGTATTTTGAATGTTTACACAGCACCGGAGCTGACACGATCTGGATTGAATACGTGGACGCTGGCGGATTCCCGTTTCCAGGCGGTTTAATGTAAACGGACAGTGCATCCGCAAAGAAAATGAGACAGATACGGTCTAGTGTAAACGTAGCCTTAAACAATCACCCGGTCTATGGGCGACAGCTACTGTATGGAGCGCTCAGCAGCACCCCCCACACACACTTCTCCTCCCCCCTCCTCTCCTCCCCCCTTCTTCCACAGTGAGTAGCCTAAGCTGTGGAAAGTAAAGGGACGTTGGACGTTTCTTTACTATTTTAAGCAGAATATTTTGAGCATAGCCAAGAGTTAAAAGCACAAGAGTAGTTTTAAAACATAGCATGATGATTTTTTGTCCCTCCCTTGTTTTGGCGCCCCCCCCGGCGGAGCACCCATATGCACCGCATATAGAGCATACCCCGTTTTTGCGCCACTGAGCTCATGTACGACTTGATTTTGTGGAATAACTGTTAAATATATCACTCAGATCTGCGATGTATTTTGTCTGAAAAATACAAGTTTTTCAACACGTGAGGATAAAGTTCATATCTTCAAGCCAACATGTGATGTTCCTTTTATTATATAGACACATTCACAAACAAAAAGTACCCAAATTTATCAAAACAATTCATCGATTTCCTCATGAGTGACATATTGAAAAATATGTTACTCAATGTCCCGGATGTAGTTCATATGAAAAATGAGTGCTGTATTTCCCAGTAAAACACTCGTGTCTATATGATATTTTTACGTTATGATAGCATTTACAGTAGTTTGATTTCATCTTATTCATCAGACAAACCTATGATATAGCTTTTGGTTCTGTACAAGCCATGCATAAACATAAACTACGGTACCTTGGCCTGATCTGTTCTCTATTTCTCACTAGGGAGTGACCTGTTACATTATTTAAGAAGGTGAATTGTGTATCGTTTTCTCAATCTACCACAGTCTAGTTTTGGTGAAACTCTGCCACTGTATCCTGTTTTTGACTGACAGGCGTGGAACCCGATGTATCCTCAGGGGCATAGCTAGGGGAGGTCCTGGGGTGCCTGTGACCCCCCCTTTTGTCGGACATACATTTTTTCAATAGCCGCATAAGAATATTAGGAAAGCGCCCACTGTAATTTTTCTAACTTTTTTTTTTTTTCAACTAGATTGCCACCTCAGCCTCATTAGAGTTTCTATAACCTTGTATGGACTTCCTGAGGTTTGGGTGTGAAAACCCAGTTCTGCGCAAGCGCAACACGATCGCACTAGAAAGCATGGTCAAGCTGCCAGTGTAGCTGCAGTCTTTTTATTTGCGAATTATGAGTATTTCCTCGTGTTAATAATTCGCCATGTCAAAACAAGCGAAACTTTCCTCCTTTCGACGTGAAAAGAGGTAAGCAATTTATTATAGATATTTTTCCATCAAAGTTGCATTTTGTGGCTTCGGAGCTAAGTGAAGAAAACGTGGAAGAAACAGCAATAATGAAAGAGCCGGTTTCTAAGCTACCTAAAACTAGCAATGGTAATTATTTTTTGTTACATATTTTTCATAGTTGGGACTGGCGTTGATGAACATACACTATGACAGAGCGATCGACATTGACAAGATCATTGACATCTTTGCCATTCGTCATCCACGACGCCTTTTACTTAGAAACATTTTGGCCGATGAGCAGTAAGACAACAAGAATAGAGAGATTTGCATCGGTTGACTAGGGTAAGATGTCGAGCCGCTATCCATACACTGCCGGATAAAGCTAATTTGGCCTAATCATTGTCCGACAGCTCACAACATGAGATGAAAGAATGATGCAAAGACCGCGTTATTTTCTCAAATGTATTCAATGTATTTTTTCATTTACAAGCCTGCGGGTATGTCCTCAGGCTGCCAGTCAGTGTGTGACATCCCCCTTTGAAAAAATCTTAGCTACGTCCCTGATCCTTCTACTGTTGTAGCCCATCTGCCACAAGGTTTGGCGTATTGTGTGTTCTGTGATAAAGAATGATTATTTGAGTTACTGGAGCCTTTCTCCTCTGACCTCACTCATTAATAATAAAGAGTTTCCATCTGCAGAACTGCCCCTTAATGGAATTCTGTGTAAATTCTCTGTAGAGAATATTTTTAGATTAAAATCCCAGGAGATGAGCAGTTTCTGAAATACTCAAACCAGTCTGTCTGGCACCAAGGACCAGGCTGCAGTCAAAGTCACTGAGATCATATTTTGTGCTGTTTGACGTGAACATTAGCTTAAGCTCTTGAGCTGTATCTGCATGTTTTTATGCACTGCACTTCTGCCATGTAATTGGCTGACTGGATAACTGTATGAATGAGCCGGGGTACAGGTGTTCCTATTAAAGCGAGACGGCCTTTCAATTTCATAAAATCGGTGAAATTTAGTTCCCTCTGAAATTTGGTCATTGTGATATATGTTTATTTCTGTAATATCTCAAAAAAAGAGAAAAAACCCAGACCATTCTGTGGCTGGGAAGTTATTTAATTTGAGCGGATTCCCGAGCAAATAATGTGCATGAAATCGCCTGCTTCGTGCAGTCAAGCAGACAGAGGAAGTCCGTGTGCGCATGTGAACGCTTACCTTTGACCGTGCACTGACAGTTACATCATTCTGTCGCTAAACGAACAGCTGATCACACCGAGGTGCTCGCTGACGGGCGATATTTATTAGTTTGGTCCTGCGTTTCCTTTCCTTCGCAACATAACGTCTTTTCTTCTCGCTTTCCATTTCGTTTTACGTATTTCGTTTCGTTTCACGTTTAACTCACATCCTCCATTTTTCTCTCCTGTTTCAAATTTGTATCCCACAATACTTTGCGCGAACGGGGAAAGCCCACCACGTCATGCATGACATAGTATCTTGAATTGGGTCATGGTGAAGCAGGAAAAAATAGCGGAGAATTTAGGGCCACGTGGGCCTAAATTCATTCATTGTTCTATTTTTAAAAAACCTAATAAAATTGGAAGTCTGTGATTCAAATTCAGTAGCTTTCGGTCCACTAAACAAAAATAACTGGGTATCGGGGAAAATTCTTTTCATGACCTACACTTGAAAAATCTGAAAGGCAGTCTACCTTTAAAGTGACTGGTGAAATAAATAAATAAATAAATAAATAGTATTAATAGATAGATAAAAAATGTGTGTGTGTGTGTGAGACATACCTCTGCCAAAAAGTCCAAATCATCTAATTCCAAGGTCAGAATAAATATAAAAGCTGTTTAAGTCATGCCTACAGGGTAAATATCTCATTCTGAAGTTGTCCCAAATTCCCTTGAATGGTATGATTGGGTCATTTGTAGTGGATAAATGATATTTAAGATTTATTTTGTATTCGGGACTCCTATTCCTCGGCCCCTTAATCATGATGGCGTGTTGTTTGTATCATGTCAAGTCAGATTTAAATGTGAGGTCAGGCTAAGAACCATCAGGATGAAATATACAAACTGCGTTCATGTTTTTCACTTTGAACGTAAGCAACTTGATCATAAATTATGTCATTTATAGGACTACATAAGAGATTAAGAGAGTAAAAAGTGCAGGAGAAAAAAAAATCAAATGAAGGAAAAGGAACGGGACTTTTAATTCCTGCCCGATTATTGCATAACGCCATTACTAAAGCCTTTCTTTTTGTGTGATGTGTGTCCGTGTGCGTTAACTAAATGAAATTTCTAATTCACGCTCCTATTCACCAGGGTGGTAAATACCATCTGGATATCTCCTTGCGCATGTGCACACGCATGCCAAGAACTTCAACATGGTCACAAATAACTGTATGATATCGTATTTGATATAAATGCTGTTTTTATTATACTTATTTTCACTGATAATGCTGAATCTATCTAATATGAGCTAACTTAACAGGATTGTTGAGCATTATATATAAATGTTCATAATATTAGCTGACATGAGCTAACCAGATGATTTTAAAGTCATGTTCATAAATGTCTAGAACCTTGACTGATATTTCACTGGATGTTTAACATAAACTAACTTTACATAGTATCTCAGAAAAGTGCTATGAATGTAAGAAAAAAAAATACACCAGTCTGTAGAAAGACAACTCTTGGGACATTGTGCAGTTTCAAAATATTTGTGCTTTGAGAGAATTCATGAGGAAATCTTCAGACTTGCTCATAGCCCTTGTTATCCATGCTAACCTCCACCACACATTAAAGTACCCGCTCAGTCATTATCGCAAAAAAACCTCTGGCATTCCGCATACAAGCAGTTTGATTTTAGACTTCAGTTGATAGACAGTGACATATTGATGAGTTTAAAAGCACTAGCCACTGCCAAGACACCGCAATCTGTATTTAATCTCCACTAAATCAAGTGTCTCATACTACTGACCTGGAGTCCCGCAGCACTGCACAGTTTAGTATGTACACAACATTAACACCCCAAAATTACAACAGAATGTCTTGGGAATAAGCTGATGACTTGAATAAAGGGGAACTAAAGGTAGACGGCCTTTCAGATTTTTCAAGTGTAGGTCATAAAAAGAATTTTCCCTGACACCCAGTTATTTTTGTCTAGTGGATTGAAAGCTACTGAATTCGAGTCACAGACTTCCAATTTTATTAGATTTTTAAAAATAGAATAATTAATGAATTTTGAGCCACATGGCCCTAAATTCTCCGCTATTTTTTCCTGCTTCACCATGACGCAATACAAGATACTATGTCATGCATCAGGTGGTGGGCTTCCCCCGTTCACGCAAGGCATTGTGGGATACAAATTTGAAACAGGAGAGAAAAATGGAGGATGTGAGTTAAACGTGAAAGACCGACTACAGTAACGGAAAGCGAGAAGAAAGGACGTTATCTTGCGAAGGAAAGGAAACACAGGACCAAACTAATAAATATCGGTGATCAGCGAGCACCTCAGTGTGATCAGCTGTTCGTTTAGTGACAAAATGATGTAACCGTCAGTGCACGGTCAAAGGTAAACCTGTAGATGGCAGTAATGCAAGACTGGATGCCAGCTACTAGGTAAACCTGCACATGCACATACAGACTTCCTCTGTCTGCTTGACTGTGTGATGCGAGCAATTTCATTCACATTATTTGCTAGGGAATGCCCTCAAATTAAATAACTTCCCAGCCACAGAATGGTCTGGGTTTTATTTATATATATATATATATATATATATATATATATATATATATATATATATACACACACACTACCGTTCAAAAGTTTGGGGTCACTTTGAAATGTCCTTATTTTTGAAAGAAAAGCACTGTTCTTTTCAATGAAGATCACTTTAAACTAATCAGAAATACACTCTATACATTGCTAATGTGGTAAATGACTATTCTAGCTGCAAATGTCTGGTTTTTGGTGCAATATCTCCATAGGTGTATAGAGGCCCATTTCCAGCAACTCTCACTCCAGTGTTCTAATGGTACAATGTGTTTGCTCATTGCCTCAGAAGGCTAATGGATGATTAGAAAACCCTTGTACAATCATGTTAGCACAGCTGAAAACAGTTGAGCTCTTTAGAGAAGCTATAAAACTGACCTTCCTTTGAGCAGATTGAGTTTCTGGAGCATCACATTTGTGGGGTCGATTAAATGCTCAAAATGGCCAGAAAAATGTCTTGACTATGTTTTCTATTCATTTTACAACTTATGGTGGTAAATAAAAATGTGACTTTTCATGGAAAACACAAAATTGTCTGGGTGACCCCAAACTTTTGAACGGTAGTGTATATTACAGAAATAAACATGTATCACAATGACCAAATTTCAGAGGGAACTAAATTTCACCGATTTTATGAAATTGAAACACTGTCTACTTTTAAATCCGGAGAAACTCTACACACTGCAGTGGTGTGACTTTTCAGGACTAGCCTCAAACAATAAATGAACATAGGTCATATATGCAGCCATGGAAAATGGAGTTCTTGATTACCTACATTATCAAATCAAGATATGATTTACATGCAAATTTGCAATCTTTCAAGAAATTCTTCGAAGGGTCCAGCAGCAAGGGTGTGGCCAAGCACAGGCTGTGGATAAGAGAAGACGTTACAGAGAACGAGTGGGTATATAGTGAATTGTTACACCTGTTTATGGTTAAGAATGATGTGTATTTATAGGTTGTTTGCTGCAGTGAGTGTCTGACCCACAAGAGAGAGCTGATGCTGGGAGAGCAGACAGAGTGATGAACAGACCCATGACGATGAGGGTTTTTTTTTTTTAGTATTGATTGCAGTTTGCTTAGTGAAGTGCTGAAAATCATTCAGAAAAGGGGGAAAAAGTCAACATCACTTTCTCCATCAAGAGTGTCCTGTGTCCTCATTCGCCTAACAGGGTTTTAACACAAAATTATACTGTATGCACACAAGTGAATGATCTGAATGAATTCCTACAGGAAGTTTGTCAAATATAACCATATATGATCATGATGTGATAATTCCATGAGTTGAAGTAGATTTTAGTGAGGATATAGTCGTTAGTTTTAGAATGAACCTCAGCCAGCATGTCAGCTTTAATAGTGTATCATTTGTGAGACTTGGAAAAGATGAAACAAGCACAAATAACATTAGTAGCTCAGTAAATAGGACATCTGGCTTCTTTTTGGAAGGTTGTGAGTTCAAATCCCAGCACTGGCAAGCTGTCACTGCTGGGCCCTTGAGCAAGGCCCTTATCCCTCACCTGCTCAGTAGTAAAATGAGGTAACTGTAAGTTGCTCTGGATAAAGATGTCTGTCGTAATTGAAAAATACAAACATATATGTTTTGTTTCAGTTAACAGCGTTGAAGAGTTTAATAGAGGCTTTGCACTGTCATGTGACCCCATAGCAATGGTAACTAGGGCGCCATGACAGGGGGCATGCTTATAGTGCTTCATTCAGCCAAATTAGTTGTTATTGATCAGTATGGGAAGGTTTTGCTGCGTTTTTGGATATGCAAATCATTTTGAACGAAATAAAGACAACAGTTTTTTTTTTTTAATTTACCAAAAGTAATTCATCATCGGGGGAAAAAATCGAGAAATTTCGAAATGTAGAAGGGAAAAATAGGGGAAAAAACATTCAGCGGGACTCGGTGTCGAATGGAGAGGTCAAAAACCTTATGGTATGCTCACTTCATTTCCATGAAAGTAAGAATTAAAAAAAATTAAAGTTCACAACTGCAGCGTGGTGCTCATTCTTATACAGTGAAGTGAACACTGAGCCTCAATACAGCAGCTCTGCACAGCCTCACCTTCGCCAGGATTTAAAAAGTGCATTTACATTCGGGGATCCTTCGGAGCACATTGTGCACATGCTTGGGACCCAGTTATTATGGGAAATACCTGAAGCTGATTTTTCCTTTCTACATTTTTCCCTTCTACATTAAGAAATTTCTCTAGTTTTCCCCTGATCATGAATTACTTTTGGTAAATTAAAAAATCTGATGTCTTTGTTTCGTTCAAAATGTAGCAAAACCTTGCCATACTGATCAATAACAACTAACTAATCTGAATGAAGCACTACAAGCGTGCCCCCTGTCATGGTGGCGTAGTTACCGTTCCTATGGGGTCACGTGATGGTGCAAAGCCTCTATTTTGTAGTAAATTTATTGGTAGGTTTGTTTGCTTTGATTCTTTTAACCAAGACAGTGACTACATCATAAAACACAACAGTGGTGGCTTGGCTATAGTGGTGTTTATATCAGTGGTTCAACAAATATTAAGCATAATAAAGTCCTCATTCACAACTTCATATCTTTTCAATTTTGTTGAAATTGCTGATTTTGAGCAACCAGTGAAAAATATTTTTGACAGATATAAGCATATATTTAGTTGATATGCTTACCTTTCTAGATGCAATCATGGGGTGGCAAGCTCATTTAGTTTTCATGATTATTAGCGGTCAAAAATGAGAACTGCAACAAGTGTTAAGAAAGACACATTGGGGCAAGACACATGCTGCCCCATGATAGAGTAAGGAGCACTGGATAGAACAGTTAATGACAGGGTTGACAAACTGGTCTAGTTTTAAAAAAATACTCAGTTTTTCTTTTATGGTAAATAACCAAATTACAGCTAATGGGGCGGCACGGTGATGCAGTGGTTAGCACTGTCACCTCACAGCAAGAAGGTTCTGAGTTTGAGCCCAGTGGCTGACCGGGGCCTTTCTGTGTGGAGTTTGCATGTTCTCCCCGTGTCTGCGTGGGTTCCCTCCAGGTGCTCTGGTTTCCTCCATAGTCCAAAGACATGCAGTTAGGTTAACTGGCTATTCTGAATTGTCCATAGGTGTGAATGTGTGTGTGAACGGTTGTTTCCCAAGTCCAGAAATGGGAAGGGTTGCAGCAGGAAGGGCATCTGACGTAAACCTATGCTCTTTTTGGTATGACATGTGGATCAATAGGGTCCACATGGATCCCGACCTGGCAACAATGCTGGACAAGGGAGAAGAAGATGATAAACTAAATTAAGTCTGGTGTCATGGTGTGAGGACAATAACCTCACCCTCAACATGGACAAGATGAAGGAGATGACAGTGGACATGAGGAAGGAGAGGAGACCTCATCTGCCACTGTTCATCCAGAAGCTTGAGGTGGAGAGGGTGAGCAGCTTCAAATACCTGGGTGTTCACATCAGTGAGGACCTCACATGGACACCAAACACCACACAGCTGGTTAGGAAGGCTCAACAGCGACTGTACTTTCTGAGGAGGCTAAGGAAGATTGGTATGTCACCCAAGATCCTCAGCAACTTCTACAGCTGCGTGATTGAGAGCATCCTGACCAACTGCATCACTGTGTGGTACGGCAGCACTACAGCTATGGACTGCAAACGCCTGTAGAGGGTGGTGAAGACTGCTGAGAGGATCACCAAAACTCCACTGCCCTCTCTGCAGAGCATCTACCACCGCAGAGTCCACAGGAGAGCTGCCTTCATCCTCAAAGACCCCACCCACCCCCAGCACGGACTGTTCACACTTCTACCCTCAGGCTGGAGGTACAGAAGTGTAAAATGTAAGACTATCAGACTAAAGAACTCTTTCTTTCCCACCGCCATCAGACTCCTGAACAGCTGACGGGAGTCTATAACCATGGACTACCTCCCTGTAAACTGTCCTGGACTGTTTACATCTGTTTACATTTGTTTGCACATATTTGCACATTACTGCCCTTTTTTGCTGCTATGTCTGATCATTGCCTTATTTTTGTATTATACTGCCTATTTTGCACTACCTTTATTTTGTACTATACTGTTTTTTGGGGGGTTTTTTTTGGCTTTTATTTTGCACTACATTGTCTTTACTTTGTATTATTTCTTCCGCCTATTTATTTATTTGTATATGTAATTGGCATTCATGGTGGACAGCAAACTAAGAATTTCATTGTGCAAGAGGACATGTCCTTACTGTGCATATGACAATAAACACTTTGAACTTGAACTTAAAGCTAATACATTTCTACAAAAAAAAAGTCTAAGTGCAGACAGTGTGTTTATGATGTACAAAACTATTTCTCCTGTATGATATATTGCAAAGGGGTGGCATGGTGGTGTAGTGGTTAGCGCTGTCGCCTCACAGCAAGAAGGTCCAGGTTCGAACCCCGTGGCCGGCGAGGGCCTTTCTGTGCGGAGTTTGCATGTTCTCCCCGTGTCCGCGTGGGTTTCCTCCGGGTGCTCCGGTTTCCCCCACAGTCCAAAGACATGCAGGTTAGGTTAACTGGTGACTCTAAATTGACCGTAGGTGTGAATGTGAGTGTGAATGGTTGTCTGTGTCTGTGTCAGCCCTGTGATGACCTGGCGACTTGTCCAGGGTGTACCCCGCCTTTCGCCCGTAGTCAGCTGGGATAGGCTCCAGCTTGCCTGCGACCTTGTAGAAGGATAAAGCGGCTAGAGATAATGAGATGAGATGAGATGTAATTGGCATTCATGGTGGACCGCAAACTAAGAATTTCATTGTGCAAGAGGATATGTCCTTACTGTGCGTATGACAAACACTTTGAACTTGAACTTAAAGCTAATACATTTCTCCAAAAAAAAGTCTAAGTGCAGACAGTGTGTTTATGATGTACAAAACTATTTCTCCTGTATGATATATTGCAAAGGGGTGGCATGGTGGTGTAGTGGTTAGCGCTGTCGCCTCACAGCAAGAAGGTCCAGGTTCAAACCCCGTGGCCGGCGAGGGCCTTTCTGTGCGGAGTTTGCATGTTCTCCCCGTGTCCGCATGGGTTTCCTCCGGGTGCTCCGGTTTCCCCCACAGTCCAAAGACATGCAGGTTAGGTTAACTGGTGACTCTAAATTGACCGTAGGTGTGAATGTGAGTGTGAATGGTTGTCTGTGTCTATGTGTCAGCCCTGTGATGACCTGGCGACTTGTCCAGGGTGTACCCCGCCTTTCGCCCGTAGTCAGCTGGGATGGGCTCCTGCTTGCCTGCGACCCTGTAGAACAGGATAAAGCGGCTAGAGATAATGAGATATATTGCAAAGATTAGAAGTGGGAAAAGGGAAATGGAGTGGGTAATGTCCGTACATCAGAAAAACATGAGAAATACTTGTTTCCCCATGCAAAGGCTGAGAAAAAGAAGAAACATATCTCCCTTTTTCAGTGCTCAATTGTTCTGGGCAGGTTTCAGGTCTTATGTGCGGTTTTTGAGATGTAGCGAGGCTTGAACTTTTGCTGAAACCTGTAAACCATGCTTAATGTTATTACTGTGAACACATTTGAACAAAGGTATGTCTAATCCTGCTCAAAACAAGCTGCTAGTCTGATTCTGGATGACTGCCTATTATGGGCTTCGTCTAAAAATTCACTAGATAGTAGCTTATCACATAAATCAAACGTAATAGCCTCTTGACTTAATTTTGTTTGAGCCTATGTCATTATTAATGTCCTTCAGCCACATACTAAATTCTCCGGTCATGAACTGCTGCTGAAACACAGTTACAGCGTGTGACTGCCATGCCAATGATCATATTCTTGATCACAGATGTAGACTGAACATGACACAATGTACTGTTCATGTAATGTTCAGGTTTAAAAAGCCCTGACATGTATTTTTAAGCATCATTTTGCCTTCTTTTGCATCTCTAGCACTGTGCACAATACACAAAGCCTAGACAACATAATTTGGCCTCATTTTCTATCAAATTTTGCTTCAGAAATGAAAGGGTTACTGTCCTGAAAACATTAAAATCGAGTTATCCAATGAGATTTTTTTGTTTGTTTGTTGTCGCTAGGCAGAGAAGAGTTTAGAGCTGGCTCACTCATTGGTTAGGACTTCATTGCTGGGACGGAAGGCCATGGCAGTGTATGTTTATGTACCGGTAGGAAGTGACAGATGAATTAACCAATCAGATTTTGATTTCTAATGAGAGGGAGAGACCAAAAATGTATTGCCCTAGGCCGTCTCAAAGGCCAACGCGAGCTTAACTGCAAATCAGCGCAGCAGTGAAGTCACCTTCCAGCCGGTGTAGCGTTCATCAGTAGTGTTAGCGAATGCTAATAAAGCGGTCAAGCCAGTGCTATCGAGAGCAAGTAGCACAGGCTAACGGCCGAGAAACTAAGATTTCTGTCTCCAGACTTTTCTTCCATGCACACTCACTACAGTATTTTTCACTCAAACTTAAGTATTCATTTCCCTGTATAATTTACTTTGTTACTTTTAAAATCAACATCGACAACTACACACAACGGAGCGACCTGGCAGCCTGCTGCTAACCCCTTGCAAAATCCTTTGCCCTGTTGCTTATTTGGTGTCTCTGGCTATGTTTTGGCTGAGCTGAAGTCCCAGCTCTAATAGTAACGGTTCGCCATTGCTCTTGAGCATCAGTAAAGAGCTGACTTTGCTCACTGCAGTGGAATGAATCTCAAATTCCTGTCTTTATCATATTCTGCAGTGAAGGGTTGAATCATGGCAGTGCATGTATCTTGAACTGCTAAATCGATGGAGTGTCAGTACAGCTGTCATGCTTTGTGATGACAGCAGGGCCCCGTCTGCTCCATGTCTCACGAAACGGACTGCAAGGTGTGGAAAAGCACTGAAACATCACACCAAGCATCAACCTGACCGATGCTTTTATTTAAAACTGAACAACCCGCACCAGATAAAACTATACATTATGTGTTGTGTTGGTAAAAATTTGTTTGAGAATTCAGATACACTGTCACACAAATGGCTTCTTTAAACATAAAAAAAAAAAAAATTCAGCGCAGCTTTAGCCAAGGGGATAACCTGAAATTGGGTACCCAGATTCATTTTGATTCAGCTTGACAGATGCAGTACCATTTCCTGACCAGTTTTGAGAGTTGCATGACGCTCTACCGTGAGTCTGTTTATTTCCCAGCTCTGGAATTGTGACACTATTTAGACGAGCCAAGGTGAGGGAGTTAATTATCACCGTGCATATCACAGATGCTGCTGTGGTGTCATTTTACACATCATACTTTTTTTAAATTATTATTTAACCCCCTTTTAGGGTCAAAGTTATCAATTTTGTCATGGTTTTATTTTTGTCTTTTTATCGCTACTGCATTTTAATTTTTTTACAATCCGTTCCTCGCATAAGTATTGAAATGGAACTGAGATTAATTTAAGAGGGACTTTTACCATTTTATTTGCATGACGTCTAACATTTGTACATGCAAAATATTTTTTAAAGTTTAATTGGACAAAAAAAAAATCCCAGATATTTTATTTGAATAAGTATTCACCCTCTAGTTCAATACTTGGGGGAGACGGGACCTTTGGCTTATAATTACAGTTGTAAATCTTCTGGGGTGTGTCTCTATCAGCTTTGCACATTTGGACCCTGAAGTTTTTGTCTATTCCTCTTGGAACAATGACTCAAGCTCTGTCTTATAGACCCAAACAGGTTTTCTTCGAGGATTGCCCTGTATTTGGCTCCATTCATCTTGTTTCCTGGTCCCTGCTGATTAAAAAAAGCATCCCAGAACACAATGCTACCACCACCATGCTGCACTGTGTGTGTGTTTCACTGTATGGAAGACTGTTTTTTTTTTTTTGTAAATATGGAACAGAAATGTAATATTTTAAATTACAAGTAATTGTAATATCACAGTAGCCCCCATCTCTTATTATACACACCTAACATCATGAGGCATGTTAAAGGATATGTCTGTGTCCTTAAATATTGCTTACATTACAAATAATGTTAATAAGGACAAAATATAGTCAGTATCTGGGCTGTGTGAAATGATATGAACAATAAAATATCACAATATTTGAAGGCATTTTAAAGATATATATATATATATATATATATATATATATATATCTAACATATTAGATAAAAGAAAAAGTTTTACACACAAAAATAGCTTTTTAACAGGGACAAGAAGGCATAGTAAATGTTTAGTAATTTGTTTCTTGAAGTACTGGTGTGTGTTAGAAAGTCGAGTTGTATGTGTATTGGGGAATCTATGGCCTAATGGTTAGAGAAGCAGCTTTGAGACCAAAAGGTTGCTGGTTTGATTCCCTGAACCAGCAAGAATGGCTGAAGTGCCCTTGAGCAAGGCACCTAACCTCCAGGCTGCTCTGGGTATGTTGTACGTTGCTCTGGATAAGAGCATCTGCTGAATGACGGTAATGTAATATCTTCTTCTTTTGGCTGCTCCTGATTAGGGGTCGCCACAGCGGATCTTTCGTCTCCATTGCTCCCTGTCTTCCGCATCCTTCTCTACCACACCTGCCACTTTCATGTCCTCCCTCACCACATCCATGTATCTCCTCTTTGGCCTTCCTCGTTTTCGTGTGCCTGGCAGCTCCATCCTCAACATTCTCCTTCCAACATGCTCTGCATCTCTTCTCAGGATGTGCCCATACCATCTCAGTCTCATCTCTCTTAGCTTAATTCCCAAGCTCTCCACATGTGCTGTCCCTCTGATGTGCTCGTTCCTTATCCTGTCCAACCTCGTCACTCCCATCGCAAACCTTAACATCCTCAACTCCGCCACCTCCAACTTTGCGTCCTGTCTCTTCGTTAAGGATACGGTCTCCAATCCATACATCACAGCTGGCCTCACTACTGTCTTATACATCTTACCTTTCACTTTCACTGGGACTTTCCTATCACAAATGACTCCCGAAATCCTTTTCCAACTGCTCCAGCCTGCCTGCACTCTCTTTCTCACCTCACGATTGCAGCCCCCATTTTCCTGCACAGTTGACCCCAGGTACTTGAATTCACCAACTTTCTTTGTCTACTCCTTGCATCTTCACTACACTCTCATCCCCATTCTCACTGATGCACATATATTCTGTTTTGCTACTGCTCACCTTCATTCCTCTTCGTTCCAATGCATACCTCCATCTCTCCAAACCCAACTCAACCTCCTTTCTACTTTCACCACATATCACAATATCATCTGCAAACATCATGTTCCATGGTGACTCTTGCCTCACTTCGTCCGTCAAGCTATCCATCACTATGGCAAACAAGAAAGAATTCAGAGCAGATCCTTGATGGAGTCCCACCTTCACCTTGAACCATTCAGTCATTCCAACTGCACACCTCACTGCTGTTTCACTGTTCTCATACATGTCTTGCACCGCTCTAATATACTTCTCATTCACTCCACTCTTTCTCATACAATACCATAACTCATCTCTCGGCACTCTATCGTATGCCTTCTCCAGGTCTACAAACACACAATGTAGCTTTCTCTGGCCTTCCCTGTACTTCTCCATTAACATTCTTAAAGGAAAAATTGCATCCGACGTGCTCTTACTTGGCATAAACCCGTACTGCTGTTCACAGATTGCTACCTCTCTTCTCAATCTCGCCTCCAATACCCTTTCCTATAACTTCATGGTGTGGCTCATCAATTTTATTCCTCTGTAATTACTGCAGCTCTGTACATCTCCCTTATTCTTGTATATTGGGACTAGCACACTCTCCATTCATTTGGCATTTTCTCATTCTCTAGGATCTTATTAAACAATCTCGTTAGGAACTCCACAGCCGTCTCACCCAAACATCTCCAAGCCTCAACCGGGATACCATCTGGTCCGACTGCTTTCCCAGTCTTCATTCTTTTCATGGCTGCCCCCACCTCATCCTTACTAACCAACTCTGCTTCCTGGTTTGCTGTCTCCAACGAATCTGACCTTTTTTCTCTTGGATCCTCCTCATTTAATAAATCCTTAAATGTAATGTGATGTAATATATTCTGACATAATTGATCAAAATCCATATTGGCCATCTCACAGCTCCAGCGTTCCTTGTTCGATCCTGTCTGTGTGAAGTTTATCATGTTCTCCTTGTGTTTGCATGGGTTTCCTCTGAGTTCTAAAAACTACCTATTTACTGTATGTACTTCTTCTTCATGGCAAGTGTCCTCAAGATAGGCTCTAGAGCTACTGCCCAGGATAAAGTCTTTACTGAAGATGAATCAATGAATGATGAATAAATGAGACTTGAGTGTTCCTGAAGGATGAGCCTATATTGCTGCACCAAAAAGCACTTTACTTAGATTAAAAGTGTGTGTTCTTCCCACAGTTGGAAAACCAACTTTAATAATAAGCCACTTTATAAACCATAGCATCAGCAAAAAGAAGTGAAAAGATTTTTGTGTCTTATTCTGTGTGTGTGTATAGATGAGGTCCATGTGGAGGAGCCGGGACGTTTGCGTGCCGTGAGGATGCGTGGTGAGGGGCTACTGTGGGACGACCCTCTGCACTTCTCGTGGCTGATGGAGGCCGAGTCGTTCACATCGTCAGTGCAGGCAGGTGGTCCCATGCCCGGCACAGCCATGACACTCGAGCAGAAGACCACCTTCGCCTTTGTCATCTTCCTCTTCGTCTTCCTCTGCATGCTGATTGTGCGCTGCTTCCGTATCCTGCTGGACCCCTACCGCAGCATGCCCACCTCCACCTGGGCTGATGGCCTCGATGGCCTTGAGAAGGGCCAGTTTGATTACACACTAGCATAAGGAAGGCGTGCGCACTCTCTCTCTCTCACTCACACACACACACACACACACACACACACAAAACACCTTGTGAAATGAATCATAGACAACCTTAAAGTAAATAATGATTTACATGCAGACATCATGTGATGTATATTACACATGTCTAAAAATACTATATACACACACTTTGGTAAGGAGACTAAATGTGACACAATATAAAGTAAAAAAAAAAAAAATAGGTGCATGGTTAGTAAAATGTCAAGCTTGACAAAAATAAAAAACGTTGAGTCTCTCACACACACACACACACACACACACACGGTGTTTTCTGAAAGGAGCAGTCAGGGATTGTGAGTGCTGCCAGAGGCAGTTTCGGACTGGCGTGTGCCCCTCTGTGCCGCTGTAAGCCTGGTGACACTCGTACAGGGTAACCCAAGTGCTGCTCCTTCAACTTCCTGCAAACACCCAGCACTCGTTTCCTCTTCTCACCGACACCATTGGTATCTGCACTGTTGTATACTGCCAAGTAGACATCTTTAGATGATATGTCCTTTTGAAGACCCTTTATAAGCACTTCATAAATACTACATAGGTGAATGCTTTTGCCAATAAAAGTAAGCCTTAAGGTATGCACTGTTATCAATGCAGCTTAGTTTAGTCAGACTTAGCAATTAGGATGTGTTTGTGCAGTGCTTATGGCTTCATAAAGGACCACTTATTCGATTATTCTCATTTTGACATAGGCAAGTACTCTAGACAGCACCTGTGGCTGAGTTTGTAGCCCAGTGTGAACCTTAAAGACAATTGGATTCTTGTATGTAATTAAAACAACAGTAGTTTAAGAAGTGATCGTAGGCTACAGTCAGCATATACTGCCTCATTAGCACAAGAAATTGAATTTAGATCGGTTCCATTTTAATAACCGGTCAGCCCTTATTCGCTTTGTCAGCCTTTCCATTTGAAGCCGTAGCCGCAGGAGCCATAATCACTAATTTGCCTTGAGAAAATTAATCGTTAAGAGCAAATGATGAAGAAAGGCTACTTTTCAGAGGCGTCTCCTTAATCATCCATATGGTGATAAAAATGTCTGTCACATTCGTCCAGAATTTGGCCTAATTGCACTGGAGTCGTTCTCCTTTTTTAGCGCTTTTAGTCTTTTTACCCATCAGCCTGCCAAATGATGTTCCTTTGCACTTTTGTGTTGTCTCACCACTGTGAATGAGCCAATGAGAAACTAAGAGCACTTAAGGAATGAGTTGAACTGCCAGTGACTTTGATTACGACTGCCACTGTTTTGCATGCACAAAGCCACATATGAATGTGTACGAGAAACTTAAAAGCACTGAGTAGTGCAATGGGACTTGATAGATGTTTTCAATGCAAATGATACTGTCAGTTAAGATGAGTTCACTGTGAGGATCTGCTTCACTTCTTTGTGAATAACCTTGAGGATGCTTTATCACCAATGCACAAATAAGAAAGAAACAGTAGAAACTCTCGATTCGATTCGATTCGGAGATATTTAGACCTAAATACTGTTAGAACAAGACAGGAATAATGAGATTGTAAAAAGGAGGTTATAGGTTTTCAATAGTGTATTGCTTATGAAGCTGAATAGCTGGGATTCAGACACATGGTTCATACAATTACACCTGTATTTGTCTTATAGAGGGATGAAAATAAACTCTTACCAAAATCATTAACTGACTCTCCTTTTGATTCTTCTTATTTGCTGATAACTTGGTTTGTGGTGTGTCTCGTGTTATTATATTGATTATGTCACAGTTTAATGTAGAATTTGAATGTGATTTCAGTTTATATTTGTTTTCTATCTCAGAATTGCCTCATGATCAAGTGTGGTCATATCGTTAGTGACATGATTATTTGTCCTTTCAGTCATTCATTTCAATAAGGCTTATCACAACTATAAAACAAGATTTAACAGCAATATTCGAAATACAACAGCCAATAGAAACTGGGGCTTGTGGACATGTACAAATGTTGCTGTAGACGACTGGAACAAGTTAAATAAGTCCTTGAGGGAAGTGACATCATTAAGAAAGTTTTAAAAAGGCCTCTGTAAAGTAGTTTTCTAGCATGTTTTGCTGAAATAATCTCTCTCTCTCTCTAAAAAAAAAAAACCCAAAACTTATTTTATCTCATAAATATATTATTATTTTTAGTGGAATGATTTTCATTAACCCTTGAAATCTAAGTTAATCCTTTTTAGCTTACTGTACTTCAGTTGTAGAATTTTTTTTTCAGTGCTCTCTAATCTGCTGACTTGATTGGTCAGACCTGTTTTTTTTTTTTCACTTTTATTCATAGTTACACTTTATCTCCTGGGTTGATGTAAACCACTCTACTAATGTGTTTTTCATATTTTATTTTGCATCACTATTATAGTTTTTAAGTTTTTTTCTTTTTAAGGACCCTTCTGTAAATCACTCTGTGATGTTGGCATGCTCAATAAAGATTATTATTATTATTATCCATCCATCCATCCATTATCTGTAGCCGCTTATCCTGTGCAGGGTTGCGGGCAAGCTGGAGCCTATCCCAGCTGACTACGGGCGAAAGGCGGGGTACACCCTGGACAAGTCGCCAGGTCATCACAGGGCTGACACATAGACACAGACAGCCATTCACACTCACATTCACACCTACGGTCAATTTAGAGTCACCAGTTAACCTAACCTGCATGTCTTTGGACTGTGGGGGAAACCGGAGCACCTGGAGGAAACCCACGCGGACACGGGAAGAACATGCAAACTCCGCACAGAAAGGCCCTCGCCGGCCACTGGGCTTGAACCCAGAACCTTCTTGCTGCGAGGCGATTCATTCATTCATTTATTCCCACTATTGTGTTCCCTAAATTCCCATCACCATTGATACATTAGGTCTATTCATATTGAATGTATCTTTTTTTTTTTCTGAAACAAATATTGTCCACCAATAAGATGCAAACACAGAGGACAGTTAATGGCCCACACACAATAAATCAATAAGTACCAATCTTTAACCATTTAACTTTTCTATAGCTTTCATTTTCCTTTCAGGATGATGAAACACACAAGCCTCCGCCTTGATTTTAATCAATAACTTATACTACAAAACTGATCTGAGAGATTTAGAGGTCAGTGTTTGTGTGAAAGAGACAAATTGCCAATACGTCCTCCAGCAAAGAAAAATGTATAAATCAGATCTTTCTTGGAAAATGGTGTGTATTCAGATGAATAACCTAATCTACTACAATGGCATACATTGTCTTATATGCTCGGTTATAAATGAACCAGCAAGACTAAGCTCCTGTCTTTCAGTCATAAAAAAAGACATCAATGTGTGTTTCAAATGTTTCACTTTTGGCATCCATATCATATTATTTGCTGTTGTAGAGCTAGGGTAGGCAATATATTTTATAAGCATAATTATTTTATATTTCTTGAAATTCTCTTTCCTGACATCCTGACAGTAATGAACAAATCAAATGCTCCAACAATAAAAATTAAAAAAATCCATCATCTGCGGGCTATAAAGCACCTGTCCAGTCATTTCATTCGGTCAGTATAAAATGATTGGACAGCCTACCTGTCTGTCTACCTACCTACCTGCCTGCATTCTGTCCATCCGCTCATTGCGCATGAGTGGAATCTTCCATAAGGCTTGCAGACTTATAGCTAAAGTTAGTGAACTATTTGCATAAGAATGGCAGTGAAAGGAAAGCCAAAATTTCCAGTTACACATAACATTCGTGGTTTATTTTCTGTGAATTAGACATAAGGAAGTAGGATATGGGAAAACCATGGCCTAATGGTTAGAGAAGCAGCTTTGGGACCAAAAGGTTGCTGGTTTGGTTCCCTGGACCAGCAGGAATGGCTGAAGTGCCCTTGAGCAAGGCACCTAACCCCCAACTGCTGCTCTGGGTATGTTGTCGCTCTGGATAAGAGTGTCTGCTAAAAACCATATATATACAAACAAAGCACTATGTGCCTCTTGTTACGTCTGCACCTGCTCACACTCAAAACTCCACTTCCCAGATTTTGCAGCGGCTTTCAAATATGGCTGCCATGGACTACAACAACCATCCTGCACCGCACTGCTGTCAGTCTCCGGAATGCTGATTATCACACACATCTGTTAATGATGACAGCCTCATCACTGCTGTGTATAAAGGGATTCTCAGTTCTCAAAGATGTTGCAAAGTAAACGCTCAGTGTTCCCTTGCCTTACTTTGCCAAGCCTTTTGTTTGTGCTGATTTTCTGGTTGTTGATATATTTTGTACATTGGTTTTTGATTTCTGTCTCTGCCTCTGATATCCTGTCTGTGCCTCGCCTGACCATTGCCTGTTTACTGACTCTGCCTTCGTGGTACAATTTAGATTTGTCTGCCAGCTTTGCCTTAATAAACTCTCTGCTGCTTTTATGTCCATCTATCCCCTGCATTCCTGACACCTCTCCCCAGTGTTCTCTCTTTCATGCATTCATACTCCAGCAGTAATCAGGCAATACACATTCATGTGTTTTGGAGGAGTGGCTTTAGAGGAAGGCCTGAAGGGAGGAGGTGGGATTTTTCAGTTGAATCCTTTCAAATTCTACCAGACTCTTGCTGGTTTTTCCAATGCTGCCTATCCTACTACCCTACCTTTAAAGTGGATTTTGGACTTTTGTGAAACCATACACCACAATACTACAAATGCTCATAAGAAAAATACACAGAATGAAGAGATTAAGAAGTGGGCTATGGCTGATTTCTTTCTAGCCCAGACTGCAGATTCATGCAGCTTATAAGTAACAATCATGTCAGATGATTACCAAATTTATGGAATGTTTACCCAAGTTAAACACCCCATAACTTTGTTTTGGTCATTTGGGCTGTTATTTTTCCATCACACTTCACTGACACATCCTTAACACATTTTCAATTAGAAGGGCACTTGGTAGAGTGCATACCTCTGCCAAGCCACATATTCAAATTCGCATCAAAATCTAATCAATTGTTCCTTGGCCCATGACCCACTTTTCCTCGACATTTTATCAGAATCCATTCAGTAATTTTTTAGTTAAACCATGAGCTGGCCTAGTGGTTAGCATGTTTGCCTCTCGACCAGGAGGTCACCAGTTCTACTCGCGGTTAGGTCATACCAAAGACCATCATAAAAATGATGATACTACCGTCTGGCAAGGCATGCTGCAATACAGATGCGAATGGGGAAGTCAAACTCTTGCAGTTACTAGAGGACTAGCCCCCCACTGTAATCTTAGCTGTATAGATGAGAGGCCAAGGGCTATCAAAACAGAGATTGGTGCCGCACCCATAGGCCTCAAAGAGTTGGCTAGTACTGGGACAGGAGACTGCCTGGGAAGACCAAATTCTGGCATGAGAGGGACTTTGACTTTTTGAGTCAAGTTGGCAAAAACATAACCTCCTCCAACATAGTTGACAGAAGTAGTGATTACAAAAGCACACATGAAATGAAACATAGCTAGAGAAAGCCCAAAACGTCCATAGGACAGACAACGGAGCTATAATTTCATGGGGTGTTAGTTTGTTTATTTATTTGAATGAAAGAGTTACAGTGTTTCTGTTTACCATGTTTGGTATTCAGAGAAAATGTGGCAGGAACCCATGACACAAATTGTGCGTGTGTGAAATGCTCTTCAGATTCTATACATAACCTGTACTGGTCCTTATTGGCATTCAAACTATGCTGCCTGTTTTATTTTAGAGAAGTGTGTGAAATATTTGTTATTTGGCTTCAGGTAAGAGGCAGGTAGGGTGCACCCTAAACAGGTCACTGACCTACTGCAGGGCTAACACAGAGACAAACACTCACTCACACTTATTGGCAAATTAGAGTAACTAGATGACCTAATCCTCATATCTTTGGACTGGAGGAGGAAACCAGAGCACCTCAAGGAAACCCACACAGGCACAGTGAGAACATGCAAACTCAACAAAGAAAGGCCACAAGGTTTGAACCTAGAACCTTCTTGCTATGAGGCAACAGCACTAACCACAGCACCACCCTGCCACCTTTGTTACAGATAATAAATTTAATGAAACTATGGACTGATCAGGAGAAAAAATCTTTTAAACCATTGACTACTGGTTATAAAATCTTGTCAGCAGTATTACAGTGCATTGTGAAAGAGTGAATTTAATTATGTGCCACTATGTAAACACTGACTTTGACCACCAGGTGGGAGCACAACACTGTAGTACAACTCCTCACTGACACAAGTGGATTCTAACCTCATCTCATCTCTAGCCATTTTATCCTGTTCTACAGGGTCGCAGGCAAGCTGGAGCCTATCCCAGCTGACTACGGGCGAAAGGCGGGGTACACCCTGGACAAGTCGCCAGGTCATCACAGGGCTGACACATAGACACAGACAACCATTCACACTCACATTCACACCTACGGTCAATTCAGAGTCACCAGTTAACCTAACCTGCATGTCTTTGGACTGTGGGGGAAACCGGAGCACCCGGAGGAAACCCACGCGGACACGGGGAGAACATGCAAACTCCGCACAGAAAGGCCCTTGCTGGCCATGGGGCTCGAACCCATACCTTCTTGTTGTGAGGCGACAGCGCTAACCAAAAAAATGAAATAACAAAACGCATCTGGAAAAATCCCAAGGGAGTCTGAAGCCAGATTCTTGACGTTACCTGCGGAAGCGCCAGCAGGCTGCGCGAGCTTGCACGGTTTCAGTGCACAGCCTGTGTAGACCAAGTTTAGCAGCTAGAGATTTTGCATTGAAATATGGAATTGTCACCTGAACGCAATGTTGCTTCACCTTTGGATGAAGAATGTAATGAGATGTCAGAATTATTTCTTACCCTGGCAACAGTCAACTTGTGAATCGCCGATTTTCTTGGTCTTTTTCTCGGCTCTGCTTGGTCCTCGGCTTCCGGGTGCCTCGCACGAAGCGCTCCCATTTCTCTCTCGTTGTCCGGTCTTTTGGAAAACGATGAGTACTAATCCCATCAAGATTGGTGTTGCTACACCCTCCTACGATACATCTGTTAACTATTTTAATAATTATGTGATAACGTTGAAGAAATTTGCAGAAAACCACCAGGTCGTTTTCTCATAAACAAACCAGCGCTGACGTAGGATTCAGAAGGAGGTGACATCACGAAAATCAATGTTTGCCAGGAAATCCAAATGCCAAGTTTTTTCAGAGGCGGACCAATTCGCCTCAAATGGCTTGATTTCAACTGAATTTTTCTGGTATTGCGCAAGGTAAAAAAAAATTGCACAAAATGCAAAATGTGACAGATATTTGACCAAAGTTTAATATAAAATAGGAGAATTACATTGATCTTGCTCCTGAATTTACCCGTGATATGCACTTTAACTTCCCCTATGCCATTTCCCTTGACAGCTCCCTCACCCTTCCCAGAATCCTCTGCTCCAAGTGACAAATCGCCATTTTCAATGCTAGTGATATTCAATCCACATGCTAGCAAAACAATCCATAACAATTCGGCGATGTCCTAGGTCGTAGATCTTAAATTGTAACATGAAACTGAAGATATTTTGTCAAAGTATCTATAGTTTAAATTATTTCGACAAGTCCATTCCATTTTGTATACTTATTCCATCATAATGAACCAGAACCAGCCTCGATTGTTTTGCAGGTGGCTGCAAAGGGGAAAAAAATGATAAGGCATATTTTGCCAAAAATGTCCATGTATGACACGTACATGAAGAAAAGGTTTGAGATGGGTTTTGAAGCAATCACTAACAGTGAATCTGCAAAGGTTTTGCTGCACAAAGAGCTAACACAGTAGCGCTCACATGCTTCCAAAACATCAAATGCTAAATCCATCCATCCATTATCTGTAGCTGCTTATCCTGTTCTACAAGGTCACAGGCAAGCTGGAGCCTATCTCAACTGACTATGGGCAAGAGGCAAGGTACACCCTGGACAAGTCGCCAGGTTATCACAGGGCCAAAACATAGACACAAACAACCATTCACACCTACGGTCAATTTAGAGCCACCAATTAGCCTAGCCTGCATGTTTTTGGACTGTGGGGGAAACCGGAGCACCCGGAGGAAACCCACGCAGACACGGGGAGAACATGCAAACTCCACACAGAAAGGCCCTCATCGGCCGCTGGGCTCAAACCCAGGACCTTCTTGCTGTGAGGCAACAGTGTTAACCACTACACCACCGTGTCACCCTTGCTAAATCCAATGAATTGGATTTGGGCAAGGGTAAGCCCTTTAAGATTATTTTTTCTGAATTATAACTTTAGTAGATGTTAGTTAGCATCAATGTAGAGTTTATTACAGTAAAATATTTAATATTTATTCTAAAAGCTAAATATTTGACTACTCAATCAATACTACAGCTAAAGTTCAATACTTCAGGCAAGACATGCTAGATAGTAGCTAGATTGTTAATACAGATAATCCAAAAACACCAAGGAAGGAAAAATGTGTGAGAAAGTATACTTCTCTTCCCAGATTTTTTTTTAAGAGACCAGAAAAGTGCTTATTTCAGTTCCAGGTTTACAGACCGGTACAGTACATAGATTTTAGAAGTGGGCTAACCTGATTATTTAAATGACTAATTATTTTGTTGATTAGTATAGTTAATGATTTCTGGAAATGTGTAAGCAAATTATGTAAGGAATAAAACACTTTGGGGTGTACTGTTATTGGAAAATAATCAACAATCTACACACCATGTATGGTGGTGTAGTGGTTAGCACCGTCGCCTCACAACAAGAAGGTTCTGGGTTTGAGCCCAGCAGTCGAGAGGGGCCTTTCTATGTGGAGCTTGCATGTTCTCCCTGTGTCTGTGTGGGTTTCCTCCGGGTGCTCTGGTTTCCCCCACAGTTCGAAGACATGCAGTTAGGTTAACATGGGGCAGCCATGGCCTGAGGTTGGGCTGAAGTGCCCTTGAGCAAGGGCACCTAACCTCTAACTGCTCCCTGGGTGCTGTAGCATAGCTGCCCACTGCTCTGGGTATGTGTGTGTGTGCTCATTGCTCACTTGTGTGTGCTCACTGCTTCAGATGGGTTAAATGCAGAGGTTAAATTTCACTGTGTGCTTAAGTCTGTGCTTGAGTGTATATGTGACAAATAAATAAAGGCTTCTTGGCTTCAATGGGGTGGGGATTATGCAGCTTGACATAAAGTGGAGTTACTGTTACTAGGAAATATTAATTCATTTTGCTTTGTATTTGCAAAGTCACTTACGTTGTAGCAAATACAGTACTGTGCAAAAGTATTAGGCACTCCCTTATTTAAAATACAAACTTTCTTATATATTTTTATTTTATGACTTCTTATTGAGGGTGGCATGGTGGCATAGTGGTTAGCACTGTTGCCTCACAGCAAGAAGGGCCTGGGTTCGAGCCCAGCAGCCAGCGAGGGCCTTTCTGTGTGGAGTTTGCATGTTCTCCCCGTGTCCGCGTGGGTTTCCTCCGGGTGCTCCGGTTTCCCCCACAGTCCAAAGACATGCAGGTTAGGTTAACTGGTGGCTCTAAATTGACTGTAGGTGTGAATGTGAGTGTGAATGGTTGTCTGTGTCTATGTGTCAGCCCTGTGATGACCTGGCGACTTGTCCAGGGTGTACCCCGCCTTTCACCCGTAGTCAGCTGGGATAGGCTCCAGCTTGCCTGTGACCCTGTAGAACAGGATAAGCAGCTACAGATAATGGATGGATGGATAGTTTTCCAGCACAAAATTAAATGTTACCCAAAAATGTATGTCAGTAAAGAAAGCAGCATATTACACACACACACACAAAAAAAAAAAAAAATGAAGTCTGTTATGTTTTACTGCAAAAATAAGAAGCAAGCTTGACAAAGTCTCTGGAAGAACTGTATCTAGTTCTGCAGGATGCTCAATAAAACTTACAGCTCATTTCTTTATAAAACTGCTCTCATTGCACCTGGGACAACTATTTCTTATTAAAGCAAAGTATTATCACACCAAATATTGACGTTGTTTCATTTATTACTGTTCACTGTTTGAGATTTGTGATATACATGTAGATAAGGCATGTAGAAAGGATCTTGCTATAGTTTAGTCTTGCTAATATTTTCACCTGTGTTTTTTCATATTTCATGTTTTTTCATATTTTGAGATTTGAATTTATCATAGATTCCTGCCACCTAGAGCAATGCGTTGCCACCTCGAGCTATTCAACAGCAAGAGGAAAGAAAAGCCTCTTTGTTTTTGCTCCATGTCTCAATGTTATTGTCAGCCAAAGACTTTGAGGAGAAATGTAGTGTCAGTAAAATGGTGGCTTCAGTGTAAAACAAACAAGAAAAAAGTCTCCAACTGACTATTATTATTATTAACTCGAGTGAGAATGACTAACTGTGAGGAAGTATCTACAGCATCCATCCATTATCTGTAGCCGCTTATCCTGTTCTACAGGGTCCCAGGCAAGCTGGAGCCTATCCCAGCTGACTATGGGCGAGAGGCAGGGTACACCCTGGACAAGTCGCCAGATCATCGCAGGGCTGACACATAGAGACAAACAACCTTTCACACCTATGGACAATCCAGAGTTGCCAATTAGCCTAACCTGCATGTCTTTGGACTGTGGGGAGAAACCAAAGCACCCAGAGGAAACCCACACAGACACGAAAACATGCAAACTCCACACAGAAAGGCCCCTGTAGGCCACTGGGCTCAAACCCAGAACCTTCTTGCTGTGAGGCAACAGTGCTAACCACTACACCACCATGCCACCGGTATCTACATAATGGAGATTTTTATTTACACGTGTTTAGAAATGGGATTAAAGCACTGAGTACACAAAGACTTCCAAGCAGTTCTGTGTTTTAATTAGAACAAATTGAACTAGTGTTAGTTACATTAAGCAGCTGACATTTGTGTTGGTTATTGCTGATAAAACCCCTTTGGAACTAACTTGATCTGCAGAGAGCAAGCCTTCAAACCTTATTTAAATGGTATAGCATGTGGGGGCAAAGCAAAACCTGGCTCACTAGGCGCACTTGCTTGACAAGTGTCTAATGGTGCCTAATTATGAAAATGAGAAATTTGTGTATGTAACATTTCACATTTAACATAACAGTGCCTTTTCTAAAGTTACAGAAAGCCCAACAGAGTCAGTTATTCTTACTGAAAGTGCAATAATTTAAAAACTAAGCTTGTGGTGGGCACATCAGGAGTATCACCTATACTACTGAAGATTAGGTTTGAATGGGGTTTTTGTTTGTTTGTTTGTTTTTCTCATCTCATCTCATCATCTCTAGCCGCTTTATCCTTCTACAGGGTCGCAGGCAAGCTGGAGCCTATCCCAGCTGACTACGGGCGAAAGGCGGGGTACACCCTGGACAAGTCGCCAGGTCATCACAGGGCTGACACATAGACACAGACAACCATTCACACTCACATTCACGCCTACGGTCAATTTAGAGTCACCAGTTAACCTAACCTGCATGTCTTTGGACTGTGGGAGAAACCGGAGCACCCGGAGGAAACCCACGCGGACACGGGGAGAACATGCAAACTCCACACAGAAAGGCCCTCGCCGGCCCCGGGGCTCGAACCCAGGACCTTCTTGCTGTGAGGCGACAGCGCTAACCACTACACCACCGTGCCGCCCTGTTTGTTTTTCTGTTTGTTGTTTTTCTGAAACTACAGTTCTCAAAGGTATTGGCTGACAATAACCTGGGGTATGAACAAAGAAAGTTGGGGGGGGGTTCCCCTAGAATTTTAAGTCATACATGGTGCTGAATTAGCTTTAGCTGGCAAAAACCAACATATCCAATCTATCATTATGCCTTCAAAGAACTCAAAGATGACTATTACAATAGCTAGTCAGTCAGCTGACTTATAATCAAGTCAAGTCAATTCAAGTTTATTTTTATAGCGCTTTTAACAATAGGCATTGTCGCAAAGCAGCTTTACAGAATTTTAATTATTTTAAACATGGGCTAATTTTATCTCTAATCCATTCCCAATGAGCAAGCCTGTGGCAACAGTGCCAAGGTAAAACTCCCTCAGACGACACGAGGAAGAAACCTCAAGAGGAACCAGACTCAAAAGGGAACCCATCCTCATTTGGGTGATAACAGACAATGTGATTATAACATTTTTAACAGTTTTAACATGAAGTCTGTTTCACTGATGTTATAACTCTTCATTGATGGAAACTTGAGTGCAAAACTGTTCATGACAACTGCAGTCCTAAAGTTAGCAAGTCAGCTGTAGTCCTCAGCCATAAAAGCATTACTGTAAGAGTCCAGAGCATCTTCCAAGTGTGACTTTCAACTGTCCATATGGGGCCATCCTCCATAGGAGCGATGCGATGAGACTCCAGCCAGACATAGGGCATCAGGATGGATCAGGCAGGTCCGAGGAGCAGAAGAGGTTAGCATCTCGATCTCAGGATTGACAAGTAACTCAAAGGGACAGACAGAGAGGGGAGGGGGGGAGAAAAAGAGAAAGAGAGAGAAAACACAGGTTGTTAGGTATGCCCAATGTCACCTGATGAGTGGGAACAGTATACATTTTGCTCTGAGCGCAAGCAGGGACTCTGACAAAACTAACTATGACAGCATAACTAAAAGGGGAGAGCCAGAAGGTAACACAGGCATGAGGGAGCCCCGGGACATAAAGCAGCAGCCACTACACCGTCAACAAACTCGAGTGAGCAAGCGAGTAGGGGACTGACAGCATCCATGCATCCCAGTTTACCAAACACTCTATGTCTGAGGACCCTCCAGATCTAGTCCTTTATCTAATAAAATTAACAAAAGACTTGACGAAACAGATATGTTTTCAGCCTAGACTTAAACGCTGAGACTGTGTCTGATTCCCGAACACTACTTGGAAGGCTGTTCCATAACTGTGGGACTTTGTAAGAAAAGGCTCTGCCCCCTGATGTAGCCTTCACTCTATGAGATACCAGCAGATAGCCTGCACCTTTTGATCTAAGTAGGCGTGGCGGGTCATAAAGGACCAGAAGTTCGCTCAGGTACTGTGGCGCGAGACCATTCAGTGCTTTAAAGGTCAACAGAAGTACAACCCCAATTCCAAAAAAGTTGGGACACTGTGTAAAACATAAATAAATACAGAATATGACGATTTACAAATCATGGAAACCCTATATTTCATTGAAAATAGTACAAAGACAACATATCAAATGTTGAAACTGAGAAATTTCATTGTTTTTTGAAAAATATACCGCATGCTCATTTTGGGGGCGGCACGGTGGTGTAGTGGTTAGCGTTGTCGCCTCACAGCAAGAAGGTCCGGGTTCGAGCCCCGTGGCCGGCGAGGGCCTTTCTGTGCGGAGTTTGCATGTTCTCCCCGTGTCCGCGTGGGTTTCCTCCGGGTGCTCCGGTTTCCCCCACAGTCCAAAGACATGCAGGTTAGGTTAACTGGTGACTCTAAATTGACCGTAGGTGTGAATGTGAGTGTGAATGGTTGTCTGTGTCTATGTGTCAGCCCTGTGATGACCTGGCGACTTGTCCAGGGTGTACCCCGCCTTTCGCCCGTAGTCAGCTGGGATAGGCTCCAGCTTGCCTGCGACTCTGTAGAAGGATAAAGCGGCTAGAGATAATGAGATGAGATGAGATGCTCATTTTGACATTGATGTCAGCAACACATTTCAAAAAAGTTGGGACAGGGGCAACAAAAGACTGAAAAAGTTGTGTAATGATAAAAAATAATAATAATTTGGTTAATTGGCAACAGGTCTGTAACATGATTGGGGAAGAACATCCCAGAGAGGCTGAATCTCTCAGAAGTAAAGATGGGGAGGGGTTCACCACTCAGTGAAAAACTGCATGGGCAAACAGTGCAACAATTTAAGAATAACGCTCCTCAATGTAAAATAGCAAAGAATTTGGGGATCACATCATCTATGGTACATAATATCATGAAAAGATTCAGAGAATCTGGAGAAACCTCTGTAGACAAGAGACAAGGCTGAAAACTGACATTGGATGCCTGTGATCTTCAGGTCCTCAGGAGACACTGCATTAAAAGCAGACACATGTCTGCATTGGAAATCACTACATGGGGTCAGGAATGCTTGAGGAAACCATCGTCTGTGAAAACAGTTTATTACTGCATCCACAAATGCAAGTTAAAACCAGATATAAACAATATCCAGAAATACTGCCACCTTCTCTTGACCCGAGCTCTTTTATGATGGACTGAGGCGAAGTGGAAAATTGTCCTGAGGTCTGATGAATCAAAAGTAGAAATTCTATTTAGAAATCATGGACACCAAGTCCTCCAGGCTAAAGAGGAGAAGGACCATCCGGCTTGTTATCAGTGTACAGTTCAAAAGCCAACATCTGTGATGGCATGAGGGTGCATTAGTGCACATGACATGGGTAGCTTGTACATCTGGGAAGGCATCATTAATGCTGAATGATATATACACATTTCAGAATAATATGCTGCCATCCAGACAAAATGTTTTTCAGGGAAGGCCTTCCTTCTTTCAGCAAGGCAATGTCAAACTGCTTTCTGCACATATTAAAACTGCATGGCTCCATAGTAAAAGAGTCAGGGTGCTAAACTGGCCTGCCTGCAATCCAGACCTGTCTCCCATTTAAAACATTTGGCACATTATGAAGTGCAAAATACAACAAAGGAGACCCCGAACTGTTGAGCAACTGAAATTGTATATCAGGCAAGAATGGGACAACATTTCTCTTTCAAAACTACAGCAATTGGTCTCCTCAGTACCCAAACGTTTACAGAGTGTTGTTAAAAGTAGAGGTGATGAAGCACAGTGGTAAACATGCCCCTGTCCCAACTTTTTTAAAGCGTGTTGCTGACATCAAATTCAAAATGAGCATATATTTTTCAAAAACCAATAAAATTTCTCAGCTTCAACATTTGCTATGTTATCTTTTTACTATTTTCAATGAAATATAGGGTTTTCATGATTTGCAAATTATTGCATTCTGTTTTTCTTTATAGTTTACACAGCATGCCAACTTTTTTGGAATTGAGGTTGTATAATATTAATATAATGTTCATGTTACAACAATAAACTAAGTTAGTAAGTGTGCATATTTTGTATTTAGTAGGTTTAACATAATTTATTTTAACATTATTTCCAGATTTACTTTTTGTAAGTGGAAATTCGACCCTTAATTTAATTATGTTGAGCCGTGATTTTTTTTCAAGTGTAATATATGACACACATCATGTGTAAATGACGTGACACATTTTGTCATTTTATTGTAAAGTCAAATTGCACATACAGTACATATACACTACAGAAAAATAAAATACAAAACAAAGCATGTAAGAAAAGTGGGAATATGGAGGCAAATACCATTGTCGTGGGTGTTCTTTGGGGAAGAGAATGACAACTGTGCAATTTCGATCTGTTCTTATAAAACACACAATATTAAAGAAAATAAAGATATATTTACATAACACTTATATAAACTTCCAGTTCTGTTAACACAAGTCTACACTGGCCTTTTGAACCATAATCAACTTCCAATTACTTTTATAAACAATACGAAATTTGATTGGGAGCCAATACAGTGTGGATATGACAGGGGTGATGTGGTCATATTTTCTAGTTCTAGTAAGGACTCTTGCTGCTGCATTTTGAACTAACTGGAGCTTGTTTATGCACTTATTGGAACATCCAGACAGTAAGGCATTACAATAATCCAACCTGGAGGTAACAAAAGCATGAACTAGTTTTTCTGCATCGTGTAGTGACATTAAATTTCTTATCTTAGCAATATTTCTGAGATGAAAGAAAGCTATCCGGGTAATGTTATCAATATGAGTTTCAAATGAAAGACTGGGGTCAATAATCACCCCAAGGTCTTTTACTGCTGCACGTGAAGAAACAGAAAGGTCATCCAGAGTTACTGTGTAATCAGAAAACTTACTTCTAGCTGCATGTGGTCCTAGTACAAGTACTTCAGTCTTGTCAGAGTTAAGCAAAAGGAAGTTAATAAGCATCCAGTGTCTAATGTCCTTTACACATTCTTCAGTTCTATTAAGCTGGTGTCTCTCATCTGGTTTTGCAGAAATATACAACTGTGTGTCATCAGCATAACAGTGGAAATTAATACCGTGCTTACGAATAATATCACCCAGAGGTGACATATGTAAAGAAAAAAGCAGTGGGCCTAAGACAGAACCTTGTGGAACACCAAACTTTACTTCAGTATGTCTAGAAAAATCACCATTTACATCAACATACTGATAGCGATCAGTTAAATAAGACCTGAGCCAGGAGAGGGCCATTCCCTTAACTCCCACAACATTTTCTAGTCTATGCAGAAGAATGAAATGATCAATGGTATCAAATGCTGCACTAAGGTCAAGCAACACAAGCAGCGAGACACAGCCCTGATCATATGCCAACAGTAGGTCATTTACTACTTTAACCGGTGCTGTCTCTGTGCTATGATGAGGTCTAAATCCTGACTGATACATTTCATGGCTGTTATTTCTATGTAAATATGAGCATAACTGCTGTGCCACAGCTTTTTCTAGGATCTTGGAGATAAAGGGGAGGTTTGATATTGGCCAATAATTGGACAGCTGACAGGGATCAAGGTCAGGTTTTTTAATCAGGGGTTTGATAACTGCAAGTTTAAAAGATTTGGGTACATAGCCAATACTAAGAGAAGAATTTATTATTTTTAGAAATGGTTCAATTACTTCAGGTACTATCTGTTTGAATAGATGTGTAGGTAAGGGATCTAGTACACAAGTTGAGGATATTGATGTGGAGATCAATGAAAGTGCAATTTCTCCAAGGGAAGTAAAACATTCTAATTGCTGATCTGATACAGCTATATTGTTAACTACAGGGTTACTTAAATTGTTACTTAAGTTGTCTAACCTTAAATTAGTACTTTTGTCGGATATTTTCAATTTTGTCATTGAAAAAATTCATGAAGTCGTTGCTACTACATACTTCAGGTGTGCATGTCTCTATAGTGGTCTTATTCCTGGTTAATTTTGCTACAGTATTAAATAGGAATCTAGGATTATTTTTGTTATCTTCTATTAGGGAGGAGAGATATGTTGATCTAGCAGCACTAAGAGCTTTTCTATACTTCAGGAAGCTCTCCTTCCACGCTAATTTGAATGCTACCAATTTTGTTTGACGCCATTTATGTTCCAGTTTTCGAGTGGTCTGTTTTAAAGTGCGGGTGTCATCGTTATACAGGGTGCTAATTTTTTCTCTCTCATCATTTTCCTTTTAAGAGGAGCTACATTATCTAAAGTATAGCGGAACATTGACGCTAATCATTCAGTTGCCTGATCAAGTTCTGTGGGGGCTGACAGTGACCCAATCAAAGTTGATAACTCTGGGAGATTATTTATAAAGCTCTGTGCAGTAGTTGCCGTGAATGTACGTTTAATACAGTAGCGTGGTGAGGTGCATATGTTATTACTCAGACATATTTTGAATGAGATGAGATAATGATCTGGGATAACTTCAGACTGTGGAAGTATGACTATATTTTCTATTTTTAACCTGAATGTTAGTATTAGATCAAGAGTGTGACCACCATTATGGGTCGGTCCTATGACACTCTGATTAACCCCTACTGAATCTAAAATGGACACAAACACTGTTTTCAAAGAGTCTTCTGGGTTATCAAAGTGAATATTAAAATCTCTGACAACTAAAGCTTTGTCTAAGGAAATAACCAGATCTGAGATAAAATCCGCAAATTCAGAAAGAAACTTGAACTATGTCCCCAGGGGCCTGTAAATAATAAGTAACGGAATTAACTGGGTAAACTTATTTTTCAAGGCTACATACATTATATTAGTATGAAGAACTTCAAATGTATTAAATTCATAACCAGGTTTTTGTGTTACACCTCGATAATCTTTATAAATAACCGCGACGCCTCCTCCTCTGCCAGTTAGACGAGGCTGGTGTATATAATTGTATCCAAGAGGACTCGCTTCATTTAATGCTATATATTCATTTGGCTTAATCCATGTTTCAGTTAAACAGTACATTAAACTCCTGATCAGTAATAAGTTCATTAACAGTTAGCCCTTTAGATGTAAGAGAGCTAATATTTAATATTTAATATTTGGACCAAAGGTGCTGGCAGCGGCTGTACAGTCAGTATGATTAACCCCGCCGACAGTAGTCGGAGGGGTTATTATTTTCACCTGCGTCAGTCTGTGTGTGTGTGTATCTGTCTGTCTGTCTGTCTGTCTGTCTGTCTGTGTGTCTGCAAGATATCTCAAGAACCAATGGATCGATTTGGACCAAATTTTGTACATGTGTTGCCAATCACCCAGGAAGGAAACCATTAAATTTTGGAGGTCAAAGGTCAAAGGTCAAGGTCATGGCAGAACTTCGAAATTTTCGCCCAATGTATTTTAATAGGGAAAAGGCGGGGTTTGCACTCGTTAGAGTCTCCCTGTCTAGTTTAATTTTATATTGATTAGGTTACTGGAACAAACTCTGAGTATTTCTACTTTTTTGTTGAGCTCGGGGAACAGACACAGTCTCGATGTAGTGGACCCTGAGTGACGACTCTGTGCAGCTAGCAGACACTCGGTTTAGCCTGTTTGGCTGCTCCCTGGCCTCGGCTCTGGATTGTCAGAAGTTAACTAGACCTGTTCTGAGACTATGAGCTATGCTGCAAGAAATGAGAGGAGCACCTTCCTGAGTGGGATGGATACCGTCCCGCCCTAACAGGCCAGCAGTGCCCTCAAAATTAATCCATCTATAAACCCCACACTGTTTTCAGAGGAATTATAGTAATAATGCACACACACTATATATATATATATATATATATATATATATATATCCATTATCTATAGCCGCTTATCCTGTTCTACAGGGTCGCAGGCAAGCTGGAGCCTATCCCAGCTGACTATGGGCGAGAGACGGGGTACACCCTGGACAAGTCGCCAGGTCATCACAGGGCTGACACATAGAGACAAACAACCATTCACACTCGCATTCACACCTACGGTCAATTTAGAGCCACCAATTAGCCTAACCTGCATGTCTTTGGACTGTGGGGAAAACTGGAGCACCCGGAGGAAACCCACGCGGACACGGGGAGAACATGCAAACTCCACACAGAAAGGCCCCAGCCGGCCACTGGGCTTGAACCCAGAACCTTCTTGCTGTGAGGCGATAGTGCTAACCACTACACCACAGTGCTGCCCCCTACAGGGATAAATAAAGAATAAAAGAATTATAATCCATCCATTATCTGTAGCTGCATATCCTGTCCTACAGGGTCACAGGCAAGCTGGAGCCTATCCCAGCTAACTATGGGTGAGAGGCGGGGTACACCCTGGACAAATCGCCAGGTTATCGCAGGGCTGACACAGACAACCATTCACACTCACATTCACACCTACGGTCAATTTAGAGTCACCAGTTAACCTAACCTGCATGTCTTTGGACTGTGGGGAAAACCGGAGCACCCGGAGGAAACCCACGCAGACATGGGGAGAACATGCAAACTCTGCACAGAAAGGTCTTCGCTGACCACTGGGCTTGAACCCAGAACCTTCTTGCTGTTAGGCGACAGTGCTAACCACTACACCACCGTGCTGCCCCCTACAGGGATAAATAAAGAATAAAAGAATTATAATAATGAACAAAAATTAATTATATGACATCTGAGTTGGAATTTTGTTTTATTTAAAGAGCTGCTCAGACATGGCAGTGGAGTTTGTATAAGTACCATTACAAATTTATTTTATTCAAGTAACATGTGAAAGCCTATCTGAGGTCATGCTGGGGTTTTTTTTTTTGTGCCATTTAGTGGTGAGTCAATCCTCAAGTGGTGTGTTCTCACCAATGACAGTGTCCAAAGATTTGAAGCCCTACTTTGTAGCATGTTTTGCTTAAATGATCTCATAGTAAATGCTTTAAAATGAAAAAAGGTATAAACAAATCAGGAAATGTTTATTATTACATTTCATTAATTCACTTAGCAGACACTCTTATCCAGAGCAACATACAACATATGAGGGAGCAGTGAGGTGCCTTGCTCAAGGGCACATCAGCCATGCCTGCTGGTGCAGGGAATAGAACCAGCAACCTTTTAGTCCTAAAGCTGCTTCTCTAACCATTAGGCCATGGCTTCCCCCATTACAGTTTTACTAAAATGAGAAACTGGGCAGCATGATGGTGTAGCAGGTAGAATCATGGCAGTGCAGAGGGTAGCGCCATACTGGTACGGCAGGTTGCATCATGGAGGGTAGCATTGCCACCTCACAACTCCAGAGTCACTGCTTTGATCCTGAGCTTTGTTGACGGTCTGTGTTGAGTTATTGTGCTTGTTCTCCCCTTGTCCATATGGGTGTCTTCCATGTCCTCCAGTTTCCTGCCACCTCTCAAAAATATGCCAGTAGGTGAATTGGCTAGGATAAATTGCCCCTAGGTGTGAATGTGTTTTGTACATGGTCTATCGGATGGACTGGCATCCCATCCAGGATGTGTTCCTTCTTCACGCCCAGTGGTCCCAGAGCCACTGCAACTCTTCCCAGGATAAAGTGGTTAATGAAAGGCTATTGACCGTTTAATAAGTTCCAGAAAGTGTAAACCTTCAAAATGCACTCATATGGAAAGTTAAGCTGACAAGAATGTCAATAAGTGTAACAAGAGTCATGTGCAAAAGTTTAGGTACCTCTGGGCAAATTACATATTTTGTTGATTTTTTTTTTAATGAGAAAAAGAAAAACACAACTGCTGCAGGTTTTTATGCACATTTTAATTATCTATTATGTTGAACTTAAAAATAAAAAAAATACTAATTGTGGCATGTACAAAAGCTTGGACACACTTCTAATAAAGTCTTATAAGTTAATGAACTCACTTGACCTTAATTAATTCATTGGACTTGTTAGACAGTTCAAGAATCATCATTAGGAATGACAGTGCGTAATTAATTCTCTGACTCTTCAAACCTTATACTAACTCTCAACAACCATGAACTCTTCTATGCAGCTGACTGAGGATCTGAAAATGAATTTAATTGATGCCTACACAGTAAAAGAAGGCTATAAAAGACATCAAAGCACATCCAACTCATAATTTCCATTGTCCAAAATGTCAATAAGAAATGGCAGTTAAGGGGAACTCTTGAAATCATGGCAAGATCTGGAAGACCAAGAAATATTTCAGCTTGAACTGCACATATGCTGGGAAGAAAGGCAAAGCAAAACCCCAATATGACACTAAAGCCAGTATCTCACTGGGCTGTGACAGCCTGCAACTAGTTGGAGACACAACAATTGCGATAAAATATGCGAATTAGCAACAATTTCCACTTGGAATCACATTGAATTGATATTCGCATATTTTACCGCAATTGTTGTGTCTCCAACTAGTCGCAGGCTGTCGCAGCCCGGCTTTCCCTCGGCAGGCAGGGAAGTAGAGGAAGCCTCACGGAAACTGACTTGAGAAGGGTTCGCGACGGCTTTGCAACACCAGCGACGCATTTGCGGCTATTTTGAGAGAAATTTTGTCGCACTAATTTTTTGAACATGTTCAAAATTTCAGCGACGAAGGAGTGACACTTTGCGACTCATGCAAGGAAATTGAGAAGCCCCACGAATGTTTCAAGACACTTTTGAAACACTTTCGCGAATGACGTTTGCAATTTGTCGCAAGCTGTTGCAGCCCAGTGAGATACTACCCTAAGGACATGCAGGAAGCTTTAGCTGACACAGGATTGTTGGTACACCATTCTACTCTGCAGTGTGGCACAAACATGGTCTGCATGTAAGAGTCATCAGAATGAAACCTTACCTGTGACCTCATCACAAAAGTTAATGACTGATGTATGCAAAACAACATATAGATAAGCCAGAGGCATTCTGGAAACAAGTGCTTTAGACAGATGTAAGAATATAACCATTTGCCACAATCACCAAAGGTACATTTGGAGGAAAAAAAGGAGCAGCATCCATCCTGTATACCTCTTATCGCTCAGGCTCACAGGGGAAGCTGGAGCCAATCCCAGCTGACTTTAGGCAAAAGATGGGGTATAGAGATCTTGCAGTCACATGACCGGAAAGTACACAGCCGCCATCTTGTCAGTAAAAAACACCACTGAATACTGCTGCACTCGTGTACAAAATGGATAAATTTCAACCGACGGACTACACGGCTCATTTTTCTAATGAACAGATAACTAGATATATGTCTAAAATAAACGACCTACAGATTAGTGACCCTTATCGATTACCGGACGGAGTTTTCACGACCGTGTCAGTGGATATTGAACTGCCAGAGGTGGAATACCCAGACGTGTATAATTACCTCATTAACTTTCCCTCGCTGTTCAGTGGTGAAGCACTGCGTGCTTATAAATCTCTGGACAGTTATCTTTACAGAAATTCAGGATTTGTCAGCCGCCCTCAGATGTGGCATCTTGTAAACAAGAAAATAACAATCCTCATTGGACGGGTAAGTCACTTAAGTATTACTAGTACTGACACTAGATATATCAGTAGTATCTAGTATAGCACTGACCAACCGATTATAGAATAGAATAGAATAGAATAAGGTAATTCCAGCTGTAATTCCAAATCGTCCGTCTTGTTTACCATGGATCTGGCGTTGGAGAGATAGAGGCTTGGCAGTGGAGATTTGAGTGGCTGTTTTCTGAGCTTAATCAATAGGCCGGCTCTGCAGCCTCGCTTTTGCTTCCTCTCCCGACGCCGCCTCCTTCGCCTGCCAGACCCGATAACAATCCACGGAGACCCCGCTGGTCTCGCTATCTTGTCTGGAACGTTGTGCATGCGATGGAAATCGCTACAAACCGTCATTTTCTGCTGGAAACCAATGTCCAGTAAGTCCATACGGTTGTAGTGGATATTGAAGTCTGGTACAGATGAACAACACGCAAAAATACACACAAAAAACATAAAAAACGTGCACAGGTAGGGAGAGCTTGTAGCCGCAGCCATTGTAGTGGAATTGTATATAGTAGGGTTTTCCATTAGAAAAGGTAGAAGTAGAACCAGAAGTAGAAGGCGGAAATATGGCGTTTGACCGACAAGATGGCGTCTGTTACAATCTGGATCGGCTGTGACGTCACATGCAAGATCTCTATACCCTGGGCAAGTTGCCAAACTGGATCATCCGGAGGAAACTCACACAGGCACGATGAGAACATACAAACTCCACTCAGAAAGGCTCCAGTAGGCCGCGAGGTTCAAACCCAGAACATTCTTGGTGTGAGGTGACAGTGCTAATCACTACATCACTGTGCCAGAAGGAGCAGAATTTGATGAAATTAAAACCTTGCCAAAATTTAAGGATGGGAGTTAATCTGTTATAATTTGGGGTTATGTAGGTGATGCAGGAAACATTGCATAAGTAGAGAGAAGAATGGATTCCAGTAAATATCAGCAAACTCTGAAAGCAAATATGACACAGACAGAAGAGACTGAAGATGAAAAGAGGTTGGCTTCTACAGAAGGACAGAGATTCAAAACATAGCGCAAAATCCACCATGAACAACTTTAACAAACAAAGAATGACCCTCACAGCCACCTGACTTGAACATCACTGAGAAGAAGACCGGTAGATAGACCTGAAACAGGCTGTGCATGCAAGAGAACCCAAGATTATCTCAGAACTAGAAACATTCTGCAAGGAAAAGTAGATGAACATTTATTTAAAAAGTTTGCAATTTTTGAAGATGTTTCACCTCTCATCCAAAAGGACTCTTCAGTTCTGTCTGACTAGTGGGAAGTTCCAAGTATTTATTCTCTAGTGGACTAAAAGCAACCCTAAGGAGAGTTGTTGAGGTCACATGGGTCGTTGACACTCTCAGTCATCCTGTGGGTGTTAGGGTCACTGGAGGCCGGGTGTGAATGGTGTTAGCAGCCTAGAGGGTTGTTAGGGTGATCTGTGGCTCTCTGCCATCATGTGAGTCATTGAAGTCAGCGGAGTCTTGGTGTGGATGTGTATTCAGTTTTCTGGGAAGTGTGCCAAGGAGTGCATTGTATATGGCTGACAAGTGGTGTCTCAGGCTACGTTTACATTACGTCGAATCAGCGGATCATCAGATTAACGTTCTTAAAACGATTCGCGTTGACACTAAAACCGTTAGCCGTGCACACAGCAACACCAATACACGGATACGCTCGGCTCCGCAGGCATCCTGCGCTCCAAATCACTCCGCCCTGAACAGCGAGTGCCCTCTGGAGGGTGCGCACTCCGGCCCTGCGCAGCTCACAGAGCGCGCGAGTGAAGTGAACAAGCCACGATTCGGGACTGAGCCGCTGTGTGTGAGATCCCAGCGCATATCACTTATTACTTGCAAGTGGAAGGATGGCAAGCCTAAAGACAATCATAACTACACAATGGGCAGTATTTGCATCAGTATTTGCAGTATTTTCATACTTTTATACTCTTTAATGAAAGGTGATACAAGGCGGAAGTCTGCGCCGTTTTTCAGCAGTCGCGTCACATGACCAACGCCAGCGAATCAGGAAGGTGGATGTCACAGTGACGTTGTCCAATGAGACGCCAGCTAGAGCTCAGCACAGCGTATTCGCGTATTCTCAATGTTTACACAGCACCGGAGCTGATACGATCTAGATTGAATACGTGGACGCTGGCGGATTCCCGTTTCCCCGCTTTTTCAGGGGGGTTAATGTAAACGGACAGTGCGTCCGCGAAGAAAACGAGACAGATACGGTCTAGTGTAAACGTAGCCTCAGACCACCTCCTCTGTTCAGTGATGGTCATTCCAGGTTGATGAAGATGGCTTCTTTTACTCCTCTTTCAAACCACCGGTCTTCTCTGGCTAAAATGCGTACATTGCAGTCCTGAAATGAGTGTCCTTTGTTATTGAGATGAAGATAGACTGCAGAGTCCTGGCCTGAGGAACTGGCTCTCCTATGTTGAGCCATGCGCCTGTGAAGTGATTGTTTCGTTTCCCCAATGTACAGGTCCTCCTTTAGCACCTACGATTTACTATGACCTGGGTGACTGAGAACCTTCACATGTTCTTCACATTTATTAAACAAGAAAAGTCAGATTCCTAGCTGGCTACAAAAAATGTTTGCAAACCATGGTATCTGCCAAAGGGGGTGTTACAAAATACTGACTTAGTAGGGTGTCCAAACTTATGCACATTCCACAATTACTATTTAAATTTTTATAATTTTTAAATTTGAAGTAACTGTGCATTAGTATTTGCAGGAAAAAAAATTATTACTGTTTTCTGAAAAAAGTAGTTGCTGCAGATGTTGTGTTTGCTTCTTTTCACTTAAAAAAAAAAGATATGTAATTTGGCCAAGGGTGCCTCAACTATTGCATAAAACTGTATAATGCTTTGGCACCTAACACAGTGACAATTACATATATGCAAATATGTACACATACACCATACATCTAGTTTAAGGTTTAAACAATAAAAAGGTTATTAATGTTTGTTTCCATGTAAGTGTTAATACATGGAAAATATCCATCCATCCATCCATTATCCATAACCGCTTATCTTGTGCAGGGTCACAGGCAAGCTGGAGCCTATCCCAGTTGACTATGAGCAAGAGGCAGGGTACACCTGGACAAGTCGCCAGATCATCACAGGGCTGACACATACAGTACATTTACATGCACATCCAAATCGAGCTGCTGTCGATAATCGAGCAAAGGGTCCCAGCAGGGGTGCCAGAGAAATCCAATCCTACATGCACACAAGGAAATCGAGCTATTGTGTGAGGTACATTGTGCACCCGAGCCACAGGTGGCGCTACACGCCCCATCGTGTTGGTACACTTCCGGTTGTCGTCATGAAGAAGAGCTATTCAAGAGTGTAAACAAAGTTATCAGTTCCGTGTTTCCATTGCGTGTTTTTCTCCCGTCCATGAATTTTAATATATTCAACTCCTTAAGCTGAATGAGCATGAACTCTGTCTCCTCATTGCTCCAGAAGTGCACGTTTCTGCTCGCCATTTTCTCTTCTTCGTTTGTTCCTCCTGACCTCTTCTTCTGCTTGCTACTACTGTTGTCATGCCGACCGAGGCTGTCGTGTTTCCCGCTTGTGGTCTCGTCACTCGTCACTTCCGGAAGGGGCAGTGCTGAAGTAAGTAGCTCAACTACGTAGCTCGATAGGGTATACATGCACTAAGTAGCTCAGCAAAAATCGCATAATCTAGGTTGTGTAGCTCGATTACGAGAAATCAAGTTCGGTTCAATTTCAGCCTAGCTAAGGTGTTTCCATGGCATTTAGAACTTCGATTTCAGTCGAGCAACAGCAGAAATTCGATTTTCTCTATGTGCATGTAAACGCACTGATAGAGACACACAATCATTCACACCTATGGTCAATTTAGAGCCACCAATTAGCCTAACTTGCACGTCTTTGGACTGTAAGGGAAACCGGAGCATCCGGAGGAAACCCACACAAACACGGGGAGAACATCCAAACTCCACACAGAAAGACCCCCCGTTGGCCACTGGGCTTGAACCCAGAACCTTCTTGCTATGAGGCGACAGCACTACACCACCATGCCACCCTATGGGAAATACGTATCATATCACAAAATTGGCTGATAGAAAAGTTAAAGAATAAATGTTTGTTTTTCCCTCTTCTAACACACCACATTCAGCCCAGAAAGATCTCTGAATTGAATATATTGTGTTTAATAAACTAACCTCTAAAGTACTCAATATACAACATAGTACATGTTTTGGAACAACAAAAAAAAAAAGCTTTAAAAATTCCAAATTAGTCTACTAAATTATTCTACTGTATCTGGGATACATCATGTGCTGTGTGTTCAAGTTAATAATGTACTAGTCATTTTAAGTGTAGCGTAAATCGACACTAGCAGCCTAGATCAGGTTAGATCACATGCAGTCAGGGGTTACAGTTCACACCTGGAGGGGTTGTAATGTTTAAACACTCCCTTTCCTCACACCATAAGTTCACGCAAAAAAAACAACAAAAAAACAAACAGATTACTAATCAGTACATGCCACCCATCATCATGTATATGACAATCCACTGGAAAAAAAAAAAAAACATCTTATTAACAGAGAAAACAGGACTGGTCATGTCCTGTATCTGAACCCCTTTTCCAGAAGGATTGAGGAGAGCTAATATTGCAAGTACTTATCTTTTTGGAAAGCTTTTTCTCATTTGTGTTACTCAGCATTTCTCAAGACTGTGCCATGCTCCTGTGGTTCTAATTGAATGCCATGACGGTGGTAATGACGTCTCAGGTTGGACAAAATACATTCCATAATTGAAGAACAAACATTAGCATGTTAATAACGTGTTAATTTTTTTCCTGGAACTTTAGCATTCAACAGCTTGCCACCGAAACATTCCCTGCCATGTTCATAATAACAGCTCATGCGTAAAATACAGCAATAAAGGAATATCTACTGCAGAGGCTTTTATGACAGCTCCAAATGTTTATTAACCCCCTGAAAATAAACATTTGGAACTGTTATAAAAGCTTCTGTGCAGCTAATTATATACATGTCAATGCTTCATTGCCGTGATTCCTCCGTATTTAATTGCAGCAGACATCAGTTGGACATGTCTTTTAGTTTGTTTTAATAACATTTTATTGGCTGCCAGCTGCCATGGAGAGAAACAGGATTAACTGATTTGGATGAGCTAGCTCAAGGTGACTGCTGATGAAGTAGTGGAAGTTTTTTTCAGGAAAAAAAAAGAAAGAAGGGTAGATCTGGTTTATAAGATATGATATCATTTTGCCATATCGTTATCATGTTCTTTTAATCATTGTCATTGGAACTAACGTAAACTAACATACTATATTTCCCATGTCTATTAAAGATTGTGCATTAAAACAGTTAAAAGACCAATTCTAAATACCACTGCTGTTTCTACAACCTTTTGGTATCCACTAAAAATACATGAGAGTGTTGCATTTATCAATTTAATTGTACAGATCATGCTGTGAATTTATTTAACATACACTATATAGCCAAATCTTTGTGACACCTGACCCTCACACCCATATGTGGTTCTTCTCCAAACTGTTGCCACAAAGTTGGAAGCACACAATAGTATAGAATGCCTTTGTATGCTGTAGCATTAAGATTTCCCTTTTCTGGAATATTCATTCATTCATTCATTATCTCTAGCCGCTTTATCCTTCTACAGGGTCGCAGGCAAGCTGGAGCCTATCCCAGCTGACTACGGGTGAAAGGCGGGGTACACCCTGGACAAGTCACCAGGTCATCACAGGGCTGACACATAGACACAGACAACCATTCACACTCACATTCACACCTACGGTCAATTTAGAGTCACCAGTTAACCTAACCTGCATGTCTTTGGACTGTGGGGGAAACCGGAGCACCCGGAGGAAACCCACGCGGACACGGGGAGAACATGCAAACTCCACACAGAAAGGCTCGAACCCAGGACCTTCTTGCTGTGAGGCGACAGCGCTAACCACTACACCACCGTGCCGCCCCTTTTTTGGAATAAAGGGGCTCAAATGTGTTTCAGCATGACAATGCCCTTGTGTACAAAGTGAGGTCAATGAAGACTTGGTTTAATAAGGTTGGCGTGGAAGAATTGGAGTGACCTACACAGAGCCCTGAGCTCAACTCCACTGAACACCTTTGGGATAAACTGTAATGCCAACTACGCCCCAGGTCTCCTCGTCAAACATCACTGCCTGACTTCACTAATGCTCTTGTGGTTGAATGAGCGCAAATCCCCATAGCCATGCCCCAAACTTGAGTGGAAAGTCTTTCCAGAAGAGTGGAGGTTATTATAATAGCAAATGGAGACTAAATCTGAAATTGGATGTTCAAAAAGCACATATAGGTGTGATGGACAGGCTTTCATATAATTTTGACCATAAAAATGTATCCATCCATCCATCCATCCATCACCACTTATCCTGTCCAGACAAGCTGGAGCCTATTCCAGCTGACTATGGGCGAGAGGCGGGGTACACCCTGGACAAGTCATCAGGTCATCACAGGGCTGACACATAGAGCCAAACAACCATTCACACAGTCAATTTAGAGCCACCAATTAGCCTAACCACATGTCTGTGGGGGGAGCACACCCACACAGAGAGCATGCAAACTCCACACAGAAAGGCCCCCATCGGCCACTGGGCTCAAACCCAGAACCTTCTTTCTGTGAGGCGACAGTGCTAACCACTACACCACCCCAATTTCCTCTTTATTTTAAATGAATTTTTAGTTCTGCCACTGTTGGTAACTCGCCAGCGCCCCCTATAACGATCCCACAATTTCCTTGCGCGCTCCACCCGGATGTGACGTGAAGTGGAACTGCTTTAACTGTATCGAGAGCGCCTCGATTCGCTCTCTCATGTTCTGACTACTGGAGTGGTCGGACGGACTGTAGGCACGCTCGCCTACAGTGTTGAGACTAACCGCTATTGTCTGAGAACAGCCTGTTCAAATTAGTTTCGGCCGAACTTTTGAACGACCCGCTAAGTTTCAGCGATATAGTGGTTTCGATTCTAAACCTTTGCAAAGTTTAACTACAGTTAAGTAGTTTTCCACGCTAAGAGGCATTTGCGGACAGCTTCGCTCCTCTCAGCCTTTTTCTCGTCGACGCATCACCGGAGGTTTCTCCTGAAGCACCGTGGGCCAGCTAGGCCTTCATCTCCCTGCTTCGTTAGCCGCGGTTGGACGCAACGCGCCGCTAACCTCCTCTCCTCGGACTGCGACCCTCAGCGCGGACATCGGAGAAAGAACTTCCATCGCATTGAGTAGGCACTTGGGCAAATTTTTTATTTGTAGCTTATTCAGATGGTTGTTAGGGTCATGTTTAAGCTTTGAGCTGTTTAGCATACCCGCTCAGACACGGAAGGTGTTTGTTTGTTTTTATTGTTTGTTTGTTTGTTTTTATTGTTTGTTTTGGTTCTGTTTTTTTTTCTTTGAACTTGTTAGACAGGGTATCTTGCATGATATCTTTCCTTAACTCCATTGCTAGCTTCCCTATCTGATTAGCAGCGCAGCGACAAGTTTGTTATTTTAAGCTCCGAGGCTAGACCGCTACAAGGCCTAGTTCTCTCCATCCAACACATATACACACTCTCTCACACTCTTTCTCTCTCTCTCTCTCTCTCTCGCGTTGAGTTCTTTGCCTAGATAGTCTGTTGGAAATTGTTGTTAAGTGCAGTGTTTGGATCCAGCTGTAGCGTGGTCAGATTCTCCTTAGCAACTTATTGCTAGCTACCTCAGGGTGATACGCTAGCTGGTAGGCTTGTGTTCTCGACTAGGCCTGCAGGCGCCATTTTTCCGACGCCATTTTGATACCTTCCTCATTGAGTTACCTGTGATACGACACCTAGGCACTGACCGCCATTTTGTTTAAGCATTGCCAGAGTGGCTAGTCATTAGCATCTGCCCACAGATACCTACACAAAGCACACATTAGCCACAGAGCTAATCCTTTGTTCTATTTAGCTAACATTCCTTTGTTTTAGCTAACATTCCTTTGTTTTAGCTAACGACAAGCTAGGTCACACACACACACACACGCATCGGCTTGCCCTAGCCTCACACACGCACACACAAGGGATTCTTTTCTTTTTCCTTCTATCTCTTTCTCTCTCTCTTTCCCTCAAATTTATAGTCCAGGTGTAATTGTTCCATTGTTTTGTCTTGTTATTACCTTTGCTGACATTGAATGTATTTTGAGTTTATTATTATTAGTGAGTAGTAGACAAATAAAAGCTAATAAAGTTGAATTGCATTTTACTTGTTCCTGTTGTTTATTCACAAGGTCAACTATTTAGAACTCCTTTTTCCTTCAGAATTTAGCTTTTGTATACAACTGGGTTTCCCATCTAATACAGAGCTACCATTAATCTTGAATGTAACCATTCACGGTGAGTGTTAAGATTAATAATTTAAGATTTTATGAGACTGATCTTTATTTATAAATTGATTAATTTATTATCAATTATTACATAATTTATAATTTAATTAATCCCAATTCAACCTACATTAAAGTGGTGCCCCGTGTGAGGCATAGTTTAATGACCTTGTGAATTTCTCAACAATAACTTGTAAACTGCTGTATACCCAAAATCAACTGCCAAGGTATAACACAGATGACTTTAATGGTGAATCATTAACAGTGTGTTAATCACAGAACTGAAATTCAGCTGCCAACCACAGTTAGCTGATAAACTGGTTTAATTGATTAGTACATTAGAGTAATATCTAATCCAAGTACTTAATTAATATTATTAATAATAATAATCATTATTGTTAACTAATTATTAATTGAGCTAATTAATACAAGTGAAACATTAGTGAAAACAAAGTAGCTAAGAAACCACATCAATTATTTAGCAACTTGGATTAAATTAAATTCTAACCTAATCAACCCCTAGTATTAATTTCCTTTAAGTTAATTAATACATTTCGAACAAAATGTCGCGTTCCCCATCAAGGGAGTCAGAAGGGCCCCTCCTCTCTCTCTTCGACGTTGTAGGCGATTTAGGCCAAGTCCCGGAGGATAGGAGAAATTACTTCTGTGATCTGGACCAAAAGGCTCGCTTTGATGAAATACACATAGCCGTTAGGGAACTTAAGGAGCGTACTATGACTCTCCCAGAAGGGCTACCCAAATTGTTCATGATCTACTATAAGGAAATGGAACATGTGTGTATGACCCTCGAACAAGAGAAAAGAACACTAAAACGACAACTGGCCGAAGCTCAAAGGAGAGCAGAAAGCGCGGAGAGTAGCCTCGTGGGCCTGAGAGCCACACAAGATGAACTAAAGCGCGAAATAGAATACCTCAGAGAAGAAGTGACGCAAGCACGTCGCTCAGATGAGGGATCGGCCAAACCCTCCCAAGAACAGAGTTCCGCTCTGGAGGAGGAAGAACCTGAGCTTAGAACGGTAGATCAGACACCGCACTCAAGCTCAACTCGCGTGAAAGTCGCGCGATCGCCACCTCGTGGCGCTGGGAGTTTTTACTTTACTCCCCACTACACCCCCTCGCGCTTCAATATCGCTGCAGCCTCTAGCCCGCAGAAAACGCCGCGCTACGTACCCTCAGACTCCTCTGACGGAGAGGCCGCCTACAAGCCGAAACGCAGACATAGGCGATATGAGAGCAGCTCAAATAGCGAAGACAGCGAGGACCCCTACGGGTCAAAATCAAAACGCCTCGTCGCAGAACGCAAAACTAGGATCCGCCAAATCGACGTCCTTGCGAAAGACATAGAGCGTTTTGAGCCGGAAAATCATAGACACCGAAGCGTTAATGATTATTTCCGGGAAATCGAGCGTAGCCTCCTGGACCTGCCAGAGGCTACGTCGCATGAAAAGGCCAGACTAGTCTGGAAAACTTTAGGTAGCGGCGTACGAGCATTCGTTGAGACCTTACCGCAGTCAGTCCTCGACAACTACAAGAAGATACGCAAGTACTTGAAAGAGGAATACTCGTTGTACGAGGACGAGACTGCTGCGACGATGGGTGCCATTCTGATCAGACAGAAACGAAGCGAACACCCTCGCGAGTACTACCGTCGGCTCCGTGCAGCGTACTTTCAGGGCAGAAGCGAGCCCGGGCTAGAGGAAGATCGCAACTTCAAGTCCCTCTTCCTCCATAACCTTCACCCGTGCATCCGTAACCAAGTAACACTCGCGTGTCGCCAGCGCCCCCATACTATGAGAGAAATGCGTCGCACCGCACAACTAACGTGGGAGACGTTCGTCCGACCCACAGACCGCCACGAGGACGATCCCAGAGTCCTCAGCCTATATGAGCAGGAAGATCAGTCCTTAGGCCTAGAAGGGGGTGAAGCCCCAAACCGCGGGCCCCCTTGGGCGAACCCAAACCCCGGCCACCAGACGTCGAGTCAACCCAAAGGTAACTGGAAAGTTCGACAAGCTGGAGCCAAGGGGGAACAGGGCCCCAACGCCAAAGGACAAGGTAACCGCAAACCTGGCAGTCACGGCCCTAAATCTCAGAATAGCGGACAGTCAAGGCCCCATCGCAACTCCTCTCGAAGGGAGCGGAGCCCTAAGCTAGCTACCGCTAAACAAGCCAACCAAGAGCCACTTGGGATGGCAGAACTGAGGGCTGAATTAGCACGGATTAAACAAGCCAACCAAGAGCCGCTTGGGATGGCAGAATTGAGGACCGAATTAGCACGGGTTAAACAACTGCTGAGCAATAAGAACAGGAAGGGTAAGCCGAGCAAGGACAGGGACGAACCGTCAGCATGACTAGGCCGGGACCCATCCCCACCACCACCGCGTGTCTACCTCGTGGGGTGGGGAAAGGACCCCTGCCCAATAGGCAGCGATGAGTTGAAACCACCCCCTCCGTTAGTGAAGCCTGACCCGCAGGATGCACCCCTGACGCAGTTTCTTGGAGATTTGGTTAGGAAAGGCAACGCCAAGCGTATCTATACCCCAGTGGTGGTAGAAGGCAACGTTTCCCTCCAAGCTCTCTTGGATACTGGGTCAGAAATCACCCTGATGTGTTCCAAAGTCTTCGCAGAGGTTTCTGATGCGCGGCGCGCGCAAGGTAGACCCATCAGAACCGAACGTTGTGACGTCAAGTTGGTTAGCTTCACCCAGAATCAAGCCCCAGTAACAACCATTGCATGGTTAGAACTCACCTTCCAGGGCATGTCCATCACTCACCCCACTTACATCTGCTCTGTTGGTGTAGAACCGTTCCTCATTGGCCAAGACCTACTAGATAGGCTAGCGCCCCTCATTGACTGTCGTCGTGGGCAACTGTGGGCCCAGGTCGCGTCCCCACAGACCCCAGATCCTCGTCGTCACGATCGAGCCTGTTGCGATGAAGTTAGGGTGGAGGCTACTCCACCGATAGCTGAGTCAGGGCAGGTCCCCGAGAACCTCGAGACCACTCCGCTCCACCCTGAGCCGAGTCAAGACGCACCAAACTCAACCGACACTCCTCTCAACCGCAACGCGCTTGATGGCCACCCGTCTTTCCTTTGCTTTCTTGGTGAATCTGCCCCAACCAGGTACTACCCCTGGATATCTGGCAACATTATTGTCAACGGCGTCACGGCACCTGGCGTCAGGTTAGCGCTTTGGTCAGAGAAGTCAGCCATCAGCCAAACGTGGTTCGACATAGTGCGTCAGAGCACTCCTTCCCCTGTCTTTGTGCAGAAGAGCCACCGGCTACTGTCAGCCGAACAACCCCAGAGCCCCATCAAAGCCACAGGCGTCTGCGCCGTGTCGCTCGCCATCGGTCAGAGAGAATTCCTTCATTTCTTGAGTGTCATCCCCGGACTTCCTGACCCACTGGTCATTGGGGCAGACATCTTGGTCAGACTGGGAGCCCAACTGGACCTAGTCAACCGGGTCATCTGGACCCAAGCCGACGCTGCTAAGCACCCGTTCCAAGCTGACCTGGAACAAATGCGGTCAGGACAAACGATTCCCCAAGCCTGCCATGTCGCTAGCGAATTTGACATTGTCATTCCCGCTAGGACTGCTGGTTCCCCTCTTAAGCTGGTCATCATGAAAGACCAACAGTTTCGTAGCTCCCAGGCGTTCTTCCAGCCTCTCAGATTCTTCATGGAGCTCGATTTAGCCGTGTGTGGGACTCCGCTGCTTGAAGTGAGTCATCGTTCCGCTTACCTCCTGGTTCAAAACTCCACGCGGGACGCCATCACGATCCCCGCCCGTCGGCCTTTAGGCCTTCTGATAGACCAGGCATTCCATGACTTTGAACTCACCATTCCAGTCATTGGTGAGCTGCCAACGCCGGACACTCATTCCGATCCAGTGGAACCTCCCTGGATCACTCTTCCTTTCCACATGATCCACGTCGAACCTCACGACATGCTTCGCGACGAGCGCATAGTCATGACCAGAACTGACACCCCGAAACACATGCTGGTGTATGCTCTTGCCACGCAATCGAGCAACGACACCCCTGCAACTGAGGTCGTTGATTCAGCTCTAGGTGAACCGTACCCAGGCTTTGAACGAGAAGTTCAACAACAGCTGGTGAAAGCTGACAGCCTGACCACGGATGCCCAGAGACGACAGCTCCGTGAACTGTTCTACGACTTCAAGGCGATCTGGGCGCGAGATTCCAATGACTGCGGAGTCACGGACATCCACACCGTCCGAATCCCAACAGATCCGAACGCTCCACCGACGTTCGTGCGGCAATACAAAATCCCGTTAGCCGCATACGACTCAATACAAGAAACACTGGACACTCTGCTGGAAAAGCAGATCATTCGTGAGTGTAACTCGACTTACAACTCCCCCTTATGGCCAGTGCTGAAACCGAACGGCAAGTGGCGTCTCACCATTGACTATAGGCAGCTGAACAAGCAAGTGCCCTTGTCAAGATGGCCCATGATCCATCTGGATCAAGAACTTGCCAAGGTGAAGGGTGCAAAGTTCTTCTCCACCGCCGACGTGGCGAGTGGATTCTGGACCATGCGCGTGGATCCAGCTGACCAGCACAAGCTGGCCTTTTCCTTTGGGAACCGCCAGCTAACTTTCAACCGATGTCCGTTCGGCTACGCGAACTCCCCCGCTGAATTCAACATCTTCTTGCATAAGGCAATGAGCGATGCCGCAGCTCGTGGCAACTTGATCTATGTCGATGACATCCTCATTAGGTCACAGACTTTTGATGCACACCTCGAAGAGATACGCCATGTTCTGTCCCAGCTGTCCAGAGCAGGAGCGAAGCTCTCTGTCACCAAAGGGCAGTGGTGTCGCACCAAAGTTGAATACGTTGGACTGTGCGTCGGGCCAGATGGCATTGAACCCCAGTCAGGGAGGGTGCGGGCTATCCAAGATATCAAAGCCCCATCCAACGTACCCGAACTCAGGAGCTTCTTAGGGGTCTGCAACTACTCCCGACAGTTCATCGAGGACTACGCGGAGATAGCACGACCGCTCACCGAGCTCCTCCGGAAGGATAAACCCTTCCAGTGGAGTGAGCCTCAAGAACTCGCGTTCAAGAGCATGAAGCAGAAGCTCTGCTCTGCTCCCTGCCTCGCGTATCCCGACAAAGACAAACCGTTCTTCTTGGAGGCTAGTTTCTCCACCCACTGCCTGAGCGCTGCACTGTCACAGCAGCATGACAAAGATCGCCGTGTCGTAGCATACGCCAGTCGGCCCCTCAGTGCTGTGGAGTTGAAATTTTCAGACTGCGAAAAAGCCCTGCTGGCCACGGTCTGGGCCGTTGAACACTTTCGCAGTTACATTGGTGGCCAGAAGGCGGTGATAGAGACCAATCATCAACCGGTCTCGTTCTTGAACAGCCAGAGGCTGAGAGAGGGAAGAGTTTCGAACAGTCGCATCGCAGCTTGGATGATGGCACTACAGGGCTACGACGTCGAGGTGAAGTACGCCCAGAACCACAAGATGGCGCTTGGCCGAGGCCTGGCGGAATGCCAGCATTGCGACTGCGAGAATAGTCCGGATCAAACCGAACTAACAACCGTACCTGCTCTCCCCTCCGACCACCACTACTATGACGAGAACGTCTGCAAAGACCTCCCCACCGCTTACATAGATGGATGCTCATTCCATCATGAACGCAAAGTCCAAGCCGGTGTCGGTATCGTATGGGCGAACGGCCCTATACAAGGGAAATACCAACATCGACTCGGGGCTAAGACTAGCCAATATGCGGAGGTAGCAGCCGTGCTCATCGTCCTGCAACAAGCTGCCCGTGAGAACATCAAGCGGTTAGTCCTCTGCTCTGATTCAAATTATGCCAGGCATAGCTTCGTCTCACACTTTCCCTCGTGGAAGGTGCGGGACATGAAAAACGCAAGGGGCAAGGAAGTGAAACACTCCGAACTCTTCCTAGCATGCGATCGACTCGTAACCGAACAGGGAATGTGCGTCTATTGGAAGAAGGTGAAGGGACATTCTCAAGTCCCAGGACCTGACAAAGTCGGTAACGATGAGGCAGATGGCCTCGCCAAAGCGGGAGCCGTGGACGGCCCCCTTTGGGAATTCCAGCCGTCATGGCTTCCCGAGACGCCACGCCATAACGTAACCGCGATTACTCGCCGACAGGCTAGAGCAGGTCAAACTGACGCAGTACCCCAAGCAGGAACCGTGCAACTCGGCCGACTGCCCCAGGACGCCGACCTGGTGTCTATGCAGGAAAGGGATCCCGTGATCCACCAAATCCGTAAGTTCCTTGCGGACCCCGTGGCGTCCCCAATTTCCCCACAAGAGTTGCAACAGTCCCGAGACTTAAACCACCTTCACAATCTCAAAAACGGCTTAAAACTCGAGAAAGGACTCCTGGTGTACACACCACGCAACCAGGGACCTCCCCGGTGGGTCGTGCCCACAGATCATAGGGGGGTCATGTTGCAGTACGCTCACGACAGCCCGTGCGGGGGCCATAGGAACGCTCAGGCGACCTACCAGACACTCCAACAGATTGTCTATTGGCCCTTCATGATTCAGGACGTTACCGAGTATGTTAAAGGGTGCTTGATTTGCTGCCAATTCCGACCAGCCCAACCGTTGAACCGCGCCCCACTGCAAAGCAAAGGCATCTCATTCCCCTGGTCTAATCTCCAGATAGACTGGGTCGGACCGGTGCCGAAATCAGCTCGAGGTAATAAGTACCTCCTGACCGTCACTTGCGCGTTCACGAAGTGGGTGGAATGCTTGCCCGCCCCAAACGAAACCGCAGAGACCACCGCTCTCCTTCTTATGAACCATGTGTTCAGCCGTTGGGGCTTGCCCCTATCCATTGATTCCGACCGAGGTACTCATTTCACCGCAGAGGTCATGAGAGTGTTGTGGGAGATGCTCGGAGTCGAGGCAAAATTCCACATCGCGTATCATCCTCAGTCTTCCGGTCAGGTCGAACGCGCCAACCAAACCATCGTGAGCATGCTTCGCAAGTATGTGAGTCACCATGGCAAAGATTGGGACATCAAACTCCCTCTGGTGCTGATGGCCATTCGGTCCACTCCTCACCGCACCACCGGAGTCACCCCGTTCGAAATGATGACTGGCCGTGAAATGGTTCTTCCCTTACACCTCCTCTACCGACCAGAGGACCTAAGCGTTGCCACTGCGTACACCGCACACCAGTACGTCACCGACTTGCAACGCCACTTGCAGGCCACATTTGCGTGGGCCCAGGAACACCTCGAAAAGAGTGCAAAAGGACAGAAAGCTTACTACGACAGAAAGGCGACACACCGTGAGTACGAAGTAGGCGACAGAGTCCTATACTTCAATTTCACCAAACCGGTAGGAGTAGCCAGGAAATTCTTACCCCGTTGGTCCGGCCCTTTCGAAATCGTCGGTAAACTGTCCCCCGTCGCCTACCGCATCAAAACTTCGAAGCCCAGCCAGGCGCCTTCGTATAGATGGGTCCATAGCAACCAAATAAAGCTTTTTGAGCAGTCCACACTCCATAGGGGGGTGGACAAACAGTAAGTTATAGCCTGCCCAACTTAGTTGCATGCCTCTCAATCCATAAGCGTGCATCTATAAGTAACCACCCTCGTTATCACTCAAATCGGAATAACAAACTCCTGTATGTTGCAGAATGGCCCCTCTCTGGATCCTCGGCATCTTCCTAGTCCTGCAGACCACATTGGCCGGTAACATAGTGGAACCAGGTCCGCCGAGTGGCATTGTTCTCCAAGATGCCCCAGGACTGCTCCTCACCAATTGCCGCGTCCATACCCAGCGCGTGTACACCCGCCTCGATCCTTGGGACGTGTACCGTAAGCATTTTAGATCGCCCACACAAACAAACCTCGAAACCGGGCCTGACTCCGAGATTGGGTCCAACATCGAACACGCCAAGCGTACCACAGTTCACATGCTCGAACAGTTACAGAAGTTCATAGTCACTGAGGAGGAACTCAGCGGCAAAACACGCCCTAAACGGTTCCTCGGAGGACTACTTACTGCTGCATCCGCCATTGGCTCTCTGTTCTCAATGGGCCTCTCTGCCGTTAACACCGTTAGCCTAACCGCGGTCAAACGAGAAATGAACATTCTTAAGGAAGAAATGCCAGAAATCCAGGGTAGACTACTAACTCAACAGGAGGAGCTGCAGGGCCTAGGCAAAACCCTGCAGGGAACCATACTAACCGTTAACATGCATTCTACATTAATCAAGAACACAGTACATGCCGTAGACAGGCTAGCGACAATCATGAGAAGCGAAGTCAAGTACGTCCGAGTAATCCGAGACCTAATGCAGGACCTGATGAGAGAAGTAAGTAGCTCTCTCAGCACCCTGAGTGGAGGTAAAATCCCACCATATTTGATACCCCTCAGCATGGTTGACAGCATACTCCGATCTACTACCACGACTAACGTTTACTCATCACAGATTCATCTGGCTTATAGTCTTGGCAGTGCTATCCCCATTTTTGTGAACCCTCAAAACCTAGAAATAGGCTTCATCCTCAATCTCCCCGTTATTGAACGGCAAAACATATACAGAATCAAATCTGTCCTTAATGTAGGTTTCTGGAACAACGACGTACACGTACGTTTGCAGACACCTCCCACCATAGCCTATCACGATGACAACCCCTCTATCTACCTCGTCCCTAACTTAGACATGTGCATCTCTACCAAAGATATCCACTGGGTCTGCCCCAGCAATCCCTTTATCCGAGACACCACAGACCGTCTCTGTGGATTGACAAAAGTCCCCGAGCAGAAGTGTGCAGGCAAATTGTCTATTAAAGATGAAGGAATAGGAACTAGAGTAGAAAGAGCTGGTAATCGGTGGCTAATCAACACTCCCCAAACTGAGATTCTGGTATCATATGATCAACATAACACTGCCACTAGAATGAAGATACCTAACGAAACCTCTCTCCTAAGTGTCCCACTTGGAGCCACTGTTCACGTGGGTGACATCACCCTCCATCACCTTAGCGCTGACCAGTATGAGACCGAGATAGAAATGCCCGATGCCTTCCCAGGTCACGAACTTGAGATAAACTCCACCCTCCAAGCACAACTACTGCTGGAAGGGACCAAAACCGTGCAATTCGATCTTAAGCCCACTGGCATCGCTACCACTTTCTTGAATAACCGCGCAAACCCTTCGTCCGATCAAGGATCTTTAATAAGCCGAATTGCGCTGGGATTTCTAACTAGCGGTTGGGTTATCACAGTCTTCATAGCCATCACTCTACATAGGTACATACTGACACTACACCGCAAACTGGACAAAACGATCTACGCACCTGAGAAATTAGATCGTGGCATTGTCCGATTCTCCATCAGGCCTAAGGCCTCCACTAACTTTCTTGAAGAGTAGGCTTGCTAACACGCTAACTAACCCCTCTTTTCCATTTTCCTTTATGGAGTTTTGATTCTTTTTGTTTGCTGTGTGAAATATTGTATGTAGAAGGCAGTTAAGTAGCCATAGTGTAATTGTTTTCATGTCCAAGTGCCTATGCTTTCATGCCCAAGTGCCTATGCATCTTATGGACTGTATGAAATGAATTGAACTGTTGAACTGTGTCTGAAAGACTTTTCACAGAAAGGACCCTTGGAACTACCTCATTGTGGAACTACCTCATTGTGGAACTACCTCATTGTGGATTACTAGGGACCGTGGGTCGCAGACTAAACACCATGTGCCCATAGGGTATCACTCCTTTCAGCGCCTATGGCCAAGGGGGGAATGTTGGTAACTCGCCAGCGCCCCCTATAACGATCCCACAATTTCCTTGCGCGCTCCACCCGGATGTGACGTGAAGTGGAACTGCTTTAACTGTATCGAGAGCGCCTCGATTCGCTCTCTCATGTTCTGACTACTGGAGTGGTCGGACGGACTGTAGGCACGCTCGCCTACAGTGTTGAGACTAACCGCTATTGTCTGAGAACAGCCTGTTCAAATTAGTTTCGGCCGAACTTTTGAACGACCCGCTAAGTTTCAGCGATATAGTGGTTTCGATTCTAAACCTTTGCAAAGTTTAACTACAGTTAAGTAGTTTTCCACGCTAAGAGGCATTTGCGGACAGCTTCGCTCCTCTCAGCCTTTTTCTCGTCGACGCATCACCGGAGGTTTCTCCTGAAGCACCGTGGGCCAGCTAGGCCTTCATCTCCCTGCTTCGTTAGCCGCGGTTGGACGCAACGCGCCGCTAACCTCCTCTCCTCGGACTGCGACCCTCAGCGCGGACATCGGAGAAAGAACTTCCATCGCATTGAGTAGGCACTTGGGCAAATTTTTAATTTGTAGCTTATTCAGATGGTTGTTAGGGTCATGTTTAAGCTTTGAGCTGTTTAGCATACCCGCTCAGACACGGAAGGTGTTTGTTTGTTTTTATTGTTTGTTTGTTTGTTTTTATTGTTTGTTTTGGTTCTGTTTTTTTTTCTTTGAACTTGTTAGACAGGGTATCTTGCATGATATCTTTCCTTAACTCCATTGCTAGCTTCCCTATCTGATTAGCAGCGCAGCGACAAGTTTGTTATTTTAAGCTCCGAGGCTAGACCGCTACAAGGCCTAGTTCTCTCCATCCAACACATATACACACTCTCTCACACTCTTTCTCTCTCTCTCTCTCTCTCGCGTTGAGTTCTTTGCCTAGATAGTCTGTTGGAAATTGTTGTTAAGTGCAGTGTTTGGATCCAGCTGTAGCGTGGTCAGATTCTCCTTAGCAACTTATTGCTAGCTACCTCAGGGTGATACGCTAGCTGGTAGGCTTGTGTTCTCGACTAGGCCTGCAGGCGCCATTTTTCCGACGCCATTTTGATACCTTCCTCATTGAGTTACCTGTGATACGACACCTAGGCACTGACCGCCATTTTGTTTAAGCATTGCCAGAGTGGCTAGTCATTAGCATCTGCCCACAGATACCTACACAAAGCACACATTAGCCACAGAGCTAATCCTTTGTTCTATTTAGCTAACATTCCTTTGTTTTAGCTAACATTCCTTTGTTTTAGCTAACGACAAGCTAGGTCACACACACACACACACGCATCGGCTTGCCCTAGCCTCACACACGCACACACAAGGGATTCTTTTCTTTTTCCTTCTATCTCTTTCTCTCTCTCTTTCCCTCAAATTTATAGTCCAGGTGTAATTGTTCCATTGTTTTGTCTTGTTATTACCTTTGCTGACATTGAATGTATTTTGAGTTTATTATTATTAGTGAGTAGTAGACAAATAAAAGCTAATAAAGTTGAATTGCATTTTACTTGTTCCTGTTGTTTATTCACAAGGTCAACTATTTAGAACTCCTTTTTCCTTCAGAATTTAGCTTTTGTATACAACTGGGTTTCCCATCTAATACAGAGCTACCATTAATCTTGAATGTAACCATTCACGGTGAGTGTTAAGATTAATAATTTAAGATTTTATGAGACTGATCTTTATTTATAAATTGATTAATTTAATTATCAATTATTACATAATTTATAATTTAATTAATCCCAATTCAACCTACACCACTGATCAACTGTGTAGATGCCTGTGATCTTTGGTAATCTGAAAGATGTGCAATTGTGTTAGGAACACAAGAGAAATGTTAACCAATCCAGTTCACCTTTAATATGTTTATATCTGTAGTCTCATAGACGACAATTCATTACTCAATTCTCTACGAGTCATTGCCCAGCAGATGACATTTCTAAAACGTACATGTGGATATCTTGATAAAGTCAACAATAAGGCCTTTTCAGCCTCCAACATAAGACAGCAAAGCTGAAACATGCCTGTCTTGCTACCAGAGTTCACTGAATTGAAGCAAACTGTGGCACTTAAGGAGTAGTTTGAGTGTATTAATGTGGAACAAATGGCTCCTGAACAGTTTCTTGGCTTTAACAAATAGCTTGCATGTTTCACTGAGTACCTCCGAAGCATTCTGAATGCATTACAGTATTTTCCCAGTGATCAAAGATCTGGTCAGAATACCAGTGTGTGCCAAGTGGCTATAAAGGAAGGCTTGTAACACATTTCGCTCCAATGTCTGTCACAGTCAGGTGACAGAACAGGTACGTTATGAACTTTAAAACAGTGATGGTATTGTTGACTAAACCAAATCAAGGCCCCTCTACACTCTCCTCAAAACACCTTGCTATTAACTAAAATGTACTGATGTCAAACTGAATGTGGTATGATTTGTATTAAAACGTGAAACCTACCATACATTACTGTTCTGAAGTGATTTCTTGTTTCACCTACAGTACCAGCCTCTGTAGTTTCAGCTTCTCTGTAAGAATTTTAAGCTAATTATCTCACAATATTGTCGAATTTCTGAATCTGATTGGTCAGAAGGTGTGGCTTCATTTTTTATAACAGCATGGCGCCGGGTGTTACATAAATGATAGGTTTATGTTAATATTAGTTGGTGGACGTTGCACATTATCTAAGCTTAATAATAAATTAATTCTAAAAAAGGTTGTTTTTTAACAAAGAAAAATGTATAATTATTAATGTGGTAACTTTATAGCATTTATGGAAGGAGTCACGTGTGTCAGTGCTTTGTAACAGTCAGTAAATTTCTGCTTTCTGGGCACTCAGTCACATAGCAAGCTGCTTTTTTTCTTTTTTTTATTAATTTCAAGAAAGCAAACAAAAGATAATAGGAATGAACATGTCTCACAGACATTCCATAACATTAAATATAACCATAAACAGTCAAAAAGCACTATGACAAATTGTATATATGCCAAATATTCTAAAGGTGGAAAAGAAGAAGAAGAACAACAACAACAAAAACAACTTTATTAATCGCACGAACACTTATGAAATTCCTCTCTGCATTTAACCCATCTGAAGCAGTGCACACACACATGAGCAACGAGCACACACACATACTCAGAGCGGTGGGCAGTCATGCTAACAACGCCCGGGGAGCAGTTGGGGAGTAGGTGCCTCGCTCAAGGGCACCTCAGCCTAAGGCCGTCCCATGTTAACCTAACCGCACGTCTTTGAACTGTGGGGGAAACTGGATCACACAAAAAGAATTTTGTGTTACAGAAAGGTAAGTATTTTGTCCAATTGTTTGAATGGAAAGTTTGATTTGTGTGTTTATAATGTTTATTTTATTCATATAGGAGATAACAAAAGTAACGCAGAATAAGACCACCACAATAGCATGCACACCATCAATATGTAGAAGTGATGACTTCATAAATTTTTCCACTAGCAAAATTGAAAATATCAAGCAAAAAAATTCAGACTATTAATTTAAGGCCAGACAATTTGATAACTAACCCTGAAAATAACAATATATCAGATCAGTGTGTATATCAGAGTGTTTTAATCCCCTAACTAATTTCACTTATTTCCTCATCAAAATCTTAAACTTGTGTACTAGATCACTTACCTACGTGCTTCTTCAGACTGATACTACCAGATGCATTTGAACCTCTTCTAAATAATAATCAATTCTTCCCTTATCACTGGCTATAAATCCTTTAAACTAGCAGTTATCAAGCCCATGATTTTAAAAAAAAACCCAACCCCTGTCAGCTGTCCAACTATAGGGCAATAGCAAACATCCCCTTTATTTCCAAGATCATACAAAAGGCTGTGGCACAGCAGCTATGCTCATACCTACATAGGAATAAAAAATAATGAAATATATCAGTCAGGATTTTGGCCTCATCATAACACAGAGACAGCACTGGTTAAAGTAGTAAATGACCTACTACTGACTTCTGATCAGAGTTGTGTCTCCTTGCTGGTGTTGCTTGACCTTAGTGCAGCTTTTGACACCACTGATCATACTATTATCCTTGATAGACTAGAATATGCTCCTGGAGTTAAAGGAACACCCTCTCCTGGCTCAGGCCTTACAACCTCAATTCCAAAAACAGTTGGGATGCCATGTAAAACGTAAATAAAAGAATGCAATGATTTGCAAATCATGGAAACTTTTGGTGAAAATAGTACAAAGAAAACATCAATCACTTATACAGGAAGGGACAGAGCAGGCTATACTTCCTTAGGAGGCTGTGGTCCTTTAACATCTGCAGGAAACTCCTGTGGATGTTCTATCAGTCTGTGGTCGCCAGTGTCCTGTTTTACACCGTGGTGTGCTGGGGGGGCAGCACATCCAAGAAGGACACATCCAAGCTGGACAAACTGATCAGGCAGGCCGGCTCTGTGGTCGGCATGAAGCTGGACTCTCTGGTGACGGTGGCAGAGAAGAGGACTATGGACAAACTACTGAACATCATGGACGATGCCAGTCACCCTCTGCACACCGTCATCAGCAACCAGAGGAGCCTGTTCAGTGACAGAATGCTCCTTCCCAAGTGCAGGACAAACAGACTTAAAAACTCCTTTGTCCCTCACGCCATCAGACTGTACAACTCCTCTCTGGGGGGGAGGAGGGGTAACAGGAGGACAGAGGACGGGAAGGAGCAGTAGCCTAGCAATAAGCAATACTGGACAATGTGCAATATAAAGTGCAATATCTCTCCTGCTGGCCCCTTCCCCCCCTTCCTCTCTTCCCCATATCTTATTCTTTTTATATTTGTATATCTCATCTCATCTCATTATCTCTAGCCGCTTTATCCTTCTACAGGGTCGCAGGCAAGCTGGAGCCTATCCCAGCTGACTACGGGCGAAAGGCGGGGTACACCCTGGACAAGTCGCCAGGTCATCACAGGGCTGACACATAGACACAGACAACCATTCACACTCACATTCACACCTACGGTCAATTTAGAGTCACCAGTTAACCTAACCTGCATGTCTTTGGACTGTGGGGGAAACCGGAGCACCCGGAGGAAACCCACGCGGACACGGGGAGAACATGCAAACTCCACACAGAAAGGCCCTCGCCGGCCCCGGGGCTCGAACCCAGGACCTTCTTGCTGTGAGGCGACAGCGCTAACCACTACACCACCGTGCCGCCATATTTGTATATGTAAATACTTAATTTAATTTAATTTATCTAGAAGTTTTTTCTCTATTTTCTATTCTCTGTTTATCCTGTAATGATGCTGCTGGAATCTTAATTTCCCTGAAGGAACCCACCCAAAGGGATCAATAAAGTTCTGTCTAATCTTTTCTCTAATCCAGAGGTGGGCAAACTACGGCCCGCGGGCCACATCCGGCCCGTTGTCGTTTTTAATCCGGCCCGCGGAAGACAATCATATACTGTAAACGTGATTGAGCAGATCTATAAACTATAAGCTTCAGTGTTATCACGTAGACAGGTGTTCTAGAGATCCGTCTTTCCAGTCAGTCGTATTCACGCGAGATTACATTTGCAGAGTGGTGCAGCACGTGCCATGGAAATCATTCTGGCGCCCGTGCCACTGATGATCTCGAGAACACAGGATAAAACTTTACAGTGAGTGGTCCTCAAAAAAGAAAAGTGGACAGTGAGTGCAGGGTGTTCAATAAAGAATGGACAACTAAATTTTTTTTTTTTTTGCTGAAGTCCGATCAAAGGCTGTATGCCTTATTTGCAAAGAAACCGTTGCAGTTTTAAAGGAATATAACATCAAACGGCACTTTTCCTCCAAGCATGCTAATTATGCTAACAACCAGTCAGCGCAAGCACGGACGAATACAGCTCAGCGGTTGCTGAGTGAATGTGAGTATTAACACTTTCTCTTTTTAAAACTATGTTGGAGCTGTAATAAGATGGTAGTCACATGTTTACAGACAATAATAATATAAAAAGTATAAATTATATAAAAAGTATAAATTTTGGTTGTCGTGGGTGGCTGCTGTAGTGCTGGGGTTTGTTTTTAAAGCCTAGGTCACAACCGGCCGTACGTGCTCCTACGGCCGGTCTATGTGCAAAAAATGCAAGAAACGCACGGAGGGCGCGCGTGATGTGCTGATTTTCGAGCCGTAGACTGGCCGCAGACCGGCCGCAGAGGTTCTTTGTCATGTCAAACAAACTCTACGGGCGCTTACGTTTTTTTCAGGTTGCAAGACAAACTTACAGCCAACGCGCGTCTTTCTCAACGAACAAAAAAAATCACACGCCCGAAAAATCGTACGTCCGGTTGTGACCTAGGCTTAAGTACCATGTGCTTTTGGGTGTCTGCTCCGCCCCTCATTTATGTCCCTGTCTATTATGAGCAGCTGACCTTGCTTCTGCTTATACCTGTTCCTGGACTTTTGCCTGTGGAGGTTATTCTGATCTATGAGTGGCCTTTTGGAATATGAAAACCTGCTTGGAACCTGTGTTTTGATTTTTTGAGGACTGGAAATATTTCAGTGAGTGACTTTGAACCTGAAAACCAGTTTGGAGTTTTTTGCTTTCTTGAGCTGTTTTGTTTGATTTTGTGGGCTGGATGGATCCAGTGCCAAACCACTGAACTGCAAACATGTTGGCATGGTGTGGTACCCAAACTGTTGAACTGCAAACATGTTGGCATGGTGTGGTACCCAAACTGTTGAACTGCAAACATGTTGGCATGGTGTGGTACCCAAACTGTTGAACTGCAAACATGTTGGCATGGTGTGGTACCCAAACTGTTGAACTGCAAACATTTTGGAATGGTGTGGTACCTCTCCTACTAATGGTGGTTGGTTGTACTGGCAGGCTGGAAGTGGACGGTTAAAAAAAAAAAAAACTCAGGTGTAAATCTATGAGTTCAGTGAAATGTACAAAAATGATATGTACTGATATGTAATTTAGTTCAATTTAATGATATGCAATTTAGTTGTATGTATAAAATGATACAAATACACAAATACACTGGCATCCTACTCATCCTGGCAGCTCAAAGATGTAATTTAAGAATTAAGTGTGCTACTTTTCTTACTGTCACATGTGTGTGTGTGTGTGTGTGTGTGTGTGTGTGTGTGTGTGTGTGTGTGTGTGTGTGTGTGTGTGTGTGTTACTTTTCTGGATGGATCCAGTGCCAATCTATTGAACTGCAAACATTTTTCTGCTCTGCCTTTGTTGACTGAGAACTAAAATAAATGTCAATCTGATCTGCATTGAATTTGGTGCTGGCCCGGCCCGCCTGGCAAATTTCAAAAGTCAATGTGGCCCCTGAGCCAAAAAGTTTGCCCACCCCTACTCTAATCTAATCAAATGTTGAAACTGAGAAATCTTTTTTTTTTTTTTAAATAGACATTTTGAATTTACTGCCAGCAACATGTTTCAAAAAGTTGGGACAGGGCCAATAAAAGAATAGAAAAGATGTGCAGTGTAAAAAAAATGGTGAACTGGGAATAGGTCAGTAATATGATTGGGTATTTAAAAAAATAAAAAGCATCTGAGAAAGTCTAAGTCTCTCAGATGATCCAGTTCACCACTCTCTGAAAGACTGGGCAAATAGCGCAACAATTTAAAAACATTCCTCTATGTAAAATTGGAAAGAATTTGGGGATCAAATCATCTTCGGTACATATCATTAAAAGAGTCAAAGAATCTGGAGAAATATCTGCACACAAGGGACAAGGCCAAAAACAAACACTGGATGGCCATGGTCTTCGGGCCTTCAGGCGACATTGCATTAACAATCATGACTCTGTAGTGAAAATTGCTGCATGGGCACAGGAACACTTCTGAAAACCATCATCTGTGAACACAGTTTGTCACTGCATCAATAAATGCAAGTTTAAACCATATATAAAATATATCCAGAAACACTGGGCCTGAGCTCCTTTACAATGGACTGAGGTGAAAACTGTCATGTGGTCTGATGAACTGAAATAATTTTTTGGAAATCATGGACACTGTACCCTCCAGGCTAAAGAGGAGAGGGACCATCCAGCTTGCTATCACTGCACAGTTCAAAAGCTAGCATTTGTGATGGTATGGGGGGCATTAGTGCATATGGCATGGTTAGCTTGCACATCTGGGAAGGCACCATTAATGCTGAATGATATATATACAGGTTTTGGAGCAACATGTTGCCATCCAGATGACATCTTTTTCAAGAGAGACCTTGCTTATTTCAGTAAGATAATGCCAAACTGCATTCTGCATGTATTAAAACTGCATGGCTCCAAAGTAAAAGAGTCTGGGTGCTCAACTGGCCTGCCTGCAATCCAGACCTGTCTCCCATTTAAAAAAAATTTGACACCTTATGGAGCACAAAATACAACAGAGGAGACCCTGAACTGTTGAGCAGCTGAAACTGTATATCAGATAAGAATGGCACAATATTTCACTTTCAAAATTAGAGCAGTTTGTCTCCTCAGTTCCCAAACATTTACAGAATGTTGTTAAAAGTAGAGGTGATGCAACACCATTGTAAACATGGCTCTGTCCCACCTTTTTTTGAAACATGCTGCTGGCATCAATTCAAAATGAGCAAATATTTTTCAAAAAAACATTAAAATTTCTCAATTTCAACATTTGATATGTCGTCTTTGCACTACTTTCAATGAAATATAGGGTTTCTGTGATTTGCAAATCATCGCGTTGCTTTATTGTACGTTTTACACAAAGCCCCAACTTTTTGGAATTGGGGTTGTATTTAACTGATCATTATCAGTTTGTAGATGTAAATGGTGCCTTATCTATGCATACTAAGGTAAAGTTTGGTGTTCCACAAGTTCTGTTTTAGGCCCATTGCTTTTTTCTTTATATATGTTACTTCTGGGTAATATTATTCGTAAGCATGGTATGAGCTTGCATGGTTATACTGATGACACACAGTTATATGTTTCAGCAAAGCCAGATGAGAGACACCAGCTTAATAAAATTGAGGAATGTGTTAAAGGACATTAGACACTGGATGCTTATTAACTTCATTCTACTTAATCGTGACAAGACAGAAATACTTGTACTAGGACCACATGCATATAGAAGTAAACATTCTGATTACATAGTAACTTTGGATGGCCTTTCTGTTTCGTCATGTGCAGCAGTAAAAGACCTTGGAGTAATTATTGACTTCTGTTTTTCATTTGAAACTCATGTAGATAATATTACTAGGATAGCCTTCTTTCATCTCATAAATATTGCTAAGATAAGCAATATGATGCCACTACACAATCAGAAAAACTAGCTCATGCTTTTGTTACCTCTAGGTTAAATTAGTAATGCCTTACTGTTTGAATGTTCTAGCCGGTCCATAAACAAGCTCCAGTTAGTTCAGAATGCAGCAGCAGCGAGAGTCCTTATTAGAACCAGAAGATATGACCACATCTCCCCTATTTTATCCACACTGCATTGGCTCCCAATCAAATGTTGCATTATTATAAAATACTACTACTGACATATAAAGCACTGAATGGTCTTACGCCACAGTACCTGAGCAAACTTCTAGTCTTTTATGACCCAACACGCCTACTTACCGTAGATCAGGCTAGGTACAGGCTATTTGTTGGTAGATCAAACAGTGAAGTCTATAGCAGGGCACAGAGCCTTCTCTTACAAAGCCCCACAGTTATGGAATAGCCTTCCAATTAGGTTTCCGGGCTCGAACACAGTCTCAGTGTTTATGTCTAGGCTGAAAACATATTTATTTAGTCAAGCTCTTTGCTAATAGCCTTTTATTAGACCAAAGAACAGCTCTGGAGGGTTCTCAAGCATAGAGTGTTTTGGTAAACTGGGATATTGAGATGCTGTCACCCCCAACTCTCACATGTCACTCAGATCACTCAGGTTTGTTGATTTTTGAGTGGCTGGCCACTTTATGTCCCAGGGTGTCCTCATGCCTGTGTTACCTTCTGGCTTTCCTTTAATTCTGCTGTCATATTTACCCTTGCCAGAGTCCCTGCTTGCACTCAGTACACACTGTTCTTAACTATTACGTGACAATGAGCATGCCTAACTCTCTCTCTCTCTCTCTTTCTCTCTCTATCTCTTGCTCGCTCACTTGAGCTTCACATGCCACTCCTGATACCAGTGATGCTGACCTCTCCTGCTCTCCAGACCTGCCTGATCCATCATGAGTCCCTACTTCTAGCTGGAGTTCTCATCAGTTTGCTCCTGTGGAGGAAGCCCCCATATAGAGACCCTAAAGATACACTTAGAAGATGACTTTGGACAGTTAATACAAACAGTTTTACGATGATGGCTTTGGACAACAATTGCAACAATAACTTTAGGACTGCAGTTGCTATGAACAGTTATGCACTCAAGTCTCCTTTAGGAAACAACTGATAATTTCAACAAAATATCTTTCATGTCAAAACTTTAATGAATTTCCTGGTTCACATTTGCACTTTTTGACCATATAGGACAGTTATATAAGCAAATTATTCATAATCATGCCATCCGTTATTGCCCAAATAAGGATGGTTTCCCCTTTGAGTCTGGTTCCTCTCAATGTTTCTTCCTCATGTGGTCTCAGGAAGTTTTTCCTCACCATCATCACCTCAGGCTTGATCATCTGGGATAAATTTATAAATTCATATATTTAAAATGTATATTAGTAATTTATATATTCAAATTCAAATTTTGAATTGGGGGGTAGGGAAAAAAAGGAGAGGGAGTAAATGGAATGTAATAAATACAATAAAAAGAAAATAAGAACATGATGATGGAGTGCTCTGCAGAATATACAGTGTATATATGTATGCACAGTATACACTGTAGAATATACAATATACAGAATATGTATAAATCAGGGGCAGCACAGTGGTGTAGTGGTTAGCACTGTTGCCTCACAGCAAGAAGGTCTGAGTTCGAGCCCCGTGGCGGGCGAGGGCCTTTCTGTGTGGAGTTTGCATGTTCTCCCCGTGTCCACGTGGGTTTCCTCCGGGTGCTCCGGTTTCCCCCACAGTCCAAAGACATGCAGGTTAGGTTAACTGGTGACTCTAAAAAATTGACCGTAGGTGTGAATGTGAGTGTGAATGGTTGTCTGTGTCTATGTGTCAGCCCTGTGATGACCTGGCGACTTGTCCAGGGTGTACCCCGCCTTTCGCCCGTAGTCAGCTGGGATAGGCTCCAGCTTGCCTGCAACCCTGTAGAAGGATAAAGCGGCTAGAGATAATGAGATGAGATGAGATGAGATATTTAAAATGTATATTAGTAATTTATATGTTCAAATTCAAATTTTGAATTGGGGGGTGGGGAAAAAAAGGAGAGGGAGTAAATGGAATGTAATAAATACAATAAAAAGAAAATAAGAACATGATGATGGAGTGCTCTGCAGAATATACAGTGTATATATGTATGCACAGTATACACTGTAGAATATACAATATACAGATTATGTATAAATCAGGGGCAGCACAGTGGTGTAGTGGTTAGCGCTGTCGCCTCACAGCAAGAAGGTCCGAGTTCGAGCCCCGTGGCGGGCGAGGGCCTTTCTGTGTGGAGTTTGCATGTTCTCCCCGTGTCCACGTGGGTTTCCTCCGGGTGCTCCGGTTTCCCCCACAGTCCAAAGACATGCAGGTTAGGTTAACTGGTGACTAAAAAATTGACCGTAGGTGTGAATGTGAGTGTGAATGGTTGTCTGTGTCTATGTGTCAGCCCTGTGATGACCTGGCGACTTGTCCAGGGTGTACCCCGCCTTTCGCCCGTAGTCAGCTGGGATAGGCTCCAGCTTGCCTGCGACCCTGTAGAACAGGATAAAGTGGCTACAGATAATGAGATGAGATGTATAAATAGAAATATGTTGCACTGTAATGGGTATATTGAAATTATATTGCACTGTAATTAGTTTGCATAGAAATATACTGTATATATTGTACTTAAGTTAGATGAAATTACATGAAGAGGTGTAAAAGATGTAAGAGATGGGGGTGAAGTGGTGACAATACTTAGTGGTTGTCCGTTGTTGTCCTTTATTGTTTGTTATTGTTATGGTCTGTTATTGTCCTGATTAAGAGCCCGAATGGCTTGAGGGAAGAAGCTCCTCCTCACTCTCTCTGTGTTGGCCTTGAGGAAGCAAAAGTGCTTCCCTGACCTCAACAGAGAGAAAAGTCCGTGATTGGGGTGGGTGAGGTCTTTTATTATCTTCCTGGCCTTGGTCCAGCACTGCTTGGTGTAAATAGATTCCAGACCAGTGACCTTGGTGTGGATGATGCATTCGGCTGATCACACCACTCTCTGGAGAGCCTGTCTGTCCTGCTTGGTGATGTTCCCAAACCAAGTGGCGATATTTCCTGTCAGGATCTTCTCAATGGTACAGGAGTAAAAGTTCTTCAGCACCCTTGGCGGAAGACGGAAGTCTCTGAGATGTCTTAGATGGAAAAGACGCTGGTGGGCCTTCTTAATCAGGGCAGTGATGTGGCAGGACCATGACAGGTCTTATGTGATGTGAATGCCCAGGTACCAAAAGCTGTCCACTCTCTTCCATTGATATTGAGGGGCTTGTAGTTCCTCCCCTGCTTTGTGCAAAAGTCTGTAAAGTTGATTTGTGACAATGTCTCTTGTTAAAAGTGTGATACAAATAAAACAGAATTTCCATCCATTATTCTTAACCACTTATCCTGTGCAGAATCATGGGCAAGCTGGAGCCTATCCCAGCTGACTACGGGCGAAAGGCGGGGTACACCCTGGACAAGTCACCAAATCATTGCAGGGCTGACACATACACTATGTTTACATGCACATAGAGAGAATCGAATTTCTGCCGTTGTTCGACTGAAATCGAAGTTCAAAATGCCATGTATACACCTTAATTCGGCTGAAATTGAACCGAACTTGATTTCTCGGAATCGAGCTACACGACCTAGTTTATGCGATTTCTGCCGAGCTACTTTGTGCATGTAAACCCTATCGAGCTAGTTGTCGAGCTACTTCCGGAAGTGACGAGTGACGAGACCACAAGCGGGAAACACAACAGCCTCGGTCGGCATGACAACAGTAGTAGCGAGCAGCAGAAGAGGTCAGGAGGAACAAACGAAGAAGAGAAAATGGCGATGTAGAGCTCTCTGAAGTGTGGGTGGAGCACAGAGGACGGCAGGACAAAGCTTCTGGTACTAATAGGCTTTTTATTGTCAGACTTTTCAGTTTAACAGCCTACTTTTATTCTTGAGAGAAAAAAACACACACACGCGCGCGCTGTGTTCTAGTCCCGGGATGAGCTGTCCCCCCTGCTCTCCCTCTGCCTCCTTAAATAGCGCGCGGTTACTGGGAAGACACACAAACACAGGTTAATTACCGGCAGGTGTAGTTATTCTGCCACTCACCTTCCCTGGCTCCGCCCTCCTGTCACAGACCGGCGCTTGACCACGCCCCCACTGCCACAGGCAAGCAGAAACGTGCACTTCTGGAGCAATGAGGAGACAGAGTTCATGCTCATTCAGCTTAAGGAGTTGAATATATTAAAATTCATGGACGGGAGAAAAACGCGCAATGGAGAACACGGAACTGATAACTTTGTTTACACTCTTGAATAGCTCTTCTTCATGACGACAACCGGAAGTGTACCAACACGATGGGGCGTGTTGCGCCACCTGTGGCTTGGGTGCACAATGCACCTCACACAATAGCCCGATTTCAGTTGTGTGCATGTACGATTGGATTTCTCTGGCACCCTGCTGGGACCTTCAGCTCGATTACCGACAGCAGCTCGATTTGGATGTGCATGTAAACGTAGTCATAGAGACAAACAACCATTCACACTCACATCTACAGTCAATTTAGAGCCACCAATTAGCCTAACCTGCATGTCTTTGGACTGGGGGGGAAACCGGAGCAAACAGACACAGGAAGAACATGCAAACTCCACACAGAAAGGCCCCCGCTGGCCACTGGGCTCGAACCCAGAACCTTCTTGCTGTGAGGCAACAGTGCTAACCACTACACCACCCCTTTAACTGAATTTATAAAATTCGTTTTTGTTCTGAGTAGCACAGTAGTTAGCATTGTCTCACAGCAAGAAGATCCTGGGTTCAAACCTTGCAGCTAACTGGGTGCTCCGGTTTCCTCCCACTGTCCAAAGACACATGGATTAGGTCAAGTGGCTACTCTAAATTGCCCATAGGTGTGAATGTGAGTGTGAACGGTTGTTCGTCTCTGTATGAGCCCTGCAATAGATTGCCAACCTGCCCAGGGTGAACCATGCTTCTCACTCAAAGTCAGTTGCAGTCGGCTCCAGCTTCCCCTGTGACCCTGATGGATAAGTGGGATAGATAATGGATGGATGGAAGTTTTTGTTCTTTTTAAGGGTGAAAATAATTCTGGAAATCAACTGTAGCAATTCTTCTTTCCAGGCAACATTGAAGTGTGCGGCATTTACCTTAATTTTTTTTCTTGACAGCAGATGATTTAATTTTTTTAATTTCATAAACCAGTTCTATAAACTAGGTTCAGTCCCAAATCAAAAGTAAGAACATCCATTACACATTTGACAGCTAATCAATATTAAACATATATAGACAACAAAAATGTACAACTTAACGTATGAACTGCATGATGTATGACTAGTTCCCAGGCGTCACATGTGCTGACAAACAAAATGTATATTTCAAACTGACATAGATAACTTCATCAGGCAAATGTTTTGAGAAAACACTTTACATAATTTACAGGTGACTGTGACGTTTAATATGATTAATTAGATATAATTAGATTCCGCCTCAGCGTCTGTTCTTGTATATTGAGGACTAACGGTTAGGGTCGATATTGAGAAAGATGGCATTGGGGCATGTTTGTCTTCTTCACACTGTGTCAATTCATCTAAGAGCCTGACCTACAAATTTGACACACAGTCCTCAGTTTACACTGTCCCCTTAATTTAACATGTTCCATTTGCCAAAGAGAAGGGAACACACTGTGAATCTTAATAATCTACTGTAAGCTGAAAGGGCAAGAGTTTTGTGGGGGGTGAAAAATAGAACTACATCGCCAAAGAGTGAGGTGTCATCTTTAATAAATCCTTGGTGAAATGTTTTTACTAGAAAAAGTACTGCTTATGGGATATTGCTTATGGGATATTGTAGCCAACTAGCAGACAGACAGACAGACAGACAGACAGACAGACAGACAGATAGATAGATAGATAGATAGATAGATAGATAGATAGATAGATAGATAGATAGATAGATAGATAGATAGATAGATATCATCCTTCGGCCTTGGCCGAGATAAATCACCCAACGTTCTTCCACACATTTCTGTCAGCCACTGCAAATTTCAGGTCCTGTACCCCAATTCCAGTGTCCCTTGATATTAAGTAGGGGTAGGTTAACTTTCTTGACCTCGCTGGGCAGTGCTCCAGGCTCCAGAGGAGAAGACGAGATATCACCTACCCCTCAGCTATAAAACAGAGCACTGCAAAGAGGATTCTTCTTGATTTGTGTCTTATTGTGTCTGGCGGCGGCAAGTTCCTGTATATCTCCTCCAAAGTGGCATGGGTAGACCAATGGAGGTTTTGAACCCAATGTAGGAGGTTGGTATAAGGTCCATCTAGTCTCGGCTGTTGTTTGAACGTCATGGTCCATGTCTCGGCACCTTACAGGAGGATGGGTTCCACTACCGATCTGGCCCGAGTTTCCCAAAAGCATTGCAGCACAAAGATCATTGTTAAATGGTAGCACGAGCAGCACAATGAATGCTCTCTCTCCTAGTTAAGCTGCTCTTAGCATTAAGAGACTTTTGGGAAAGCCACCCCTGAATAGTTTTACCTTCAGGTGTTTGGCCAGATTAGAGCATCATGTTTTGTCAAGGTCATTACAGACTAGATAGATAGATAGATAGATAGATAGATAGATAGATAGATAGATAGATAGATAGATAGATAGATAGATAGATAGATAGAGTTGTGGTCAGAAGTTTACATACAGTGACATGAATGTCATCTTGGATATGAATGTCATGGCAATATTTGGGCTTTCAGTAATTTCTTTGAACTGTTCTTTTTCTGTGGCAGAATGTACAGCATACATCTTTAATTTAAAAAAACATTAGAATTTGGTGCACAAGATTTAATTTTCTTTGGGTTTTCTGAAATCAACACAGGTTCAAAAATATACATACAGCACACCTAATATTTGGGTAAAATGTCTCTTCACAAGATTCACTTTGACCAAACATTTTTGTTTACCATGAACAAGCTTCTGGCAGAATTCTGGTTGGATATTTCACGACTCTTCATGGTAGAATTGGTAGAGTTCAATTAAATTTTTTTTTTCTTGGCATGGACTCGACTTATAAGCACGGTCCATATATTTTCAATAGGGTTGAAGTCAGGGCTTGTTTTAAGCTTAATGTTAGCCTGCTTTATCCTCCATGACCAGCTCTGATGCGTGTTTGGGTTCATTGTCCTGTGACAATGTGTCCCAAGGCCCAAGTCATGTTCAAGTTTCTGATGGTTTATGCTGAAGAATTCTAAGGTAGTCCTTGTTCTTCATTATTCCATCCACTTTGTGCAATGAACCAGTTCCACTGGCAGCAAAACAGCCCCAGAGCATCATGATCCTACCACCCACCAGCTGGTACAGTGTCCCTCAGTGCATGGTGGTCATTGTGGCCAAACAACTCAATCTTTGTCTCATCTGACCATACAGCTATCCTCCAGAAGGCTTTTGTCTTTGCCCGTGTGCTCAGCTTCAAACTTTAGTTAAGCTTGAAGGTGTCAATTTTGGAGCAGGGGGTTATTTCTTGGATAGCAGCCTCTCAGTCCACGGTGAGCTGAACTGTAGACAGTGATCCATCAGCTTCCATTTCATGGCAGGGCTGTGCCATGGTGGTTTCCAGGTTGTTCCTGACCATCCAAACCAATTTCCTTTCAGCTGAGGGTGACAGTTTGGGTTTTCTTGAAGCAAAGTGGCTTGGCAAAGTGACTACATCTCACAATAACTTGGATACAATTGTTTGAACTGATCTTGGAATTTGCAGTTCTTTAGAAATGACTCCAAGAGACATTCCGGAGTTATGTATATCTGCAATCCTCTTTCTCAGATCTGCACAGAGCTCCTTGGACTTTCCCATTTTACTGTGCATTAGTCAATCCAATGAGTGCTGCAAACAAACCCTTTTTATGAAGGCACAGAGAAGCTACCAGATGTAGTCAATCATGATCACTAACAGAAAGTTAAGAGACCTCGGCCTTGGCAAGATAAGAGACATTTTGGAAGTTTCAGCACCTCTGAATGAATAATCTAAGTGAGTGTATGTAAATTTTTGACCCTGTGTGTATAATTTTGACCCTAGTTCAAAGAAATTACTGAAAGCCCAAATATTGCCATGACATTCATATCCAAGATGACATTCATGTCACTGTATGTAAATGTCTGACCACAACAATAGATAGATAGATAGATAGATAGATAGATAGATAGATAGATAGATAGATAGATAGATAGATAGATAGATAGATAGATAGATAGATAGATAGATAAAAACAAGGTGAGCTTTGGGTTCTAATTTAGAGAATTATATTACAATGGTTCCAGAATGATACTTTGACATTAATCAGGCATGCAGTTGTAAGACAATAGTTTCTAAATTTAACCAAACTCTTTGTTTGTATAAAGTGATCCTTCTGTGTCTGCTTTGACCTCATTGGCTGGAACGACCAGGTTTGAACCCAGAGAGCTTCATTTTCCACTACTTATGATTTCATTCTATAATGTCCTCCACATGGCTGTCCAGACACAAATCTCCACTGCTTTGTATTTATACACTTCGGAGACTACCGTTGATTAATTGTTCCACCAGATTACATAATTCAAAAACATTTTAACCAGAGACAGCTTTGTCTATGCCAGAGTTCAGTGGAATGGAGCGTGGTACTTTTTAAAGAGCAGTTTGTGTGCATTCATATGGCATAAGTGGCGACTGATCAGCTCCTAGATTAACCTAACGATTGTGCAAATGACATTCTGGCTGCATTTCAATATGTTTACAGTGACAAAATGTCTAACAGACATTTTAGAAGCATCTATTAACCTTTCATAATAATTAAAAATATTTTAAGACTAGTTTACATGGAATACTGTCGTACAGGCTGCCAAACATAATTTTGGAGGACTCCCCTGTCCTGTATATTGTAGTGTTTTCTGTGCTCTAACACACCTATTCCAACTCATGAATGTCTACTAGTTAGTTGAATAGTTGGTGGTGGGAGCAGGGAAAACATAAAATGGCCAGGACTAGGGGTTCTCCAAGACCAGGATTGGGAATGTGATATGTTTTCAGCTTGATGTGACATGTTACACAAGAGTACTGCCTAGAATTCTGCAGGAAATAAACAAGTTCCTTTTTTAGTATCAACTATGAGGAAGAAGTAGAACTGAACAAGTGACAGTTTTGGGTCTGCAGCTGCACTATACCAGTGGATGACCCAGCACACATGTATAGACATAGTATGTGCTTTTACCAGCTAAAAAAGTGTCTCACTTTACCTCATACCTAAAGAGACAAGAGTAAGCAAACATGTTATGGGCTGTTTTGGGGTAGCTCATGCAGTGTTTTCTTGTAGCCTATTTCCATATTTATTTCATGCAAAAGTACAAATAACAAGGGAAAGAACAAAGTACTAAGAGAATAACAAAAAAGGTGCTTTGGCTGCAAAACAGTTTACTTTTTAGTCACGTGTGGTATCACTGATGAAAACTCTTTGGACAGAGCATAAAGAGATCATCTCAATTACACTGCTGGAAAGCTAGTAATTGTGGGAAAGAGTAAAGCCAGGAAATGACTTGTACTGTATAGTCACAGTGGTTAGGCTTTGTTAACGCAAACTCCTCTCTTTTTGGCCCTCATCGACTCGGGTCAGAGCACCTAGCTGGCCTCTCTCTTCCACAACTGCTCAAAGGAGCCTTTCAGTCCAAATGACAGACTGAGCATGTTCTCTGCTTTGCTTTAGTTGCTGAAATCTAAAAACTCTGAGGACCTGCTCAGTCCACTTAGGCCACAAGCTGAAAGTTTATGATATGTTTGGAGCAGACATAATAAAAAATTTAAGCCGCTAGCGGCCTTGACAGGCCCTCGCACGTGTGGTTCCGCAACCCAGGACATCTCACCACCCAACAAAACAGTCACATGTCATATATTCATCAAATGTTCAAAGGTGATGTGCATGTTGCAAATGCCATGACAGATGAGAGATAGTCAGACAAAGACTGTGTGTGTGTGTGTGTGTGTGTGTGTGTGTGTGTGTGTGTGTGTGTGTGTGTGTGTGTTTCTGTGGTGTGAAAATGTACATTTATATATGTACAAAAATATACGTGTCTCCTCCTTATCTCTATCTCATGCTGTAATCTTAAGTCATCTTAGCTTTCCTGTGTCTGCAGTGTGTGTGTATGTGTGTGTGTGTGTGTGTGTGTGTGTGTGTGTGTGTGTGTGTGTGTGTGTGTGTACATGCAGAGTTTTCATATGTCTGCAACAAAATGCACAATGATGGCAGGTCACTAATATATAGATTTAGGCACTGCCTAAAAGCGGAGCTCCCATCTGTTTCTGGGTTGTAGAATTTTCTTATATCCTAGCCAGTCTCTTTTGTTTTATTTCTTTACTGGCTATCACTGGCCACTAGGCGGTGTGTATGACTGGTAATTACTAACACTGGCCACTAGGCGGTGTGTACGACTGGTAATTACTAACACTGGCCACTAGGCGGTGTGTCTCATCTCATCTCATCTCATCTCATCTCATCTCATCTCATTATCTCTAGCCGCTTTATCCTGTTCTACAGGGTCTCAGGCAAGCTGGAGCCTATCCCAGCTGACTACGGGCGAAAGGCGGGGTACACCCTGGACAAGTCGCCAGGTCATCACAGGGCTGACACATAGACACAGACAACCATTCACACTCACATTCACACCTACGGTCAATTTAGAGTCACCAGTTAACCTAACCTGCATGTCTTTGGACTGTGGGGGAAACCGGAGCACCCGGAGGAAACCGACATGGACACGGGGAGAACATGCAAACTCCGCACAGAAAGGCCCCCGCTGGCCACAGGGCTCGAACCTGGACCTTCTTGCTGTGAGGCGACAGCGCTAACCACTACACCACCGTGCTGCCCGTAGGCGGTGTGTATGACTGGTAATTACTAACACTGGCCACTAGGCGGTGTGTATGACTGGTACTTACTAACACTGGCCACTAGGCGCTGTGTATGACTGGTAATTACTAACACTGGCCACTAGGCGGTGTGTCTCATCTCATCTCCTCTCATTATCTCTAGCCGCTTTATCCTGTTCTACAGGGTCGCAGGCAAGCTGGAGCCTATCCCAGCTGACTACGGGCGAAAGGCAGAGTACACCCTGGACAAGTCGCCAGGTCATCACAGGGCTGACACATAGACACAGACAACCATTCACACTCACATTCACACCTACGGTCAATTTAGAGTCACCAGTTAACCTAACCTGCATATCATTGGACTGTGGGGGAAACCGGAGCACCTGGAGGAAACCCACGCGGACACGGGGAGAACATGCAAACTCCGCACAGAAAGGCCCCCGCCGGCCACGGGGCTCGAACCCGGACCTTCTTGCTGTGAGGCGACAGCGCTAACCACTACACCACCGTGCCGCCCGTAGGCGGTGTGTATAACTGGTAATTACTAACACTGGCCACTAGGCAGTGTGTATGACTGGTACTTACTAACACTGGCCACGAGGCGGTGTGTATGACTGGCTAACACTGGCCACTAGGCGGTGTGTATGACTGGTAATTACTAACACTGACCACTAAGCGGTGTGTATGACTGGTAATTACTAACACTGGCCACTAGGCAGTGTGTATGACTGGTACTTACTAACACTGGCCACTAGGCGGTGTGTATGACTGGTAATTACTAACACTGACCACTAGGCGGTGTGTATGACTGGTGGTACACATACACGGACAAACCACAAAAAAATCGACTCGATGGGTTTACCATTTTTCTTAGGTATCGTGCTCCACTGGAGCTCCGCTATTATTGTGTGTGCGTGTGTGTGTGTCTGTTTGTCAGAAGGAGAGAGAGAGTGTGTGTGAAAGTGTGCTCATAGATGTTGCGTGTGCATGTGAGTGCATATTTGTGAGAGTGTATGTGTGTATGCATAAATATGCATATGACTGTGAGTGTGTGTATGAGTGTGCACAGAATTGTATATATCATCAGACTCATGATATCCAATATTTTGTAAGGTTTCAGATCGATCCATCAATGAATTGAACATTTTTCCCCATTTCCTGCTTGGCCAGATGGTGACGCTGTGCTAGGCATCTGAATTACACATGTGAATATCATCGCAATCATAATACACAATATTTTGTAAAGTGTCAGATCAATCAGTTAAGGCATTGCCAATTTCTGGCACATTTCCTGCTTGGCCAGGTGGTGGCGCTATAACAGGCAGGCCCATTGGGCATCAGGTTATTATAATAATCATAATATCTATGAAGTAAGAAGTGTCCGACCAAACAGTCAATGCACTGTGGCTTGCTGACACGTTTCCTGTTTATGTGGCAAGATATTAAAATCATAAGGCCATTTCAACATATTAGAAGATATCAAAAATCCCTTCGCAATTTAATATCAGTGACATCTTGGCATCACGTATAACAAATTTCACATGAATCTCAGGAACCGTCTAGGAGGAGCATGTTAAAATTCATCATGTGTCAAAACACACATATTCAAAACCCTATTCTTTCCTTGGCCAGTTGGTGGCGCTATACCAGACAAGCCCATAATGGCTAAAGAGGATCAGAATCAGAATCAGAATCATATTACAAGATATCAAGTTCAACATTCAGCAATATCTTGGCATATTATATGTTATAATATTTCAACATATTACAATATATCAAAAATCCCTTAGCAATTCAACTTCAGCAGTATCTTGGCATCATGTTTGCCAAGTTTGACATGAATGTGATGAACCGTCTAGGAGGAGTACATTAGAAATGACCATGTGTAATTTCACTTCAAATGGCCTTATGACGTCATCATTCCAAAGTTCTACCCATTAATTTCAATGGGAAATGGAAAAAAGGGGCGCTATGAAGTCCCTGGGCCATGCCCGGGGCCAAAAGTCTGTGGCTGAGTAGCAATGACAATGACTGATGTGTGTATCAAATTTCATGAGTTTTCATGCATGGGAAATGCCTCAAGTAAAGCCAAACGTGGCATAATAATAATAATAATAATAATAATCCTTCGAAAAACAGTAGGGTCTTCACACCGAACGGTGCTCGGGCCCTAATAATAATAATAATAATAATAATCCTTCGAAAAGGCGGCACGGTGGTGTAGTGGTTAGCGCTGTCGCCTCACAGCAAGAAGGTCCGGGTTCGAGCCCCGTGGCCGGCGAGGGCCTTTCTGTGTGGAGTTTGCATGTTCTCCCCATGTCCGCATGGGTTTCCTCCGGGTGCTCCGGTTTCCCCCACAGTCCAAAGACATGCAGGTTAGGTTAACTGGTGACTCTAAATTGACCGTAGGTGTGAATGTGAGTGTGAATGGTTGTCTGTGTCTATGTGTCAGCCCTGCGATGACCTGGCGATTTGTCCAGGGTGTACCCCGCCTTTCGCCCGTAGTCAGCTGGGATAGGCTCCAGCTTGCCTGCGACCCTGTAGAACAGGATAAAGCGGCTAGAGATAATGAGAGGAGATGAGATCCTTCGAAAAACAATAGGGTCTTCGCACCGAACGGTGCTCGGGCCCTAATAATAATAATAATAATAATAATAATAATCCTTCGAAAAACAATAGGGTCTTCGCACTGGACGGTGCTCGGGCCCTAATAATAATAATAATCCTTCGAAAAACAATAGGGTCTTCGCACCGAATGGTGCTCGGGCCCTAATAATAATAATAATAATAATCCTTCGAAAAACAATAAGGTCTTCGCACCGAAGGGTGCTCGGGCCCTAATAATAATAATAATAATAATAATAATAATCCTTTGAAAAACAATAGGGTCTTCACACCGTTCGGTGCTCGGGCCCTAATAATAATAATAATAATAATAATTATCCTTCGAAAAACAATAGGGTCTCGCACCGAATGATGCTCGGGCCCTAATTAAAAATAAAAAATAAAAAACAACTGGAGAAAATCACACACCTCAGCTTTGGTTATAAATAATATGTGCTGTTTGGTTGGAAATCATACACTGCCCGACCAAAAAGAAAATCTCACATACTTTTAGCTTTGATGGTGGCGTACATTTGCTATGGCATTGTTTCACCAACCTTATGCAACATCATAACCTTTATTTCCATCAGAGTTGTATTAATTTTTCCAGAGAGATCTTGTCTTGAGCCCTGTGATGACCTGGCGACTTGTCCAGGGTGTACCCCGCTTTCCGCCCATAGTCAGTTGGGATAGGCTCCAGCTTGCCTGTGATCCTGTAGAAGGATAAAGCGGCTAGAGATAATGAGATGAGATCTTGTCTTGATGACGGAAGAGTCTAACCACTCTGTAAAGTCTTCTCCAGCACATCCCAAAGACTTTCAATGGGGTTAAGGTTAGGACTCTGTGATGTCTAATTCACGTGTGAAAATGATTCCTCATGCTCCTTGAACCACTCTTTCACAATCTGAGCCCTAATTTTATGCCCTCCGGACTGTCAGAGAACAAATGCATTGATGGGATAATCTGGTCATTCAGTATATTCAGGTCATCAGCAGACTTAATTTTATTATCACATAAATTTGCTGAGCCTCGACCTAACCAACTGAAGCAACCCCAGATCTTCACATTGCCTCTAGTGGCTTGTATAGTTGCCACTGTCCATGATGCATACATTCGATTAGTCTCACTAACAAGTGGTTATCTTATGGCCAAAACAGCTCTTTATTCCCAGTCCTGTCAGTTCTTGTCACATTGTGCATGTAAAAATGCTCTTACTTTCACTAGTAATCACAGCTGAGTTCTACTGTCTTTTTTTTTTAACTATTGGACTTCACCAAGAATGTAAGTGATCTCTGAGCACGGTCAGTCAAGATTTTTTTACAAACACATTTCTTCTGCGAAGTTCATGGGTCACCACTATCCTTCCAGGTTTTAATAATGCATCAGACAGTTCTTAACTCAGTCTTCAGCAATCTCCTTAGTTGTTTTCTTTGCTTGATACAGACCAATAATTGGACCCTTCTGAAATACAGTAACATCTTTTCCATGGCCACGGGATGCATCTTCCAACATAGATGTTTAAGAAATGAGAAGCTACTCACTGCATCAGTTAGGGTTAAAATAATTGTTGCCAGCTGAAACATATTAATCACTGTAGTAATTATCTGATCAAAGGCTCTAAGTATTTGCTTATTTATATCTAAATGCCAACTTTTTTTGGCCAGGTAGTGTACGTGCTGTGGCATGTGAGGTTAGACTGAAGTCCAGGCAGATATGTGCTCAGGCTGTAGTGGAGACAAGCTGTGATTATTGACTGAAGGGTGAAAATGACTTTCTGAATATGTGTTGGAAGTGAGAAGTGAGAATGGCAGCTTCAGGTAGCCTCACAGACTCATCATTTTCTTTCTTGTTTGACTATAGTTCACTGAATAGTTATTACACATTATTGTATAGCTCGCAAATAATTAACAGTTATTCCATGAAATCGAGTCGTATATGAGCTGATAGCCGACGAGGCACGTAGCACGGAGTCAGCTATAAGCCATGTACGATGAGATTGAGTTGAATAATTGTTTTATTATATCCACATTCACTGGATTTTGAGCAGCAGAGCATTTTTATTTTTATATTTAGCAAATTCGATAAATAAAAACTTTATACAAAACAACAAAATCATTTCTGCTTAGGCGGCCTTCCTAAAAAACTATCGATGGCTGCACGAATTGAATTTAGTGGTTTTTTTGTAGAAAGTGCCAGCTTGCTGTCGGGCCAAACTATAGATACGGTAGTTTTAGACATTTATTTAACTCTTCCTTGGGCATTTCAGTTTTGTAATTTTCAAAGGTCTTTGAGCTTTTGAGCCAGTCTAACAAATTTTAATGCAGATGAAGAATGTAAACAAACTGGCGAAATGACAGGAGAAATTTGTGAAAAATGCTATAATAATAATTCATGAAAAATAAAAAAGATACATTTTTACCATCAGATACTTTCATTCCATAATTTGTTGCTTTGATTGTATTTTTGAGGTTTTGTTTTTGAGTAGAGTTTTTATTTCGTCCTCGGTTGGTTCAGCAACTCGCTCCACCATTTTGTTTTTCTCTACTCAGGGTATATGAGCTGATAGCCTTGTGGTAGAGTAGCCAATCAGAGCACGCGATTGCTCATATCCAGTGAATATGGATAGAATAATGGTCATTAGACCAGAGTCAAAGTATACTAGCAGCCAAAAGTTTGGACACCACCAGTAGAAAGGGGTTTTCTTTTCTTTTTTGAAATTTTAGAATAGGTATGAATTATAAAGATATTAAAATATTAAATATGAAATCAAGATTATTTTATATTTTAAATTCTTAACAGTATTCCTGATGGAGTTTTGCTCACTCTTGTAATTTTAACCCAGGCTTTCCAAATAGCACTTGGTTGAGAACTTGTTGGCCTTTTCTTCTAAATCATAAGTATGTGTCTAAGGAAACAATTAACTTTTAATGAAAACTACTTGCTTTATGTGAAAGTTACTTATTAAAAATACATTTTGATTTAGAAATAAATTCATACATGTGCAATAACTTTACTATTTACATTTGAGTTAAAAACCCAATTCAACCTTTATCAAAATATCTTTATGACACTCCAAAATATATATTCAAACTATGTCCAGATTTTGTATGGGTAGTTTATCTAACGTCATGTAACATGTTACATTGTGATGTGACATTTTTGTCAGTATATAACATGTATGTATGTATGTATGTATGTATGTATGTATGTATGTACGCTACCGTTCAAAAGTTTGGGGTCACCCAGACAATTTTGTGTTTTCCATGAAAAGTCACACTTTTATTTACCACCATAAGTTGTAAAATGAATAGAAAATATAGTCAAGACATTTTTCTGGCCATTTTGAGCATTTAATCGACCCCACAAATGTGATGCTCCAGAAACTCAATCTGCTCAAAGGAAGGTCAGTTTTATAGCTTCTCTAAAGAGCTAAACTGTTTTCAGCTGTGCTAACATGATTGTACAAGGGTTTTCTAATCATCCATTAGCCTTCTGAGGCAATGAGCAAACACATTGTACCATTAGAACACTGGAGTGATAGTTGCTGGAAATGGGCCTCTATACACCTATGGAGATATTACCCCAAAAACCAGACATTGAGTAGAATTTAGCTAGAATAGTCATTTACCACATTAGCAATGTACTGTATAGAGTGTATTTCTGATTAGTTTAAAGTGATCTTCATTGAAAAGAACAGTGCTTTTCTTTCAAAAATAAGGAAATTTCAAAGTGACCCCAAACTTTTGAATGGTAGTGTATGTAGGCTCCGAAGGCTGTCATTGCCAGGATAGGTGGCAGGCCTGAGAATCTACCCCCTTAGAAATATCCCAAATGGCATGCGTCTCCAATAGCCTCTGACAGCCGAAGTCCAGCTCCTGGCCTTCTCATGGCGGAGATGTTTGGGACCAATTAGGAGTAGGGGCGAAGGCGAGTTACTGGCGCCTTAAAACCAGTTTCTCTAGGTGGAAAGAGCTTGTTAGCACTGGTCTGGCAATCTCTCTAGGAGAAGGTTCACTCTGATTTCAAAACCAGGGCAGATGGGGCTCCTTAGTCAAGGTGACGACAACCCATCTTGGAGAGGGAAACTCTGAGCCAAAACCTGCAGTTGGAATGATACCAGTCATCTTGCTCATGCTTGTCACAGGATTATTATCATGGAAACTTAGGCTACATCCACACGACAACGGCAACGAGATGTTATTTAAAAATATATCGCGTCCAAATGGGCAACGATCAGTAAAATATCAGGTCCATATGGCAACGCAACGCTTGCTGAAAACGATGCAATACACATGCCACACCTCTAGGGGCGCTGTAAGACGGTCCCTTCGGAGACACCAGAACAATAGAAGAAGTAAGGACGCATGCGCATAAACTATTATGCGCGAGACTTCATATTAGCCACAAAGTCAGGAAAATCTGTTCATAAAATTACATTATAATGACCAAATACAATGAAAAGTATTTTTCCAGTCTCACCTGTGAAAGGTAATCCCATGTGATCTCGTTTGGACGGCAAACCTGTTGGTACAGTTAAACGCAGCTAATCTTTATTCTCTGCTTTGACCTATCCAATATGGCGGCGAGGATGACGTATGATTCTACGCGGAAGGCGGCGTCTTTAATGGTCCGGAATAAATTGAATGCTACACGTTGATGGATTAATTTGCTCTTCTATGCCCTTTTTGAGGAATGTATTGTAGGACTTAAACCAACATCTGAAGAGGTGAGATCGCTCCTTTTTTTCCCTATTTTTGCTGGCGGGATTGACTCTGCCCTAAGGGCTATTCTCTCTCTCTCTCTCTCTCTCTCTCTCACTTTGCACCATTACACAATAAATATTCACAGTGAAAATATTTTGTAAGCGCGTTTCATGAACCAAGTTATAGGATTTGTTGACAACTCGCATCGAGTTCGTTACACTTCTACCTGGCGTGAAGCACTCACAGTCATGTGGTTGTGACGTCATCGTAAACAAATCCGTTCTACTCATCCAGACGACTTCACAACGGCAACGTTGCCAGATCTTTCCACTCTGGAACCCGTTCTCAAAAAGATTGCGTTTTGGGCACCCAAAACGCCAGTGCCGTGTGGACGCCAGGCCTAAACGATAAGCAATTGTATCGGAGTCGCCTGAATCCGTTGCCGTGTGGACAGGGCCTTAGAGAGTGGTGTACGTGTCGTACAAGCTTGCATCACTATAATCAAAATGATGTACAGATGTCGCGACATATCATAGTGTATGTATGTATGTATGGATAAAATATGCTATAATGGACAGATTGGACATTTACACTACTCATTAATTTCATGCCAGTTGGACTTCCTTAATGCCTCAGCAGTCCATTACATATGATATTTTAAAGTGGTGCCAAACATGTGGTCTTAAAAGTAGACAGCAAGTTGGAAAGGAATTTAAAAAATGGATGAAGCTGGTGTTTTGTGTTGTTATAACAATTCCTTTGTGTTAAGTGAATAAATGAGCTTATAGGACTTGTTGTTTTATGTGAGGGTGGCATTGCAGAAATGGAAACCTGGAAACCTAATAAATTCCCTGCTGGATCCCAATAGTATTAATAGGATTACTGAGCTCTAGTTGATTAGAGGGGTTGAACAAGAGTCAAGAGTGAAAGGGAGAGAGTAATGGATAAAGAGTGAGAGGGAAGGAGAGAGGGAGAAAGAGAAAGTGCAAAAGAGGAAGAAGAAGAAGAAGAGAGAGGGCCCTCTTTCAAAAAGAGGGGAAGGGGAATGGAGAGAAAGAGCATGGTGAGAGTGTGAGACAGAAAGATGGAGGAAGAGAGGGAGGAGAAACTTTAGACTCTTGAAGTCTAACCACCAGATAATCCACCTCAACCAACCTGAAGCAACAGCATGATTCACTGAAGCACATTGTCAGCTTTGCAGATCGTACAGTAAATGATGCATCTACTTTCAAACTTTTCAACACGTCTTAAAGGTGGTGCTTTATGATCATTCTACCTAAAGTGTATAGAGCAAGTGTAATGCAACTTCAATACGTTTCATTCTTTTATTTAGTTGCTTGGTTAGAGTTTACTGAAGAGTTAAATCCGACAATACAAACATTGTCAAGTTATTTTTATACACTACCCCAGCAACAGCAGGAATAACTGCACGCTGGAGAAATGTAGCAAAGCACCACGTGCCATCCGCCTGAACATAAACACACACATTCACTGGCCTTCAGAGGACTGTAATCTTTTAAACAAAGGATCTTTATATTGCTAAAATGAAATCATGTGATAAGATTCTTTCTTATCATGGTAATAAGTGAATCAGTACAGTCGACTTTCATTGCATTATAGACAATTTACAGTTGGTAGAAAACAGATCGGAAAAAAGGAAAATTGGGTCGCTTGAAGAAAATGACCAAAATTTTGCTTTACCTGATGGGCAAGATTATGACTGCATTGTCGGTTTCTTTCATTATATGATGAGAGGGACCTATTGTTTACTGCATAACCGGAAAAGTGACTGAGTGAATAGATTTTCAGGAAAGTCTGGTCTTAGAAGATGGTATTAGGAAGTTTCGCCAGGTTTAAACAGGATACTCTATAGAAATGTACAAAATCTCAGATGATGGGAAGAATTGAAACATGAGATCATCTGTCTTGGCCTTTTTTTGGGTCAACTTTCTGATTGACCTCATAGCACTTTCCTGTTTTTAACACCATAGCTAGAATAACTGATAGGATGATGTCTTGGTTGGTGCCGAAGATCTAGCATTCAATTTTACATGCCATACTCAGAGAGGTGGCACGGTGGTGTAGTGGTTAGCACTGTCACCTCACAGCAAGAAGGTCCTGGGTTTGAGCCCAGTGGCCAACGAGGGCCTTTCTGTGTGGAGTTTGCAGGTTCTCTCCGTGTCTGCGTGGGTTTCTTCCAGGTGCTCCGGTTTACCCCACAGTCCAAAGACATGCAGATTACGTTAATTGGTGGCTCTAAATTGACCGTAGATGTGAATGTGAATGGTTGTTTGTCTCTATGTGTCAGCCCTGTGAGGATCTGGCAACTTGTCCAGGATGTACCCCGCCTTTCGCCCATAGTCAGCTGGGATAGGCTCCAGCTGCCCTGCACAGGATAAGTGGTTACGGATAATGGATGGATACTCTGAGAGAAAAGAACAAAGAAGAACCCTAATACACTTTGAAATGCCTGAGAACTGCTGCTCATCCCAGGACTCATTCACAATATTCTTTTACTGAACATCCTTTCAACACACAGTACTGTTTGACTGTTGAACAGTAACGAATAATGTATGATCCCACTATTATAGTATCACCCAGAAGAGAATGGGTTCCCTTTAGATGTTGGTTCCTCTCAAGGTTTCTTCCTTATATTGTCTCAGGGAGTTTTATCTTCCCACCATCATCTCTGCTTTGCTGATCTGATATGACATTCCTGTGAAGCTGCTTCTACGTTTCCTGGAGTTTTTACATTTTATTTTGTGCAGTGGGTCACAGCTCCAACATCCCTGGCTCAATCCTTATTTTGAATCGCTTGTCTGTGTGGAGTTTCGAATGGATCTGCATGGGTTTCCTCCAGGTTCTCCTGTTTCCTCCCACCTTCTAAAAACATGTTGGTAAGTGGATTGGTGACTGTAAATTGCCCTTAAGTGTGAGGGCCTCTGCATGCTCTTGCGACAAGGCTTTCGCAGATAACTTTTCGCAGACAGTTGTAATTTATCATTGAGCGGGGAGTAATAGTCATGCGCGATGTTATTCACCGCCACAACGCAAGGGGGCGCGAAGTCGCGAAATCTCTAGGAGTAGTTGGTGGGTGTGGTTAGTGGAGTGTTTATCCTCCGGTTACTTATAATGACTAGAACTGGAGTTGTATAGATGTACGTACTTCCTCACTTCCTCGATCAACCGCTCTTCGTACTGCTCCATCTTCGCTTGTGTTTTTAAAAATGGCGGTCGTGAAAACAAACCAAACCGGGAAAGTAGGGAAGCGGAAGTGCGTGTACAGCGGATGTAGAGTGGACCAATCAGAGCCCTCTTGTCTGCGATGCTGTCTGCGAGGCTTCTGCGGTGGTCACAATTTTTGGGAGGTGCGCGCAGAGCGTCTGCGAAGGTGGGGGGGCTACGCAGACACCATCTGCGAGGACTGGGTTGTCAGCATAAATTGGCCTTGAGGGAGTGTGTGAATGTGTATGCATGAGACCATGTGCTGGACTGGTGTCCTATCCATTGTGTATTCCCACATCACACCCAATGTCCCTGGGATAGGCTTCAAATCCACTGCAACTCTGACCAGTATGAAGCAGTTATTGAGGATGAGTTAATGAACTGAGATTTTACTTTAGTTGCTTTATTATTGGATTAAGGCTGTGATGATCTGGCGACTTGTCCAGGGTGTACCCCGCCTCTCACCCATAGTCAGTTGGGATAGGCTCCAGCTTGCCCGCGACCCTGCACAGGATAAGTGGTTACGGATAATGGATGGATACTCTGAGAGAAAAGAACAAAGAAGAACCCTAATACACCCTAATACACTTAAAACTGCTTGTGTTGCTGTGTTTTTTGCCCTTATTGTTATGGAACCACTCCCCCAAAAGACCTACACATACCGGTATGTAGGTCTTTTGGTGCAGTGGCTCCACAACAAGAAGGGCAAAAAACACAGCAACACGACCAGTTTTAAGAGTTCACTTTATCTAATGCCGGGATTAGACTACATAGATTCAGCCTGATTTTGACATGATTTTGTCATGGCCTACACAGTTTGAGCTTCGGGCCTGAATACGAACATCAGGGATGACAAGCAGGCTTTTTAGTGTGCCGTAACTGAAGAACATGGCATGGTGGTGTAGTGGTTAGCACTGTTGCCTCATAGCAAGAAGGTTCTGGGTTCGAGCCCAGTGTCTGTCAGGGGGCCTTTCTGTGTGGTGTTTGCATGTTCTCCCCGTGTCTGTGTGGGTTTCCTCTGGGTGTTCCAGTTTTTCCTCCAGTCCAAAGACATGGTCACGTTAACTGGCTACTCTAAATTGTCTATGTGTGTGAATGGTTGAGAGGAGAAAACCTCTATAATAATCCATTAGAAGGCAACGGGAACCCACTACAGTGATGTTCCATAGAAACTCTGATGGCCATCAGAGCCAGATCTGCCATTAGGCAGAACACTAAAGAAGAAGAAGAATTGAAGAACAGTGATGTGATGTCTGGGATGTCCCACAAAATGCCAACGAAAAGTCTAGCATGTCAGAATTTTTTTGTTTTCTGACTCAGTTTGACATCTCCTAGGTAGCCATGATTGACAATGATGGCCCTTGACCCTCTTCCCTGATGACATGCAAGGACTTATACAATGATTGGTCAGAGCCAGATTTGTAGTGTTGCCAGTCTTCTGACCAAGACATGCCAAGAATTTATGGCACTATGATTGCCTAATCTGACGTAGTGACCATCATGAAAGACTGGAATTTAGGGGATGTTGTATAGTTTGATTCTAGCATGTGGTGAAGTATGCAAATATGAAGTTCCTGCACGGGTTGTTTTAGGCATTTTTCTCTTGTGCCACTTTGTGAAACTGGTCTATAAATTATACATCAGGCTTAGAATGATAATCACCATCAAGTGTCCTTAAAGCTAGACTGCCTTTCGATTTCATAAAATCGGTGAAATTTAGCGGTTGTTGCTAAAACTCATGACATGGAACGGGACGTGACATTATCGCTCGGGCAGTGATCTCCCCGCAATACGGGATGGGACGGACCCATGACATATGGGACGGGACGGGACGGGACACCTACCTTATTGTCAGTGATGGGATCTAATTTGTTAATTAATAAATCATTTGTTGAAAAATTCTTGCGTTGACTTGTCATTTCTTCTTCTCATGTCATACTCATGTAATCTATGAGTCATCCTGCCATTGTAATACCGGGATGTGAAGACCAAAGAATAAATAAATATTAACACATACTAATTTATTTATTTATTTTGATTATTCTTAACTAACTAGAGCATGTTATCCAAACTATACTGTGACAATGAAAACTATCGTATGTTGTTATCCAAACTATACCATGACACGTGACAGACCAGCTAAGGTAAGATCCCCTGGGATGGGACGTGACGTGACAAGAGTTTAATGTCCGTGAGCGATAATATGTCCGTGACAATTATTCGGGATGGGGAGGTCACTGACCATGAGCGATAATATGTCCCATCCTGTCCCATCTTGGGTTTCAGTAATCGTCAAATTTAGTTCCCTCTGAAATTTGGTCATTGTGATATATGTTTATTTCTGCAATATCTCACAAAATATCAGGCCATTCTGTGGCTGGGAAGTTATTTAATTTGAGGGGATTCCCGAGCAAATAATGTGCATGAAATCACTCACTTCGCCCAGTCAAGCAGACAGAGGAAATACAGTGACACCATTTTGTCACTAAACGAATAGCTGATCACACCAAGGTGCTCGCTGACCACCGATATTTATTAGTTTGGTCCTGTGTTTCCTTTCCTTTGTATATAACATAACGTCGTTTCTTCTTGTTACTGTAGTCGGTCTTTCACGTTACATTCGCACACTCCACATGTCTTCCATTTTTCTCTTCTGTTTCAAATTTGTATCTTTGCACGAACGGGAAAGCCCACCATGTGATGCATGACGTAGTATCTTGAATTTGTTCATGGTGAAGCAGGAAAAAAATTTAGTGCCACGTGGCTCGAAATTCATCCATCCATCCATTATCTGTAGCTGCTTATCCTGTTCTACAGGGTCGCAGACAAGCTGGAGCCTATCCCAGCTGACTATGGGCGAGAGGCGGGGTACACCCTGGACAAGTTGCCATATCATTGCAGGGCTGATGCAGACAACCAACCATTCACACTCACATTCACACCTACGGTCAATTTAGAGTCACCAGTTAACCTAACCTGCATGTCTTTGGACTGTAGGTGAAACCGACACAGACACAGGGAGAACATGTAAACTCCACACAGAAAGGCCCTCGTTGGCCGCTGGGCTCGAGCCCAGAACCTTCTTGCTGTGAGGTGACAGTGCTAACCACTACACCACCGTGCCACCTTCAAAATTCATTAATTCCATCCATCCATTATCTGCAGCTGCTTATCCTGTTCTACAGGGTTGCAGGCAAGCTGGAGCCTATCCCAGCTGACTATGGGTGAGAGGCGGGGCACACCCTGGACAAGTCGCCAGGCCATCACAGGGCTGACACATAGAGACACACAACCATTCACACCTACGGTCAATTTAGAGCCACCAATTAACCTAACCTGCATGTCTTTGGACTGTGGGGGAAACCGGAGCACCTGGAGGAAACCCGCACAGACACGGAAAGAACATGCAAACACCACACAGAAAGACCCTCGCCGGCCACTGGGCTCAAACCCAGAACCTTCTTGCTGTGAGGCGACAGTGCAAACCACTACACCACTGTCTCATCTCATCTCATTATCTCTAACTGCTTTATCCTGTTCTACAGGGTCGCAGGCAAGCTGGAGCCTATCCCAGCTGACTACGAGCGAAAGGCGGAGTACACCCTGGACAAGTCGCCAGGTCATCACAGGGCCGACACATAGACACAGACAACCATTCACACTCACATTCACACCTACGGTCAATTTAGAGTCACCAGTTAACCTAACCTGCATGTCTTTGGACTGTGGGGGAAACCGGAGCACCCGGAGGAAACCCACGCGGACACGGGGAGAACATGCAAACTCCGCACAGAAAGGCCCTCGCCGGCCACTGGGCTCGAACCCAAAACCTTCTTGCTGTGAGGCGACAGTGCTAACCACTACACCACTGTCTCATCTCATCTCATTATCTCTAACTGCTTTATCCTGTTCTACAGGGTCGCAGGCAAGCTGGAGCCTATCCCCGCTGACTACGGGCGAAAGGCGGGGTACACCCTGGACAAGTTGCCAGGTCATCGCAGGGCTGACACATAGACACAGACAACCATTCACACCTACGGTCAATTTAGAGTCACCAGTTAACCTAACCTGCATGTCTTTGGACTGTAGGGGAAACCGGAGCACACCCATGCGGATATGGAAAGAACATGCAAACTCTGCACAGAAAAGCCCTCGTTGGCTGCTGGGCTCGAACCCGGGATCTCCTTGCTGTGAAGCGACAGCGCTAACCACTACACCACCGTCCCGCCTTTGAAATTCATGAATTGTTCTATTTAAAAAAAAACTAATAAAATTTGTCGAATTCAGTCCATTAAACAAAAATAAATTTTTTTTTATGACCAACACTTGAAAAATCTCCAAGACTGCCTGAGCTCTCCATTCAGTCGCTTCACACTGCTGTAGCCTCCACCCTGAACACGCTACCTACCGGAAATCTCGCGAGACTTGCTGTCATCCCGCCCCTGAAGCGATGCCGTATTGCAGTGTGTGTGTGAGAGAGTTGTGAGAGCGCGCGCGTGTATATAGCAGTGAAAGCAGAAGGCGGAGTTGGCACAAGGTCGCTCGAGCATCACGCGCAGCTAGCTAGCGATCAGATCATCACTCCGAACCGCATCCGGTACCTCAGCGGCGCTCCGTTAAACACGAGCTCATGCCTCCCTCGCGGGTTCGGTAATCTGGATTTGTGTGAAGTCACAGCCTGACTGACTGACTGACTGAACCCGCGAGCGGAAACCGGACGAGTCTTTCCGTTCACTCTGTACGTTAGTAGTGAGCGCGCGCGCGCGCGAGCTGCCTCTAGTGATAAAAGCGAAGCGCGTGGCAGCATCCCCGCATTCCCCCGGGCCCGGTAGCCATGTCCGCGCTGCCCGGCTCCTCCTCTCCGACACCGGCACAAGCCCCGCAGCAGGAGATGGACTTCCTGAGCTCGAACAGCGACAAAGCAGCGTCCGGTCCGACCCCGAGTCAGAGCCGCTTTCAGGTCGATCTGGTAGCCGAGGCGGCCGGCAGCAGCGATCAGACCGGCGCTCCGTCCCCGCACGCGGAGGATGAGGACACCGGCAGAGCGCGCGCTGATGAAGAGGCGAAGGGCCGCTTCCGCGTGGTGAACTTCGCGGACGCCGGCGGGGCCCCGAGTCCGGACGCGGCTCCCGGTGACGGCCTGCAGAACGGCGACACGGCACTGAGTGAAGGCAGCATTCACTCCTCCACCGGCGGCCAGCAGCACCACCACTACGACACGCACACCAACACCTACTACCTGCGCACCTTCGGCCACAACACCATCGACGCCGTGCCCAAGATCGACTTCTACCGGCAGACTGCGGCACCACTGGGCGAGAAACTCATCAGACCCACCCTGTCTGAACTGCATGATGAGCTGGATAAGGTGAGAGAGATCACAGCTGTTCCCAGCACTGCTGGTATAACCCGACTATAGGTCTCAGCTGCAAGGTTGCCAGATTTGCACTGCCTTTAAAAAAAAAAACAACTTTTGCATTAAGCTCCTAAAACATCAAATCAGCTCAGCATTGCAGTGCAGTCACCAATCTGGCCACCCCTCTCTCTCTCTCTCTCTCTCTCTCTCTCTCTCTCTCCTTTGTCTCCTTTATTTTTCTGTCTCTCTTCATTTCTTTGTCTCCTGTATTTCTTTCTTTTTCTTTCTGTATTTCTTTGTCTCTTCTTTATTTCTGTCTCTTCTTACTCCAAAAAGTTTCTCGACACCTGACCTCATATAGAATGTCTTTCCATCCTGTAAAAACATTTACAATTTCCCTGGACTGGATCTCAAGGCCCAAAGTCGTTCCAGCACGACAGTGCCCCTGTGAACATAATGAGATGGTTTGTGTAGAAGAACTTTCTTTCTTTCTTTCTTTCTTTCTTTCTTTCTTTCTCTGACTCCAAAAAGTTTCTCGCCATCTGACCCCATATAGGATGTCTTTCCATCCTGTAAAAACATTTACAGGATGGAAATCCTGTAAATGTAGAGATCCCTGTACTGGATCAGTGCCCCTCTGAACATAATGAGAGTTTGTGTAGAAGAGCTCGCTCTTTCTTTCTCTCTCTCTCTTTCTCTGACTCCAAAAAGTTTCTCGCCACTTGACCCATATAGGATGTCTTTCCATGCTGTAAAAACATTTACAATTTCCCTGGACTGGATCTCAAGGCCCAAAGTCGTTCCAGCACGACAGTGCGCCTCTGAACATAATGAGATGGTTTGTGTAGAAGAACTCTTTCTTTCTGTCTTTCTTTCTTTCTCTGACTCCAAAAAGTTTCTCGCCACCTGACCCCATATAGGATGTCTTTCCATCCTGTAAAAACATCTACAGGATGGAAATCCTGTAAATGTAGAGATCCCTGTACTGGATCTCAAGGCCCAAAGTCGTTCCAGCACGACAGTGCCCCTCTGAACATAATATATGGTTTGTGTAGAAGAACTCGAGTGACCTTCGCAGAGTCGTGACCTCAACCCTACGGAACACCTTTGGGATGAACTGGAACGCTGACCGCACCCCAGGCCTCATCACCAAACATCAGTGCTTGAGCTCAGTAATGCTCTTGTGGCTGCATGACCACACGTCCCAGAAGTGTGGAGATTATTGTAACAGCACAGGGGGACTAAATCTGGAACGGGACGTTCAATAAGCACACATCAGTGTGAGGGTCAGGTGTCCACAAACTTTTGGTTATGTAATGTAGTTTCATGAAGGGTCACACAATTTGTCATGAATAGAAACAAATGACTTTTGTCACAGTATTAATACGAGCATTAAGGGAATAATGGTGATGGTATTTGTGGAAAAAAAACGTGTATTGTAGATTACACTAAAATATTTATTTCAGTGTAATCTATTTATACACATCTGAAAGCTATGCGCTCAGATTTTCTGTATGTGTGATATATAATACACACACACACACACACACACACACACACACACGGTGTTTCAGAAAATTTGATATGATTTGAGATGTAAATATCCCAGAAACTACATAGTCTAGGCAATTGAAACTGAACAGGCTTAATGTTGAGCAATATCAGATTTATTCCTCAAAATTTGAATCAGAAATTCAGAGGTATGTGGATTCCATGAATGATTTTCACAGATTTTCAATATGCGCGCCTAACCCCAACCCTAACCCAGCCTTCCTCTTTGAACTTTTTGTGCTGTGTCCAAATCTGCATTGCAGTTGGTGCATTTTTAGAGAATTCTCTCATAAACGCACGCTGCACAGTCTTGTTCGAGCGCGCTCTAACACACAACACCACCTTTTCTTTTCCAGTGAATGGCATTTCTATACCTAAAAAGATGAAAACAAAAAACATTAAGCATAAAATTTTGACCTGTGTCCACACATGGTGTTAAAATTTGAGTCAGTTGAACGAGAATTGGCAAAGTTATTCGATTGTGAAATGATATCAAATTTTTTTGAAACACCCTATGTTTGTTATTCCACAAAATCAAATCGTACATGAGCTGATGGCCGACGAGGCACGTAGCACCAAGTTGGCTATGAGTCATGTATGATGAGATTGTGGATAGAATAAGTTATTCCACTCATTCACTGGATTTTGAGAAACGAAGCTTTTTTAATTTATTTCTAAATTTTTTCCTCATATAACTTTATACAAAATGTTTGACAATTATTTCCAGTTAAAATATACACAAACTGGTGAAATGACAGTAGCAATTTGTGAAAAATGCTGCTTTAATAATTCTTGGGGGAGAAAAAAATATGTTCTTACCATCAAATACTTCTCATTCCATATTTTGTTGCCTCTTTTTTTTTTTTTTTGTATTTTTTTGGGGTTTTGTTTTTGAGTAGTTTTTATTTCATCCTTGGTTGGTTCAGCAACACGCTCCGCCATTTTGTTTTTCTCTACTCACGGTATATAAGCTGATTAGCCTAGTAGTAGAGTAGCCAATCAGAGCGTGCGATTGCTCATATCCAGTGACTATATTTGTGTGTGTGCATATGCACGTTTCTACATTAAGCCTTGGTCACAACCGGCCGTACGTGCTCCTACGGCCGGTCTACATGCAAAAAACGCAAGAAACGCACGGAGGGCGCGCATGTGACGTGCTGATTTTCGAGCCGCAGACCGGCCGCAGAGGTTCTTTGTCATGTCAAACAAACTCTACGGGCGCTTACGTTTTTTTTCAGGTTGCAAGACAAACTTGCGGCCAACGTGCGTCTTTCTCCACGAACAAAAAAAAAATGCAGCGATTTGGGGAAACACCAAAAATCGCATGGCCAAAAAATCGTACGTCCGGTTGTGACCAAGGCTTTACAGGTGTTTAGCAGATGCTCTTATCCAGAGTGACGTACAATCTACCCAGAGCAATTGGGGGGGGTGAGGTGCCTTGCTCAAGGGCACTTCAGCCAGTCCTGCTGGTCCAGGGAATCAAACTGGCGACTTTTTTTTTTTGTCCCAAAGCTGCTCCTCTAACTATTACACACACGTGCACAAAAAAAAAAAGAAAAACCTGACACACTGACAGTTATAGCCATGTACTGACCGTTTGAGCAACTTCCCAATTTCTGGTACTTTCTTCGAGACATACAGTATGTGCAACATTTTCTCAAATTTGTATAAAGTGTTAAAGGTCTATTTTTAGTGTATTGAAAACAATCTAATGTCTTTTTTTTTTTTTTTTTGTATCGACTATAGGTGCAGATCAGCTCTGTGAGGATGGGACATTTGTTCACCAGTGGGGGGGAAAAATAGCAACTATTAACCTTTTAAAGTAGTTCCCAGTAGTGATCCATCTCTCGAAGACCGCCAACAGTCGCACACTTTAGCCGTTAACTCATTATGAAAGCCTCTGCTTCATATGTGAATTTTAGATTTTGTCAAGTGACCAGGTCCTTGAATTCCTTTCGGTGTTTACTGCAGGCTGCATATGTTTTGGCACCTCTTTTCAACTTAACCATATCTCTTCGAAAGAATTACTGCGCTTACTGGTGTTTTGACAGCACGCAATGGCGGGGACTTTTTGTAACAGAACCACCTACAGCTCTGGCATGCAAAGCATGTGATTTTGCTTGTGGGGCTTCAGAAATCCAGCTGTGTGTCACATCCAGGTGGGAAAGGTAAAGTTGTTGTTATTGTTTCAGTAATTAGCTTGCTTGTTTTTTTTAAAGGGGAACTGAAGTCGTTTTTAAACTGGTTTTATTTCTTAACGTGTTATTCAATCGTTTTAGTAACCTTATATCGTGACTCGCATTGGCAACTAATTGCAATTCAATATTATACTTATCGGCCTATTCGGTTTTTAGCCACGTCGAATTTGGTTCGTTTGGTCCACGGCAGGCGTCACTTATCCGCACGATCTTCACGAGACTTCGAAACGTGAAGTGTTAAGGCCAATTTATGCTGACAACCCAGTCCTCGCAGATAGCGTCTGCGTAGCCCCCCCACCTTCGCAGACGCTCTGCGCGCACCTCCCAAAAATTGTGACCACCGCAGACAGTGTCGCAGACAAGAGGGCTCTGATTGGTCCACTCTACATCCGCTGTACACGCACTTCCGCTTCCCTACTTTCCCGGTTTGTTTTGTTTTCACGACCACCATTTTTAAAAACACGAGCGAAGATGGAGCAGCACGAAGAGCGGTTGATTGAGGAAGTGAGGAAGTACGTACATCTATACGACTCCAGTTCTAGTCATTATAAGTAACCGGAGGATAAACACTCCACTAACCACACCCACCAACTACTCCTAGCGATTTCGCGACTTTGCGCCCCCTTGCGTTGTGGCGGTGAATAACATCGCGCACGCCTATTACTCCCCGCTCAACGATAAATTACAACTGTCTGCGAAAGCCTTGTCGCAAGAGCATGCAGAGGCCCTTAGTGCCACCATTTTGAAAACTGTTTTCCAAATGAAATATTGCACAAAAGCGAGTTTAAATGACGATTACTGCTTACTTTTTTCAAACTATCAAAACAAACAAAACTTCCGGCTTGATTACATCAGCATTCGAAAGAGGGCGCGCGCGTCTTTTGACAACGTTGGCAGATGTCAGTGACTTTGATTTCCGCTGTACGCTTTACTTCCGTCCTACGATGTCTCGCACAGGTCTCAACGAATCTCGTTTACGGACATCGCTTTGACACATGGACGGATATATTAAAGAACATATTTCAAAACACTCATAACTTGCTATAGCAGCGACAAAATAGCTGTCAGAAATGCGTTCCTATATTTAATAAAATGAGAGAAATAGAATTTTGATAATGAAAATTTGCCTTCAGTTCTCCTTTAATAGGTACCGGGATAAATTTGAAGTTTAGTAAAAGACGGAAGAACCCGTTTATTTGGTAAGCGTCTGTAAGTGCACTCTTGGCTGAGTGTCCGGGACGAAGCACACAGGGTGTTGGGGTCTTCGAAGTTCATATACGCTTTCACTTGTAGCTTTACACAGTTTGGATCCCGGCAAAATGAAGAGGTAGACGGAGAGAGCCTGAGTCCTGTCGTTTTAAATATTAGTATTCCCCTGGCTTTGGTTTTAGTTTGGTAAGAATGCCAGTTTTGGATTTTAGACCGTTGAATGTTCTTGTTTAAGTAATGGCAACGTCGTGCAATGTTGACATTCCAGCTGAAGTTTTGTTTTGCAGTTGAGGCGAGGAAGAATAATTATGAATGTCTGCATATCTGTCTGACTCTTTTTCCTCTCCTTTCTTAGTGCTTCCTGCTATAAGTCTCTTCTCTTCTTTTCATTAGTGAAACCAGGAAAACTAACCTGCCACAGAGATGATGCAATCTCAGGACTGATGAAGTAAAAACCGAGACGCATACTTTGTTCTAAGTTCATGATTCTTTGCAAGGGTGTAAACTGTCTAGCCTGAACGTACGGCATTTTGGAGGCTGTAGCTCGCCTGTGTCTGATGAACATACCATGCTGTCCTCACGTGGAACGTAATGAACACAAAATAGGGCACACCTGGGTGTGACTGACCAGTCAAGTCTATTCTAGTATTATGGGATTGCACTCTTTTGCTAGCGTTATAACTCCGGACCGACCGTCCTTCACTTTCTCAGCGCTTTAGGACAAGGCCGTCATCGTTTTTGTACCTTTTTTTGGCCTCTTGTGTCACAGCTGTTCGTAACCTGATAGTGTTTAGACACTCTAGGCTAATACCATGTGTTTTGAAATGACACACAGTTGCTGCTACTTTAGTCTATTGGAATCTTGCCAAACGTGTTTTCTGATTAACAGCGTTTTCATTGATTGATTTAAGAAATGAATGCTTGATGAGGCTGCGTCCATTTACTGAACAAATCTGTGAGTTCATGTTGTCACAAGTCCCCAAACTGTTGGGCATCTTTTGCTGGGTTGTATTGCTTAGCACTGTCGCCTCACAGCAAGAAGGTTCTGGGTTCGAGCCCCGTGGCTGACGGGGGCCTTTCTGTGTGGCGTTTGCATGTTCTCCTCGTGTCTGCGTGGGTTTCCTCCGGGTATTCCGGTTTCCCCCACAGTCCAAAGACATGCAGGTTAGGTTAACATGGGACAGCCATGGCCTGAGGTTGGGCTGAAGTGCCCTTGAGCAAGGCACCTAACCCCCAACTGCTCCCCGGGTGCTGTAGCATAGCTGCCCATTGCTCTGGGTATGTGTGTGTGTGTGTGTGTGTGTGTGTGTGTGTGTGTGTGTTCACTGCTTCAGATGGGTTAAAGTTAGATGTTAAATTTCACTGTGCGCTTAAGTCTGTTCCGCTCTAATTTGCTACCAATCCTTTCTTGCTACCAAAAAAACCCCCGATCTCCTCTCCAGGAGCTTTATGCGCCTAAATCCTTCTGCACGATCTGGTCAGCGCTGAAAGGGTACTTGATCACTTCTTACATAAGCTCGCTGCTTGAATTTACGTTCCAGTGTGAATCGCTGCCCCATTTTTTTTGATAGAACCATATTTTCCTACTGTACTCATTGGCCAGCTGTTACTGCGCTACAAATCCATGACGCAATGGAAGTTCCTCTTGCCCTGAGTGGATCTTAAACAGAAATCAATGCATGTGCCAATACAGTTGGGTATAGCCTATTAACTGGGACTGAGCTCATGTCACTTGTCATTAATGTTTACCTGCTCACGGCTGAGGTTTCCCATCGTGATGGCTAACGTTATAATGGCACATTTATCATGTTTTGGCAAAGAACAGTGTGCATTGCTTGGTTCGGTGTGTGGCAGCAGGATGCTGGTGACGGATTGTGTGGAGGAGCTGCATGAGGTTCTGCATGAGATTGACCAGCCAGAGGGAAACCCTGACCGAGCAGCTTTATTCAGTGTGGCGCAGCCGAGCTGAGCCGAAACAGATTGTGCTGAAATATTGACGCCTTCTCTGCTGTCACTGCTGAGAGAGAAGACAGCTGATGGTTTTTTTTTTTTTTTTTAATTTTATTTATGAATTTTTAAATGTCATGAGCATAGAGTGGATTTATGAAGTTGTCAAGGGTTAGACGTAATGAGAAATTGTGTGGGGTTTTTTTCCCGCAACATTACGGGAAAACGGCTGGACCAATCTTCATGAAGCTTTCAGGATAGATGGGCCTTGGTCTCAAATAGAACCTCCAATGTTTTGTCAAGGTTACCAAAAAGGTCAAAATCGTTTTTGCTGCAAATGGTGTCCCAATGTAGCCTGGGAAATCCCATGCTGCTTTGCACAATCGTTCCGATCTGAAAAGACAGCATGGAAACTATGGTCTAAAGACTCGCCTGAGTTAGGGAGCCAATCAGAGAGTGGGGAGGGGTGGAAAGACGGTGACGCGTACTACTCGACAAACAGAAGCTTGTAGTTTATTTGGGACTGTTTACGGATCACGTTTAACATGGCGGTGAGCGATATGAACCAAACTAACCAAACCAGCTTCTCTCATATTTGTCTTGCACAAACGGCAGTAATCGTTCAGTGCCATTGTTTTCCTATTTTTGTTTTGCCTTCTCTTTCCTTCTCTTCTTCGCCTCTTCGTCGCTCTAACTACATCACTGGGTACAACTGCCATGATTGGCCATGGGCTACATATATGCCAAATGATAGACATTCGCAACGTCCAATAAACGGCCGTTGACAATCGTAAACCACACCTCCTCTACGAGAAATTCAATAGGCGGATTCCAGACCATATTTCACTTGTGATATGGTCTGGTGTTAACCAGACTAGTCCCAATGTCCTTCTGATTCACTTTCTCACAAGCACACGTGATTCTGGTTCTGACTGCAATGCCTTTTTCACAAACACACGATTCTGATTCTAAATCTGGGGCGTGTTCTCTCTCTCTCTCTCTCTCTCTCTCTCTCTCTCTCTCTCTCTCTCTCTCTCTCTCTGTAATATACAGTATATAAAAATAGGAGGGTTTTTATTTTTTTTAAACTATAACCTGACAGTTGGGCGGCACGGTGGTGTAGTGGTTAGCGCTGTCGCCTCACAGCAAGAAGGTCCGGGTTCGAGCCCCGTGGCCGGCGAGGGCCTTTCTGTGCGGAGTTTGCATGTTCTCCCCGTGTCTGCGTGGGTTTCCTCCGGGTGCTCCGGTTTCCCCCACAGTCCAAAGACATGCAGGTTAGGTTAACTGGTGACTCTAAATTGACCGTAGGTGTGAATGTGAGTGTGAATGGTTGTCTGTGTCTATGTGTCGGCCCTGCGATGACCTGGCGACTTGTCCAGGGTGTACCCCGCCTTTCGCCCGTAGTCAGCTGGGATAGGCTCCAGCTTGCCTGCGACCCTGTAGAACAGGATAAAGCGGCTAGAGATAATGAGATGAGATGAGAACCTGACAGTTGATGATTGAGAAATATTACCGTTATCAACTTGTAGGTATAAAATAAGTGCTGCCAGATGAGGTTTGTTTTGCCTGGCAACACTTGGGGCTATTTTATTTATTTACTTCTCTCATCTCATCTCATTATCTCTAGCCGCTTTATCCTTCTACAGGGTCGCAGGCAAGCTGGAGCCTATCCCAGCTGACTACGGGCGAAAGGCGGGGTACACCCTGGACAAGTCGCCAGGTCATCACAGGGCTGACACATAGACACAGACAACCATTCACACTCACATTCACACCTACGGTCAATTTAGAGTCACCAGTTAACCTAACCTGCATGTCTTTGGACTGTGGGGGAAACCGGAGCACCCGGAGGAAACCCACGCGGACACGGGGAGAACATGCAAACTCCACACAGAAAGGCCCTCGCCGGCCACGGGGCTCGAACCCGGACCTTCTTGCTGTGAGGCGACAGCGCTAACCACTACACCACTGTGCTGCATTTATTTATTTATTTATTTATTTATTGTAGCTGCTCGAAGAAGTAACTTCAACAACCAGAAAAAAAAAAAAACCAAAATCCTTTTATCGACAAGTTTTCATTTGTAGACTGTAATTTTGTGCAAAGTTTCATTTGCTGCACTACTCCCTTCAGCTGAGGTGTGATCTGATCTGCTTGACTGACTGCAGGATAATTTTCACGACGTGGGTTGATTAGTGCGCACAAGTGACGCGTCAGGAAACACCACCGAAACCAACTGGGGGGGGGGGGAAACATTTTGATGCAAAGCTGTGATAACTCTCTGACTACAACATGCACAATACTTCACCTCACCATTAAACATTTCAAGGGAAAATAAAGATGCTATCAGGCTTGAATAATATTTTGTATGAGAGCAGAACACACAAAAAAAAAACCCTCATGGCTGAAACCTTGGCCAAAGACGTTTGTCGAGGGCAGAAACCGCTCCGTTAGCAACTTTGGTAGATTTATATACGTGTTTATTTCTCTGTCTGGGTTAATGCCCTTCGCCTGACTCGCCCATGCATTAGCTAGTCAGTTAGGTTTCCAAGCACTAAAGCCTGGGACACTTTTACTTGCCTGACAGCTAGCTAGTAAATCTAATCGCTCCTCCCATGAGTGCCATTCTAAAGACTGTGAAATTAACGCAGGAGGATGAGCAATTTACAGATTTACTACTCGAATGTACATACTCCTTCCCCTTATTACACAGGGCACAGTAATCAAAAATCGAAACAAATAAGGCTACGTTCACACTGCAGGCTGAAGTGACTCAAATCCGATCTTTTCGCCCATATGTGACCTGTATCCGATCTTTTATTGACAATATGAACGACACAGATCCGATTTTTTTCAAATCCGACCCAGGCCGTTTGGATATGTGGTCCTAATTCCGATCCCTATCCGCTCTTTTCATATGCGACTTCAGTCTGAACCGCCAGGTCGCATTCATCCGACTTACACGTCATCAACAAGCCACAAACGTCACTATTCTGCACTGAAGTAGGCGGCGGGTCTCTCAAAAAAAGTTACAACAACATGGCGCATAATCACGGGCACAGATGGGGGGGGACTCGTCCCACCCAGATTTAAATTCACCTCGCTCGGTCCCCCCCACTTATAGGGAGGAAAAAACGTCTATGCTGTCTTTCTTTGCATAAGGCAAACCTCACGGAAAAATCAAAAGACTAATTACCATTCGGTTTATTGAGGTGCACAGCAGTGTATACATAGTTGCAACAATTCACATAAAACAAAGACTGATATTCGGTTGGCTGAGCTGCGCAGACTGCACAGGTTGCGAGCTCGAGCTTGGTTGCTATGGTTACTAACAACAAGTTTGACAGGCATATCGGGGTTGGGGTTGGTTTGCTGGCAGCTTTGTCCCCCCCAGTTTTTTTTGTCCCCCCCAGTTCAAAAAAACGTATCTGCGCCCCTGCGCATGACATCAATGCGAGGGACGCTTCGGGCTGTGAAGGTTCTGAATCTTCTCAATGGAAGGACACAGAGGTTAGGGAGCTGATTTCCATTTGGGGGGATGCAGCTATTCAAGCTAGATTGGATGGGTCATACCGCAACCGGGCGGTTTTACTTCCGTAAACACTGGCCATGCTCACTGCGTGTGACGTCGTCGTATCCTGCAATGCGCATGCGGAACACTTTTAGGTCGCTTTTCGTTCATACTGAGGATCACATACAAGTTGCATATATTTGTTAATGTGAACGACCTCACAAAAAAATCGGATTTCACAAAAAAATCGGAATTGAGCATTAAGCCTTGCAGTGTGAACGTAGCGCAAGTCTTGTTCTGATGGAAACCCAGAACGCTCCCCGCTTGGAACTGAATGTTGTACAAGGTAATCAAATCTTAGCTGTGGGTGAGATTAGTGTAAGATTTAATTGACCCACTGGGCTGTTGTGCTCGATTTGAGTTGAACTCCTCCGAATATCAGTTGTAAAACTGAGCGTGTTAATGTGTGTTTATATTGTTCAGTAAGATTCCGGTAGAGCAGTGTGTTCCTGGAGATTACTCGTCCTCTGACTGCGTCATGGCTCAAAATAGGCCAGAAATCTTCCTCCGCTCAATGTCTGGCTGTCTGGGTCTACGCTTTCCTGACTAGTTCGACAATATATTTTGCTTTCTTGATATGCAGTGTTGATCAACATAATCGCCATACCTTTAGTAGTTTTTCCTAGTTTATGTATTCTTTTGGGTGTTGGATTTTTTTTTTTTTTTAGCTGTCTATGATTTGTGGTGTTAAGGGACATATGTTGTACACAGAACATTTCTCCATCGTTTGAAGATCTGTGAGGGGGGGAAAGATGTGCTACACTGGAGAACATGTTGCTGTGCTTGGATAGTGTCTGATTTGGCCAAGCACACCATGAACTCAGTTGGCATTGTCTCCTCACTGCAAGAAGGTTCTGGGTTCGAGCCCAGCAGCCGACGGGTGCCTTTCTGTGTGGAGTTTGCAGGTTCTCTCCGTGTCTGCATGGGTTTCTTCCGGGTGCTCTGGTTTCCCCCACAGTCCAAAGACATGCAGGTTAGGCTAATTGGTGGCTCTAAATTGACCGTAGGTGTGAATGTGAGTGTGAATGGTTGTCTGTGTCAGCCCTGTGATGACCTGGCGATGTGTCCAGGGTGTACCCCGCCTCTTACCCATAGTCAGCTGGGATAGGCTCCAGCTGGCCCGCGACCCTGCACAGGATAAGTGGTTACGGATAATGGATGGATCAACATGAACTCCAAACGGAAAAGAAAGGGCTTATTGAACATCACACACTCGCTCCTGATTGGCTTTCACATGGAAAAGGAATTGTACATTTTCAATCTGTTATTCAGTCAGTCTAACAAAAACAATTTAATTTGTAATCATGTTCTTTTAGTGAGGTGTCGTTCGTTTTTCTCAACAACCCGGTTTCCTTTAGGGCCAATTTATGCTGACAACCCAGTCCTCGCAGATGGCGTCTGCGAAGCCCCCCCCCCCCTCGCAGACGCTCTGCGCGCACCTCCCAAAATTTGTGACCACCACAGACAGCCTCACAGACAAGAGGGCTCTGATTGGTCCACTCTACATCCGCTGTACACGCACTTCCGCTTCCCTACTTCCCCGGTTTGTTTTGTTTTCACGACCGCCATTTTTAAAAACACGAGCGAAGATGGAGCAGCACGAAGAGCGGTTGATCGAGGAAGTGAGGAAGTACGTACATCTATACGACTCCAGTTCTAGTCATTATAAGGACAGCTCATTATAAGGACAGCGGTGTTGAATGACCTGTTGCTCAGTAACCGGAAGATAAACACTCCACTAACCACACCCACCAACTACTCCTAGCGATTTCGCGACTTTGCGCCCCCTTGCGTTGTGGCGGTGAATAACATCGCGCACGCCTATACTCCCCGCTCAACGATAAATTACAACTGTCTGCGAAAAGCTATCTGCGAAAGCCTTGTCGCAAGAGCATGCCTTTAGCTTTCTGGCTTCTGTGCGTTTGCGCACTCGTATTATTTTAGATACACTTTCAGTTAATGCAGTGAAAAATCACTTGAATCTCTTTGGATAAAAATAAGCACAAATAAACAGATGTGCACAAGCGCTGGCGACTGGCGTTTTTCTCCGTCTACACAGACAGTCTACGCCGGCTACTCAGTCCCAGGGGGAAAAAAAAAAGTTCCTTTCAGTAGTTCAAGGGTGTGTGGTGGTTTTTTTTTTTTTTTTTTATAAATCGTCTCCACTGTCCATAATTTTCAGCAAATCCAGTTATTTCACCACAAAATTGTCTTTGATTCGGGTCATGATCGGAAGTGACGCCATATTTGTTGATCGAGTCTCGTGCTCTGATTGGCTGAGCCAGACCATGTGACCATGCCATAGCGTATATAGTTATGTTACAGAGCCAGGCAGCATACTACAGAGGGGAACTGAGAAAGCCAAGCATGCGTGCACATCTGGAGGGAAATTTCATGCTTGTTTTGCAAGTATTTTACAGGGAAATGGTTAGTAATTTATTAGCTGAGAATGCACCAGAAGGCTTGTAAATTTCAAAATTTTCTGAGGAGGCGTGCCCCCAGACCATGCCGCAAGTTCCAGAACCACCTACTACTATGTTTTTTTTTTTTTTTTTTTTTTTTTTTAAGTCGGCTATTTCAGATTTTCCGGAAGAACCCTGATACTTTATCAGTACGTTAATTTCAACTTGTACTTTCTTTCACTCGCAGTTTTCCTTTTCCTGCAGACTCTCAGAATGACGTGAGCTGTAACCAATCAGCAACAAGCATCTGATGATCAGTGAAGAGCTACCAGTTTGCTGGAGCATTTTGCACTCGAAACCTCTGTGCTGATTGGTAGCTTTATGCCTTTTCATCCTGGTTTTTCAGGGCCTGGTGCAGAGGTGATATCTAAGCTTCTTTAGATTTTACAGATGACTTCCTTCTATTGAAGAGAATGACATGCTGCGAAACTCGACTCTACCACATGGCCACACACACACCTGCCCAGCTGGGTTGAATGGGGAAGCAATGGATGGACCCTTCCTTCTTTCTCTACCCTTTCTACAGTAGTTCAGTATTAAAGGGCACATGACACTGCTGGTACTCGAACCTGGCTACCAGCTATAAACAGGGATCCCAGACGTCCGCTATTTAGCGGAATTCCGCTATTTTCTAGCGAAAGTGTTTTTTTTTTTTTTTTTTCTTTTTTTTTTAAATCTCTTGTATATCCATTAAAAATATGTTTAAGTAAAATGACCAGCAGAATACGTTCTGATTTGGTTTGCTTGTTTAGCGATGTTTGTTTTCGTCGGCTTCGTTTGTTCTCGTTGACATTCGGGAACACTCGGAAGTTAAATTGATGTAAATACTGCGAGCAGTGTTGCCAGATTGTGCGGTTCCCCGCCCAGTTGGGGGGTTTCAAGTGCGTTTTGGCGGGTTTTGAACATATTTTGGGCTGGAAAACGTCAGGAGTATCTGGCAACACTGACCGCGAGACTGTACGCGATAGAACAAGAAAACAATATGCCTGCGCCCATTTGCTAGAAAACATGTTTTAACTCCATTCGTGCTTTTGTTTCTAATGCGTTGAACTTAATTCAGAGCACTGCAGGAACATCAGAAAAGCAGAAGGAAAGATCAGAGAAACAAAAGCAGAGAAAACTGGAGGAAAGACAGAATGCACCCCAGAAAAGAGCATTACATTTCTTTGCAGTGAAACCTTTCAAAAAGAGAGAGGTTTAAATCAAATATCTCCAGTATTTGCTGTACATATGTATATATCTAATATTACTGAATCATTGATTTCTGCTCATATTCATGATTTTTGAAAAATGAATGTGGCTTTTATTAGACCTAGTTTTGACATTGACTTGAAACAAAAAAAAAATAAACAAATGAGATGAACTATGGATACTATTGTTATAACAATCAGTGGAATATTTAGGCAAGTATATTCTTCAAAGCTACATTTTCGTCTAATTTTTATAATTTTTATTTTGCCACTTATGTAATTGATTACAAAATATGGCATCAAATAGATACACATTATGGTTAAATTCTGTTGCTTTTCTATGTTAAATCTATGTAAAAAATGTGTTCTATGGCATCTTTAAATGTTAAAATCTCAACAGCTTCAGGCAGCCCCCTTGACCCCTGCTGATAGTTTCTTCTCATCTCATTATCTCTAGCCGCTTTATCCTTCTACAGGGTCGCAGGCAAGCTGGAGCCTATCCCAGCTGACTACGGGCGAAAGGCGGGGTACACCCTGGACAAGTCGCCAGGTCATCACAGGGCTGACACATAGACACAGACAACCATTCACACTCTCATTCACACCTACGGTCAATTTAGAGTCACCAGTTAGCCTAACCTGCATGTCTTTGGACTGTGGGGGAAACCGGAGCACCCGGAGGAAACCCACGCAGACACGGGGAGAACATGCAAACTCCGCACAGAAAGGCCCTCGCCGGCCACGGGGCTCGAACCCGGACCTTCTTGCTGTGAGGCGACAGCGCTAACCACTACACCACCGTGCCGCCCGGTGATAGTTTCTTACATTCCTTTATTTTTTTCAATTACTGCTGGGATCCCTGTATAAACATCATATTGTGTTGTAGAGGGTTCTCAGGAGTAGAACGTTACAGGACATAACAGGTTTTTATACGTTTAAGCATTATTTTTACGCTGTATTATTTTACGCGTATGCGTCTTACATTTGTGCTCAAAGTCTTTAGAAGTTGAGTTGATAAGGATAAGATCTATCCAGAAGAAGGAGCACAAAGAGAGAGAGACTCTCTCTAATGGTGATTATCCTTTAATTCAGTTAAATGACCAGACTGTTCTCACTTTCATCCGAATGACATCTATGGAGTTACAAATCATTTGCTGATGATTACATGACACAAAGCATGACTGTCTGATAATGAAGCTCATCTTTCCTTCTTCTGGATGAAGAGAAGACGGTTAATGTTACTAGCTCCGTGGCATGTTAAGTTTCACAGGCATGATCGTGGTGAAAATATCTGACCACAAAAAACCTTGCTCGCTATGCTTATCCATCTAAGTGCAGTTTGACAACATGTACAGTGTCTTGCAAAAGTATTTATCCCCCTTGGTGTTTGTCCTGTTTTGTTGCATTACAAACTGGAAGTAAAATTTGATTTTTTTTTTTTTTTTTGGAGGGTTGGCACTATCTGATTTACACAACATGCCTACCACTTTAAAGGTGCAAATTGTTTTTATTGCGACACAAACAAGAAGATGGAAAAAAAACAGAAATCTGGAGTGTGCATAAGTATTCACCCCCATAAATAAGAGCTGCTCCCACCAGTTCACTTCATAAGTCACATAATTAGTTGATTTAAGATCCACCTGTGTGCAATCGATCTGTCACATGATGTCTGTATAAATCAACCTGTTCTGGAAGGACCCTGACTCTGCTACACTACTAAGCAAGCAACATGAAAACCAAGGAGCACTCAACAGGTCAAAGTTGTGGAGAAATATAGATCAGGGTTGGGTTATAAAAAATATCCCGAACTTTGAATATCTCAGGGAGCACCATTAAATCCATTATAGCAAAATGGAAAGAATATGGCACCACTACAAACCTGACAAGAGAAGACCGCCCACCAAAACTCACAGACCGGGCAAGGAGGGCATTAATCAGAGATGCAACAAAGACACCAAAGATAACACTGAAGGAGTTGCAAAGATCCACAGCGGAGATGGGAGTATCTGTCCATAGGACCACTTTAAGCCGTACACTCCACAGAGTGGGGCTTTATGGAAGAGTGGGCAGAAAAAAGCCATTGCTTAAGAAAACACGTTTGGAGTTTGGCCAACAGCATGTGGCAGATTCCCCAAACACATGGAAGAAGATTCTCTGGTCAAATGAGACTGAAATTGAACTTTTTGGCCATCATGGGGAAATGCCATGTGTGGCACAAACCTAACACCCTGAGAACACCATTCCTACAATGAAGCATGGTGGTGGCAGCATCATGCTGTGGGGATGTTTTTCATCTGCAGGGACAGGCAAGCTGGTCAGGACTGAAAGAAAGATGGATGGCACTAAATACAGGGCAGTTCTGTAGGAAAACCTATTTGAGTCAGCCAGAGGTTTGAGACTGGGACGAAGGTTCACGTTCCAGCAGGACAATGACCCTAAACATACTGCTAAAGCTACACTGGAGTGGTTTAAAGGGAAATATTTAAATGTCTTGGAATGGCCTAATTAAAGCCCAGACCTCAATCCAGTTGAGAATCTGTGGCATAACTTGAAGATTGTTGTACACCAACACAACCCATCTAACTGGGAGTTGGAGCAGTTTTGCCTTATTGTTTGTCGCAATAAAAAAAAAAATAAAAAAAAAACACCTTTAAAGTTGTAGGCATGTTGTGTAAATCAAATGGTGCTAACTCCCCAAAAATCCATTTTAATTCCAGCTTGGAATGTGACTAAAGGGGATTAATACTTTTGCAAGACACTATCAGTCCACCAGATTTTCATACCAGATGCTCAGATTATGGCTTTTGAGTTATACCTGCTGCATTACTCCAAGCCTCCGTATGCAGGAAACACAAACCAAAGTGAAATTCGGAAGGGAAGTTACTGTAAATCTGAAGTCATTTTGGGTGTGCACAACCCAAAATGGTCCCTTTTCCCGGCAGTGACTACAGACGATACAGAACCTTGTGAATCCATCAGGAGACAATCCTGACTGTAGATTCTTAGTGAATTTCCCAGATTTGTTGAGAAACAGACCAGAAAATACTGCTCGGGAGGTTAAGAAAACGCGTGGTGAACTATTGGCGCCGCTAAGCGACTGTTGCATGAACATGCCATGAATTGCAGTTCTGAATTTGGTGAAATGATGTTTAGTATGGAGTCCTGAGATGAGCACAGGACAATATTTATGATTTTAATATAAATATGCAGGTGATTTTTTTTTATTTATTTATTTATTTTTATATATATATATATATATATTGGAAATCACATGCACTGATTGATTGATTGAGAAATTCAGACTGATTCTCAATAATCACCCCGAGTGACTCGGCAAAATGGCAGCTAATCGCTTCGTCACCGTAAAGGTGGTGATTATATAGGGCAACTTTTTGGGCAATGTTGCCGGCAACAGGCAAGCAGGTGAGACACAGGGCAACAGACAATTGGCGGCAACCAATCAGATAAAAGCAAATCTATTGCGAAAGAGACGGACACCGCTGCAAAGATGGACACAAACGTTTACAGCGCTCACTTTTTTTGTCTTGGCTTCAGCCTTTATTTCGCTCAAGTAAGGATCACTTCGGGAACCAAACTCATAGATACTCCGTTCAAAAGATAATTTGTCATTATTTTAACATAAGTCAAAATAACCACATTAATAATAAACACCTTTTTAAAAAATCTCTTTAAAAATACTACTAGCCTCAATCACATGCTATAACTAATAACTGACACGTACCTCATCTCATTATCTCTAGCCGCTTTATCCTGTTCTACAGGGTCGCAGGCAAGCTTGAGCCTATCCCAGCTGACTACGGGCGAAAGGCGGGGTACACCCTGGACAAGTCGCCAGGTCATCACAGGCCTGACACATGGATATGTGTCTACGGTCAATTTTTAGAGTCACCAGTTAACCTAACCTGCATGTCTTTGGACTGTGGGGGAAACCGGAGCACCCGGAGGAAACCCACAGGGAGAACATGCAAACTCCGCACAGAAAGGCCCTCGCCGGCCACGGGGCTCGAACCCGGACCTTCTTGCTGTGAGGTGACAGTGCTAACCATTACACCACCGTGCCGCCCACACGTACATCACAAAAACATAATTGTTTAATTCTCATCTCAGCAAAAAAGGACATGGACCAGGAGATGGCTGCTGAGGAGGAAAATGGGGTGATGGAGCTCCTTGAAAGGCTTTTTTTTTTTTTTAAAAGATCCTGAAGTTTGTACTGTTTCACCCTGTGGTTCCTGAATTAGATCAGCTAAGTTAAACAAGCTCTATTCCAACTCAAGTCATGAGCTGCCCATAACTTTTAACTTGACGCAAGAGAGCTAACGTTATCCCTACATAGCTAGCAATAACATAGTTAGCTGAAAGTTAGCAAAAACCACCGCTTGTTAGCTAAACCCAGTGTTGTAAGTCAAGTCCCGAAACCTCGAGTCCGAGTCCAGTCTCGAGTCCCCCGTGTTCAAGTCCGAGTCATTAAAGAAAATTTCAAGTAGAGTCCGAGAACAAGACTCCATCCGCACCATTTGACGGTGGCTGTTGCTGCCTTTATGTGAAAGCGTCCCTGCTACTGTGTTGGACTAACGTTACTGTTCGATGGCCCCATTTTAGTTAATGCGCTACAGAGAAAAAGCTTGTTCATCACTCAGCAAGCCCCACCCACTATCAACAGGGCAAATAACATGAGAGAGGGTTAACACTAGCTAGTTCATCGCTCAGTCAGCAAGCAAGCCCCGCTATCAACAGAGCAATGAACATAGCACGTCACTTCCTTCTCTGGGTGGAGTCTTACCAAATGATTTGAAGTTCGAGGTCGTCCCCGTCGTCTCCTCGATAGTTCTACATATGGAACACACAGCAGTGTATTTTTCCCACTGCACGAGAAGTCCGTATAAGCAAAGTAGACAATCCTGGGGCGTTCTCTCCAGGCATTTTAGCGTCATTAACGTTAGTTTGTTCCTGAACATGACGTATAAACAGGTGAATGTGCATTCTCTTGCACGAAATTAGTATAAAAATTAATGTAGATATAAATATGCCAAAGTATTATGGCATGTTGCAAAAAAAAAGAGAAAATCCAAGTCCTCGTCTCCAATTTGAGTCCGAATGCAGCTAACACACGAGTCCGAGTCATCAGTGCTCAAGTCAAGTCACGAGTCTTTAAAATTAGAGCACGAGTCAGACTCGAGTACTATGAGCCTGGCTAAATCCTATTCAGGTTCTATGGAGTGATGGCTAGCTAACGGCACTTTACACTTGGCTGGAAAAAAAAAATGTCTTAATTGCAACCTGAGCACATAGAAATAGATGTCTGTTGGTTTTCTAAGTATTTGAAGATGGTAAATTCACCATTTTGGGTTTACACGGAACAACTTGGCCACATAAAAAGATGCAAGTTTGTTTTTTTTTTTTCCCCTCTCTCTCCACTCCAATTTCAGAAGCTCTCAGGTGGTCATGTGATTCACTGCTAGCACTCTGATTGGATGATCTTAAAAAGTTGCCCAAAATGGTAGAAATTCAAATAGAATTTGTTGCCCAGGCTTGATGGGAAAGTGTCGAAGCGCAGATGCTCAAAATGTTGCCCTGTGTATCGTCACCATAGGTGAGGAAGAATTACAAATTATGAAGGAAAATGCTGTTCGTAAAAGCACTACAGATGCTACGAAGTTTGGTATAAAACTATTCAAAGTCCTTCCCACACCATGTGGCGGCACCGATCTCCGTTTCCGTAGCCCTCGGCTTCTCGCCTATTACATAGCTAGGGTTACAGTGGGGGGCCGGTCCTCTGGTAACCGCAAGAGTTTGACTCCCCACTCGCATCTGTATTGCAGCGTGCCTTGCCAGACGGCAGTAGGTACCATTTTTATGATGGTCTTTGGTATGATCCGACCACGAGTAGAACTCACAATCTCCTGATCGAGAGGCGGACACGCTAACCACTAGGCCACTCGCCGCTAAAACTATTCAAAGGTAAGGTGGAATTGTGATCCATTTCAAAGCAAAGTATTTTATGTGAATCGGTGTAGATAAGTGACAAGTCTGCGCCGTGCCATTATTACATTTGCATGCTGCTTTTGAAGTTTGAAATACATTTTTTTTTTTTTTTTAAATGATCACCTGTATATTTTATACTAACACTACTTCATCTCTGTTATTCACTTTGCCTTTGGCGAATAATTTAATTTATAGCCGCAGTTCTTCGCTGTATGTCTCGGGTACCCAGGTGAGCTTGTGCACTGATGCAGGACTGAAACTCGGCAGAAACTGTTTTTAAGAAGTGCAGATAATCAGGGTCTCTATGTGGGCGTGTCCACAGCAGCCGAAGATGAATCACAAGTGCAGATGCTCTAAGCAGAATGGGAGCCTCGGGATAAATCGGGCAGATTTATATTGTGAGAAGAGCTACACGAGTAGAAGTGTTGCACTGCCAGCTAAGCTATACTGATGGAGTATCTCATTCACTACATCTGGTAGATTTCACTTCTTCTGCACTGTTCCTTTGGCAAGTGGAGCTGATGGATTACTTTACCAGTCACTGCTCGAATTGTTTTACCAGTTAGTTTGTCTGCTTTAGTCATTCTTTATGATTTCTTTCTGCCCAGAGGTGCTCAAAACCTTTACTCCGTCATATACTTGCTGCTTGGATGGTAACACGGAGGCCTGAGAAACCTGAAAATTCATTCATTTAATTTTCCGGCAGTTAATTTGCTAGATGCAACTCAAAACGTGAAACTAAACAAGATGACATGAAAACATTTGAAGTTTGGGAAAACTAAAGTTCAGTTTAGTTGTAGAATTTATGTTCATGAAGACCCCTGGGCTGGGTGTAATATAATGAGAATGGAGGAAAAGACGGATAAAAACGCACCGCAAGCCAGCTGTAACGAACTCCTTGAGGGACGTCCAAATAGTTTGCGATACCGAAAAGTCCATAATGGACCCACTTGTCTCGCTGTAAAACAAGGCCAACTATGTTTAATTTATATTTGTGCTTAATTCACTTGCATATTTACGAAGTAAAGGAAAGAAGTCACACTTGCTGTCGTTTGCTTGACGTATCTTTCTTTTCAGCCCATCATGTTGATTGTAGTTCTGAGACTTCGTCCATAGCTTTTTTTTTTCGGGATACTATATTCTTTTGACGAATTCGTTCCTTTCTCACCACGTTTTAAACAGTCCAAGATATAAAGTAGAGTATCTCGTGTTTGAGTAGCCATGACAACATGCTTGTAGCTCGTAAAATTTCAAGGATTTTTTTTTTTTAAGTCAGTGATTGCTGTTCTTGATAATTGTTAGCAATTGACACCTCAGCGAGGCTCATTAAGCCTTTGTTTTTATGGCTTTAAGACGTGTTGTTAACTTGACTGCATACTAAGGCTACATCCACATGACAACGGCAACGAGATGTTATTTAAAAAAATATCGCGTCCAAATGGGCAACGATCAGTAAAATATCAGGTCCATATGGCAACGCAACGCTTGCTGAAAACGATGCAATACACATGCCACACCTCTAGGGGCGCTGTAAGACGGTCCCTTCGGAGACACCAGAACAATAGAAGTAAGGACGCATGCGCATAAACTATTATGCGCGAGACTTCATATTAGCCACAAAGTCAGGAAAATCTGTTCATAAAATTACATTATAATGACCAAATACAATGAAAAGTATTTTTCCAGTCTCACCTGTGAAAGGTAATCCCATGTGATCTCGTTTGGACGGTAAACCTGTTGGTACAGTTAAACGCAGCACATGAATGAGGCATCTTTATTCTCCGCTTTGACCTATCCAATATGGCGGCGAGGATGACGTATGATTCTATGCGGAAGGCGGTGTCTTTAATGGTCCGGAATAAATTGAATGCTACACGTTGATGGATTAATTTGTTCTTCTACGCCCATTTTGAGGAATGTATTGTAGGACTTAAACCAACATCTGAAGAGGTGAGATCGCTCCTTTTTTTTTTTTTTTTTTTTCCCTATTTTTGCTGGCGGGATTGACTCGCACTCTCTCTCTCACTTTGCACCATTACACAATAAATATTCACAGTGAAAATATTTTGTAAGTGCGTTTCATGAACCAAGTTATAGGATTTGTTGACAACTCGCATTGAGTTCGTTACACTTCTACCCGGCGTGAAGCACTCACAGTCATGTGGTTGTGACGTTATCGTAAACAAATCCGTTCTACTCATCCAGACGACTTCGCAATGGCAACGTTGCCAGATCTTTCCACTCTGGAACCCGTTCTCAAAAGATTGCGTTTTGGGGCACCCAAAACGCCGGTGCCGTGTGGACGCCAGGCCTAAACGATAAGCAATTGTATCGGATTCACCTGAATCCGTTGCCGTGTGGACAGGGCGTTAGTTTACTTTTTGTTTGTCTCTGGGGAAGAGGAATGTGTGGCTCAGAGATGTGTAGTGTTGGGGGGGGTTAAAGACTGTGTGACTCCTTGTTGGGGGGACAAACTTGGTTCATTATATGTGAAAGTTTGCTGTAAGAGTTTGTTCTAGAGGTGTTGCAGTGTAACTGTTTATTTTTGAACGTTATATACATGTTATTTACCAGCTGGGAGGTCCGTATCGTGAAATACCATGACCGAGGTCTTGAAAGTACTGAGCGAGGCCCTCTGGGCCGAGGTCGGTATTCAAGGCCGAGGTCACGGTATTTCACCATACGGACCGACCTTAAGCTGGTAAATAATATATTTTATTTTTTTCTTTACCAAATTCTAACAGAAAACGAGAGCGCTGAAAGGGAAAACCGAGGCGAGCCACCATTTTGAATCCTCGTTCATGGCTGTAATGCAAATGGCTTCCTCCTCGGTATACAAGTGCACTTCCATGGCAGGAAAAAAACCTACATTTTGCCACCTTTAAAGTCCCCTATTTATACAAATAGGAGTCATTCAGGATTCAGCCATGTTTTTGCTCGGTGTTGGCAAATTACAGGTCTTTCGCTTTCTCCTGAAATGTTTTCTTTTATTTCTTCTTCCTCAGGGTAGTAAAACTCGCTTTTGCTGTGAACACTGTCGTTATCGCTATCCATGCTGGAAAATTAATGCTATTCTCCTGAGAAATGCTGGCAAAAATTTATAACATTTTTGATAATCTTATAAATGTTGACGACAAATGCTACTATGTTTGTTGTTGTGAACAAGCGAGTCGCCAGAGTCCATAACAGGGGTCCGTAACATTGGCTGGCGAGCAGGTCCGTATCCTATCAGAGCGCAGGATTTGGACCGCGAAAAAAATGGAGGATATTTCATGGTTGTGTGAAGATGTGGTTTATTTTCGAGTATAAACGTATACATCATGAGTGAGCGAAGCAAACAGTGATTATAATATAATTTTTTCAGCACCAGAAGATAAACTTCATATATTCATGCCGCCATGTAAGGTTCTTTATATTATATGAGCGTATCCACCAAAAAAAAAATAACAATAATGCAAGTTAAGCAAAATTTAATTTTGAACTGGTTCACCATTTTGACAAATGAACATCTATTCAGCAGGAAAACCCTGGGAGCGACATCATCAGAGTGAAATATCGGAAATTATTATATATCCAAGATGACACTTTATCGATGTAATAAAAATGTGTTCTATTCCTTTCTGGTGGGTTTCATTCATTTGGTTTGATAGCATGCAATATTGTTAGCATGTCGCTTATACTACGTGTATTACGTCACTCTACCAATGGAGAATGAGTGTTGAATATGGCTTACAATATTGCATGGTTGTCAAGACATCACAGATCGGAGATGTAAAGCTTCCACGCTAGCGAGTGACTGACAATTTGTAAACAAACCTGGCCGCCAGGTTCGCGTCATTAAATACGGAAAATTGAGAGAATTTTGAAAGAAAAAGATGTGTTGAACACCCAAAAGGAATGTGTATGTATTATAATAATATTGGCTGGCTTTTTTTCATGGTATATCAGATATATTCCAATCAGCTACTCATCTTCGACTCGTTCAATATCATGCTAGCTGAATGGAATATATCTGATATACCACTCAAAGCCAGCCAATATTATTTAACTATGTCACTCAGATCCATGATGTATTTCGTATGGGGAAAATACAAGCTTTTCAACGCAAGATGATAAACTTCATATCTTCATGCCAATGTGTAATTTTTCTTTTTGTTTTTAGACACGTTCACAAACAAAGTACCCAAATTTGTCAAAACAATTCCTTCATTTCCTCACGACTGACAGAGATTTATGTCCCAGTTGCCATCTGGATGCAGTTCGTATGAAAAATGAGTGGCGTGTTTCCCAGTAAAACGTATGCATGCATGCATGCATACATACATACGTTTATAAAAAAAAAAAAGTATTGAAGATTAGCATCAACTGATACTCAAGGTTTATAAAGTTTATAAAAAAAAAGTATTGAAGATTAGCATCAACTGATACTCAAGGTTTCAGAATTGCATGCATGCATGCAATTCTGAAACCTTGAGTATCAGTTGATGCTAATCTTCAATACTTTTTTTTTTTTATAAACTCCTGATCTTTTAAAATATGATTTTCAAGTGAAACATTTCTCTACTGGGCGGCACGGTGGTGTAGTGGTTAGCGCTGTCGCCTCACAGCAAGAAGGTCCGGGTTCGAGCCCCGTGGCTGGTGAGGGCCTTTCTGTGCGGAGTTTGCATGTTCTCCCCGTGTCCGCATGGGTTTCCTCCGGGTGCTCCGGTTTCCCCCACAGTCCAAAGACATGCAGGTTAGGTTAACTGGTGACTCTAAATTGACCGTAGGTGTGAATGTGAGTGTGAATGGTTGTCTGTGTCTATGTGTCAGCCCTGTGATGACCTGGCGACTTGTCCAGGGTGTACCCCGCCTTTCGCCCGTAGTTAGCTGGGATAGGCTCCAGCTTGCCTGCGACCCTGTAGAAGGATAAAGCGGCTAGAGATAATGAGATGAGATGAGACATTTCTCTACTGGGCGGCACGGTGGTGTAGTGGTTAGCGCTGTCGCCTCACAGCAAGAAGGTCTGGGTTCGAGCCCCGTGGCCGGCGAGGGCCTTTCTGTGTGGAGTTTGCATGTTCTCCCCGTGTCCGTGTGGGTTTCCTCCGGGTGCTCCGGTTTCCCCCACAGTCCAAAGACATGCAGGTTAGGTTAACTGGTGACTCTAAATTGACCGTAGGTGTGAATGTGAGTGTGAATGGTTGTCTGTGTCTATGTGTCAGCCCTGTGATGACCTGGCGACTTGTCCAGGGTGAACCCCGCCTTTCGCCCGTAGTCAGCTGGGATAGGCTCCAGCTTGCCTGCGACCCTGTAGAAGGATAAAGCGGCTAGAGATGATGATGAGATGAGACATTACTGTTAATTAAATTTAATGAGCTAAAACTGAGAACCAGGGAAGAAGTTCGTACATTTCTAATAATTTTAATAAATTTGATTAATACCAATACGTGTGTTTATAACCTTATAGATTCCGTACAGAATTTTAACATCAAACTGCAAGATATTTTATAATGATATCATCATATTGCCCAGGAATACACAAATTATCATCACCTTGGCATATAATGCAGGGAGATATAGCTATTGCTCTGTCCGTCTATAAACGTTTTATTTTCCAGAGTATAACTCGAACTACTAGGAATCCCCCCCATGGCAATTTGGAGTGGGGTTTCATGTCGGGGCTGGAGTGGGGTTTCATGTCATCATCTGATGACATTTGATTTATTCATTCTGCTATGGGTCATGTTGTAGTGTTTGTGGGGGGCTTTTTCTCCCTCTTCACGTCCTTTCTTCCCTGGATGGTGTTGATTTTGATTGGACTTGTTCCTTGAAAGCAGTTGGATCTCATTTTAATTTTTTTTTTTAAAGCTGAAGGGTATCGAAATATTTCTTGCGAATGTTGCTGATTATTTCCACGAAGACTTGTTGAACCAAGGCCTAGCATTTTTGTTTTTAAAGAAAAGACATTCCTATATTTGGCTTAATAAGCAGATATTCATCAACCTCTCCTCCTTTATTTTGGCTAAAACTATCCTACAGTTTGCGCTGCTCACGCCGTTCAGAGCACCGTCATGTGCTCATGTTTGCGTATATGCCTGTTATGTGTACTTGATAATCCCTTGTAAATTATAGGCAGGCAAATATTTTATTGTATGATTTTCTCCTCTGCTTGAAAGTTTGAGTACACAGTGTTATCTCTGGCAGTTGTTTGTCTATCTGTCACTGACAGAGCGGCGTGTACCAGGTGTGCTATTAAACAACAGACCAGACGGAAAGGGTGGAGGTTTATTTATAAAAAAAAAAAAAGCTGTGGTTTCCTAGCGCCCAGTGCTCCATGTCTCCATAGCGATGCCAGTGTCTTGGGCAGATGAGAGGAAAGCGTGTACAGTGGGCAGAATGTAAGCCTCCAGTGGGCAAGCCAAATACAGATCAATATAACTTGATGACTTGTTGATCTTTTGGAGATTTTTGCTTGAAGAGATCACATCCAGGTGTTGAAGTTGAATGTAGTGTAGCAGTTTTTGGGTCACTCTGAATATTTGGTGTTTTTCCATTTGAGGGACTTGAAATCATGCATGTAAGCAGGTGTGTTTCACTGCCATACTCTCACCACAGCTTTGAGGCACATGGTGCTTTTTGTGTAGCTTAGTTTGAGTCTCTGCCCTAAACATTAGGAAAATTCTTCTTGAAGGCACAATGATTGAAAAATTCAGCACTACAAATGCCTGATGTCTCAACATCAACATCTAGACAGCTGGAGCTGGAATCTAATTTTAGGAACAGGATGACTTTTTTTGTTTTGAAAGTCTCGTAATTCTGTAATGATCAAAGATCCACACCGGATCCTGAATGATCTAATAATCCGAATCCAGAAGCCGATCATTAAATGTTGGCTTGCGGCGCTGGGGCAGAGTTCATGTGGCTGGATATGACGTGTGAAGCAGCGGATTTGTTGGCACTTGGGGCTTGCAGCACGACAGCTGTCTGTCTTTCTTTGTGGAGTGACACACGCTGTCTGCTCTCTGTCACTCGAGCTTTCTGAAAGCGAGCTCAAGAGCAGCGGGCACAGTCGCTCTTCATCTCATCTACTGAATGTGACCTCAGCTGTTAAAATCCATGCTGAACAACTCGGATGTTGATTTTTGGAATAAATCTGGGATCTTTAAACGTCGTCTTTGATTATGACGTTCAGAGTTGACTTTTATAGTTTTCTGTTTTCAGTTTGAACAGTTTCCGATATTACCCACACTGCCGTTCGACTGCTTGCTGATGGTGAGCCAGTGGGATCTATGCTGCGTTTTGGCTCACCTCAAAAGTTGGAAGCTGGAAATTCGAATTGTTATTTTGACCTCTGTGTTCAGGGTACGGAATTATGGGGTGGAGTGGGACCGTGAACTAGTGTTGTACTCGAGTCACTAAACCCCGAGTCCAGGCTCGAGTCCCCAGTGTTCAAGGTCAAGTCCAAGTCATTTAAAGAAAATGTCGAGTCCAAGACTCCTCTGAGTCGAGTCCACACAAGCCCTGCTATCAACAGGGCAAATAACATGAGTGGGTTAACACTAGCTAGTTCATTGCTCAGCAAGCCCCGCTCACTATCAACAGGGCAAATAACATAGTACGTCACTTCTTTCTCTGGGTGGAGTCTTGCCAAATGACGATTGAAGTTCGAGGTTGTCCCCGTCGTCCCTTCGATAGTTCTTCTACATATGGAACACACAGCAGTGTGTGTGGTTTATATATATATTTTTTAAATTTATTTATCCCCCCCCCACTGCACGAGAAGTCTGTATAAGCAAAGCGGACAATCCTGGGGCGTTCTGTCCAGGCATTTTAGCGCCATTAACATTAGTTTGTTCCTGAACATGACGTATGAACAGGTGAATGTGCATTCTCTTGCATGAAATTAGTAGTTATAAAAATCAATGTAGATATAAATATCTTATGTGAAATTGGCATGTTACAAAAAGTAAAGAAAAAATCCGAGTCCTCGTCTCCAATTTACGAGTACGAATGCACAAATCAGAGTCCAAGTCAAGTCACGAGTCCTTAAAATTAGGGCACGGGTTGGACTTGAGTACTACAAGCCTGCCATGAACCATGAACACCTCCATGTTTGCCTTTTGTTAGCAGCAAAATAGCCAGCTAACGGTGATGCACAGTACCAGCCTAAAAGTTTGGACACCATCTTTTTACCGTAATTCATTGCTTTTTGTTTATTTTTATTAATTAAGGCAATTCACGTCTTAAAGTAATGGAGGTCATTTCTCTTTACTTAATTGAGCGGTTCTTGGCATAATATGGATTACTACAGTTGTGGAATAGGGCTGTTTGCTGTATTATTTACTATTTGACCTCAAACACATTAAGAAGGCAAGGAATTGCACTAATTAACTTTTGATGAGGCATACCTGTTAATTGAAAAGCATTCCTCATGAAGCTGGTGAAGGGCCCGGTCAGCGCAACACCGATATCGAACTATTCCTCTGCCTGAATTTCGTTCCAGTCTGGAGCAGTCGCACCACAACTATAATATCGGTTGGTCCTGCCACTCAGGTAAATAAATATACGTGATTGTTGGTTTTCACGGGAAAATGTCATGATTGTATGCGGTTTGTGCACACCCAGTGCACTCAGCAGCACACGACGGGGTGAGGAAGAGCTGGTTTGATGCTTGTTTTGCACAGAAGGAGAATCTGGGTGTATGAAATCCTGAAGCACAGAGAGAAGCTGGGAGAATTTTAGAGAAGTTTACAACAATTACCTGATTGGTCAGATGTTTTATCGGATCAGGTCCAGGCCTGGAAAAAATCGCTCCAGAAGCAATCTCGGCGATGCCAAGAAACCCAGGCCTGGGCTATAGGTATCGTTATCGGTCTGGTGTGAGCACCAACCACACAAACTGCAGGGGAAAGATTTTATTTACGGTTATAGTTATCAGTATTGTCGGACTGGGCCTTTAGATAATGCCAATAGTGTGCAAAGCGTCATCAAGGTAAACAGTGGCTACTTGGAAGAATCTGAAATATGGAAAATTATTTGACACTTTTTTTTTTACCACAAAATTCCATACATGTTCCATATGTTATTTCATAGTTCTGATGTCTTCAGTATTGCTCAATGTAGAAAATGGTCACAACGCAAAGAAAAAAAACACGTTAATGAGTAGGGGTGTACAAACTTTTACCTTGGTACTGTACAGTTCACTGCTGTGAGGAGGTAAATGTATAGTTAAAGCGAAAGGTGTGAAAGAAAAGTGCTACTTTGATGCAGTGAGCAGTCTTGATGATTTGAACTCATGTACTGAACTCGGGGTTGTGATCATCCCAAGTTACCAAGTAGGATTTTATTTATTTATTCCATCCCCCCCCCGCAGTTGGAGGTCAGAAATTACGAGTCTGCCCAGCTCTCTTACCTCCTCCTCTTTACGCTCTGCTCAAACTGATCATCCTCTGAAGCTTTAACTTTCATAATCTCACTGTCCTCAATCAACACCACCTTCTGGTCATCTTGTAGATCGCTACTTCACTGAGCTAACAGCAAAACCTGTCTATCACTTGTTTGTTGAAATCCATCCATCCATCCATCCATCCATCCATCATCTATAACCACTTATCCTGTGCAGGGTCGTGGGCAAGCTATGGGCGAGAGGTGGGGTACACCCTGGACAAGTCATCACAGGGCTAACACATGGAGACAACCATTCACATTCACACCTACAGTCAATTTAGGCTACATCCACACGACAACGGTGACGAGATTTTTTATTTTTTTTTTTAAATATCGTGTCCACAGGCGGCACGGTGGTGTAGTGGTTAGCGCTGTCGCCTCACAGCAAGAAGGTCCGGGTTCGAGCCCCGTGGCCGGCAAGGGCCTTTCTGTGCGGAGTTTGCATGTTCTCCCCATGTCCGCGTGGGTTTCCTCCGGGTGCTCCGGTTTCTCCCACAGTCCAAAGACATGCAGGTTAGGTTAACTGGTGACTCTAAATTGACCGTAGGTGTGAATGTGTGTGTGAATGGTTGTCTGTGTCAGCCCTGTGATGACCTGGCGACTTGTCCAGGGTGTACCCCACCTTTCGCCCATAGTCAGCTGGGATGGGCTCCAGCTTGCCTGCGACCCTGTAGAACAGGATAAAGCGGCTAGAGATAATGAGATGAGATGAGATCGCGTCCACATGGGCAACGGATCAGTTACATTTCAGGTCCATATGGCAACGCAACGCTTGCTGAAAACGATGCAATACACATGCCACACCTCTACGTGTGCTGTAAGACGGTCCCATCAGAGACACCAGAACAATAGAAGAAATGGACGCATGTGCATAAACCCCTTCTTCTGTAGCATTAGCCACATAAAGTTTTGATTATTAATCAGTAATGTAAAACGAAAGACGCGGAAAGAGGAATGAATGGGGGTAGATGGAGAGAGAGGAATGAATGGGGGTAGATGGAAGCCGGTACGCCAACATTTCTGATATCCTCCAGAATTCTTTAATGGTCCGGAATAAATTGAATGCTACACGTTGATGGATTACTTTGTTCCTCTACGCCCTTTTTGAGGAATGTATTGTTGGACTTAAACCAACATCTGAAGAGGTGAGATCGCTCCTTTTTTTTCCTATTTTTGCTGGCGGGATTGGTTTTGTTTTTGGAAAGCGCACGGGTGGTGCGCGGTTTTGGTTACTGCTTCCGCAGTGTTTGGACTAGTTATAGGATTTGTTGACGACTCGGATCGAGTTCGTTACACTTCTACCCGGCGTGAAGCACTGACAGTCATGTGGTTGTGACGTCATCGTAAACAAATCCGTTCTACTCATCCAGATGACTTCGCAACGGGGCCGTTGCCAGATTTTTCCACTCTGGAACCCGTTCTCAAAAGATTTCGGTTTGGGGCACCCAAAACGCCGGTGCCGTGTGGACGCCAGGCTGAAATGATAAACAATTTTATCAGATTCACCTGAATCCGTTGCCGTGTGGACAGGGCCTTAGAGCCACCAGTTAGCCAAACCTGCATGTCTTTGGACTGTAGGGGAAACTGGAGTACCCGGAGGAAACCCATGCAGACACGGGGAGAACATGCAAACTTTACACAGAAAGGCCCTCGTCGAACCCAGAACCTTCTTGCTGTGAGGCGACAGTGCTAACCACTACACCACCGTCCCGCCCCAGATTGTTGAAATATTTTAATTAAAAAAAAAACATGATTGTAAATGTGCTAGTGTTGACATCTGCACAACTTACAACCACTAACTTGTAAATTATCACGTAAACGAAATCATTAACACCAGAATCACAAAGAACATCGCAAATAATTCAGTACTTGTGACCTAATTATATCGTAGTCTGATCTACCTTTGAGTGCAACATCCTCCACCTTGTGTTTTCATGTTAATGCTCATGTTGTTGACTCTAATTTATTTATCGTCTTGTTCTTAATCTGTGTACTGCATTTCTTTAATGTTGAGATTGTGGCTGTCTTCGGTCGGTGGTGGTTGTGTTGAATTCCACAGGAGTAGTGATGCCATCCTGAGGTGAAAGAAGTCGCACGGGTTATCCTAAAAGGAAGCGCGATCATAATCAGTATGGGCTCGTAAGGTTTTATCTCTTTAATGCTAATGTTTCCTGAGTAAATACTGACTGCAGCAGAGTGGTTAGTGTGTAAGCCATTGAGCTTAGGCAACTCAGGAGAAGGGCCTGTAAACGAAGCCGATCATGGCTGCACTCAGCATGCTTCAGTGTTTATCTTTCGCCCTCCCCCGGCCCATATTGCCATTACGAGACCGCTTGCAGTCTGCTGTCAGAAGCAGGAAGGCAGAAGGCCACAGGCCTCCTCTCACATCTGCCATGTTTGAATGAGATTTGAGATTTGACAGCAAGCTGAAGCTGGTACTGTGTAAAGCGGGGTGGGCAATTTTTTCCATGGGGCCACATGAGAAACAGAAAATTTTGTGGAGGGCCGGACCATAAGGCTGAACTAAATTCTGCATAATATTAATTGTATTTCTTTATATAAAGCAATAAATAACATTGTTTTTACAAGCTGCTAAGACTGGTAAGAGTATGGAAGAAACGAGGTTGCCTTACAAAAAATGTCATTTATTCAATCAAATTTCCCAAAACAATGGTTAACAAAAGGTGAACGTTTATACTTTTTTTTTTCAGTCACATTCACCCCAAAACACAATAAAGACATCACACTATTGTCTTTCTACTCCAAACATCAAGCAAGATACATCATATTATAATAACGATGCCCACATTTGTAGTCTAATCACCTCATTTGGTGTTTTTCAGTTTTTTATTTGTTCAGTGAGAGAAATCTCGTCTCTGCTGGTCTTTAACGAGTGCATCAGAGTCAGGTTGAATGTCTGAGGTGGAGATGTGAAGCACAGCTGACAGATGATCATCAGTCGATTCGGTGTAGGAATCAGATCTACAGATCGGCTCGGGCTCCGGCGCCTGCTGGTGACGTCACACTGTGATTGGCTGGACCGTTTGAAGGATGACGTACAAGTTTGTGGTTGGTCTGGACAAATTACGGAAGTAGTTATCGCAGGATTAGGTTTCGTGGAATTTTATGTCATGTTCATGTCGCGCGCATTGCGTTTTTGTTGAACACAACTTCAAAATAAAAGCAATGCACATTCAGTCCATGCATGAGGTAAAATTAGAAAATACGTTTATTTTGTAATTTCTAATTAATCTTACGCGGGCCGGTCAGAATGAACCAAAGGGCTGGATGCGGCCCGCGGGCCAGAAAATGCCCAGGTCTGGTGTAAACACTTTTTGGAAAACATTTATGAAGGGCGGGCGGCACGGTGGTGTAGTGGTTAGCGCTGTCACCTCACAGCAAGAAGGTCCGGGTTTGAGTCCCGTGGCCGGCGAGGGCCTTTCTGTGTGGAGTTTGCATGTTCTCCCCGTGTCCGCGTGGGTTTCCTCCGGGTGCTCCGGTTTCCCCCACAGTCCAAAGACATGCAGGTTAGGTTAACTGGTGACTCTAAATTGACCGTAGGTGTGAATGTGAGTGTGAATGGTTGTCTGTGTCTATGTGTCAGCCCTGTGATGACCTGGCGACTTGTCCAGGGTGTACCCCGCCTTTCGCCCGTAGTCAGCTGGGATAGGCTCCAGCTTGCCTGCGACCCTGTAGAAGGATAAAGCGGCTAGAGATGATATGAGATTTATGAAGGGCATTTTGGAGATGGCTTCTCGCACTGAGCATCAAGGTTTAAGACCCCTTTTTTTTTTTTTTCCTACTGCAGAATCTGTGTGCAAACTAAGGTTTCTGTACAAGAAAGCTTGTGTATGACAAAGTAATGAAAACTCTGTCCATTTTATCAATCTTTGAGTAAACGTGTGAATGTTTTTGTAGGGCAAAAATAAATTTTTTTTTTTGCGTTAATGTCTTGAAAGAAGGCAAACGAAGAAATCTATAAATTGAGATGTATATAAAATAAGCCCTTAAGTTAGGACAAAAAAAAAAAGGTGTCTTTTTATTAAGTAAGGCTGAGTCTATGGACGCTGACGCACTGCGCTGGCTGAGCTGCATTACTGGAAAATTTAGTGCACTCTGTGCTTTACGTGAGTACTTTTGCTGTATTTATTTCTTTATGAATTTATTTTTAATAATTTCACTTTGTCTGGGCCATAGTTTGATTTACAGCCCAAAATCAGGAAAAAGTTGGAACAGTATGGAAAATGCAAATTAAAAAAAAAACAAACTTTTTTTTTTCCTAAATGTACTTTGATTTGTATTTCATTATAGACTGAATGATCCTGAGATTTCATATTTTGTCTGGCCAACTTCATTTCATTTGTTAATTAATACATCCATCCCTGCCTTTCAGGCCTGTAACACATTCCAAAAAACAAAACTTGGAACAGGGGCTGTTTAGGGCTAATAATGAGGTAAAACAATTAAATAAGTTGCCAGGCAAAACAAACCTCACCCGGTAGCACTTATGAATATGAAGGAAGATATCGTGGAAAAAAAAAAAGGTACCCTATGGGTACATGTGGCTACTGCTTATAAATAAAATAGTTTTCTGATACCATGTCCATATAGCATGAGGCAGTAGCCACAAAAATGAAGTGTAATCCAAAAATGAAGAATTGAAAAATCACAGAAGTAAAATATATCAAGTGTCTGTACTTTATATTATTCTACTCTTACCTCTTACAGTTTTCAAAATTGAAACCTCCGAACCGAGGCTGACATGCACACGCTGTCACCATGACCAAAACTCTTATTTCCTGGAAATGGCCCAGCGCTAGAGCTCAGTGGAACACGCTTTCCCTCTGTAATAAGCATAAACATATCTGAAAGCGATTTTCTTTAGTCTAGTCCATTTATTTATAATAAGAAATCAATAGAGCGGGGAAGTTATCAGCGGGGTTTAAAAATGGTCGTGGCCAAAACCCCTTTCTTTGTGTATGTAAATGACCCAAGAGACCATCCAATGACAGCACAGTGTATGCAAATGAGGCAGGTAGTGAGCCAATCAGCGTGTCTGTGGGAGGAGTCTTTCTGAGGCAGACCGCAGGAGTGCTGAGTTCAGTGGGGGAGGTTTAACCTTTTTGGTGACCTTGAAAAGAAAGAAACCTTTATTCGTTACATGCACACTTCCCATTTGAAGCAGTGAACACACACACACTCACTCACTCAGAGCAGTGGGCAGCCACACCAGAGCGCCTGGGGAGCAGTCAGGGGTTCGGTACCTTGCTCAAGGGCACCTCAGCCCAAGGCTGCCCCATGTCAACCTAACTGCATGTCTTTGGACTGTGGGGGAAACCGGAGCACCCGGAGGAAACCCACGCGGACACGGGGAGAACATGTAAACTCCACACAGAAAGGCCCTCGCCGGCCGCTGGGTTCGAACCCAGAACCTTCTTGCTGTGAGGCGACAGTGCTAATCACCACACCACCGTCCGGATGACCCTCAAAATGTTGGAGGTTCTATTTGAGACCAGTGCCCATCTATCCTGAAAGTTTCATGAAGATTGATCCAGCCATTTTCCCATAATATCGTTAATTAAAAAAAAAAAAAATACCCAAACCCCACTGAAAACAATACCTCGCCCCCTGGTGGACTCTGTCCCGGGCGAAGTGGTAAGGTGGTTTGAAACAGGTGATTGTAATTTTGTTTTTGTACAAAATCAGTATCCAAGAAAGGCCTAGTCTTTGAGGAGCAAAGATGGGCTGAGGATCTCCAGTTTGTTATTAAATGCATGAAAAAATTGAAATGTTTTTTAAAATGATGTTCCTCAAAGAAAGACAGAGAGATTTGGATAGTTCACCCTCTACGGTGCATAATATCATTAAACGATTCAAGGAATCTGGAGGAAATTCGATGCTGCAAGGGCACAAGCCTAAGCTGAACACCCATGATCTCCGATTCCTCAGACGGCACTGCATCAAGTACCGTCATTCATCTATAGCTGATATAACCACATGGGCTCAGGATTGCTTTGGCAAACTTTTATCAAACACTACAATACTGAGCTACATCCACAAACGCCAGTTAAAACTTTACTGTGCAGAAAGAAAGCCTTGTGTTAACTGTGTCCAAAGGACCATCCAGACTGTTCCCAGTCCAAAATCCAGGGTCTGTCATGGTATGGAGTTGTGTCAATGCCAGGGCTTTGAACCGGTTCAAGGAACGAAAACGAAAACCGGGAACTTTTTCTATTTCACATGGAACAGAAACGAAACCAGAAACTTTATTATTTTTTATGTTCCGGAACAGAAACGCTTATTAAAAATAATGGTAACCGGTTAATACCGGTTTTTATTTCGTTCCTCAAAGTTTCTGTAGCCTACAAATAGTCATTCTTCTCCTGCGCAAGTTTCTATGACCCGCTGGGGTTCACTTCCTGTGTGACGTTCGCTGATTGAATGGAGAGAGCGGGAAGGTGGACTGCTAGTGAGTAAATGCATTACTGAGTGTCTGAGCAAAGAAGAGCCTGAACATTGCAACCTCCCTATTGGCTGTTTGTAAAAATGTATCAGTTGTTGCCCTTCCCACGGGAATCATCGCGGGCTCGAGAGACGAGACCTGACGAGTTAGTTCGTTGGTAGCAGAACAAAATGTCTGGATACAAATCAGGTTTTCAGAAAAGGAAAGAAAATAAACGGAGGGTCGAAAATACAAAAAAGGAGGCAGAAAATGCAAAACGAGTTTTAAGGTAGGACAAATGGTTAGTTTTCTGAGGCAGCCCGCCGTGGCTGCCTGCAGGCTTATTTATTATAGCCCATTTAGTTAAAATAGTTTATATAAAATGTTTATAGTTATGTGATGGTTGTCCTGATTTAGACTGTTTTTTTTGGGGGGGGGGTTGCGCGATGTTGCACCCGGGTCCAGATTAGGGCAGAACCGGCCCTGGCTACATTTCAGGTGTAGTTTGTTTTATGTATGTATGTACTTGCATAGATGTGTACTTGGTCTTCCAATATGGCGCCTAACAAAATCTCGCGGCGCGGTGACGTCATGCGGTAGCCCTGTATAGGGCCTGACTAGCCTTTGGTAACACACTAAACGAATTATCTTTCATTTTTGGCACTTTTTCTGTTTGTGTAGATGGGAAGACATACTGAGAATCCAAATCACCAACATTTGAAATAATAATTGTTTTGAATTATTTCTTGTCTTATTTAATGAAGGTTGTAATAGAATTAGCCTACATTTGGCTTAAGCTGGATGAGACAGAGACATAATTTTATAGCCATTTGTTAAACCGCTAACAGGGAACGTAATTAACCGTTCCGGGAACGAAATTTTTTTGTTCTAACCGGTTCGGGAACGTCTATTTAATGGTGGAACCCAAAACCGGAAACGTTAAAATTCCGTTTCTGTTCGGAACGAACCAATAGGAAAAAAATTCCGGTTCAAAGCCCTGGTCAATGCCCTTGGCAAAGGTAACTTGCACTTCTGTGGTGGCAGCATTAATGCAGAAAAGTACACTGAGATTTTGGAGCAACATATGCTGCCTTCAAGACGACATCTTTTCCAGAGAGATTTCAGTGCAGAATGTCAAATGCAAAAGCACATTCTGCACACATTACAAAGGCGTGGCTGTGGAAGAAGAGGGTGCCTGTCCACTCTGTCCTTAATAGAGAATGTGTGGTGAATTTTGAAACAGAAAATATGACCACGATGACCCTGTACTTTTACACACCCTTGAGATCTGTTTGCAGGAAGAATGGGACGAAATATCACCTGAAACACTTCATCACTTGGTGTCTTCAGTCCCGTCTTTTAAGTGTTATGAAAAGGAATGGCAACATTATAAAGTGGTAAATGCTTTACCGTCCCAACTTTTTTTGTTCAAGAATCAAAATTTATATAATAATTTTGTAATGTGCCGTTGTATTGTTTTGATCAAGTCATTAGTTTTTTGTTACGGACATGTAAAAGTTTTTTCCTTTACCTGACATGTTTCGACGGTGTAACTTCCGTCTTCATCAGAGGGTCACCCGGATGTTGGTGTGTGACGTGCTGATGTTACGGAGGTGTGCCCTCCCTGTCAATATTGACAGGTCGGTCACACCTCCCGCTGTCAGTGTTGCCCCCTCAGGACGGCGCTCCAGGTGTGGGAGAGCATGTATGCCCCCTCATCCCTGTTTATTGTTCTTGGGCTACGCTTTCTGATTTCTATTGACTCCTTAATCCAACGATGGTATCTGTTGTTTTCTTGTATGATTTGAGCATTGTCCCAGTCCATTATATGATAATCATAACCGATCCCACAGAACGCGCAACAGAAGAACAACACATATGGCAAGCTTTGATCACATCAATATCCACCATGGGCCATACACAAAGGCGCACGACAAGTGAAAACAAAAGAAGACACAGACAAAAAAAGGAAGAAAACAGGAAAGCAAAGCAGTAGTGACTCTACCGTATGTCAGAAGAGTTACAGAACGAATCCAAAGAGCCATGAAAAAACACAATATACAAACACCCGTGAAACCACACACCAAACTACGACAGCTACTAGTTCACCCTAAGGACAAAATCGACCAACTCAATAAATGCAATGTTGTATGAAATACCATGCCAGTCATGCAATAAAACTTACATTGGGGAGACAGGAAGGAGCTTTAGTACATGAAAAAAGGAACATAAAAAGGAATGTGAAAAAGAAACGGAACAGACAAGAGCAAAAAAAAGATAAAGCCACGCAAGAGAACCTCAAATCAGTAATAACGGACCACTGCAGAAGGGAAAAACATATAATGGACTGGGACAATGCTCAGATCATACAACAAGAAAACAACAGATACCATTGTTGGATTAACCCATTGACGCCTGAAACGCCTGCAAAAAAAACGTCTGCAAATGCCTAAGCCAGTTTTTAGAAAAGGTCCCCATCTGCCTGAGGGTTTTCTGAAATAAAAATAATTAATTGAAAACGCCTATGAAAAATTCAATATCTCAGCCTCTGAAGCACATAAAGACATGAAATAAGTTGCATTTAAAAGATAAAATTCTCTGCTTTTATTGGATCATGCTCATTCAGCATTAACACGAACACATTTTTATAAAAAAAAAAAAATCTGGCATGCATCTTGAAAATAATGACAAATCAACAATGCTGCGTAATGCAGGAACCAGCATTTGGGGCAATGTTGCGTTATGCAACAACCGGCGCTAGGGGCAATGTTGCGCGACGCAGCATCCGGCGTCAATGGGTTAAGGAGTCAATAGAAATCAGAAAGCGTAGCCCAAGAACAATAAACAGGGATGAGGGGGCATACATGCTCTTCCACACCTGGAGCGCTGTCCTGAGGGGGCAACACTGACAGCGGGAGGTGTGACCGACCTGTCAATATTGACAGGGAGGGCACACCTCCGTAACATCAGCACGTCACACACCAACATCCGGGTGACCCTCTGATGAAGACGGAAGTTACACCGTCGAAACATGTCAGGTAAAGGAAAAAACTTTTACATGTCTGTAACAAAAAAATAATGACTTGATTTAATAAGAAGACATAATACGGCACTGTTCAGGTGGCACGGTGGTGTAGTGGTTAGCGCTGTCGCCTCACAGCAAGAAGGTCCGGGTTCGAGCCCCGTGGCCGGCGAGGGCCTTTCTGTGTGCGGAGTTTGCATGTTCTCCCCGTGTCCGCGTGGGTTTCCTCCGGGTGCTCCGGTTTCCCCCACAGTCCAAAGACATGCAGGTTAGGTTAACTGGTGACTCTAAATTGACCGTAGGTGTGAGTGTGAGTGTGAATGGTTGTCTGTGTCTATGTGTCAGCCCTGTGATGACCTGGCGACTTGTCCAGGGTGTACCCCGCCTTTCGCCCGTAGTCAGCTGGGATAGGCTCCAGCTTGCCTGCGACCCTGTAGAACAGGATAAAGCGGCTACAGATAATGAGATGAGATGAGACATAATGAACGTGACCATGTATTGTTTTGAGTATAATCCAAGTCAAAGATTATTTGCAAAGCATTTTCAGTTTTAATTTAAATTAAAACATACCGTCCGAAGTTTTTCTGGTTTTGGGGATGCATTTCTTTAATGTAATGAATAGTAATTTTACTTTTCTGGATGTTTTCCATATCTGGTGGCTTGAACAGGGTCACTTATCATACATCATATCATATGTCTGTGTATATTCCTATCGGCTACTTTTAAAATCTTAGCGAGGTAATTCCTTGAAACTTGACGGACATCCAAACCAAGCCAAGCACAAAAACAGTCTGTGACCTTGACGGAAGCTCGGTTGCTGTTGACTGGTGCTGGCTGCGGTCATGTGTTTGGTTAGGAGTTCTCTCGGATAATGGGCGAATGCTTTTTCTCTCCTTTTCTTACAAGAAAACAAAGTAGCATGCGCTACTCATTCTTTTGAGAACTTGAGCCGGTTATTTTAACACTTTTTGAAACTGACGGTAAGATCTTGTTTAGAGATCGTGTCTGCTGAAAGGCAGCAGGTTATCAATTCCTCCCTTCATTCAGCTCTTGGAAAGCTCAAATCTCTTGCCTCATGTTACTGATTTTTTATTTTTTTGGGTCTTTTGAATCGTTTTGAGTGAGGGGTTTGATCCCAGCTCTGTAGCCAGGGATGAGTGAACATGCAGTAACAATGAGAGGCTTTGTTGCTTAGAGAGGAAGCCTGATTATCAGTGAGAGACATGAGGTCGTATTGCGTGTTGTGTTTTTTTTTTTGTTTTTTTTTTTAACTTGAACAGTTATTTTGGCAGTTTTTTTTCCATGTGGTATTTCCATTCATTCCTTCCTTCCTTTTCACTTGTACTAGCCGTATGCTTCAATCTTTTTTTTTTTTAAATCCTCCCAAATAAAAACATTAAACCATGTGTTTTGTCCCCCCCCGTTCTGAAAAGGTATTTTAAATAAATTGTCTTCTAATCCAAAATGCAGCTTAAAGCTCAACTTGTTTGTATCGGCCTACTCGGACAGAATTGTCCAGAGTTTTAATACAGAAAGACACCCCCACCCCACTGCCTTTTACAAAGCTATAGACCTTCACAGGACGTCAGGTGATTCATTGTGAACAATGAATCTTTCGAAACATAAACACACTTTTCACAGATTGTCTGGTCGCGTGCACGAGTGTGTGTTTACGGGTGGGTGGGTGGGTGTGGATCTGCTGCCCTTTTGTTTGTTGTGACCTCAGTGACTGGCCCGATGCTCTCTGTCTTAATTCAGTCACACTGGATTGTGCTAGCAGCCGTGGGTGAGGCCTGAGCGGTTAGACAGAGGTTTCACCGCTTTGTGTGTTTGTGTTTCTACATGGTTTCTCTGCAGCCAGCTGGTTTACCACTGTTTTGAATTTGTCGATCTGTCTCGTCACAGGCTGTGATTATTGTTTTCCCAGTCTTGCTGGCTGAACCACATTTGTGGCATTTAATACCGCGAATATCGTTATACAGGCTGTTTAGGGTGGGGTTGTCTCCCCCCTTACTTAGTTGAGCAGTTCTTCATATAATCAACAGTTATTCCACGAAATCAAGTCGTACATGAGCTGGTGGCCTGTAAGCCATGTACGACAAGATTGAGTGGAATAACTTTTTTTTTTAAATTTTTTAAATTCTATCCACATTCTCTGGATTTTAGGAACTCAAACACTATTTTTGGCAAATTCGATAAATAAAAACTTGATACAGAATCATTTCCGCATAGAATGTAAACAAACCACTGAAATGACAGTAGCAATTTGTAAAAAATGCTAGAATAATAAATCTTGAAAAATAAAGATGCGTTCTTGGCATGAAATACTTTTTTTTTTTTTTTTTGTATTTTTTCTTGGGGTTGTTTTTGAGTAGTGTTTATTTCATCCTCAGTTTGTTCAGCAATACGCTCGGCCATTTTTATCCTGTCCACACTAGGGATTTTGTACCGATATGATACTACTTTCGTACCGCAACACCTGTCCACACTAGCAACTATACCGGTACGGTAGTGGTATAACTATCGGTACGAAACCCACAGATGTATGGGTTTCGTACCGGTACAGTATCGGTACTGTAGCGCTTCGCTGTAGTGTGGACAGATGAAGCGGTTCTGTATTGATACAAATATAATGCGCAAGCGCAATGAACCATTCCTACTTCTTCCGGGTTATTCATACAATTCAATGCACGCGTGCTTTCCAGCTGTAAATAAAACGTCAAAATGGCTCAAAACGACCGTGGAGCTACATGGAGCAAAGACGAAGTTATGTGTTTGTTGGAGCTTTGGGGAGACGAGCGATGCCAGGAACCGTTGAGGGGTACACATCGAAATATCGACGTGTACAGACAACTGTCGAGTGATCGCCGCCGCTTCATGGACGAAGATGTGGCCGGTCGCACTCCGGAGCAGTGCCGATAGAAAATAAGTGTTGAAATACAGACTGTACATTGACAACAAAAAGCACACACGCGTTGTTTCATCCGCCATATTCTTGGAAGGAAGTTACTCGGTAACCATGGAAACATTTCACGCACGTGCATTTCAACTACCGTAAAAGAAAACCGCAAACATTTCTCGCTAGTGTGGACAGATGCACTAAACTGTACCGGTATACTTTGTATCGATACAGTTATACCACTTTCGTACCGGTATAACTGTGAACACAGCTTTAGTTTTCTCTACTCACGGTACATGAGCTGATAGCCTTGTAGTAGAGTAGCCATTCAGAGCACACAATTGCTCATATCCAGTGAATGTGGCTAGCAGGCCTAGAAATTCATATATTTTTTTTCACCAGCCAGCCGGACTAGTTACCTTCTAAAGTAACTCGCCAAACAGAAAATCAACTCACCAAAATTTGTTCATGTATGAATTTTACTTGTCAAAAATAACACAAAAGAGAGTCGTTACCATTGTTCATGACTAATGTGCATTTATTTCAAGACCCGAGTATTTTGATACTGTTGTTAAATACATAAATGAGAACAACACAGAGCACCATAATATAATATCAACAAATAATAATATATCGGAAAACTTGGCAACTTGGTGTATGAGTATTGAAAACAAATATACTTACTATCATGACTATCGCACCCAAAATATGTCCAACATGCTTTCTGTATTTAACCATTTATGAGAGAGAAAGCATTAGGAGCTTCATATTGACTAGGAATCAACTTGAAAAAAATTAATTATTCCATAAAAATCGTATCGCAGCCAAGGCCTACCCTGCTCCCACGTTTGCTTATAAGTCCTTTGTCGTTTCTCCTTCTCGTACGCTTTATCGGCGGCCTTTTTCTCCTCTTCAGACCGAGGTCGCTTTGTCCCCGTCTCTGGCGGTTTCTGTACACCTCTCAGAAAATTCCACATCGCAACGTAGTTTTGGCAGATGTAGATGTAAACGACAACAAAAACATGTGTTTAAATGGGCGATAATGTGGCCACTTCTACTGAATTTGATAACGTGATTACCGCGATATTCAGCGAGATGCGTTTATATGCATGCGCAGTAGTGGAAAAAAACCGACAGCCTGATTCGTACACGATACATATGATTCGGAATTCTTCGGTATTTTCCGTCCTGCCGATAAACACATCGATTAACACAGACACGGCACACGCTTAATATGTGGCGGCTTTAGTTGACGGTGTGTCTGAATCTTCGCTTCATATTTTTTATATATATATAATTTTTATTTTCAACTAGCCAGCCAGGCTGGCTAGTGACAGGCATTACCCGCAAAATGACAAATTAAGTCGCCTTGGGCGACCAGACCACCGCGAATTTCAAGCTGTGGATAGAATAATAATAATCTCATCTCATTATCTCTAGCCGCTTTATCCTTCTACAGGGTCGCAGGCAAGCTGGAGCCTATCCCAGCTGACTACGGGCGAAAGGCGGGGTACACCCTGGACAAGTCACCAGGTCATCACAGGGCTGACACATAGACACAGACAACCATTCACACTCACATTCACACCTACGGTCAATTTAGAGTCACCAGTTAACCTAACCTGCATGTCTTTGGACTGTGGGGGAAAACGGAGCACCCGGAGGAAACCCACGCGGACACGGGGAGAACATGCAAACTCCGCACAGAAAGGCCCTCACCGGCCCCGGGGCTCGAACCCGGACCTTCTTGCTGTGAGGCGACAGCGCTAACCACTACACCACCGTGCTGCCAATAATAATAATAATAGAATTACAAAAAAAAAAAAAACAATGACATCACACCTCGGCTGTTGTGTGTAGTGCAGCAGGTGGTGGGATTCAAACCGAGTAGTGTGTTGTACTTACAGTATGGAGGTGTGTTGCATCACTTTGACGCTCATTACATTTAGCCCCCCCCCGGTTGAAATCTGTTTACTCAAAACTCGGAAAACAGGAGTTTGGCCTTCTTTGACATGAGCAGGGTGGGGACCAATCACTAGCCTGGGTCCCTGGAATAAACGTGCATATTTGTTTGAGAGTGCTAATTATATGCAGAAGTAGTATTTTGGTGAGTGCAGGAACTGTGACCAACTACGAATAATTATCTTGGCCCTTGCTTGTTTAGGATGCTGTCCACATCCATCAGGAGTGCAGGCGATTTGCTAAAACTGGCACAGCTTGTGCATTAGGACTGAGAATGGAACCTGATGTCTGTATGGAAATACAGATGACATAAATTTTGCATAACTGTTTCAAATGATTTTGATTATACAGCCCATCCAGAGCATTTCATTCAGGAATATTCCACTAACAGGTTAACAGATGTGTGAAGTCTCATGGCCTTATTTATTTATTTAAGAGGTAGGGGTGTGTGTGTGTGGTGTGCCAAGAAACAAACATGCGCAGGAAGAACGTTCGTTCCCCGGAATAAATCGGAGTAAATTGGCGCCACAGATATCTTCCACAGATAGAACAAGGAAAATTACTGCGATCTAAATGAGACCACCGTGAACACGCACAATCTCTGAAAGAATCGTGCCGTTTCATTAACATACCCCGTTGAAACCCAGTCAGAGTCCGAGAACAGAAGCAGCTGACTTCCAAGAGTGCTCCTGTATCAGGTTATCGTGAACAAAGTGCATTTCATGAGGCACTGGCTGCTTGTGCGACGCTCAGTCCAAATTGCATTTTCCGAACAAAAGCCTCTTTGAGTTTTGAGGGAGGGACTGATCTCCACCTATACCTCTCTTCAAGGTGAACTATTCATGTACGCTTGTTTATGAAAATACGCCGAGGGGCTTCTGTTTGTGGCTGCTGATGGAGTTTGAGAAAGTGCCCTTTTCCTGTTTAGAAACGAGTCTGGCTGTCACTCTGTTGCAGTCAGAAATAAAACTCAACCTGGCAGAGAAGCTTCTACAGATAGCCAAATGGGAGTGCACTATTTTTCCATAGTGGTGGTTGGAATCACACGGGGAAAGGTGCTGGGGTAAATTGGGACCTTGCTCTTGGATTACAGTGGTGCTTGAAAGTTTGTGAACCCTTTAGAATTTTCTATATTTCTGCATAAATATGACCTAAAACATCAGATTTTCCCACAAGTCCTAAAAGTAGATAAAGAGAACCCAGTTAAACAAATGAGACAAAAGTATTATACTTGGTCATTTATTCATTGAGGAAAATGATCCAATATTGCATATCTGTGAGTGGCAAAAGTATGTGAACCTTTGCTGTCAGTATCTGGTGTGACCCCCTTGTGCAGCAATAACTGCAACTAAACGTTTGCGGTAACTGTTGATCAGTCCTGCACACTGGCTTGGAGGAATTTTAGCCCGTTCCTCCGTACAGAACAGCTTCAACTCTGGGATGTTGGTGGGTTTCCTCACATGAACTGCTCGCTTCAGGTCCTTCCACAACATTTTGATTGGATTAAGGTCAGGACTTTAACTTGGCCATTTCAAAACATTAACTTTATTCTTCTTTAACCATTCTTTGGTAGAACGACTTGTGTGCTTAGGGTCGTTGTCTTGCTGCATGACCCACCTTCTCTTGAGATTCAGTTCATGGACCGATGTCCTGACATTTTCCTTTAGAATTCATTGGTATAATTCAGAATTCATTGTTCCATTAATGATGGCAAGCCGTCCTGGCCCAGATGCAGCAAAACAGGCCCAAACCATGATCCTACAATCACCATGTTTCACAGATGGGATAAGGTTCTTATGCTGGAATGCAGTGTTTTTCTTTTCTTTTTCATGCCGCTTTTTGTTTAAAGCAAAAAGTTCTATTTTGGTCTCATCCGTCCACAAAACATTTTTCCAATAGCCTTCGGGCTTGTCCATGTGATCTTTAGCAAACTGCAGACGAGCAGCAATGTTCTTTTTGGAGAGCAGTGGCTTTCTCCTTGCAACCCTGCCATGCACACCATTGTTCAGTGTTCTCCTGATGGTGGACTCATGAACATTAACGTTAGCCAATGTGAGAGAGGCCTTCAGTTGCTTAGAAGTTACCCTGGGGTCCTTTGTGACCTCGCCAACTATTACACGCCTTGCTCTTGGAGTGATCTTTGTTGGTCGACCACTCCTGGGGAAGGTAACAATGGTCTTGAATTTCCTCCATTTGTACACAATCTGTCTGACTGTGGATTGGTGGAGTCCAAACTCTTTAGAGATGGTTTTGTCACCTTTTCCAGCCTAATGAGCATCAACAATGCTTTTTCTGAGGTCCTCAGAAATCTCCTTTGTTCGTGCCATGATACACTTCCACAAACATGTGTTGTGAAGATCAGACTTTGATAGATCCCTGTTCTTTAAATAAAACAGGGTGCCCACTCACACCTGATTGTCATCCCATTGATTGAAAACACCGGATTCTCATTTCACCTTCAAATTAACCGCTAATCCTAGAGGTTCACATACTTTTGCCACTCACAGATATGTAATATTGAATCATTTTCCTCAAATAAATGACCCAAGTATCATATTTTTGTCTCATTTGTTTAACTGGGGTCTCTTTATCTACTTTTCGGACTTGTGTGAAAATCCAATGATGTTTTAGGTCATATTTCTGCATAAATATAGAAAATTCTAACTTTCAAGCATCCCTGTAGATGAGTTGTCAGTTCTTGCAGAGAGGCATGAGGCATGATGAAACATCTCTGAGCAAGAAAATCAAACTTGGTTGTCTGGAAGAGCCAGGACTATTATTGGACTTATTTTTATTTTTTTTGGCTGAAGTATGAAAAAATGAGATTTTTGAGATTTGTGATATTGATTTTACCAATAGCCCAAATAAAGTTACGAAAGCAAGTAGGTTTGGGGAGTAATATTGCCAGATGTGCAGTCGGGAACTGCTTGCTGGCGGTGGCATTTGCTGAATGGTGGATATTTAGGTGATGTACAGTTAAATAAATAAAACCCATAATTTTTTATTTTTTGAGAATCTTTTTACAAATCGGTTGCAGACTGTCCACAGGGTTGACATTTCCACTGTTGATCTGCTACTCAAATTGTTTTAATATGTCTGAGCACTGACTGGTGCAGGAAAGGGGGGGGGGGATGAGTACCAACAACCCCCCCCCCCCCCCAAATATTTCAGTGGCATCACTAATAGAACTATATGTATATCATTATGACTGGTCTCGAAACCCATCGGGGTCATGGGGCACTGCACTGAGGAGCGGTACACCAGTGGACTCCGCCTCTTACGGCTGTTAGTGAGGGTCTGGGTAGCTTCAAAAGTCATTTCAGTCCAGTCAGTGAAATCTGTCCATCTCTTCCTCTGCCTTCCCTGCTGTCATTTTTCCTTTGACGGTCCCCTGAAGGATTGATGGCCCATTTGATCTTGTTACCTGGCCGAACCAGCATAGTCAGTCATTCATCCATCCGTTTGTGTGTTCTCTCTCTTTTTTATATATATATATATATATATATATATATATATATATATATATATATATATATATATATATATTTCTCTGACTGAAAGAAAATACGCCCCACAAATGTAGATGGGAACACATGAATGGGGAGTGGCTTTCAGGAAGTGTCTGTTAATACTGGAGAGTTCAAAATACCTGCGCAATTCGTTACAGATTCATGTCCATTACCTCATCTCCTGTTTTTATTGCAAAATGTATACACAAGATCTGACCTTACACACAAACACGTTTTCATACTAGTTTGTTCAACTTGCTGTGGGTTATAATCAGGCCTGGAATTTCGTCATTTTAGGGGCAGGGCCACTTGGCCTTTTGTGCTGTCAATTTTTTGAGGGCACGAAGGCCAAAAGCCAGGGCACCAAGGCCATAAAATAAGACCATGATTTTAAGTTCACGTCTGTAATGAATTTAATTTAAGGACTAATGAGTCTTCTGAGGAAGATTGGAGTCTCAGTCGAAACTATCAAGCAGGTAAAGAAACATCTCCTACACTATTATGTCTGAATATAAGAAAATATTGAACACATCTAAACTTATCAATCCATCACTCACTTCAAAAATTGTAAAACTTATTAAACCTATATCCTCCCGTAATTTTTGTTCAGTTGACACCGAATGTGCAAGAGCATCTTCAGACTGTACTACTACGCAGATTTTTGATGAATCAAAATTGACCCTGGAGTACATCAAAATGTGTGACCGTAAATGGAACATATACTAGAATGTATATGAAAATGAATTAAAGTAAATGTTAATGTTGTAATGACGCCAAAAACAACGAGAGAATCTCTTGCAATGGTGATCTTGTCAAGATGTCAGCAGTTACACTTCGGTTAAACAGCAAAAAGAAACATACAATACTAGTAACAAAACAATGCTAACTGCATAGATTAAAAAAGTGGCTATGAACAGACAACAGCACATATCACATGTCATATTACGGCAGGAACAAGCAGTAGTAACATCCATGACCTTGCGCTTAAAGCTCGACAAAGGAAAAACTTGACAGCAAGCTAATTAGCATTTGTTACTGGCTACAGTCGGTACTCAGCACCTTAAAAGTGGGTCAACGTTGTAACGACATAACGTTACTGTACTGTACAAGCATTGCTTATTTAACGGTAACAAACTTAAGCCCTATATGTTGAAATTCCTATCTTATTCATTCGTTAATTATCACACAGTCTTACCTCAGTCAACTTCTTCCCTCCTTCTGTGAAAATTCAACGTCTCAGACGCGGACACAAGTGGGCGGGGGATGCGTTTGATTAAGTCTCTGGTGTCATTATAGCATGTTGGAGCGGTTCATGCCAAGCTCAAGTCCGATCCACCACTGAGTTGCCCAATAAGAATCCAGAATGTCATCAAAAGATGCATGCATGCATCCATCCATCCCAATAGACTCAGGTGATGTTAAAGCCTATTGGTAGTCACGAAGCAGACTACAAAACCGCAGGGCATCAAGGCCACTGTGGCCGTACGGCAGAGATATATATATATTTTTTTCCAAGGGCACAAGGCCAAATTGAGAGGGCACGAGGAATTCCTGCCCTGGTTATAATTATCCCCCGCTCAAACGAAGTTTTGCAGGGGAAACAGGTTCTGTCCATCCTGTCATGTTTTTCTTTCCGGGCCGTATTTTTAAAACTACTGAAGATCTCTTTGTGAAACGTTGTATACATATCAAGCAACATGTAAACTAGTGCCTTTTGCGATTTTGGATTTTTGAAAAATTTTTCAAATTTTTACCTAGAAAATAGATTTTGATTTAGTTTCTAAGAGCAATGTTTGTTTCCGGAGCATATATCCAAAACTGTTCATGATCTGGATTTGAAACTTGGTAGACATGTTAACAAGGTGATATAGATGTGCCTTTTCATACTAAGAAATTTGAGAAATTAATTTTTCACATTTCCATGGAAACAATTTCAGACTTGGTCTCTCAGGTTAGTCTTGGGGGTACAGTAGGTTTTGTTTCCGGAGCAGAACTTGAAAACTGAGTGCTATGGTCTTTGAAAGTTGGTATACGTGTTGAGTAAGTAATGTGTATATGTGCCTTTTGATACTAAGAAATGTGAAAGATTTTAATTTTTAGCTCACCTGGACCAAAGGTCCGGTGGGTTTATGCCATGGGCTGCTGAGGTCAGTGTAAAGAGGTAGGGTTGGTTTCCTGCAGCAGAACTTGGAAAATGTGACAAATAATATCTTGAAACTTGGTATATAGGGTGGGGGATATAGCTGACTGTTTTGTTTTCTTATTATAAATCTGTGTTCCTCATCAAGAACTCCTCATCCACAGCACTGTTCTGTTTGGTCTGAATTCAGAAATGTTGTTTTTGTTCCACTAGACTGGATTTATGATCCTCTCTGATGTATTACGGAACTTGTAAGCCAATCATGCTCAGGCAGTCGTTCACCCCTGTTTCTTCCTGCTCACAAATCTTTCAAAAAGCAAATAAACTGCACGTTTACCTCCAACATGAAGCCAAATTAATGCTATTGATGTTTTAACTTGTTTCGGACCTTATAGCTGAGGATAAAGCAAAAGTCAAGTCAAGATGGCAGTCCGATTTGAAGAAATGGTCATTAGTCAGACCTTGTTCCAACATGTTTACAGGCCAAAAAAATCTTAACACCAGCACGTTCAGTACTTATCTGACAGTTCCTTGGAGTCTAAACAGTAAGAAATGACCTCTAACCAGACACTTCTTCAATTCGAGTTTGAACCACAGTCATACGGATATGTACCATCTCTAAATGTGCACGTCAGTCCAGGAAAGCTGATCAAACTTGAAGTCATTTGCATAATAATAATGCAGTTCCAGTATTATTGAGAAACTCTATTAATTACTTAAGACGAAATTCTTCAGCCCTGGATGAGTTTTGCGTGCACGGTCAGAAATAGGGGTACAGTAGGAGTCCATTTCTGTCCCCCAAGGTACAGTCTACACTAAAATGCCTCCTAGGGCCCATTATTGGACCTTTTAAGGTAACTGTGTGTACCTTTTTAGGGCCAAAAAGGTACATGTATGTTCCCAAGCAGTATATAAAGGGTACAAATGAGTACCTTAAAAGGTACTGCTTCAGTGATGACCCCTGAAAGTACAATAAGGGTTGTTTTACAATCAGGGTACGCAAGCTAAAAATCACATATAACACTTATTATCTTCAATATCAAAAGGCTTGACTAAATAAACTTGGTTGTTTATTGTAGCCCTGTGATAGCTCTATTTACCATGCAAAAAACATTTGGTGATAACGTTATTTTTGGTGAATGTATGGCAATATATGTCATATTTAGCAAAATTACTCGTGTCATTTAGAAAAAGTGCTTTTTGACCACAGGTAGCTCCAAAAGGGATGCACTTAAGTTAAATCATTCTTTATACCATAAAACAAATATTTGGTTCCATATCATTGGAAACATAGTTAAGTTTTAATGTTGAATGCCAGTAAGTTTTCAGACTATTTTGATCAAATTAGTATATAATTGTGTCAAAAAAAAAAGTCCTCTCCGAGACAGCTAATTTTTCAATATAAAATAACATATCTAAAATGATTATTTTCATCCTAAAATGTGGTCAAGATATTGGGACATAAATATTAGAGACAACTAACACAAAGCTTACAGCCTTGTATTTAAAAGCACTATGGAAGTAGTGGATTCTGAATTGTCAAAAAAAAAAAATGTCCTCTGCGAGAATCACTTCATTTGTTTCTCCCAGCCCTGCTTAAAGCTACACTTCATCTTGTTATAATAAACTATTACACATGCCTATCTGTTCTTTAACTTGTCCTTCACTTAACTGGTACAAGAACCAGTTTGAATCAATTTGAATTTTGGACCCCTGTGACACAAACTTTGTCCCCTGATTGTAAAACAACCCATAACGTACTTTATTTTCGGAGTGTGTGGGGAGGTAAGTTAAGATAATTGTTACTAGAATATCCCTGGGATTTTAGTCCTGTACAAATCCAGGTTTGTTACGTATGTGCGTGCACAGGTCTGGAAAGATAATGGCATATTTTTTACCATCTTTAATAGGACTTAGTTATAAGAACCAGAAGGTAAAATGCATCCTATCCAAACTGACATGCTGGTGAAATTATATTCTCTGTTGTGGGGGAAGTGTACGACACTCCAGGCGTGCGTTCTTCTCCCACCAAAACCAAAACAAACCCGCGTAATGGCAGAGTTTAATAGTATTTCTGAGTGAAACAGAAGATTTGGACAGGCATCTGAGCAGTCATTTTAATCATGGTCCATGTTTTATTATTCTGAGCTTAAAGTGAGCTTGTTGGAGTTTAATTGTTCGGACAGCTTTAAACAAAATCTGTCTGGAATTTCTGTCCATGTTTTTGCTTCATTAATCTCACTTCAGTCCTCTTGCATTTTTGTTTATGTAAGTAATGCAGCAAATGGGTTTTGTTTCCCTTTTTTTTTTTTTTCCCCCCCTCTATTCTGTGAAGTGTTTAGGTTGATTTTTAAGAAGAGAAATGTTCATGTTTATGAGTGCATATATATATATATATATATATATATATCTCGTGGGGGGGTCAGAAGTGTGGGAAATGAGGAATTTTAAGCAGACGGTCACTGGACAGACAAGTCTGAAATGTTGTCTGTCCGTCCAAATTCCAGCCTGTCCAGAGCAACGTGGCCAGGGCTCCAGAGCCTGCCTTAGGGCCCCAGAAGCTGAAGGGCTTTAGATGCCTGGAGATGGCTTCTCAGCTATTTCCAGGCACTTTTTTTTTTGTGTGTGTGTGATCTTCAAAGGCCAAATTATCCTATACATTGAATATAATTTCCAAGAAAATGTCAGATTCAAGAAAAACACACTTAAAGTTCTACCCAAGAAAACAGTCGCTCATACAGGTCAGTTCCATGTCTAGAAAAAAGTATGAGGGGTAAGGATGTTCCAATCGGTTACAACTTACTGGCAGTCACATACAGGTACGATAAGACCTCATGGAATGTTGTCTATAATGGCTATTTTTATACTATGTTTATAATAAGTCTGTAATAAATTTAGTAATTAACAATACAACTATTCTTACATGAGCGTTTAAATTTTGAAGACGAGATTCCAAGTATTTGTAACAAAATGACTCAAAACTAGACATGGTGATATCATTTGGCATTCAGACTCAAATCTGCTGGACTAGAACTTTTAGAAAATAGAAGAAAACACCGTGAAAGAGAAACCAATCGAAACCGAAAGAGTGAAAGTGATTTCACATGGTAACGGCATGATGGTCTTTTATGAACGCGTACAGTAAGTGTGTGCTCAGTGCCCTGACTCCGGTGTGACTGAGTAAGGGGACTAGTTTTATGCTTCATCTCGTTTAGGTAATTTTAAAAAATATATATATATTATTTGGCAGCAGGTATAAAGGAAAGTATAAAGTTTGTCAATATGCTTATCATGCTTGTATGATTTTAAAAACTCAGAAGTTATTTATCTAAACACATGACCTACTCATTCTAAACCTGCCGAGCTTCACCAGGGAAGCTCACGACCCCAGAGGGTTAAAATACGATGGGGGACCCTGTCAGGGTCCAAAATGTCTGTCTTATCTATCCCCTTGCACTGATGTCACATTTACACTCGCAACCGCCGCTACCCTATACCTGGGGGACAAGCAAACTTTGTTCACATACTGAAGCCAAGCGAAGATGTCCGGTGTCGGTTGCTGTTGTCCAAAGAAAACTACAGCTTAAAAAAAAAACTATACTACCTAGTGCTGTCAAAAATGTCGCGTTATTAACGCGTTAACTTGACTCAATTTTAACGGCGATAATTTTTTTTTATCGCGAGATTAACGCTCTGTGACATGATGTAGGTTTTTCATAAGCTTTTGAAACTGCCAGGAACTTGGAACAGAGACTTTGCTTAGAAAACCGATAGCAGCTAGACTGTAATGCCGCACCCCGCACAGCCAGAGTCCTCTGCCCTCCCCCGAAGAGCCACGGTGCTCGGCTTAGGTTTCGTTTTCCCATCGGCGGCTCCAGCCCCACTTTGCAGTGGCTGTGACAAGACGTGTTATGCTCTGCAATAAAAAAAAACAAAACATTGGTACAACCAGTGTTCGAACTATGCCGATATTTTCGGGGGGGTCCCTTTTTTCCCTTGGGGGGGGGGTGCTTGCGCTTGTCTCAGAGCGCGGATCTCCATCGCGCGCTCACTTCGGATATGCAAATGCTTCCCGTTACACACGATTGCTATGTCAATAAACATCATTTTGCCAATATTTTAGAGACCCCCCAACATTTCCCAAATCATGTTTTCAAGGGATCTCATGTCTGTTTCAGGGGATCTCGGATCCCCCGAGTACCCCCGTAGTTCGAACGGTGAGCAAGCCCATTCACTTTTTTATGCTGATAAGAGAATTACATGGTTTTTCATGTGACACAAATGTGCAATTAAATTGCGATCAATCGCGAGTTAACTATGACAGTCGCAACATTAACCGCGATTAAATATTTTAATCGCTTGACAGCACTAATACTACCGGATTACTTGGTTAATCTTAGTCAGAAAGAAGTGAAGGATAGATGTACGCTGAAATTAGTTTAACAACAGTTATGATCCGTACAAAATTCCTCGAAATGACTGGAGTGACAGTGCAGAGATATATATATATATATATATATATATATATGCGCGCTTTTGGGAACAGAATGTTCTGAAAGCCAAAGCATTTACTCTCAAAGGGCTCCGACCTCAACTGTGGGGTATTCCTTCTCCTCCGTGTCTCAACAACTCCAAGGACATGTAGTTAGAGCTATTTGCACTCTCCATTTATACACTGAAGCTTATTATTGCTAAAACAATATCTGACGTGTTATTTGTAAAATAACAAAATAGCTTGATCTAGACTTTCAAACAATATTGCAAAATTAAAATCTTACCTAATAGTGGATGGTACAGTAATTACAAACGCTAACAGAATCGGCACATTCCAGTTGTAGCTGTAGTCGTATAGTAACTATAATCATCTCATCTCATTATCTGTAGCCGCTTTATCCTGTTCTACAGGGTCGCAGGCAAGCTGGAGCCTATCCCAGCTGACTACGGGCGAAAGGCGGGGTACACCCTGGACAAGTCGCCAGGTCATCACAGGGCTGACACATAGACACAGACAACCATTCACATTCACACCTACGGTCAATTTAGAGTCACCAGTTAACCTAACCTGCATGTCTTTGGACTGTGGGGGAAACCGGAGCACCCGGAGGAAACCCACGCGGACATGGGGAGAACATGCAAACTCCACACAGAAAGGCCCTCGCTGGCCCCGGGGCTCGAACCCAGGACCTTCTTGCTGTGAGGCGACAGCGCTAACCACTACACCACCGTGCCGCCCCTAACTATAATCATTTATGCAATAATAATAATTTCAATAAACGGTTAATGTTCAGTTCCCTCTTCATTTATTCTCTATTCAAAAGGTACATCTGAGTCACACAGGTTGATTAGTGCGTAACGGACAGTAACAATTTTATCCAAAATAGTTTTTTTCCTGCCTTAGTCGATTTATTTCCATTTCGCATGCGTGCAGCTGTTGTAAAGTTTAGTGTGTTTTTGTGTAGAACTCGCTTGAACTGTAGGTTCATTTCTCCACTCTGGCTCCATGGGGATATTTTGCACAGGACTGGGTTCCTCTGATAACGGAAACAAAGCTCCAGCGCACTCTTTCTTTCTCTTCTTTCTAGTCTCTTCTGTTCTTTCAGGATGTATTGCGCACGCCGCTCCTTGTTCAGTTTTTTTTTACTGAGCTGTGTCCAAGTTGTTTGAAACCAGTCTGTGCTTTCCATGTCGAATAAGGAAGCAGCTTCACCTGGAAGAAAATCAAACACTTTCATGAAGAAGCTAACTCGAATGCGAGCAGAAAAAATAAAACGAGATTCTTGAGCAAGCTCTTCGATACTCACTTCCGACTTTCTATTTTTAAAATACATTTTAAATACAGTCGCAAATTTCTCTGGAGTTTTCAGGCTTGGCTTCTCTCGTCATATTCTCCTTAACCACTCATTTCTTCTTTGTTTTTTGAAGCATTTGCTTCTCTTTTGTTAACATTTTTCTTGATTGCAGAGAGACGGTAATACCTTTCATCTAATTATCTATTTGACCAACCAAAACGGCGCAAAAACGAACCATCTTGAAGACCGATTAAGCCTTGCTTACGTGAAAGACACCGTGTCTGAAATCGCTCCCTACTCACTGTATAGGGCACTATATGGTGGGGACGCCATTTTGTAGTGCTGTCCGAAACCTTAGTGAGGATTATTTACACCCTACATAGTGCACTCACAGTATCCCACAATGCATCACGAAAAGTAGTGTACAACCGATGGTGACTAACCAAAGCAATATATCCCATCATGCATTGCGGTCACGTTGAAAGAAATCAAATTAAAAGTCTCAAATTTGATTTAATAAAAGGCAGCGGCAAAGAAAAAAAAGTATTCAGCCTTGATTTGATTTAAAAGAACTCAAAGACGCAGGTACTTTTGTATTGATTAATGTGGGAAGTACACTCGGTATAATATGGATTTATCACAAAAATACATGCATGTATTTATTATTTTGGAAACCCACCAGCCGACTGACCTGGCACGTTTTAATTGTGCGATGGTAATGATGTCAATACCAGTGTGATGGACTAGCGTTTTTTTTTTTTTTTTTTCATTTTACCAATGAGCTCATTGTATAGTCCTCTATATAGTAATTCCCTATATAGGGAGGACTGAGCGATTTTGGACACAGGGACAGTGTCTGTTTGATCCCGAGGTGTAATTATCATGTGATGCGTGACGTCATGAGCAAAGGGTCTATACCTACCAGCTGATGACAGCGTCGCGTGGTGGACAGCCAGAATGCACTCTTTCCTCCTCGCTGATGAAAGGCGACTTGATCTCAGACGCTCTCGATGTCTGTCTGCTATCAGCCAATCACAGGCTGTGTTACGGTAATAATGTATTCGCCCAGTGTAACATCTCATCTCATTATCTCTAGCCGCTTTATCCTGTTCTACAGGGTCGCAGGCAAGCTGGAGCCTATCCCAGCTGACTACAGGCGAAAGGCGGGGTACACCCTGGACAAGTCGCCAGGTCATCACAGGGCTGACACATAGACACAGACAACCATTCACACCTACGGTCAATTTAGAGTCACCAGTTAACCTAACCTGCATGTCTTTGGACTGTGGGGGAAACCGGAGCACCCGGAGGAAACCCACGCAGACACGGGGAGAACATGCAAACTCCGCACAGAAAGGCCCTCGCCGGCCCCGGGGCTCGAACCCGGACCTTCTTGCTGTGAGGCGACAGCGCTAACCACTACACCACCGTGCCGCCCCAGTGTAACATTTGGAAGAAAACGAATAGATTAGACCCATATCTTTACAATTTTTCACGGGCCATCCGGTTTGATGCTTTAGAAATACAGACGGACAAATGCAAAAATTACCAGTCAATGTCCACAGGTCTGGGCTTATTTCCCCACACTGTGTATGTACTATGTAGACCATCCTAAAATGAATGAATGATTGATTATTTAAAGGAAATAATGAACAGTAATGCCATAAATCATAAGCTGACCTAAGTAAATGTGACTTCAAAGCAGATTTAAAGTGATCTAAACTAATCAGCTCTAAGCTGGCTGGGTAATGAATGTAAAGTCTATAATGAGAATATATTATGATGGTGTTGTATACTTTGAGTCTACTGATAAGCCACATAAACAGTAATAGATGACCGTATTATGCACAAATCCTGAAAACGCGCATGTCTAAATGGCATTAGTCCTCTCCGAGAGATGCCGCAGAGACAGGAAGTCCCGGCTAAAGACGCATTACAGTCAACACAAATATGTTTGAAGTAGCGGTGGTTAGAGCAGCTTTGCGCAGCTTTAAAGTGTGACTCATGGAGTAAACCCTTTTTTAAAGCTAGAAACTGAAAGTTGGCTTTTTTTTTTTTAAATAACTAAAGCACAGAGTTCATAAGTTGAAATAAGCACCCCCCCCCCCCCCAAAAAAAACAAACAAACAAAAACCTACTGTATTTTTAAAGAAATGATGTTGCCGTTCACAGAAGTGGGGGGTTAATCAGCCCATAGGATCATTTTATGAGCTGTGTTATTGCTGTTTAAACCAGGGCTTCTCATGTTTTGCAGCCAGGGACCCCTTATGGAGTAGACTTAAAAAATCCACATGGCCTGTCAGCACGGATTTATTTTATGAACCGTTCAATGTTCTGAAACATTACGAATATAGGACTGAGCAATAGGCTTGTTATTCAGATGTGAGCAATACTTTATCTATTTATTAGAGCCAGAGGAGCTTTTTATTCCCCAGCTTTCCACTTATAGAACATGCTACGTCCAAGGCTATAAGTTTTATTGTTTATTAAACTCGGAATAAATAGAAAATTTAACGAGTGTTGCCCGGCAAAACAAACCTCGCTCGGGAGCACTTATGATGAATATGAAGGAAGAGATCGCGAAAAAAAAAAAAAGATTTTGACCTTTTTGGTAACCTTGACCTTGATTTTTGACCCTGTGTGTGAGAACATACTTGGCCAATATAATAAGTTCTGATTCTTGGCTGCTTTCAGCCAATCAGAACACACCGTACTGCACGATTGTGACGTTCTTACAGCACGATGACATAGTGGCTACCACCTCTATATGAAGCAGGAGCCACACAAACCTTGACCTTTACCGGATGACCCCCAAAATGTTGGCGGTTCTATTTGAGACCGATGCCCATCTATCCTGAAAGTTTCATGAAGATTGGTCCAGCCGTCTTCCGGTAACATCATTAAGAAACAAAGAAACCCCACCGAAAACAATCCCTCGCCCCCTGGTGGACTCCGTCCCGGGCGAGGTAATAATGGTGGGTTGTGATATTTATTGCTGTAGCAAATTAATTAGAAAAAGTACCCATGTCTATGCTTCACAGACCAGCCTATGAGAACCACTAGACAAGAGTTATTTGTGAAAATCTAATCTCTGGTGGATAAAAATATTTATGTTGTAAGCTTGTATACACTGCCTGGCCAAAAAAAGTTGCTGTTTGGATATAAATGAGCAAATACTTAAGTGCCTTTGATTTGGATAATTACTGCAGTGATTTTATGGTTTCAGCTGGCAACATTTCTTTTCACCCGAACTGATGCAGTGTGAGTAGCTTCTCATTTCTTGAACAACTATGTCGGAAGACGTATCCTGTGGCTGTGGAAAAGCTGTTGCTGTATTTCAGAAGGGTCAAATTATTGGTCTGTATCAAGCAGAGGTGGACAAAGGTGGTGTTTACATTAGACCGTATCAGCGGATCATCAGATTAACATTTTTAAAACGATTCGCGTGCACACAGCAACGCCAATACACGGATACGCTAATCACATGACTAATTAGACGGCACGTCACATGATCCCAGTGCATATCGGGCATGCGCAAGTCACTCACCACTTGCAAGTGGAAGGATGGCAAGCGAACACCTTCTCCAGCAGATAAACACACCTGGCTGTGATGTTCATGTTCTCACTGAGTTTAAGCGCCTGAAGGAGGTAAATAAGTTGAAATGTGTAAATAAACCTCAGTGCGGCTCAGCGCTTCCTCCTGCGCTCCAAATCACTCCGCCCTGAACAGCGAGTGCCCTCTGGAGGGTGCGCACTCCGGCCCTGTGCAGCTCAGAGCGCGCGAGTGAAGCGCACGAGCAGTGATTCGGGACTGAGCCGCTGTGTGCGTGTGATCCCAACGCCAGCGAATCAGGAAGGTGGACGTCACAGTGACGTTGTCCAATGACGACATCAGCTAGAGCTCAGCACTGCGTTTCCTCGTTCCTCAATGTTTACACAGCACCAGATCAGATACGAACTGGGTTGATTACGTGGGCCCTGGCGGATTCAAGTTGTTCCGCCTGTGGAGTCGTTTCCCGGCGTTTTAATGTGCACGGACAGTGCATCCGCGACGAAAATGAGACGGATACGGTCTAATGTAAACACCACCAAAGTGCCCAACTTCATTACTTAAGTCAGAGTACAGATCCCGTTGGTCAAATGTTATTCCGATACAAGTGAAAGTTGTCCAGTCAAATTTTTACTTAAGTTAAAGTACTGAAGTACTTGCTTTTAAAAATACTTTTCCTGTCAACGCATCGTTGTATTATTGCCACAACGCTTACAAAATCTAATGCCGTTACCAAAGACAGAAATGTGAATTCACAAAATGAACGTATGCTGTGCCGTCATGGTGGTTTAACGTTAAACTAGCTAGTCTGTGAAACTCCACCTGACATGATAGCAAATGCTTTTCAAACTCACTCATATTGGATAGCTAACGCTACTAGAAAAAGATTTCTACGTTCTGTTTATTTGGCAAGATTATGCTAAAACTTGTATATTTCTGAAAGGACTTCAGATAAGTTGGCGTTATTCATGTTAACGTAACTCTGTTTTTACATGCTAACTAAGTGTCCAAGTTAACTAGCTATGTGTAAACGTTAGCCGTGGACAAGGCTACGGCAACTTGGTGTGTAAATCCATAGAAAGTAATTTGACTAACCAGACTGCATAGCTATTGCAACGTTATCGCTAGCTCTGAAAGCACAGACAACTTCATTGCAAGCTTTCTCTTGGAATAAAATGTTTATATACTTCAGTATGCTTCCGCAGGTTGGACAGCGAGTTTTTGTAGGCTGTGATTTTAAAAATTTAAAACTAATCTTTAATCCTTTCTGAAAACTGAAATATGGGTTCTAGGTGTAGAACCGTGGGTGTGTGCATTCCGCAGAACAACTGCCTCCTTCCATTCTGCCATCAACCGATGGTGTTAAATAATGCTGCTGAGAAATAATTGAACTTGATTTTATGCAGTCTATGGACGTGACGTGACCCTAGTGATAGACGGTCTCAGTGTCACCTGCGAAAAACCAATCACGTTTTAGAAAAGAAAAGGAAAAAAAAAAACATCCACTTTCAAAGCTGCTTCATAGTAACGAGGACCTTGATAGAAATGTAGTGGAGTGAAAAGTACGATATTTGTCTTTTGAATGTAGTGAAGTTAGTCCTAAGTTTCCAAAAAAAATACTTAATCAAAGTGTACTTAAGTACAGTGCTCAAGTAAATGTACTTCATTATTGTCCACCTCTGGTATTCAGCAAAGAAAACAACTAAGGAGATTGCTGAAATGACTGGGTTAAGAACTGTCCAACGCATTATTAAAACCTGGAAGGATAATGGTGACCCATCAACTTCGCAGAAGAAATGTGGTCGGAAAAAATAATCTTGACTGACCGTGATCGGAGATCACTTAATCGCTTGAAGTCGAATTGTAGAAGTAGAACTCATAACTACACTATATTGCCAAAAGTATTTGCTCACCCATCCAAATTATCGGAATCAGGTGTTCCAATCACTTCCATGGCCACAGGTGTATAAAATCAAGCACTTAGGCATGCAGACTGTTTTTACAGTTTGGAGCTGGCCCCTTCCTCTTCCAACATGACTGTGCACCAGTGCACAAAGCAAGGTCCATAAAGACATGGATGACAGAGTCTGGTGTGGATGAACTTGACTGGCCTGCACAGAGTCCTGACCTCAACCCGATAGAACACCTTTGGGATGAATTAGAGCGGAGACTGATGATGCGTTCATGTGTTATGGGAAGATGATATTTTCCAGTTGGGAAGTGGTATTTACCAGTGTGTTGTGTTCACATGCTTTTGTTGTTGTTGACAAAGGACGCAGACTGCTAGTTAGCAATAGTTAGTTAGCTATCGTTAGCAATAGCGTCTGCTCTGGATAGGTAAAAACAAACCATAACACGTTTTTAAAGGAAACAGATTTCTAACGTATTATATTACACTTGTTAATGACACAACATTGCATAGACACCAAAAACTACCCACTAGTACTAGTAAAAAAAAAAAACTTTAGTAGCGTACAATGCTTATCATTCAAGTGTCTTGTACCGCTCGCCGCGATGTTGAAAAGGTTAAAGTTCATCTCATCTCGGCAACTCGCGTATCAAAATTTTCTACGAGTTGCCTAGTGGAAAATACCACAAGAGGGGGCGTTCATGTGTGCTTTCCATGTCGGCATTTGGTATTTACCATAATTCCCATAGCACATGAACGCACCATGAGAGCCAGGTCTTCTCGTCCAACATCAGTGTGTGACCTCACAAATGCGCTTCTGGAAGAATGGTCAAAAATTCCCATAAACACACTCCTAAACCTTGTGGACAGCCTTCCCAGAAGAGTTGAAGCTGTTCTAGGTGCAAAGGGTGGACCGACGTCACATTGAACCCTATGGATTAGAAATGGGATGTCACTTAAAGGAACAGTCCACCGTACTTCCATAATGAAATATGCTCTTATCTGAATTGAGACGAGCTGCTCCGTACCTCTCCGAGCTTTGCGCGACCTCCCAGTCAGTCAGACGCGCTGTCACTCCTGTTAGCAATGTAGCTAGGCTCAGTATGGCCAATGGTATTTTTTGGGGCTGTAGTTAGATGCGACCAAACTCTTCCGCGTTTTTCCTGTTTACATAGGTTTATATGACCAGTGACATGAAACAAGTTCAGTTACACAAATTGAAACGTAGCGATTTTCTATGCTATGGAAAGTCCGCACTATAATGACAGGCGTACTAACACCTTCTGCGCGCTTCGACAGCGCATTGATATCTAACAGGAGTGACAGCACGTCTGACTGCGTCTGACTGACTGGGAGGTCGCGCAAAGCTCGGAGAGGTACGGAGCAGCTCGTCTCAATTCAGATAAGAGCATATTTCATTATGGAAGTACGGTGGACTGTTCCTTTAAGCTCATATGTGAGTCAAGGCAGGTGAGCAAATACTTTTGGCAATATAGTGTATGTTTCATCGTGAAAGTAAGAGCATTTCCACATGCACAATGTGATAAAGAACTCGCAGGACTGGGACTATTGCCGCTTTTCCACTACAAACGCGGCTGAGTCGGGCTGAGCCGTGCCGTGCTGAGTTGGGCTGAGTCGAGCTGAGCGGGGCTGTTGGAGTTGCATTTCGACTACAACCGCGCTGAACCGTGCTGGCTGGAAGTGGGTGGACACATTGGGTGGAGTTAGCGAAAGTGGGTGGACGTCACGTGATGTCGTTAAGCAGCGCAAACAGTGACATCAGTGATCTTTTAAGCGGTAGTCTCACGACCTGAATAGTAAACAATAAACATGGAGGACATGGAGTCGTTAGTGTTGCTGGTCTTGGTGCTGTGGCTTGTTGTCACCGACAACGCGGACAGATACTGGCAAGAGCGTATAGATGAGGCGAGGCGCATAAGGCTTCAGAAATTCTCATAATTCTTCTTCTTCCGGGTTTACGGTGTTTACAGATCCCAGCGTGCTCGCGGGGCGTGTGTGGGCATGTGAGGACACTCCTCCTCACCAATCAGTGCACAGGGGAGTGTCTGCTCACGCCCCCAGCCTCACTCGGCTCGTTTTGGCTCGCTTCAGCCCCACTCCAAAACGGTGCGAGTTTTAGGGGCTAAGCAGGGCTGAAGCGAGCTGAGTCGTGCTGGTTTTTGGTAGTCGAAACGCGAGCCGTGTCGGGCTGAAGTGAGCTGAAGCGAGCTGAAGTGAGCTGAAAAAGGGTAGTGGAAAAGGGCCATAAGCGGCTCTGTGGCCATAAGATAACCACTTGTTAGTGAAACTAATATGAAGAAAAAGTTTGTTTGCTAGGGAGCATAAAGATTGGGTTCTAGAGTAATGGAAAAAGATCAAGTGCTTGGAGTCCAAATTATCCCTGTTTAGAGTGATGGGTGTGTCAGGGTAAGAAGGAAAGAGCATGAAGTGAAGCACACCTCCTGCATAGTGGGCACTGGGAGCAAGCCTCTGGAGGCAGTGTTATGATCTGAGGTTGTCGGTTGGTCAGGTTAAGGCTCAGTAATGTTATGTGGTAATTAAAGGAAGGCCGTTGACTGACTGAATGACCAGGTTATCACATCAATGCATTGTGTTTTTTTTTTTTTTCCCCCTGCTCCTTCCCTGATGGCACAAGCGTAAAATTAGGGCTCAAATTGTGAGTGGTTCATGGAGCATGAGGAATCATTTTCACACATGAATTAGACATCATAGTCCTGACCTTAACCCCATTTGAAAGTCTTTGGGATGTGCTGGAGAAGACTTGAGTGGTTCGAGACTCCCGTTGTCAAGACAAAATCTCTCTGGAAAAATTAATGCAACTCCTGGATGGAAATGAAAGGTGTGATGTTGCATAAGGTTGTCAGCAGTGCCACAGCGAAAGCGCATCGTAAGCAAAGCTAGGCAGTATATTTTTGTGGAAGGCTCTCGCGGTTACCAGAGGACGAGCCCCCACTGTAACACCTAGCTATGTAACCGGCAAAGGGCCGAGGGAAGGATTTTTAAACATTTTTTTAAATTATAGTTGAAAAATCCATTTCCTTCACTCGTCAGCGATTTGGCTTGGTAAGATCTGCTTCTTAGTCTTTCAGAGGACATGCACTGTGCTCACAAACTGAATTGTCTTCATGATTTAAATAGTGCAGCTACACTCATTCAGGGATGGACAGTAATGAAGTACATTGGGACTGCGGTTGTCGTGAACGGTTTTGCGCTCGGATTTCCGTCAGTGGGGGGTTTATAGCATCAACGAAGCTGACTTTATGTTAAAACTGTTAATGCGATGGTCATGTCTTGTTGCCCAAATGAGGATGGGTTCCCTTGTGAGTCTGGTTCCTCTCGGGGCTTCTTCCTCATGTTGTCTGAGGGATTTTTTCCTTGCCACAGGTGTGCTCATTGGGGATAGATTAGGGATAAAATTGGCTCATATTTTAAATCATTCAAATTCTGTAAAGCTGCTTTGCGACAATGTTTTGTTTAAAAGCGCTATAGAAATAAACTTAACTTGGCATTTACTTGAGTACTGTACTTAAGTACACTTTGAATATCTGTACTCGATTATTATTATTTATTTTATTATTTTTTTGGAAACTTATGACTAACTTCACTACATTTGAAAGGCAAATATCGTACTTTTCACTCCACTACATTTCTATCAAAGTCCTCATTACTATGAAGCGGCTTTGAAAGTGGATTTTTTAAAATTTATTTAATTTTTTTCTTTTTCTTTTCTAAAACGTGATTTGTTTTTTTTCGCAGGTGATACTGAGACAATCTATCAGTAATCACTAGGGTCACGTCACGTCCATAGACTGGATAAAATCAAGTTCGGTGATTTTCTCCGCAGCATTATTTGAACACGATCAGTTGATTGCAGAATGGAAGGAGGCGGTTCTTCTGGGGAACGCACGCACCCGTGGCTTTACCTAGAACCCATGTTTCAGTTTTCTGACAGGATTAAAGCTTCATTTTGTTTTAAACGTTTACTTTGTTTGCCGAAAACGCACCACATCGCGGCCTACAAAAACTCGCCGTCCAACCTGCAGAAACGTATGGAGATGGTTCTTCTGGAGAATGCACACACACACTGTTCTATACCTAGAACCCATATTTCAGTTTTCTGAAAGGATTAAAGATTCGTTTTAAATGTTTTGCTTTGTTTACCTAAAACGCACCACATCACAGCCTACAAAAACTCACTGATCGATCTGCGGAAGCATACTGAAGTATATAAACATTTTATTCCAAGAGAAAGCTTGCAATGAAGCTGTCTGTGCTTTTAGAGCGAGCGATAACGTTGCAATAGCTATGCAGTCTGGTTAGTCAAATGACTTTCTACGGATTTGCCCGCCAAGTTGCCGTCGCCTTGTCCACGGCTAACATTAACTTGGACACTTGGTTAGTATGTAAAAATGGAGTTACGCTAACAACATTTAACTTGTCTGAAGTCCTTTCAGAAATGTTTTAGCATCTCATCTCATTATCTCTAGCCGCTTTATCCTGTTCTACAGGGTCGCAGGCGAGCTGAAGCCTATCCCAGCTGACTACGGGCGAAAGGCGGGGTACACCCTGGACAAGTCGCCAGGTCATCACAGGGCTGACACATAGACACAGACAACCATTCACACTCACATTCACACCTACGGTCAATTTAGAGTCACCAGTTAACCTAACCTGCATGTCTTTGGACTGTGGGGGAAACCGGAGCACCCGGAGGAAACCCACGCGGACACGGGGAGAACATGCAAACTCCGCACAGAAAGGCCCTCGCCGGCCCCGGGGCTCGAACCCGGACCTTCTTGCTGTGAGGCGACAGCGCTAACCACTACACCACCGTGCCACCCATGTTTTAGCATAATCTTGCTAAATAAACAGAATGTAGAAATCTTTCTTTTCTAGTAGCGTTAGCTACCCAATATGATTTGAGTTTGAAAAGAGTTTGCTCGCATGTCAGGTGGAGTTTCACTGACCATGATGCACAGCACGTGTTCATTTTGTAAATCCAGTCAGTTGGTTCAGAGGCATTAGGTTTTGTAAGCGTTGTGGCAATAATACAACGATGCACTGACAGGAAATATACTTGGTATTTTTAAAAGCAAGTACTTCAGTACTTAAGTGAAAATTTAACTGGACAACTTTCACTTGTATCGGAGTAACATTTGACCAGTAGGATCTGTACTTTGACTTAAGTAATGAAGTTGGGTACTCTGTCCACCTCTGCACTCATTAGTGAGTACTTGTGTGTTGTGAGCCTTATACCGGTTCCTCATTTCCATTAGCGTACGGGTGAAATAACGTGCACAAAGTATGTTCTCTGAGGTAAAGGAATGTGGAGTGGTGGGACTGTGCACAGCTGTGATCAGATCCAAGCCTGCTCGTGTCGAATTTCTGCGTCGGAGTTCAAGTTCAGCGACTTCTGCTCTCATTCATCGGACACGTCAGATTGAGACGTGCGAAAGTGCTCTTGTGCAGAAGAACAGAGAGGAAGCAGAGCTGCTTGCTTTTTGCTGTATCAGGTTTTTTATTGCACTGGTTGACCGTTCCAGTTCAGGGGACCTAGTGCATGCGCGCACACATTTTAACAAACCACAACCTGGTATCATGAGAATTCGCATTTAGTATATGGAAAAGCCAAAAGTTATATGGACACCAGAGCATCACACCCAGATGTGCTTGTTGAACATCTCATTCGGGATTAGGCCCCCTTTCCTCCTCTAATAACCTCCACTTTTCCGGGAAGGCTTCACTAGATTTTGCAGCATGGTTGTGAGGATTTGTGTTCATTAAGCCACAGGGCCTTTATGGCCCTTTTCCACTACCCTTTTTCAGCTCACGTCAGCCCGACACGGCTCGCGTTTCGACTACCTCAGAGCGGCGCGACTCAGCTCGCTTCAGCCCTGCTCAGCACCCAAAACTCGCACGGTTTTGGAGTGGGGCTGAAGCGAGCCAAACCGAGCCGAGTGGGGCTAGGGCCGTGAGGAGACACTCCCCTGTGCACTGATTGGTGAGGAGGCGTGTCCTCACATGCCCACACACGCCCCGTGAGCACGCTGGGATCTGTAAACACCGTAAACCCGGAAGAAGAATAATTATGAATTACGAGAATTTCTGAAGCCTTATGCGCCTCGCCTCATCTATACGCTCTTGCCAGTATCTGTTGGCGTTGTCGGTGACAACAAGCCACAGCACCAAGACCAGCAACACTAACGACTCCATGTTTATTGTTTACTATTCGGGTCGTGAGACTACCGCTTAAAAGATCACTGATGTCACTGTTTGCGCCGCCTAACGACATCACGTGACGTCCACCCACTTTCACTAACTCCACCCAATGTGTCCACCCACTTCTAGTCAGCACGGTTCAGCGTGGTTGTAGTCGAAATACAACTCCAACAGCCCCACTCAGCTCGACTCAGCCCAACTCAGCACGGCACGGCTCAGCCCAACTCAGCCGCGTTGGTAGTGGAAAAGCGGCATTAGTGAAGTCTGACACTGATGTTGGGTGGGGAGGCCTGGGGTGCGCTCTGTTCCAGTTCATCCTCAAGGTGTTCAGAGGGATTGAAGTCCGGGCTTTGTGTCGGCCGCTCGAGCTCTTCCACTCCAATCTTGTCAAACGATTTCTAAATCATCCTTCCTTTGAGCACAGCAGCACACAGCGAATTCAGGGTTTTTTTTTTTGGATATTGCAATTTGTGTGTGTGTGTGTGAGGACAGTGTGATTTTATTTATCTCATCTCATCTCATCTCATCTCATCTCATCTCATCTCATTATCTCTAGCCGCTTTATCCTTCTACAGGGTCGCAGGCAAGCTGGAGCCTATCCCAGCTGACTACGGGCGAAAGGCGGGGTACACCCTGGACAAGTCGCCAGGTCATCACAGGGCTGACACATAGACACAGACAACCATTCACACTCACATTCACACCTACGGTCAATTTAGAGTCACCAGTTAACCTAACCTGCATGTCTTTGGACTGTGGGGGAAACCGGAGCACCCGGAGGAAACCCACGTGGACACGGGGAGAACATGCAAACTCCGCACAGAAAGGCCCTCGCCGGCCCCGGGGCTCGAACCCAGGACCTTCTTGCTGTGAGGCAACAGCGCTAACCACTACACCACCGTGCCGCCTGTTTGTAATTACTATTTTTAAAAAAAAGTCATCGTGATATCTGTGTACTATGACATACTTTATTGTGATATCGATATATTGTCGTATTGCTCATCCTTACTGGGTTGTACTCATTTTCCGAGCCAGAATATTAATTTTTGTCCTTGGAGCATGTTTTAGTGGTAATTTTAAGGATATTAAATCAATTTAAAATGAAGTGGTTTTTAAAAATTTAATTCCAGCTACCACTCATGAAATGAGTGTGTATAATACGAGAGTGAACATAAGCACGGTTGTATGTTCTGGCTCATCGATAATTCACCATGTTCCGTTAGAACAGGAGGTGCCTTTGATTTGATTTGACTGTTTTGTTTGTAAGGCAATACGTAATGGAACAAGTGTGGATCAGTTGTCCTGCTAAACACCTTCACATTATCATTCAGCTACACTCATTACTTAAGAGCAGAACTGACTGCTTAGCACAAAGGCCACACTCCTCCTCCTCCTCCTCCTCCTCCTCCCCCCCCCTCGCTGTCTGTTTTCCCAGCTGTTCAAGATGCACTGCAGATCACCCTGATCTCCCAAGGCACTGCCCGTCAGTGTCACACGAAGCGTGAATTCGTCCTGTTTCAGTCCACAGGCTTAGCGTAATCTCTGCTATAGTACGCAAGAGTCCCAGTAACACTTGTTCTTTTGCTTGTTAACACTTGGTGTGACCACTGAGATGCATGGCTGCGGTGGCCATTGCTGGGAGAGTGTGATGGACTGGAGTTGAGAACCGTGTGTTTGATGTTCACGCCGTGATTTCCACTATGGTGCATTCTTGCATTTGGTAGAGCAGGGTAAATCCGTTTCACCCTGGTGAGACCTGAGCCATTCTCTCACTCCAAGAACCACTCAAATGGACACATGATGCAGAAGAAAAGTACATTTTATCGGCTTATGTCTGGACCGTGCTGCAAGATTCCTCAGGGGCGGTTGGAGTGAATGAACTGGCGCAGCTAAGCCTCTTGTCTTTTGAAAGATATAAAGACCTCTGTATTAAATTTCATATTTGGCATCCACATCCGACTGTTTGCTTGGAATAAATGTCTTAATGTAGATTCGTGGTGGGGTGGGTCGTCTTCTTCTTATAATAATAATGATAATTTATTATTATTATTATTATTATTATATCATCAAGGGCGGCACGGTGGTGTAGTGGTTAGCGCTGTCGCCTCACAGCAAGAAGGTCCTGGGTTCGAGCCCCGGGGCCGGCGAGGGCCTTTCTGTGTGGAGTTTGCATGTTCTCCCCGTGTCTGCGTGGGTTTCCTCCGGGTGCTCCGGTTTCCCCCACAGTCCAAAGACATGCAGGTTAGGTTAACTGGTGACTCTAAATTGACCGTAGGTGTGAATGTGAGTGTGAATGGTTGTCTGTGTCTATGTGTCAGCCCTGTGATGACCTGGCGACTTGTCCAGGGTGTACCCCGCCTTTCGCCCGTAGTCAGCTGGGATAGGCTCCAGCTTGCCTGCGACCCTGTAGAAGGATAAAGCGGCTAGAGATAATGAGATGAGATGAGATTATATCAATGCATTATTATGAAAAAATTGTCTTACAAATTAAAAAAAAAAAAAATCAATAAATTACTTCCTTCTTTTTGTTATCCCCGGCTGGCTGAAAAGCCCGAAGGGGGATTATGTCGTGGTGACGTCCGTCCGTCTGTCTTTCCATCAGTCTCGGGAAGGGTACTTGCCTTCTGAAATCGACTCTTCTCACAATTTTTGGAGGCATTTCATGAAACTTGACAGGATTCTTTGTTATATGTCGGTAATACACATATTGCAATTTCACTCAATTCAGTCGCATTTTACTAAAGTTACAGCTCTTGATTACCAAACTTGTACTTAAACAATTTCATGAGGGTGTATTAAGCACTTATAGCAGGGGTGGGCAATTACTTTTTCCATGGGGCCACATGAGAAACAAAAAATTTTGTGGAGGGCCGGACCAAAAGGCTGAACTAAATTCTGCATAATATTAATTGTATTTCTTTATATAAAGCAATAAATAACATTGTTTTTACAAGCTGCTAAGACTGGTAAGAGTATGGAAGAAACGAGGTTGCCTTACAAAAAATGTCATTTATTCAATCAAATTTCCCAAAACAATGGTTAACAAAAGGTGAACGCTTGTACCTTTTTTTTTTTCAGTCACATTCACCCCAAAACACAATAAAGACATCACAATATTGTCTTTCTACTCCAAATATCAAGCAAGATACATCATATTATAATAATGATGTCCACATTTGTAGGCTAATCACCTCATTTGGTGTTTTTTATTTGTTCAGTGAGAAATCTCGTCTCTGTTGGTCTTTAACGAGTGCATCAGAGTCAGGTTGAATGTCTGAGGTGGAGATGCGAAGCACAGCTGACAGATGATCATCAGTCGATTCGGTGTAGGAATCAGATCTACAGATCGGCTCGGGCTCCGGCGCCTGCTGGTGACGTCACACGATGTGATTGGCTGGACCGTTTGAAGGATGACGTACAAGTTTGTGGTTGGTCTGGACAAATTGCGGAAGTAGTTATCGCGGGATTAGGTTTCGTGGGATTTCATGTCATGTTCATGTCGTGCGCATTGTGTTTTTGTTGAACACAACTTCAAAATAAAAGCAATGCACATTCAGTCCATGCATGAGGTAAAATTAGAAAATACGTTTATTTTGTAATTTCTAATTAACCTTACGCGGGCCGGTCAGAATGAACCAAAGGGCTGGATGCAGCCCGCGGGCCGTAAAATGCCCAGGTCTGATCTATAGCATAGATGTAATTTCCAGTGGGGGATATTGTGCTCTCTGAGCACTCTTGAGAATATATAATTTTATTTATTTATTTTTTGTGGAACCAAATGCAAAAGCGGGCGGCACGGTGGTGTAGTGGTTAGCGCTGTCGCCTCACAGCAAGAAGGTCCGGGTTCGAGCCCCGTGGCCGGCGAGGGCCTTTCTGTGTGGAGTTTGCATGTTCTCCCCGTGTCCGCGTGGGTTTCCTCCGGGTGCTCCGGTTTCCCCCACAGTCCAAAGACATGCAGGTTAGGTTAACTGGTGACTCTAAATTGACCGTAGGTGTGAATGTGAGTGTGAATGGTTGTCTGTCTATATGTCAGCCCTGCGATGACCTGGCGACTTGTCCAGGGTGTACCCTGCCTTTCGCCCGTAGTCAGCTGGGATAGGCTCCAGCTTGCCTGCGACCCTGTAGAACAGGATAAAGCGGCTAGAGATGATGAGGTGAAATGCAAAAGCTCCACCAAAGGTTGTACAAAAATGCATCAAATGAGCTGGAGAAATGAGTCTGGGGCTGATTTCTTTCTAGCCCAGACTTGTAGCTTCATGCAGCCTATCAGCGACAGAGTTACTAGAAGTAATATATAGATTTAGGCACTGCCTAAAAGCTGAGCTCCTATCTGTTTCTGGGTTGTAGAATTATATTATAGCCAGTCTCTTTTTTTATTTTATTTTATTTTATTTTTTTTATTGCAAAGCAGAGCTCATCTGGGTTTCTTTTGTTTGAACAAAATCTGATTTTGATCTGATTAAAGTTGCGTTAGTCTACAACTTTAATCAGAGAGACATGTTACACAGTGACGGTAGGCTTGACTCAATACTATCCCAGAAATCCTTCCTGTAATATGCAAATTTGGCTGTCCAATCAGAGGCGGCCAAATTTGCATATTACAGGAAGGATTTCTGGGATAGCATTGAGTCAAGCCTACCGTCACTGTGTAACATGTCTCTCTGACTAAAGTTGTAGACTAACGCAACAAGAAAATCAATTCCCTCATGGTTCTCTTGCTAGCTGGGTGTGAACTGTGAGTCATTAGAGTGATCAAAGGATTTCCCGTTAGAGTGATCAATGGCAAGTTTAAGATGCCATTTCTCACTCAATCTGGCGGCATCTTAAACTGTTTTTATTAATGCCAAATAAAATATCCAGCACAAATTATATATGATGGACATAAATTAATAATTTACAAATTTTATTTCAAGCACGTTTTTAGTTAGCGGGACTGCAGCTTATCACCGCTCCCACCCGCGCTGCATATGTGCACTCCCGCTCCCGCCCACGCGCGCATATGTGCACTTCCGGTCGCGCCCGCAATGAGCTTTCAAAATTTGTCCCGCGCCGCACTGCTTTGCGGCGGGTCCCGCGGGACTCCCGCGGGAGTGCAGGGCTCTAACTGGTGGTACACGGACAAACCACAAAAAATCGACTCGATGGGTTTGCCATTTTTTTCTTAGGTATGGTGCTCTGCTGGAGCTCCGCTACGATTTACAACAGAGGAACTAAAGAGTATGAAATGAAGCGCACATTGTCTGAAGTGCAAATAAAACAAAATGACACAACTATAAGTTTCGTCTGGGTTTCTTTTGTTTGAACAAAAGCCACTTTTCTGTTTACTACACTGCAGATGCGAATGAAAAATGCCAAACGAAACCAATAGAAATCATGAATGAAGCAGATGATCTACCTTACGGGTGTGTGTGTGTGTGTGTTGGTGGTAGTTTGCCCCACATCGTTCTTATTACGCAATTGGTGATTATGCAAGCATGATCTAATGCACTGCTCAACCCTAATAGATTTATTGTTGAGCTCTTGCTAGATTTTAGATGATCCCCCTCACGTATAATCTCATAACCAGCCGTTCCTGAGATTTATATGGTCTTTACTGATGTGGAAAATGAGACACCCCAGATATAGTGACAGATTGGACATGTTTTTGTCCTTGCTCATACGCCAGTCATCAGCTCCCACACTACAAGATTTACTCATAATAAAAAAAAAACCTCACACTTTTTTCTCTCCACCCTCATATGGTGAATGCTGTTTGACAGAATAAGGAATGATGCAAGTTTAAGACCGGGTTTAAATTGAGAACTTTTCAGGCAGCTGCAAAATCAGTGTAAATATCCTCTGGGGCAGGCCAAGCATTGCACAAGAGATGCAAGTGCTCACAAAGGCACACTTGTGTTTGTTTTTCTGCTTCTTTTTGGGCATAAATAAATGTTCTTCCCAATCTGAGAGGCCTAAACACCTTCTCTAATTAACGGTTAGTTAGTTTCTGGAAGATTGGAACCAAGTACCTGCGGTCTGCTTATTTTAACGAGACATTTTGTCGTTGATTACAACGTTTGACAGAGTTTCGCCTTCAGGTCTTGTCAAGCCTTGTACCTGTGCTGTGTACTGTTGCTGCTTTCCCCTCCTCGCCTGATGCCAATGGCGTGGTGTTGACGAGCTCCAAAGCCATAACAAAGCAGCTCTTTCTTCCTGCTTCCCCCTCTCTTAATAGCCCAGTGTCCCTGGTGTAAGGGGAGCTTGGTGGGTCTGTTGGTGACGTTATGCATGCAGGTACAGACTCATGTAGACAGATGGCTCAGGTGATGATGCGCCCCAGTGCCCCAGCCACACGCTGGGGCCCATGCCAAAGACGCCATGTTTTATAATTCATCCACCTTTTTGTTTCTGCAGCACACTTGATCTGCAGACCTGTTTGCAGCCTGCTTTTCTCTATGACGGAAAGCAAGCAATAATTCTGGCGATTTATTTTGTTGCAGTAATCGATAGAAGTAATCGCTCTGCTGCTGCTGTATTTTGGATGTACTTAAAATACACGGTTTACACTGAATATTAGCACAGGCTCACCTGAACAGGACAGATAAACACCGCTGGTGCGGATTTAAGGGAGGGGGGCACCCAGTGTGTGCCCACCTCGTCCAAAAAAAAAATTAGTATTATAGATACTGAGATGTGTCATGTCTGCCATTTTTAAAAAATGTAATTACTAAAGTTTAAAAATAAATAAATCATTGTGGGATTTGAGCTGAAGAGTTGATGGTATACATTTCTATTTAAAGTGCTGATGACACGTTTTTGACATCTTTGGCGATGTTTTATAACATAAAAAGTAATTCCCGATGATCCATATATTAATTCACGAAGGCGCCTATTTTACAAGTTATGATAAACGCGGCTATTTGGGCAAATTTGACGGGGCTGCAGCACCCAGGAGACGAAAGAGGAGGAGGAGCTATATGACGTCAGGGAAAGAATCTTCCTCCTCACTTACCAGTTTGTTGTTGATGCGGCAGGTGTTCAGTTTATCATTATTAGTATTATTATTAGACATTATTATACATTTATATATATTTATTATGCCTTCGCGTTGTGTTACCGGCTTTTGCTCCAAAACTCACAAGGATGGGGTAAGTTTATTCAAGTTTCCCAGAGATCCCGAGCTGCATGCGAAGTGGGTGAAGTAAGTCAGGCGCACTCGTGACAAGTGGGAGCCCTCACCAACATCCGTCCTGCGCTCTGAACACTTCGATTTGGATTGTTTTGACACCCAGCTTAAAAGAATCTCTTGGGTGTTCAGTTCAGCACAAACGTGTGTTACTACCATCAGCAGTGCCTACACAGTGTTGCCAGATTGGGAGGAATACCGCCCAGTTGGGCGGTTTCAAGTGCATTTTGGTGGGTTTTGAACATATTTTGGGCTGGAAAACGTCAGCAGTATCTGTTGCCAGATACCGCTGAAGTTTTCCAGCCCAAAATATGTTCAAAACCCACCAAAATGCACTTGAAACTGCCCAACTGGGCGGGAAACCTCCCAATCTGGCAACACTGCCAGTATTCCGGAGGGGGTCTACTAGTAGCTATGCCGGATCCAAAGACAGTCCTCCTGTCAGAACATGTGTTGTGAAACGACACAAAGGTAGGTAGAGCTATAGATTCTACATGATGATCATAAATGTAATCATAAAGTCGGCGTGATATCAGTCATGTATTTGCTTGCGGCTTTCATGTAACTGCCGCCTAGCAACGAGAGGCAAAGGGTAAAGAGGGTAGGCTATCATAGATTCTATTCGGAAGAGATCAACACAATTCTAGACTCCCAGAAGAGGAAGAGCTAGCACTAGAGAGTTCACCGGCGTTTTCATGCGCCATTTCCATTGAGTAGAACCAGAGTAGAACAGCCAGTGAACCGCAGTGTTCTTCCGCTGACGTCACAACATGGCCGCGAGCCACAGACCCAGTTTTCTTGCGCTGTGCAATTAAAAGTTGGATATTCGCGTAACAACAGCTTCTTTTCTCGTAATTATAACAGAAATCTAACGTTTGCCATGTTGTATAGTTTATTTAAGAAATTGCATAGAGTCATGTTCGTGTCATCAGCCCTTTAATAGTAGACCCTAGTTCAGGGTCCCCCCCGCTCATGACATGAATGCAGTGAAAAGCAAGCTGGGTGAGTCCTGTTGGATTTTAACAGGGCGTGGGAACTTCATGCATCAGCATAACTGTTGTTGTTTGTGGTGGTGACCTTGAATCAGCTAATTCTTCTAAATGATTGATATTTATCTGGCTGGAATGCTTTGGTTGATTTTCCTACACATAGAGATTCAAAGTTGGATAATTTGCAGGGTTCTCCACGGATTGAAAATATAGGGGGGTGGGGGTCAATCGGATGACCTTGAAACAAATTTGCATAAATTTACATATGTCATTTGCATTAGATTTGCATAAAATACTCTCAAATAGTAACCATTTAGAATAGAGGAATCAACTGGACCGATACAAAATCAATTTAGATCGATGTTTTCGATGTCGACAGTGGAACACTTGCGCGTAAAACCGAATCGCTCGAGAGACATTTCGACAGAGTGTACGCACTTCAAGAGCTACAGTAACACTGACAGCCAGGTTATATCCTCACGGTTTTATAGGCAATATCACGCTTGCCGCACCAACTTTGAACTTTTTGTTTTTATCCTTTATTTCTCTGCCGACAATAACAATCAGTTATCTTGAACTTGGTGTCGATTCACACGTTATTATAAAGGCGTGTTATCTCCCGGCGCAAGAACAATGTGTCAAAAACGCCGAAGTGTGAAACGCTTTTCTTAGACTATAATCGTCAGACTGACTAAACTAGTCTGCTGGTAAATGAGTTTCACACTCGGGTGTTGTCGGTACTCCAACAGAGAAAGGCTATCTGTCACAAAGAAAACAAAGGGACGTCTCTTCCTTTTGTAAAGGGGCGGCAGAAATTAAACAGGGGCAGGAATCACAGAAAGGGGGGCGGCCCGCACCTCTAAAACCATTCGTAGAGAACCCTGATTTGTTTAATGAACCGCTCAGACCTTTTTGGAAGGTGTCGTCCTTTCCGAATGCTAACAAAGTCTGATCATACTGGTGCGATATTGCCAGCAGGAATAAAGCTTCGCCCAGTTCGCCGCAAAGTTAAAATCCATGACCAAAGGGAACACAGGAAGCATGATTTGTACTTGGCGTTAGCTGAGTAGGATTGGGGAGAAGTTTACCAGGCCACGGGGGTAGATCAAGCTGTAAGTCTGATGGAGGCGATTATTCTCGGTCATTTGGACAAGTGTATGCCTATAAGAACAGTGACAATGTCGTCATGTGATCCAGTTTGGATGACCCCACTTGTTAAGTCCATGCTTCGGGTGAAATCGCACATTTCCGCTGGTAACGAGGATCATTTAAAAGGTACTGAATAAGAGATTCTCGGAACTCATCTGTGAGAACAGAAAAGATTTTGTTGCAGCTATTGGGACCCGTGACTGGTGGAAAAAGGTCGATAATATTTCCCAGCGTCATCGGCCAGTGGCCTCACCATCTCTTGACGAGAGTTCCCTTTGGGAGTTGAATGAATACTTCGGTAACCTGTGTACAGATGAAGCGTATACTGCACCAGCACTCATGGAAATCGGCGAAGATGTAGTCACAGAGCATCAAGTGTGGAATGCTCTTCAAGGGATAAAAAAAAAAAAAAAGACAGCCACAGGTCCCGATTGAATTCCTTACACCATCTGGAAGGATCACGCTGAACTATTAACTCCGGTGATCACTAGGGTCTGGAACTTGTCTTTAAAAACACATACTTGGCCGCAGTCATGGAAGAGATCTAACATTAATCCACTGCCGAAAGTTGAAGTACCACTGGAGAACAATGATTATCGAGGTATTAATGTGACCCCCGGTTATAGCTAGAGTGTTTGAGAAAGTGGTCTTGCTTGCTCATGCATGGGATATAATGGAAGAACATCTCAAAGCTTCCCAATTTGCATATAGGCATGGGGGTAGCTGGACAGATGCCTTGATTGCCATCCAAAATATGGTCAATCAATTCCTCGATAATCCGAAGTGTAAGGCGGTTCTCCTGTTTGCAATGGATTTTAGTAAGGCCTTTGATACTGTTAAACATGATTTGTTGTCGGTAAAGTTAAAGCAGCTCAGCCTCAATCCATATTGTTAAATGGTATTTAAGCTTTTTGGAAGGTAGACAGCAGAGAATTGTTTCCAATGATTTTGTGGGGGGGGCACAGTGGTGTAGTGGTTAGCGCTGTCGCCTCACAGCAAGAAGGTCCTGGGTTCAAGCCCTGTGGCCGACGAGGGCCTTTCTGTGTGGAGTTTGCATGTTCTCCCCGTGTCCGCGTGGGTTTCCTCCGGGTGCTCCGGTTTCCCCCACAGTCCAAAGACATGCAGGTTAGGTTAACTGGTGACTCTAAATTGACCGTAGGTGTGAATGTGAGTGTGAATGGTTGTCTGTGTCTATGTGTCAGCCCTGTGATGACCTGGCGACTTGTCCAGGGTGTACCCCGCCTCTCGCCCGTAGTCGGCTGGGATAGGCTCCAGCTTGCCTGCGACCCTCTAGAACAGGATAAAGCGGTTAGAGATAATGAGATGAGATTGTGTGGGGAAATGGAAAGACGTTAATAAGGGGACCACACAAGGTAGCGTTAGTGGCCCGCATTTGTCCACAATTTTTCTCAATGATCTGGAGATGAGCATAGATAGTAAGCCTGTATTGTTTAAATATGCAGACAATACCAGTATTGTATCACCTGTGTGGAAAGGTAGAGACAATTCTGAGGCCTTAGTAAATCAGTTTAAGGAGTGGTCTAGTTATAATAGTATGTCTAGTAACCCGACTAAGTGTAAGGAATTGATTTTACTGAAGAGAGGTTGTACGGAGGAATTCCCAATGGTATTGGGTATACTGCAGACCAGTGAGCTTTGTAGATTTGATATTCATATTCTTGAAAAGCTTGTTAAGGCCAACAAGTGCCTTTTTATCTTAAGGTCATTACGTAAGGAAGGATATAATCAGTTAGAGATTGATCACCTTTTCACTAATATCGTCCTTCCCAAGATCACTCATGGCCTTCCTATTTATGGCGCGTCCGATGCTGAATTAACAACTGTACAGTGTTTTTTGGACAGATGCTATAAATGTAAATGTACATCAAGAGCTTTTAATGTGCATGAATTATTAGAAAGGCAGGACAAGAGAATTTTTAAGAAAGTAATGTATTTAATCCGACACCCTCTAAGGGAATTGATGCCAGAGAAAAAGAGAATAAAGTACAGTTGTAGAAAGAACTCCAGCTGCCACCCAGAAGTTAACACTGATCGTTTTAAGAAGTCTTTATATAAATTGTGTAATTTTTAGATATGATCTTGCACTAAAAGATTCTTTTTTTCAATTTTATTATTTTTATATATATATATATATATATATATATATATATATATATATATATATATATATATAATTAGTGCTGTCAAAAATGTCGCGTTATTAACGTGTTAACTTGACTCAATTTTAACAGCGATAATTTTTTTTTTTATCGCGAGATTAACGCTCTGTGGCATGATGTAGGTTTTTCATAAGCTTTTGAAACTGCCAGAAACTTGGAACAGAGACTTTGGTTAGAAAACCGATAGCAGCTAGACTGTAATGCCACGCCCCGCACAGCCAGAGTCCTCTGCCCCCCCCCCCCAAGAACCAGCGCGGGCAGGGCGCGCTAGTAGAGATGGGATTTATGGCTCTTTGATGGGATCCGCATCTTTGTGATCCGTTCTTTGAAAAGAGCCGTTCAAAAGACTGGCTCATTTGGCTCTTTTTAAATATTTATTCAGTTTTAAGAAGACAGCGTCTAAAGAAGCCAGATCCCTCTGAACTGTAAACTCAATGCTATCCCAGAAATCCTTCCTGTAATATGCAAATTTGGCCGCCTCTGATTGGACAGCGCGACGCATCAACAGGCAGAAAGTGTAAAAGTACAAAATGTGTTAAGTGAGCTGAAACAGTAAAGATCAGATTCAATGCAATATTTATCAACGAACAACTTAAAGTTAATATAATAGTGTAGTTTATATTATAATCAAGCATGTCAAGCCTACCATCACTGTGTAACCTATCTCTCTTTAGTTGTAGACTAACTCAAACAGTAGATCATTTCACTCATGGTTCTTTTGCTAGCCCTGGTGCTCGGCTTAGGTTTCACTTTGCAGTGGCTGTGTCAAGACGTGTTATGCTTTGCAATAAAAAAAACCCCATTGGTACAAAGCAAGCCCATTCACTTTTTTATGCTGATAAGAGAATTACAATGGTTTTTTATGTGACAAAAATGTGCGATTAAATTGCGATTAATCGCGAGTTAACTATGACTGTCGTGACATTAATTGCGATTAAATATTTTAATCGCTTGACAGCACACACATATATATATATATATATATATATATATATATATATATATATATATATATATATATATAGTACATTGTATTCATTTTTTTTATTGAAGTTATATTATATTTTGTAACGTGTATATTTTATCTTGTGATGAAATAATAAAGATAATGACATGCTGTGTTCCCAGACTGCACTGTAGACTCCATGTAAAGGCTGTGCGCCATCCTTTTATGTTTATGGTATCGTTAACACGCATGTTCACAAGCCAAAATAAGACGCTGCAGCAGGCTTACTGCGTACACACACGTGTCGGCTGTCCGGCTACTGCTCGTGTTCATTAATAGGGTATCCCTGTACTCACTATACCCTGCGTATGTACATGGGACACGTGCCGTTTTGGGGGTGTGCCTCACTTTTTGATTTTTACGACAGCGGCTGGATAGGTCTGTGAGAGACATCGATTTTTTGCAGCGGCTATGCTTGAAATCCCCCAAGTCTTGGGAACGAAGACTTGTTTATATGCAGCTCACACAATCATTGCATCATTATCTCAGTCTATTAGACTCAGGAGCTCAGACTGCAGTTACTGAGTTTGTATTATAGACATGCAACTCCTGCAGTCTTTGTTTATAGTTATCTCGGTATTAAGCTCTGTCTTAAGTGGCCAATGACATTCCCTCAGTTTACCTGGGTATATTCACTGTCTGTCTTATATGTACATTGAATGTCCTGAGCTGGAGCTCAGATTGCAGTTGCTAAAACGGTAATGATTTATTGATATATAAGGTGTTTTGTGGTCCGTGTACTACACTGTAGTGTCATGTGGTAATGCATTATATGACAATACAACTTTCATAAATATTACCATATATCAGTTGTAATTTGGTTCTATGCATATACCCGCAACTCTGACAATGTCATTTTCAGTGACGACGAATAAAATGGTTTTGAAAGTTCCTACTTTTAAAACGTATATATTTTTGATATGGTAATTTTCTGGAAGAGATTTCATTTACAACATGTATCTCTCTGACAGCTCAAAATGCATCTCCGGGCATTTAAGAACTGCAGCGCTTCTGGGAGCCACCCCGGCTTTACTGGGTGATCTGCCCCTGCACTGGAAAAATATTGCCTGGTCTTTAATCTCCTTCAAATCTCCAGGTTTGATGAATTTATGCCCAGTGTAGCCTCAGATTCCTGTTCTTTGCTGACAGAAGTGGAACCTGATGTAAACTTCTGCTGCTGTTATCGTCCATCTACCTTGATGTTCATTGTATGGTATATTCTGAGATGCTTTTCTGCTCACCACAGTTGTAGAAAGTGGCTATTTTGTTGTAGCCTTCCTGTCAATTTTGAACCAGTTCTCCTCTGACCTTTTATCAGGAAGTTGTTTCTATGTGCAGATCTCGTACTCGCTGGATATTTTTTGTTTTTTCCACCACTCTGTGTAATCTCTAGAGACTGTTCTTTGTGAAAAATCCCAGGAGATAAGCGGTTTCTGAAATACTCAAACCAGTCCATCTGGCACCAACAACCACACCACACCACAGTCAAAGTCCTGAGCTCTTCCAGTGAATCAAGTTTCTATTTCTGATTTGTAGCCAAGGCTAGAAGATTCCGGGGGGAAAGATAATCAGATCTGAGCAGTACATCAGTCCTCAGAACTGGAAGTGAAGGTTTTCTAACTGTTTTGTCTACCTAAACCCACGTCTGATGTATTTTAGATTTGCTAGCCATGTTCGTTCTGCTGCCTTTTCACAGTTCCAAGCACAGGCCTTTTGAGATTCCTCAAAAAGATGAATACTCTGATTTACAGGATTTAGAATGGAAAGATGTTTTGGATGAAGGAAAAATGAAAGCCGGGTTGATCTTTTTGGTTGTGTAAAGGTCAGCTGGATTGAATGTTCAGAGTGAGATCAATATTAGAAAATAAAATTGTTGGATCAGTGCTGTCCTTTTGTGCAGTCAGTTAATCTCGCATGCAGTGATCTTTACAGTAGGTTGGGCAGGATATAAATTCCTGAAAAAGAAAATAAAAATGGATGGATTCTTCAAATTTTGACTGAAATGTGAAACTTTAACCTTAAGCAAAGAAGAATTATGAGATGATTTGGTGATTTTTCTGTTTTCTGATTGAAAGCTGAGGTTTTTAGGAACTGTACGGTATATGTACCAGTCAAAAGTTTGGACACCCCTATCCATTCATGGGTTTTTCTGTATTTTGACTATTGTAGAACAATACTTGGTGGCACGGTGGTGTAGTGGTTAGCACGGTCTCCTCACAGCAAGAAGGTTCTGGGTTTGAGCCCAGTGGCTGACGGGGGGGGCCCTTTCTGTGTGGAGTTTGCATGTTCTCTCTGTGTCTGTGTGGGTTTCCCCCACAGTCTAAAGGCATGCAGGTTAGGATAATTCGTGGCTCTAAATTGACCGTGAGTGTGAATGGTTGTTTGTCTCGGTGTCAGCCCTGCGATGATCTGGCGACTTTTTCCAGGATGTACCCCGCCTCTCGCCCATAGTCAGCTGGGATAGGCTCCAGTTTGCCTGCGACCCTGCACAGGATAAGTGGTTACAGATAATGGATGGATGGAACAATACTGAAGACTTCACAACTGTATGAAATATTTCATATTTTAGATTCTTCAAAGTAGCCAGTGTTTACCTTGACACTTTCCACACTATTGGCATTACCTTAACCAGCTTCATGAGGTCGTCACCTGGAATGCTTTTCAATTAACAGGTGCCTCGTAAAATGTAATTAGTGCAGTTACCTCCTTAATGCGTTTGAGATCAAATAGTGAATAATAAATATATAGTAAATAGCCCTATTCAAGCGGCACGGTGGTGTAGTGGTTAGCGCTGTCGCCTCACAGCAAGAAGGTCTGGGTTCGAGCCCCGTGGCCGGTGAGGGCCTTTCTGTGTGGAGTTTGCATGTTCTCCCCGTGTCCGCGTGGGTTTCCTCCGGGTGCTCCGGTTTCCCCCACAGTCCAAAGACATGCAGGTTAGGTTAACTGGTGACTCTAAATTGACCGTAGGTGTGAATGTGAGTGTGAATGGTTGTCTGTGTCTATGTGTCAGCCCTGTGATGACCTGGCGACTTGTCCAGGGTGTACCCCGCCTTTCGCCCGTAGTCAGCTGGGATAGGCTCCAGCTTGCCTGCGACCCTGTAGAACAGGATAAAGCGGCTACAGATAATGAGATGAGATGAGCCCTATTCAACAACTGTAGTTGGACACATTATGCCAAGAATCGCTCAACTAAGTGAAGAGAAACGACATCCGTCGTTACTTTAAGACGTGAAGTGTCCTTTTATTTAATAAGAGTCAAGAAAAAACATTGCATTAGAAGGTGCGTCCAAACTTTTGATTGGTGCTGTAGCTAAGAAATGCTGCATCGCTGATTTATAGTTTGCTGAAGAGAATGTCAAAATGTCTAGTACAGTGATATTTTCTCAGCATCCAGCCAACAGCCAAACCCAGTAAGTGCACGTCTTTACCAAGGTCATCGGTATCTGCAATAAATAGCAGGTGTCATCACTGTGTAATGGTGGTCTGGAAGGCCGATGAGAAAGTACTGCCAATTGGCTTGCCAACTTCCTTTAAATGAAATGGTGTGGAGGGAAAAGAGCTGTTCTTGTGATGGTGTACTTTTTAGAGCAGTACACTCGAGTTTGTCCTTTACGCCACACGCTGGTATTGAACCATGGCAACAAATGCTGATACGTCCTCCAGGCCATTGTGGCACATTTGCATCATCTGCTAGTTAGTAGTCATGTTTCCTTCCACTTTTTTTTTTTTTTTTTTAAAACTGCAAATTTTTTAAAAATCTTGACACATTGCTGAATGGACATTCATGGAAACAATAGAGCGGTTTTCCTTTTGATTGCTTTTGTCAAATGTAGCCGTGTGTGTTGTTGGGCTGGTGGCAGAACCGATCGCCGTGAGAAGCCATCATGAGTTCAGTGCTCTGTGTTTTGGCTCATTGTCCAAGGTTTTTATGAGCCTGAGACACAAACTTTAATTTTAGTGTGATTTGTAAAAGAGGTGTCCTCTTCCGTAGGGTTGCCATGAGACAGCTTTAGGAGGAGTACAGGGCTATCATCACTTGCATACAGCAGCGCTCCCAGAGGGACTGGAAGCTCCGCTGCCGACGTCAGCGCATTGTCCCTACACAGGAGGGAGTCTTCCTGTGTTTGACCTTCTGCAGATCCAAGGACGGATAACTGTGCACGTGTGTGGGGTTTGGTGTGTGGGTGACTAAGAAAGCAGGACGGAAGTGGCAGCGGGTGGATGGAATGAGACTGAGGAAGCTGTGAGAGAATGAGAAGAATCTCGGAGTTATAAGGGTCATGTTTAAACAACACAAACCAAGCCTGATTCTGGTGCGAGCTGAATTCCTGTGTCCTCCATTTAAAATGCCTTTTAGTCTAAGACTAGGTTTAATCTGATCTAGAAAATCCACTGAATATGAATATGGTTCTGTCTGCTGTGATTTTAATGTGGATCACCTTTTTTTATTTGGGGGGTCCCAGATAATTTTACTCCCTCATTGAGCAGATGAGAACTTTTTCTAGGTTCCTTGAGCACAACGTCTTTCACACAAGGGAATCCATGGCCTGATGGTTAGAGAAGCAGCTTTAGGACAAAAAGGTTGGTGGTTCAATTCCCTCGACCAGCAGGAATGGTTGAAGTGCCCTTGAGCAAGGCACCTAACCCCCAACTGCTCCCCAGGCTGCTCTGGGTATGTTGTACGTCATTCTGGATAAGAGCATCTGCTAAAAGCCAGTAATGTAACATTTCAAACCCTACAATTAATTGATCATGTCCTCATGTATTTTCAGCAGCAACAACAACAAAAAAAGATATGGACTATAGCATTCCTTATCACTTGTTGCCTTTTTTTCTTTTCTTTTTTAAACCTTTTGACTATTTTTTTTTAATTTCTATTCTTTTTTTTTTTTTCCCCTAGTGCAACGCTAAATCTTAAGTTCTTTATAAGTCCTACTAGGTACACAATTGGTCCTTAAAGCTAGACGGCCTTTTGATTTCATAAAATCGGTGAAATTTATGGCCCTTTTCCACTACCCTTTTTCAGCTCACTTCAGCTCGACACGGCTCGCGTTTTGACTATCTCAAAACAGCACGACTCAGCTCGCTTCAGCCCTGCTTAGCACCCAAAACTCGCACGGTTTTGGAGTGGGGCTGAAGCGAACCAAACCGAGCTGAGTGAGGCTGGGGGCGTGAGCAGACACTCCCCTGTGCACTGATTGGTGAGGAGGAGTGTCCTCACATGCCCACACACGCCCCGCGAACACGCTGGGATCTGTAAACACGGTAAACCCGGAAGAATAATAATTACGAATTACGAGAATTTCTGAAGCCTTATGCGCCTCGCCTCATCTATACGCTCTTGCCAGTATCTGTTGGCGTTGTCGGTGACAACAAGCCACAGCACCAAGACCAGCAACACTAACGACTCCATGTCCTCCATGTTTATTGTTTACTATCCGGGTCGTGAGACTACCGCTTAGAAGATCACTGATGTCACTGTTTGCGCCACCTAACGACATCACGTGACGTCCACCCACTTTCGCTAACTCCACCCAATGTGTCCACCCACTTCCAGCCAGCACGGTTCAGCGCGGTTGTAGTCGAAATGCAACTCCAACAGCCCCACTCAGCTCGACTCGGCACGGCACGGCTCAGCCCGACTCAGCCGCGTTTGTAGTGGAAAAGCGGCAATAGTTCCCTCTGAAATTTGATCCTTATGATGCAGGTTTATTTCTGTAATATCTCACAAAATATCAGGTCATTCTGTGGCGGGGAAGTTATTTAATTTTAGGGGATTCCTTAACAAATACTGTACATGAAATCACTCACTTTTACGCAGTCAAGCAGACAGATGAAGTCCGTGCGCTCATGTGCAGGTTTACCTTTGACCGTGCACTGATGGTTACATCATTCCGTCGCTAAATAAACAGCTGATCACACCGAGGTGCTCGTTGACGGCCGATATTTATTAGTTTGGTCGTGTGTTTCCTTTCCTTTGCAATATAACGCCTTTTCTTCTTGCTTTCCGTTACTGTAGTCGGTCTTTCACGTTTCATTCGCACGCTCACGTCCTCCAATTTTTTTTTTTCCTCTCCTGTTTCAAATTTGTATCCCACAATGTCCAAAAAAAACGGGGAAAGTCCACCATGTGACGCATGATGTAGTATGTTGAATTGGGTCATGGTGAAGCAGGAAAAAATAGCGGAGACTTTAGGGCCACGTGGCCCTAAAGGTTAAATACATTTAATTGTTCTATTTAAAAAATAAATCTCATCTCATTATCTCTAGCCGCTTTATCCTGTTCTACAGGGTCGCAGGCAAGCTTGGAGCCTATCCCAGCTGACTACGGGCGAAAGGCGGGGTACACCCTGGACAAGTCGCCAGGTCATCACAGGGCTGACACATAGACACAGACAACCATTCACACTCACATTCACACCTACGGTCAATTTAGAGTCACCAGTTAACCTAACCTGCATGTCTTTGGACTGTGGGGGAAACCGGAGCACCCGGAGGAAACCCACGCGGACATGGGGAGAACATGCAAACTCCACACAGAAAGGCCCTCGCTGGCCACGGGGCTCGAACCCGGAACCTTCTTGCTGTGAGGCGACAGTGCTAACCACTACACCACCGTGCTGCCCTTTTTATGACCTATACTTGAAAAATCTGAAAGGCAGTCTAGTTTTAAGGTCCAGTTACATACCTTAAATCAATGTAAGTGCATGTATTCATTTTTGGAGTTGAAAAGATGTATATATTAAAAATATATTTATACAAGATATCTAACCTTGAGGGTAAGTGTGTGCAGGACCCCCCCGCGACTCGAGTCCGAGAACAAGACTCCATCCGCACCATTTGACGGTGGCTGTTGCTGCCTTTATGTGAAACCATCTCTGCTACTGTGTTGGGCTAACGTTACTGCTCGACTGCCCCATTTTAGTTAATACGCTACAGATAAAGCTTGTTCATTGCTCAGCAAGCCCCGCCCACTATCAACAGGGCAATGACCATAGCATGTCACGTCCTTCTCTGGGTGGAGTCTTACCAAATGACGATTGAAGTTTGAGGTTGTCCCCGTCGTCTCCTCGATAGTTCTTCTGCATATGGAACACACAGCAGCCCCCCCCCCCAACTGCATGAGAAGTCTGTATAAGCAAAGTGGACAATCCTGGGGCGTTCTCTCCAGGCATTTTAGCGTCATTAACGTTAGTTTGTTCCTGAACATGACGTATGAACAGGTGAATGTGCATTCTCTTGCACGAAATTAGTGTAAAAAAATTTAGATATAAATATCTTGTCAACTTATTATGGCGTGTTACAAAAAAATAAAGAAAAAAATCCAAGTCCTCATCTCCAATTTACCGGTCCGAATGCAGTTAATGCACGAGTTGGACTTGAGTACTACAAGCTTGCCACTTGCACAGTTCTCGTTCGTACCGGCCTGTCCTGTGATGTTTTCTGATGACCTTGGTTGATGCTATTTGTCCAAATCTAAACAAATGAGTAAATTTAAACTACTATGACCCTCCTGATGTCGCTGAATGAATGTCAGCAGTAAATGCTTGATGCAGCACAACACAGGCACCACATACACCCTCACGTTCATGAACATGACCTTTGCTTGGGTCCATCAGGCTCCAGTCCTAATGCACACCAAACTCTAATTGAGTGTACCACCTTTACTTTTACTGTCTTTACTTCATCATGCCACCCATATCACCTCCATCAGCAGTGCTGTAGTTCCATGTTTTCTGACGTGTTGTTAATAATGGACCCCCTTCTCATTACAGGAGCCATTTGAGGATGGATTTGCCAATGGCGAGGACCTGACTCCTGCTGAAGAGGCTGCAGCCAAAGAGGCAGCGGAGCCCAAAGGGGTTGTGAAGTTCGGATGGGTCAAAGGAGTGCTGGTAAATGTCTCTATCAACTTGGCTTCCAAGAGTGTCTGTGAAGAGAGAAAGGCATAGAAGAGCTGAAGAAAGCTTTGATGTCTTCATAATTTTTTTCCCTCTCTCCCCAGGCCACTTGTGTGATCTGTTTTTTGTAATTCTATTAGTACAGGGCTTTTCAAAGTGTGGGGCGCGCCCCCCCGGGGGGCGCCAGAGTTCTTAAGGGGGGGGTGCAACGTGAGGAAAAATAAACCAGAATAAGTTACTATTGCGGACATTTAGCGAACTTCAGCTAGCCTTTACCAGAGACAAAATGGATCGATTTTTAGTACCTAAAGCTACAGTGAGTGAGGAGACAGAGTCTGGGCCAAGCAAAAAAAACAGAGCCTCCAGGATGCTGCGATTTGCAACTTCAACGCAAATTCAACCAATCCCCGCGAATTCAGGTCGGTGTTGCAATTGTATCCAATCACCGCAACTTTCCCACAAATTTGACCAATCGTTGGCGTCGTCTTGAGGTGACGTCGACAAACTACCTTCTGCCTTACTTCCGTGTATACGTTCAAGAGAAGCAGCATGTGCGCAGTGTTGCCAGATTGGGCGGTTTCAAGTGCATTTTGGCGGGTTTTGAACATATTTTGGACTGGAAAACGTCAGCAGTATCTGGCAACATTGCATGATGTGCGAGTCAGTGTTTATGTAGGCTTAAATTCTGTTACTGAAAGTGTGTTATGTTTACAGTGAAGGACTGTGTGCACTTTACATTATTGTTTTTTACTTAATACAAGAAATTAATGGATGCCAACATTTTTGCCAAAATGGTATTTTATTTTCCATTGTTTAGGCAGCTTCAGCATCATACTGTGAGATTCTGTTCAAATTGTTTGTTTTTTTTTTCTTCTATGAAGCCTGAGCCATTTATTTTATTAGTTTATAATTATTGTTTAATTTAGTCTTCAGGAGAGACTGCCTGCACACAGTACTAGTATTAATAGTGTTTTTTTTCTTACATGAAAGCTGAGGCATTTATATTATATTTTAAGGTAACTTCATGTTGTGCTGTGAGGTTCTCTGCACTTTAACTTTTGAACCAACAGGTGCATTTGGATAAGTAAAGCCTATTTTTCTGCATTTTTGTAGTCCTGGTAATCTTTTAATCAATAGTTTTTCGGTAATAACTTATCACTCAATTTTAATCACAAAAAGAGAAAATCGCAACAATTTCTCACAACTTTCACTTCCTCCCGCAATGTAATTGCAACAAAAACCTAAAAAACACCGCAACTTTCATCGCAATTTTTTGAAAAACCCCCCGCAACATCAGACATTTTAGCCCGCAACAATCACAAAAAAGGCCCGCGGAATCCTGGGGGGACTGAAAAAAGAAGGAAGTATGACCACGATTATTTAAAGTTTGGATTTTCATGGACTGGATCTGAAGATGCTCCACTGCCACAGTGTGTTGTCTGCCAAGAGGTGCTCGCTAACGATGCTATGAGATGTTTAAAATGTGTAAAACAAGATGTTTTAAAAAGCACAGATGTTTAAAATGTGAAAAAGAAAAAAATAAAAATGTGTACAACAACCATTTTTTAAAAATACGAATGGAACATTAAGTATAGCAACAACAAAAATTGTAGGGGGGCGCTGTGACTCTCCCACACTTTGAAAACCCCTGGATTAGTATATTTCACACTCATGATAAAATTATCCTTGATCTTGTGTAGTTGTAGAAGAGGTGCTTTGGAAAGCTCTCACTCTCTCTCGCTTTTGCTCGTTTCAAAGCAGGAGATATGAATGAGTGAGTCGCACTCCACTCAGGATTTTGGCCTCTGGTGGGAATTACACTACTCATTATTCCCACTTGTTCCATCTTGCCTGGAGCTAATGCTAATTTGTGTTATTGTTTTAAACTTGCGAATTGTTCAGGAAGGTGGTGCTATTGGGAATCTGTACACACGCATCGTTTAGTCTGGTACACTCAAGTGCAGACCAAAACAAATGGTCTGAGACGGTCTGAGCAAGGAGATTTGACCCTTCATCGACCCACCTGCAGGAAGAAAAGCAAACATGGGGTGTGTTTTGGGTTGTAAGCAGCCTTTAAAAAAAAAAGAAAAGAAGAAAAAATAGATGCCAGCTGCTGAACTGAGCCAAAGGACAGCGCTGTAGCGCTACAGAAATGCCAGGTGTTTATGGATGTTTTGTCCTACAAAAAAAACAAAAAACGGGCGGGGGGGGAGAAATCATGCAAAGCATTAAACGTTTTTAAACTAGTTATTTGCATAATTTTGTGATCAGTTATTTAGTGCCAGCCATATGCTTTTATGTGCACTTGGCAAAGGTTTGTTTATGTTTTTCCATTGCTGTAATGAATAAAGTTTTATGAGTACATGTTCAGGCCCACATGTCCCTCAGGCGGCATCCCCCCCCTCTCCGCCCCCTTTTTGGTTTGTTTAATTATGGGCACTGTGAAAGTAAAGCAAACCAAATGGCGAAAGACGACAAAATATCAATTCCACCGACTAATAGGTTTGAAAGCAGCAAAATCCTTTGTTTATGAGAGACCGAGAGAGAAAGCAGAGTATACTTTCACCTCGAGCTCAACTTGTTAAGTGCAGGAATAATCTCTGGGTTTTGTCTTTTTTTTGACATTTGCAGGCCATGCTTCCTCTTGTTAATAACATCCTCATTTCCACCTACTCACTCGAACACAAAAGCCAGATACCAGATCAAGGCATGGGGGGGGGAAATCAAGACATATATTTGAAAGTATTTGGTGCATCAGACAGTGTTCATGCCATATCTGATGTCGGGCATCGTTCCATTCCAAGCGCAGCGCAGTATGGAGTGTAGATTACACATGTTCAGGTTTTGGGGGAAAAGGGCTTTGCTCGGTTGTCTGCATTTAAAAACCTAACGGCCATCCTTCCTCTGCGCAGGTCCGCTGCATGTTGAACATTTGGGGTGTGATGCTCTTCATCCGCATGACATGGATCGTGGGCCAGGCTGGAATTGGTAGGTTTCGCTGTCTCTGTGCAGCTCATGTGAATTATCGTGTTAATTCACGCAACCTGCATGGCCTTCCATCACCCTGTCGCTATTCAGCATTCCCATGCTAATGTTGGCACCTGCAGCTAAGTGTCAAACACACAGCCATTTTCCAGAAACCATTCCAAATGTTGACGCAGCAGCTCAGAAAGGTGTGAATCACTGGAAGCGGTACAAGTTTGAGTGTTTGTATGATGCAGGAATGAAAAACTGGCCTTCTTCCCCATGATATTTGTCATTATTTGTGGTTGATGGACATGAAGGTTATACCGGTCTCAGGCTGTATATAATTAAGTTATTCCATGAAATTGAGTCGTACGTGAGCCGATGCCCGATGAGGTAGGTAGCACGGAGTTGGCTACAAGCCATGTACGATGAGATGGATTGGAATAAGTGTTATTCTATCTACATTCACTGGATTTTTAGAAACAGAGCATTTTTATTTTTTGCAAATTGGATAAATAAAACCTTTTTATACAAAATGCCTGACAATCATTTCTACTTAGGCGGACTTAAAAACCTATCGATGGCTGCACGAATCGACTTTAGTGTGTGTTTGGGGGGTTGGTAGAAAGTGCTGTCGTGCCGAGGTACAGAATAGATTTAGGTACCTTTTTTAATTCTTTGGACATTTCAGTTTTCATCTCATCTCATTATCTCTAGCCGCTTTATCCTGTTCTACAGGGTCACAGGCAAGCTGGAGCCTATCCCAGCTGACTACGGGCGAAAGGCGGGATACACCCTGGACAAGTCGCCAGGTCATCACAGGGCTGACACATAGACACAGACAACCATTCACACTCACATTCACACCTACGGTCAATTTAGAGTCACCAGTTAACCTAACCTGCATGTCTTTGGACTGTGGGGGAAACCGGAGCACCCGGAGGAAACCCACGCGGACACGGGGAGAACATGCAAACTCCGCACAGAAAGGCCCTCGCCGGCCCCGGGGCTCAAACCCGGACCTTCTTGCTGTGAGGCGACAGCGCTAACCACTACACCACCGTGCCGCCTCATTTCAGTTCTGTAATTTTCAAACTTCTTTGAGCTTTTGAGCCAGTCTAAAAAAATTCAAAACATTTTTAAAGATGAAGAATGTAAACAAACTGGAGAAATAACAGTAGCAATTTGTGAAAAAGTTCTCGAAAAATAAAATAAAAAGATATGTTCTTCGCAGGGCGGCACGGTGGTGTAGTGGTTAGCGCTGTCGCCTCACAGCAAGAAGGTCCGGGTTCGAGCACCGGGGCCAGCGAGGGCCTTTCTGTGCAGAGTTTGCATGTTCTCCCCGTGTCCGCGTGGGTTTCCTCCGGGTGCTCCGGTTTCCCCCACAGTCCAAAGACATGCAGGTTAGGTTAACTGGTGACTCTAAATTGACCGTAGGTGTGAATGTGAGTGTGAATGGTTGTCTGTGTCTATGTGTCAGCCCTGTGATGACGTGGCGACTTGTCCAGGGTGTACCCCGCCTTTCGCCCGTAGTCAGCTGGGATAGGCTCCAGCTTGCCTGCGACCCTGTAGAACAGGATAAAGCAGTTAGAGATAATGAGATGAGATGTTCTTGGCATCAAATACTTTCATTCCATATCTTGTTGCTTTTTTGGTGGGAGGGGGTTGTTTTTCGAGTAGAGTTTTTATTTCGTCCTCGGTTGGTTCAGCAACACGCGCCGCCATTTTGTTCTTCTCTACTCACGGTATATGAGCCGATAGCCTAGTAGTAGAGTTGCTAATCAGTGTGCGATTGCTCATATCCAGTGAATGTGGATAGAATAATAATGTATAGGTTTAGACACTGCCTAAAAGCGGAGCTCCCATCTGTTTCTGGGTTGTAGAATTTTCTTATATCGTAGCCAGTCTCTTTTTTGTTTTAGCTTTTGATTTTGGACCCGGAAGTCAATTTTCCTTACAAGTGACGTCATACTTAACTGCTCTCATAGAATCATCTACCAGGTAGTTGTCAATTAATTTTCTCACTTTGTGATTGGTCGATAGTCTTTCTTTTTCACTTTCCCGTCTTCTAAGCTTTTCTTCTTCTGTTAAAATTCGTTTTCTTTTCCCTTTGTTCTCCTCTGCCGTCATTTCCAGATGTATTCCATATATTTTTAAACTGGAAGCTATTATTTATTTTGGCCTGCGCGAGCGGAGCACCATACCTAAGAAAAAATGGTAAACCCATCAAGTCAACTAACCGGCCACTTGCACCCAGCCGTTCGAAATTTACAAACGCTGACAAAGTTGGTTGTTTTTTGCAAACACTTTGCAATGATTTGCTGGCTTTGAATTCCCTGGTCTTAACTTGGACCAACACAGAACGACTATTCTCAATCCTTTTCGTTTGCAAACTTTTCGAAAGCAAAACTGGGCTTCCTGTGGTGGTACACGGACAAACCACAAAAAATCGACTCGATGGGTTTACCATTTTTTCTCGGGTATGGTGCTCTGCTGGGAGCTCCGCTATAATATATACACATACAGTGCCCTCCATGATTATTGCCACCCCTTGTAAAGAAAAAATAGAAAAAAAATTCCATCTTTTGGTGAAGTTGCTTCATCTCGCACTGAAAAAATGAGAAAAATCCAACCTTTGATTGAAATTAATTAATTAGTGCAACCTTTGTCTGCCAGTAAAACAGCACTGAGTCTTGTATAACATTTTATAAAGTTGGAGAGACAGAGCAGGGCATCTGAGACCATTCTTCTTTACACAATCTCTCCAGATCATCCAGCGTCCCTGGCCCTTTCTTGGGCTCTCTTCAGCTCACCCCACAGGTTTTCAATGGGGTTCAGGTCGGGGCACTGAGATGGCCATGACAGAAGCTTGAGTCTGTGCTCAGTGAACCATTTTTGTGTTGATTTGGATGTATGCTTTGGCTCATACAAATCCTGCTGGAAGATCCAATGACGACCCAGTTTTAGTTTCCTGGCAGAGGCAGCCAGATTTTGATTTAAAACGTTCTGGTATTTCATGGAGTCCATGATGCCATGTACCCTAACAAGGTTTCCAGGGCCTTTGGAGGAAAAACAGCCCCAAAAACATCACAGAACTTCCACCATATTTTACAGTTGGGATCGGGTTCTTTTCATTACAGCCATCCTTCTTTTTACACCAAACCCACTTCAAGTGTTTATCGCCAAAAAAGCGCTCTTTTTTTGTTACATCAGACCAAAGAACAAGGTTCCAGTCAAAGCTGTAGTAGCATTTGGCAAACTTGAGGTGCTTATGTTTGTGGTTAACTGACAAAGGCTTCTCTGCTCCCCCCCCCCGGCAAACCTTCCAATGGGCCTTTTCCACTACCGTTTTTCAGCTCACTTCAGCCCAACACGGCACGCATTTCGACTACCTCAGAGCAGCACGACTGAGCTCACTTCAGCCCTACTCAGCACCCAAAACTCGCACGGTTTTGGAGTGGGGCTGAAGTGAGCCCAACCGAGCTGAGTGGGGCTAGAGGTGTGAGGAGACACTCCCCTGTGCACTAATTGGTGAGGAGGAGTGTCCTCACATGCCCACACATGCCCCGCGAGCACGCTGGGATCTGTAAACACCGTAAACCCGGAAGAAGAAGAATTACGACGACGAAGAAGATCAGAAAACTAGAAGATGGAAGACGAACCCAAGTGAGGAAAGGCCAGCCAGTTTATTGTTTACTATCCGGGTCGTGAGACTACCGCTTAAAAGGTCACTGATGTCACTGTTTGCGCCTCCTAACGACATCACGTGACGTCCACCCACTTTCGATAACTCCACCCAATGTGTCCACCCACTTCCAGCCAGCACGGTTCAGCGCGGTTGTAGTCGAAATGCAACCCCAACAGCCCCACTCAGCTCGACTCAGCCCGACTCAGCACGGCACGGCTCAGCCCAACTCGGCCACGTTGGTAGTGGAAAAGCCTCACAAATAATCTATTGGCATGGAGGTGGAATCTGATGGTGGTTTTGGAGACCTGGAAACCCCAAGATTTTACTTTTTCTACTATTCACCAACAGTGATCCTTGGGGATGTTTTGCCTCCTCTTACCATCCTCCTCACTGTATGTGAGGGCAGAATAAACTTGGGTCCTCTTCCAGGCAAGTTTATAACAGTTCCAATAGGTGTCCACTTTTTTATTATTGCTCTAATAGTAGAGATGGACAGTTTTCAGGAGTGTGGGTTTTTTTTTTTTTAAATAACCGTTCCCTGACTTATGAATGTCAGCACACTTCTCTCTCATTTGGTTTGTGTGTTCTCTTATCTTTCCCATGTTGATGGATGACTAAGGGAATTTGGCCTCTGTGTCCCCTCATCTTTGTTCCCCATTTAATCAGGAAGTCATGGATTACAGATAGAAAGTTCCTCCACACTCCAATCAACTCAGACATGTACAATTTAAATGGGAAACGTGCTTCAGTTACATTGCGTTTTATTATAATTTCCAGGGGTGCCAATTACGGTGGCACGTGTTTTTGTTGAAAATAATTATTTCTTAATTTACTTGAATTAAAAGTTGGATTTTTCTCATTTTTTCAGTGAGATGAAGTGACTTCACCAAAAGGTGGATTTTGTTTTTGTCTAACCCTTTTTAGTAATCTTTACAAGGGGTGCTGATAATGGTGTGTGTGTGTGTGTGTGTGAGATATATATATATATATATATATATATATATATATATATATATATATATATATATATATATATATATATATATATATATATAAAATATACACACACACTCCAATAAAGGACATTAGATGCAGTTAGACAAACGCGTTCCATTATGTCAGTTGATTTACTCCTTTAAAATGCTTAAACATTCTTTGACAGGACTTTCCCCTCCATGCTTTAAGATACTAGTATGACTATGTTGCTTCCCCCCCCCACAGTGTGTTCCTGCATCATCATCGCCATGGCGACCGTTGTGACCACCATCACGGGTTGCTCCACCTCAGCCATAGCAACCAATGGTTTTGTACGCGGAGGTATGTAAGCTCACAGAGCAATCACATCAGGCTTGACATGACGTACGAGCAGCAGGATGTTATTTCACTATTTCACGCTATGAGGTCGTGCACTACACGAGACGTATAGAGAAGGTCATGGTTGTCGAATCTGTCCTCACTAAGGCTCTATAAAAGTCATGCTGCTCAGGGCTTTCGAATGATGGCTCAGTGTTCAGGTCTCTCATCTTTTACTGTCGTGGATCATGATCAAGGAACGTATCCAAGCGGATACTTTTGTGCACACAATTTATTACTGTGTAGAGGTGTGTCTGTCTATCCATCCATATCGCTCATTCATCAGGGTTGCGTGGGAAACTGGAGCCGCCAGTTCTAGCGAACTTCAGGTGAGAGGCGGTGTACATCCTGGGCAGGTTGCCAGTTTTTCAGCGCTCTGTGGGTCTATATATTTAAATATTAATATTTCTCCTACCCACTGTCCTCCATCTCTGTTGTTTTTCATTTGGCCCCATGATCTGAGACCTGATTTGGTGCAGGCTGCACATAAACGGCAAAAGCATTTGACGTCATTCTGTACTTTTCTGAAAAGTGAAACTTTTTCGTTGCTCTACTGTAAGAGCTCACGCTGGCAGTATCGCTTTCTCCTGCAGGATTTCATGCAAAACGTATGCTGATTTTAATGGGGGGGGAAATGCATGAACGCGGCCTCGGAAACGTTCTCTATTTATATCAGTCATGAAAGTGTTCCGGATTTTCCCGGAATTCTGGATTTTTAGATTGTGCTCCGGAGTTTTTCCGCTAATGACCCGGAAATCCGGATATTTGATACAACCGGTTTTCCGAATGGAGAAATTTGTATTTTTCGCATTCCTAGACGCGGCGTAATACTTCGCATCGTCCTTGCATGGGCGCGGTCCTTAAATAGCCCAAACACAGTTCAGTGATTAAAGACAGGTGTTTTTTGTTAACGGCGCGTGTGCCAGAGCTCGTTAGGTGCGCGCGCCCAAGGCGCGCTTTCAGGTGCACGTGCTAAGGCGCGCAGGACTGTCACCGTTCTGCGCAAGCGCAACACAATCGCACTAGAAAGCATGTTCAAGCTGCCAGTGTAGCTGCAGTCTTTTTAGTTGTGAATTACGAGTATTTTCTCGTGTTAATAATTCGCCATGTCAAAACAAGCTAAACTTTCCTCCTTCTTTCGACGTTTTTCCCCATCAAAGTTGCATTTTGTGGTTTCGAAGCTGAGTTTTAGTGCCGTTTCCAGAACGCATCAAGAAAACGTGGAAGAAACCGCAATAATGGAAGAGCCGGTTTCTAAGCTGCCTAAAACTAGCAATGGTAATTATTTTTTGTTACATAATGTACTCAGGCTGCCAGTCAGTGTGTGACACACACACACCGTACACCCCTGATTTACATGAGAAATTTGGTATTCATTGGTGTGTTTAAATTTACAGACAATACGAACTAATGTAAACAATTGGCTTCAACTCGCATAAATATGAATTGGAAATGTTTAGTTCACTTTAGCTTCTGCAAACGCACAACTCGACTAAAAGATTGATAAACGAGGCTCAATGTCCCCAACATTGAAACCTGAAAGCTTTAGAAACTCTAACAGACCTTTACTTTTTAACAGGACTGTTTTGAAATTTTGCTGAGTTTACCTTCAACTGTCTGATTTTTATTTTTTATTTTCCAAAGTAATGAACTGTGTAGCAGGAAAATCACCGCGTTTTCTAAATGCGCTCCTGAAAATTACTCATTAACTAGGGGGAGTAAATTTGATATTTTTGACATGTTAATCATTAATGTACATGAAAGAAAAAGGCTTAAAGGAACAGTCCACCGTATTTCCATAATGAAATATGCTCTTATCTGAATTGAGACGAGCTGCTCCGTACCTCTCCGAGCTTTGCGCGACCTCCCAGTCAGTCAGACGCAGTCAGACGCGCTGTCACTCCTGTTAGCAATGTAGCTAGGCTCAGTATGGCCAACGGTATTTTTTGGGGCTGTAGTTGGATGCGACCAAACTCTTCCGCGTTTTTCCTGTTTACATAGGTTTATATGACCAGTGATATGAAACAAGTTCAGTTACACAAATTGAAACGTAGCGATTTTCTATGCTATGGAAAGTCCACACTATAATGACAGGCGTACTAACACCTTCTGCGCGCTTCGGCAGCGCATTGATACGGAGCTCAGATATCAATGCACTGTACTAAAATGCAGGGTTTTGCGTGTTCTTAAAATATTTTCGGGGGATGTTGCCCCCCCCCCCCCCCCCCCCCCCCCCCCATATTTCAGGATTTTTTTCTTTGCTCCACTTTCATCTCTATTATATGTGAATTTATTTTCTAGACTGCAAGACATGATGTCACTTGAGTGAATACTTTGGTATTTATGATGTATTTATTTTGTTTTAGCAGCAGTTATTATTGTAATATTGCTTTCTGGGGGAAGTCAAACTACTCAAGTAGGATTTTCTGAAGCACCATTATCGAGGGGGCGACACGGTGGTGTAGTGGTTAGCGCTGTCGCCTCACAGCAAGAAGGTCCTGGGTTCGAGCCCCGGGGCCGGCGAGGGCCTTTCTGTGTGGAGTTTGCATGTTCTCCCTGTGTCCGCGTGGGTTTCCTCCGGGTGCTCCGGTTTCCCCCACAGTCCAAAGACATGCAGGTTAGGTTAACTGGTGACTCTAAATTGACCGTAGGTGTGAATGTGAGTGTGAATGGTTGTCTGTGTCTATGTGTCAGCCCTGTGATGACCTGGCGACTTGTCCAGGGTGTACCCCGCCTTTCGCCCGTAGTCAGCTGGGATAGGCTCCAGCTTGCCTGCGACCCTGTAGAACAGGATAAAGCGGCTACAGATAATGAGATGAGATGAGACCATTATCGAGGTAGCACAAACATTTTGTCAAATTAAAACGCCTGCTACATTTAACGGGACATTTAGACAACATGCGTACTGTGTTTTGGATTGTTTCTGAATATATAAAAAACACCTCTGCCCCATTTTTATGTAATCCATTAAATTTAATTATTTATACCTTCTTGTAAACCAGCATGTCAAGATGTCCTCCAGGTAGGTCAGGGTATTGCATAAGCAACAGCGTTGGGTGTCTAAGGTCACGTACAGTATTAATAAGACACTGTCTCTGTAGCTGATGTGTCCTTCATACATCATACGCACAAGGTCATACTGCTCCAAATTACACTGCCGCTGTGGTGACGGACAGAGCCTGGGTCAAGTGTACGTTTACTTTAGAGCATGTGATAAGGATATTTTCATAAGGCAACGTATTAACTGAGGAAGTGTTTCGGCTTCCAGAGGAGAAAAAGTACTGGGCAGGTGGCACAGGGTTGAAATATGAGAGGGGAGCGGGTCAGGGATGAGCCCGGCCAACACTGCACTAATGGGGAGATGATGAAGGGCATGGTGACCTCCGATATACCGGACCATACGACAGAGGCAGCCATGTGAGCATCTCTATTGTACTGTTTTATATTGGATAAGATTTCCAGATGTACAGTGTGCAAAGTAAATAGCGTTGCTCGAGGATTTCGATCGATTCTCACGGGATAAGCGACCTTTGTGTAAATCTTCATGATGTCGTCATGCTAAAACATGACCATAACATGTATAAGGGCTTTACCTGTGAACTCGAGGAACTCGACTTGATCAAAAACCTTCAGAGGTGTCCCTCGAGATTTTTATTGGGCTGCATTCTTAACTTGGATTCGTTTCGGTTTTGGCAGGAGCAGATGGGAAAGCATGCGTCCTGACTGACTTTATTCTACAGATAAAGCACAAAACCACAGGCTACAACAAAGTCTTTACCACCATGGCAATTCGAACAGCATACATCAGTGTTTCACTTACCAATATATTGCCGCCCCCCCCACGCACGTGCGCGCACACACTTTAAGATCTGAGAAAAAAAAAGTGCAGTTCTGTTGTAAAAAATTGTTCTAAAATAAATGTGAAGACTTAAAGCTAGACGGCCTTTCGATTTCATAAAATCAGTGAAATTGAGTTCCCTCTGAAATTTGGTCATTGTGATAGATGTTTATTTCTGTAATATCTTAAACTCAGGCTATTCCGTGCCTGGGAAGTTATTTAATTTGAGGGGATTCCTGAGCAAATAACGTACCTGAAATCGCTCACTTCGTGCAGTCAAGCGGACGGATGGAGTCCATGTGCACATGCGCACGCTTACCTTTGACCGTGCACTGACGGTTACATCATTCTGTCGCTAAATGAACAGCTGATCACACGGAGGTGCTCGCTAACCGTCGACATTTATTAGTTTGGTCCTGCGTTTCCTTTCATTCGCAACGTAACGTCTTTTCCGTTACTGTAGTCAATCTTTTTCATGTTTCATTCGCACACTCACGTCCTCCATTGTTCTCTCTGGTTTCAAATTTGCATCCCACAATGCCTTGCGCGAACAGGGAAAGCCCACCATGTGATGCATGATGTAGTATTTTGTATTGCGTCATGGTGAAGCAGGAAAAAATGGCGGAGAATTTAGAGCCATGTGGCCCTAAATTCATTAATTGTTCTGTTTATTTAAAAAAAAAAAACTTTGGAAGTCTGTGATTCAAATTCAGTAGCTTTCGGTCCACTAAACAAGAATAATTGAGTGTCGGGGGAAAATTCTTTTTATGACCTACACTGGGCGGCACGGTGGTGTAGTGGTTAGCGCTGTCGCCTCACAGCAAGAAGGTCCGGGTTCGAGCCCCGTGGCCGGCGAGGGCCTTTCTGTGTGGAGTTTGCATGTTCTCCCCGTGTCCGCGTGGGTTTCCTCGGGGTGCTCCGGTTTCCCCCACAGTCCAAAGACATGCAGGTTAGGTTAACTGGTGACTCTAAATTGACCGTAGGTGTGAATGTGAGTGTGAATGGTTGTCTGTGTCTATGTGTCAGCCCTGTGATGACCTGGCGACTTGTCCAGGGTGTACCCCGCCTTTCGCCCGTAGTCAGCTGGGATAGGCTCCAGCTTGCCTGCGACCCTGTAGAAGGATAAAGCGGCTACAGATAATGAGATGAGATGACCTACACTTAAATCTGAAAGGCAGTCTAGCTTTAAATATGACTCTTTTAACTGTTTGTTCAGGTCGAAATGCTCTGTCAGAGGAGCCGCAGGGAAGGGTCCTGCAGGTGACCATCCTCATCCAGCAATTAAAAAAAAAAAATCAGTAAACTTGGGGGGGGGGACCGGCTAGTGGCCTAGTGGTAGTGTGTCCGCCTCTAGATCGGGAGATCGTGAGTTCTATTCATGGTTGGGTCATACCAAAGGCCATCATAAAAGTGGTACCTACTAACATCTGGCAAGGCACGCTGCAATACAGATGCGAGTGGGGAGTTAAACTCTCGTGGTTACCAGAGGACTAGCCCCCCACTGTAACCCTAGCTATGTAATAGGCGAGAGGCCGAGGGCTATAGAAACGGAGACCGGCACCGCCCGATGCGCCACATGGCACGGGGAAGGACAAAAAAAAAAAACTTGGGGGGGGGGGAGCACTTGTATATGCATCCATCCATTATCTGTAGCCGCTTATCCTGTTACAGGGTCGCAGGCGAGCTGGAGCCTATCCCAGCTGACTATGGGCGAGAGGTGGGGTGTGATATATCTTTTTAACCTAGGGTTATTCCTAGGAGTCATTTTATTTCAGGAAAAATTTTATCATTGTAGCACATGTCTGCTTGTGCAATCTGTTTTTATTAAAAAAAAAAAAAATTTACTGACATGACCAATTTAGACGGGACCCAAATCCCAGAAGTCTCCCACAAAATGTTCCTGTAAACATGGTTCAATCTGAATAGCACTTGAGATGAAATTGAGGACAAACATTATGTAGGTTTTAAAAAGGAAAGCTGTACGTCTGTATATTGACCACCCTGAGTGGCAGATTTCTCTTCTGCACAATGACCAGTGTTTGTGGGTTTTTTGTTTTCTTCATTCGTTATAGCCAGGACTTCAGTTCACTTGCCTTTCTTCTCTCACGATTTGACAGAGGATTGAGTTTACCAATTTCTAGAACTACTACTAGTATCGGGTGTCAGTCTGTTGTCAAGCTGCAGCCTGCTCCAGTTTCGTCTTTCTGCACGCTCGGCGTAACCAGAATTATTGATCTCGTGACCCTCGGCTCATGGCCCAGCCTGTGACTCGATCATTATGGCTGGAGGAAAAAGGAAGCACATGGTTTTTAGGTTGTGGGAAAATGTAATGGGGGTGTTGCCAAACTTCTTCTGTTGCAGAACTCTGAAACCGATACCAGTCGCTCCCTGACATCTTTGTTTTTGTTGAACGTTCGCTGTCGACATGGAAGCGTAATCGTATCTTTGCAGGGATCTTTATATTTTCTAAGATTACTGCACAGTCAGTTTACCAATCAGGTCAGGTGTTGTATACATAGAACCAGTTTCTGACTCAAGTCAGGAACAGAAACTTAACCGGTACTGTTTGTTTTGTCTAGAACGTTTCACTGTGCGAGATATTAAAGCCCTCGGTAAAGTTGAAGGACAGTAGCAGAGTTACAGTGTAATCAACTTGAAGTCACGGCGATCACGTGCAGCCTGATAACTGATGGCGCTTGTAGAGGGAAGCTTTTCTTAAACTGCACCACAAAATAAATTTGACTGAAGGAAGTATTGATCACATGGCGTACGGTATGATAACACGTCCTGACATTGCTGTAGCTATTAATCCAGCAGAACCTAATCTTTTTATGTTCCAGAAATTTCCCTGTCTTTCTATTGGACTTTGTCTTAATCGACGTGCCAATAAACTTTTTTCATTTAGAAATAGTTTCTCAAAACTTTCCAAGTAAAAGCACAACTCCAAAACTCAGCGTCGGGTGAAAATTGTTTGAAATATCTTACCATTTTTTGCTTTGTCTTCAGGAGGGGCGTATTATTTGATATCTCGAAGTTTAGGCCCCGAGTTTGGTGGCTCGATTGGCCTCATCTTCGCATTTGCCAACGCTGTGGCAGTGGCCATGTACGTCGTGGGCTTTGCTGAGACGGTCGTTCAGCTTCTTCATGTAAGATGAGTATGATGATGATTTCTTACTCTGTACTGTTTGACCTGTTGTGTTTGTTTAACTGTACAAATGTAAAGTCGTAAGGGAGCGCACACGTACATGTTGGAGGTTTCAACAGAGACGCTTCTCATCCACTTTGAATGGAGTGACGTCACGCATTGCCGACGCGCATTGTGGTTCTGTTGCTTCGCTTCACTTGCGGTAGAAAAAGTTCAACTCTTCAAGCAGCAGCGCAGGTGCCAGCCAAACAAATCGCATATATGCAGATCTTCCAGTGCAGAGGCGAGCCAGTCAAATCATGTGTAGAAGTTATTCCATGAAATTGAGTCGTACGTGAGCGTATAGTCTGCTATAAGCCATGTACGACCAGATTGAGTGGAATAACTTTTTTTTTTTAATTCTATCCACATTCACTGGATTTTGAGAAACGGAGCATTTTTATTTTTTGCAAATTTGATCAATAAAAACTTTTATACAAAACATCTGGCAATCATTTCCTCTTAGAATGTAAACAAACCGACGGAATGACAGCAGCAATTTGTGAAAAATGCTATAATAATTCTTGAAAAATACAAAAGGGATACGTTCTTGCAAGCAAATACAGGGTGATTTAAAAAAAAAAAAAAAGGATATTATTTGAGATGTAAATATCCCAGAAACGACAGTCTAGGCAAATGAAACTGAACAGGTTTAATGTTGAGCAATGTAAGATTTATTCCTCAAAATTTGAATGAGAAATTCAAAAGGTATGCGGGCTCCATGAACGATTTCACAAATTTGTCCGAGCGTACTCCAACACGCAAAACGCCTTTTTGTTTTCCAGTAAATGGCATTTCTATAGACCCCTTCGCATGTTTGTAAACACACCGACCGTTGCCAGGATGTGCGCGCAGCCTGGACTCAGAAACAATAGCGCTGCCCATAGCCCGGCATTATGAGCTGTCAGATTATGCCAAACAATTGTCGTTACAAGATCGAGAATGCTACATAAATAAGTTAACTCTAACAAGTGGACATCGCCTACCGGATCCGCATTTAATTAAAGAGTGGACGGATACAATGGCCAGATATCTACTCGTACCTTATTGACAAGACTTCAGTGTACACCCACGAAAAACTTCGTGCCTACAAGTCTTTAGACGCATATGATTGTTATGTGCGGGCATGTACAACTTGATTAACAATGGGACATTCATATTCATTTTGTTTCAATCAAATTATGCCAGTGATGTGATGGCAATGTGGCTTTAGCTACAACAGCAAATCCCAACACTAAACAGCAATTTGCAGGAGGGAATGGCATGAAAGGAATGATAGTGTAAAGAGTGCAGCTAAGAGAAATCAGAGCTGCGTAAAAAGCGAGAGGCAGAGAGCAGAAATGAAACTGAACGGGGCGGGAGCTCGGTTAGAGCAGTCAACGTAAGTTGGCATTTAGAGTGAGGGCACACAATTTTACCTTTCCATCCTTGCTTTAAAATTGTGATTTTCGGCATACACAAATAATGATGGCACAAAATCTGGACTGCTTGAGTCAAGCGAGACCTCTCCTACAAACAAAATTGCACGCAAAGCTAAGTTAACATGCTAACAGTATTCATTACATTGTGTAACTATGACCCAGCTAATCAGACAAACGTTACCAAAGTATTTTGCTACATCAATAAACGAAGACTAGAAAGAATAAAAAAGAAAGATTTAATAAATAGCCTGATCTTACCTGTGATGAAGTGGGCGCTGCAAACCCGCGCATTTTTGATAGCGCTTTCATCCCAGTCTACATGTTTGATGGCTTGTAGTCATAGACGTTGGCGATTTTTTTTTTTTGGAATGGGTGAGATCCTGCTGGAATTCTGTACATTTTAACCCCATCACTGCTACGATTCTGACACCCGACAACACAACAACTAGGCATCGCTGAGTCTTTTTTGGGTCCAGGCTGCGCGCGCAATTTCCGCTTACATATGAATGACGTTTACTGCGAAGGGGTCTATACCTAAAAACAAAAACCGTTAAACGTAAAATTTTGACCCGTTTTCACACATGCTGTTAAAATTTGAGGTCAATTGAACAAGAATTGGCAAAGTTGTTAGATCGTGAAATGATATCAGATTTTTTTTAAACACCCTGTACTTTTATTCCATAATTTGTTTATATTTTTTGGCATTTTATTTTCAAGTAGTTTTTATTTCATCCTCGGTTGCTTCAGCAACACGCGCTGCCGTTTTATTTTTCTCTACTCGTGGTATATGAGCTGATAGCCTAGTAGTAGAGTAGCCGATCAGAGCGTGCGATTGCTCATATCCAGTGAACATGGATAGAATAAGTGCAAATATCCTGAGAGAGTGGAGGGGGAGCAGCCAGCTATGTTGTGTGTCCCAAGCAGGAAAGCGTAATTGGTGGTTATGACTATCGTACCAGCAAAAGACACGCCCAAGCATCAGCCACGCCCATCGTCAAGTGTTAGCACATGTATGTGAGCGTCCTCCCTCAAGGATGGATAAGGGATTGACTTATTTGTTATTAATTGGTGTAATCTTGTCATAGGATTCTGAGCTCATAATGCTGGATTACCTTAATGACATCCGAATTGTAGGAGTCATCACCGTCATTATCCTACTTGGGATCTCTGTAGCAGGCATGGAATGGGAGGCCAAGGTGAGACCTTTTATTGTGTAGTTTTGGTCGTCTGATTTACCCTAAAACGCCCCAAAGGGCACGGATGAGGAAACGAACGCTTAACGTGATGCTTTTTCACCCGCAGGCTCAGATCTTCCTGCTGTTCATCTTGATCACTGCCATCTTCAACTACTTTATCGGCTCGTTCATCCCCATTGAATCAAAGCAAGAGCAAGGATTCTTCGGTTATGATTGTATGACTGTCGTTTTCTCCAAATGCAGCTCTAAGTAATGATCAGAGGTTTTCTGTTTGATGCATGTTCATGTGACTTTTTTACCGTCCTGTTCAGCTGCCATCTTATTGGAGAATTTATTACCGGACTTCAGAGGCGAGACCTTCTTCTCCGTCTTTGCCATCTTCTTCCCTGCAGCTACTGGCATTCTGGCTGGTGCGAACATCTCCGGAGACCTTGCGGTGAGTCTGAAAAACGACTAGACAAAATACGAGAGGTGCTGCTAAAGACCTAGCCATGTATTTGTGTTTATTTTTTTTCCTTTTTTCCTTTTAGGATCCACAAATGGCAATCCCAAGAGGAACCCTTTTAGCCATTCTTATCACAGGCATCGTCTACGTAGGGGTTGCTATAAGTTCAGGTAAATGGCTTTGAGTAGAGTGTGTTGTACTGTTTCCACATGTTTAAATAAATTGGGGCTGCCAATGTATTAAAATATTTAATTGCAATTAATCGCATTATTAGTTTATCTGGTCAACAGGCGATGAGTTTATGCCATCATGTGTTGTCTGGCGTCATCCACATTTCATGAAAATCACTTCTCAATTCTTCACCGATATTTATTCTTTTTGGCAGGAAGGTAGGTCTGCCTGAGGTGCATATAGCTTCTACCCAAATTTGCATAACTGCAATTAATAATGAAGATATGAAGTAATTAAGTCCTAACGAGCAGTTTCCACACACATCGCTGCTACTTCCTCAATTCTTGACCGATTTTTTCATTCTTCCTGGCATGAAGGTAGGAGTACCTAGGGTGCATATAACTTCTACCCAGATTTGCCAGATTTATAATTATTAATGAAGTTATGGATTAATTAAGCCTTAATGAGCAGTTCAACAAAAATCGCTTCTTCTCGGTCAATTCCTTGCCGTTTTGGATTCTTTCTGGCAAGTAGGTAGGTATTCCTAGGGTGTATATAGCTTCTATATATATCTTGTATATAGCTTGCAACATTTATTGCACAACGTGGCCCACTTTAGATCGTTCTTTCTGGACTAGACGGGACCGGAGTGAGCTACGGTGTCATTGGTCTCGTTGTCCCTAGTTAACTCGCAATTAATCTCACTTTTTTTTTTTTTATCTGCTCTAAATGTACCTTAAAGGGATGCTTTGTAGTAGTACATTTGCTTTATGCAAATGTATGTGGCCAGGTCAGGAAGCTTAAGGCTGGACACAGCAAAAATGATTTTTGTGGGCATTTGATCCCCTCACTGCATTTAAAAAAAAAAAAAAGGCACGTTAACTTTATAATTTTGAGGGTTTAGAACAATTCCGTTTGAACAATACAATGTAGTATCTTCCTCTAGTTCTGGGCTTAACTTCCAGCCTCAAACTAATGCCAAAAAAATAAACCAAACAAACTCGGTGATGTGGACTCTGGACAACAGGAGTGGCTGTATTTAAATAAGGAAAGTAAAAATACAAAACCCAAATAAATGTTTTGTTAAGGCACACAGCTCATAAAGATGGTTTCCAGTAAAATGCAGTAACTCACTGGGAAATCTACAGTACATTGGTGAGCAAAAACTGCTTTTATAAACACTTTTACATCATTCCACACAGCCTGTGTGCTTACACACATATATACATGTGTGTGTAGAAACGGTGTTGAAAAGCGTGCAATATTTATTGGATGATCAGTAACAATCACCTCAGTAGCGCCCCTACAGGATACATTTACCACTTTTAACATCATCCACGACGGTGTTGGACTGAGGCTGGTTCTAAAGGACTTGAAACAGGGACTCGTTTTAAATGACTACCATGTAGTTACTGTCCAGAACCGGAAATGAGTCAACACTCGACAGCGTCCATTCACTGTACATGTACTGACTGATTCTGAGTCCTGGTCTCCATGTTTTCCACACTGCATGTTCCGAGGTTAGAAAGGGGGGAAAAAAAAAACACATTTTATGACTCTCTTGTATCAACAAGAGTTCTAGCTTCGTTGCTAACATTTTGTACGGGTTAAAGTCGGTCCCTTGTTAGAAACAGAGTATCGGCGACTAATATTCTGACATCATTGGCACAGCACCAAAAATGAATTTGGCACAGTGCCAAGCAATCAATGAGGCATCAGATTAAATTACCTATAGCTGTTTTTGCAAATCCAGAGTAGAAGTAGTGTCATTCTGGTCCAAAAATACACTTTTTAGATCTAGCTGAAACATCATGGACATTTTGAAGGCTTTCTGCTTGGAAAATGGACCATTTTGGGTTGTGCGCACATGATTTCATGTCAGGTTTACAGTAACTTCCCTTGGTCCAATTTCACTTGGGTTTGTATTTCCTGCATACGGAAGCTTGGTAGTTTAATGCAGCAGGTAGAACTCAAAATCCATAATCTGAGCGTCTGGTGTGTACACACACACACACACACACACACACACACACACACACACACACACACACACACACACATATATATATATATATATATATATATATATATATATATATATATATATATATATATATATATATATACCTGGAGCTTAACACATTTTCTTTCTCCCCTCTGGACCATCAAAAGCATATAAAAAAATAAAATGTTTGTAAACCATCAGAATGCAATAATGTAAGTTGATTCTGTACATAGGTGCACTTTATCACGACTTTTGCCAGCCAACCAGCTACTCGCTACATCACTCACTCATGCCACGTCACTTCCTGATTTCCCAAACTACAGGGAAGGGGACACAGAGGGTGCATGCGTTAATCGCGCATCAAAAAAAATTAGTGGCGTTAAAAGGAATTTGCATTAACCCGTTATCATCACGTTAACGTTGACAGTCCTAAAATAAATGTATAAATTGTCAGTTTATTTCCAGATTTGTGTAAAGCTGCTTTTTGTCCATTGTTAACAGCACTATACAGTTTGGAGCTCCAGAAATTGCCATTCTGATATAATGTCTCATCTTCAGCTATGTTTATTTTCTGTCCTTTAAAAGGAGCCTGTATTGTGCGGGATACCACAGGATCGAAGATCAATGAGACTTTAGGGCAAAACTGCACGGGACTTGAATGCAGTCTTGGTTATGAATTCTCTGCCTGCAAACCTGTGAACAAAACGGAGTCCAATTGTAAATATGGACTCCACAATGACTTTCAGGTAAGATTATGCTAAGTATACTGGTGCAAAGGAAACAAAATCTGTTTACATGAGATGGAACTAAATACCACTGTCTTTCGCCTCCCAAAGATTATGAGTGTGGTGTCAGGTTTCGGCCCCCTCATCTCAGCCGGGGTCTTCTCTGCAACCCTCTCGTCTGCCTTGGCCTCTCTGGTCAGCGCCCCCAAAGTGTTCCAGGTGGGTGTCTAACTTCCCTGCTGCTATACTTTGTCTTCATTCTTTAGTTTTGTATATACACACAGTGCTGTGCAAAAGTCTTAGGCATGTGCAAAGAAATGCTGCAGACCAAAAATGGCTTAGAAATAATGAAATGTTTCAACTTAAAAAAATACTATAAACAGCGGTAAGCCATAATAAATGAAACAAAGTCTATATTTGGTGTAAGACGACCCTTTACTTTTTAAAAAAGAAATAGTAGTCTCAGGTACAGTGAGTGCAGTTTTATAAGGAAATGAGCTGTAGGTTTTACTGAGCATCTTACAGAACCAGCCACGGTTCTTCTGAATGTTTTGACTGTCACACTCGCGTCTTCATTTTGCACCAAAACCCAGCAGCCTTCATTATGTTTTCTTTTTTAATCTGAAAAGTGCTCTCTTATGTAATATCCTGCTCAGATACAAACTTTTTTTCCCCCCTATAACGTTTAATTTTGTGCTGGGGAAAAAAAAAAACCGTTTGGACTCTCTCTGAAATGTTTTGTGCTGACTCGATAATGTAGAAGTCATAAAACAGAAGTCTAAAAGTTTGTATTAAAAAAATAGGGTGCCTTAGACTTTTGCACAGGTGTGTGCACGCACATATAATATATTCATGCGCATATACACAGTGCCATGAAAATGGAATTGTTCCAGTTTTTGGTGTGCAAAAGTAATCGTTTTGTTCAAGTAAATTCAGCTGTTAGTGTAGTTCACATTGGTGAATAGTCAGATATCTGCTAAATATAATTTGCCTTACAGTTTGACATTAAGTTGGCCAAATGCTAGTGACGGATTTCAGCCCGCTCCAAAAGTCACGTCAGCAGCAAGACAGTGACGGAAGTGTCCTTTTTGGAAACACTGTGTTGCATCACAACCTGACAGACTTGCCTTCAGTACAGGAAGCATCTGCACAGTATCAGAGTTTAACATGACGATGTCGAGGTCGTGCTCCTGTAACACAAGGTTACGTCATCGGTGCAATAATCCAAAGCAACTCCAGATCAGAATTGTTGAAGAAATCTACAATTTGGGATTGGAAATACAGTATGTTGTGGTCTGTGAAAACCCAGCAGGTGTTACTGTAGCTAGGATTTCTGGTGAACAGCCGGGGGGAAATCAAATCACTGCAGCGTTAATAAAAACATATGTGGTGCTTGAAAGTTTGTGAACCCTTTAGAATTTTCTATATTTCTGCATAAGTATGACCTAAAACATCATCAGATTTTCCCACAAGTCCTAAAAGTAGATAAAGAGAACCCAGTTAAACAAATGAGACAAAAATATTATACTCGGTCATTTATTTATTGAGGAAAATGATCCAATATTACATATCTGTGAGAGGCAAAAGTATGTGAACCTTTGCTGTCAGTATCTGGTGTGACCCCCTTGCGCAGCAATAACTGCAACTAAATGTTTCTGGTAACTTGATCAGTCCTGCACACCGGCTTGGAGGAATTTTAGCCCGTTCCTCCGTACAGAACAGCTTCAACTCTGGGATGTTGGTGGGTTTCCTCACATGAACTGCTCGCTTCAGGTCCTTCCACAACATTTCCATTGGATTAAGGTCAGGACTTTGACTTGGCCATTCCAAAACATTAACTTTATTCTTCTTTAACCATTCTTTGGTAGAATGACTTGTGTGCTTAGGGTCGTTGTCTTGCTGCATGACCCACCTTCTCTTGAGATTCAGTTCATGGACAGATGTCCTGACATTTTCCCTTAGAATTCGCTGGTATAATTCAGAATTCAGCGTTCCATCAATGATGGCAAGCCGTCCTGGCTCAGATGCAGCCAAACAGGCCCAAACCATGATACTACCACCACCATGTTTCACAGATGGGATAAGGTTCTTATGCTGGAATGTAGTGTTTTCCTTTCTCCAAACATAACGCTTCTCATTTAAACCAAAAAGTTCTATTTTGGTCTCATCCGTCCACAAAAGATTTTTCCAATAGCCTTCTGGCTTGTCCATACGATCTTTAGCAAACTGCAGATGAGCAGCAATGTTCTTTTTGGAGAGCAGTGGCTTTCTCCTTGCAACCCTGCCATGCCATTGTTGTTCAGTGTTCTCCTGATGGTGGACTCATGAACATTAACATTAGGCAATGTGAGAGAGGCCTTCAGTTGCTTAAAAGTTACCCTGGGGTCCTTTGTGACCTAACCGACTATTACACGCCTTACTCTTGGAGTGATCTTTGTTGGTTGACCATTCCTGGGGAGGATAACAATGGTCTTGAATTTCCTCCATTTGTACACAATCTGACTGTGGATTGGTGGAGTCCAAACTCTTTAGAGATGGTTTTGTAACCTTTTCCAGCCTGATGAGCATCAACAACGCTTTTTCTGAGGTCCTCAGAAATCTCCTTTGTTCGTGCCATGATGCACTTCCACAAACATGTGTTGTGAAAATCAGACTTTGCTAGATCCCTGTTCTTTAAATAAAACAGGGTGCCCACTCACACCTGATTTGAAAACACCTGACTCTAATTTCACCTTCAAATTAACTGCTAATTCTAGAAGTTCACATAGTTTTGCCACTCAGATATGTAATATTGGATAATTTTCCTCAATAAATAAATGACCAAGTATAATATTTTTGTCTTATTTGTTTAACTGGGCTCTCCTTTATCTACTTTTAAGACTTGTGTGAAAATCTGATGTTTTAGGTCATATTTATGCAGAAATATAGAAAATTTCTAAAGGGTTCACAAACTTTCAAGGACCGGTGTATTTTTATCAGGAAAAAGAAGTGTTTTTATTTAAGTATATTTTCAGCTTCTGTGACTTCACGGTGAATTTCTGGCTTTGATCAAGTTGTTCGTTAGTGGTGCGCTAATCGGATACCAGAAAAACATCACATCCTACTGGAATTTTTGAATGTAGTATGACGCAACTTTTACTTCTGGTTGAGACGCATGCAAAAGAGAAACACGTTTCCATTCAGGAAAACTTGTAGAAGCTTGTGTATTAGAAATTGTCAAAGTTTGACATTTGTAAAGGCTTTTCTCAGGCTTACACCTGTAAGCTACATGTAAACTGCTTGTCAGCTTTGTGTTTGACCCGACCCATGATGGAAATTTTAGCAGCTAAATGTTTTTGAACCTGTAATGAAAATGCTCAGTTACCTTTCAATTACCAGAAAGTCTCTGCATTACTTTGTGCAATAAATATTTATTAGTTTATTTGATTGGGACTGTGCACATTCATGAACAATAGTATAAAATACATAATGTAAATATGCCGGAGTTAGCATAATTGCTAATTTTCATCCATAGTCCCTAGGCAGGTAACATAAAACAGAACGAGATACATATACAGCACTACAGAAATTAAGGACAAATACAGCATCACTATTCACAAATCCAGGAGATTAACAGAACCAACAAAAACAAACAACACAATTACGCAATACACAGTACGACAACATGAATAGAGACAAGAACAGCAGCAAGGTACACTCTACACAAATCCGCTTTCCGACAAAATGGACTTAAAAATAAATGAATACACACATTCTATACATAACCCTATATATTTCAAGGTTCTGCGAAATATATAATCAAGTTTAAAAGCGTAAAGTTGAAAAAATGCCTCTCGTCTCATTATCTCTAGCCGCTTTATCCTGTTCTACAGGGTTGCAGGCAAGCTGGAGCCTATCCCAGCTGACTACGGGCGAAAGGCGGGGTACACCCTGGACAAGTCGCCAGGTCATCACAGGGCTGACACATAGACACAGACAACCATTCACACTCACATTCACACCTACGGTCAATTTAGAGTCACCAGTTAACCTATGTCTTTGGACTGTGGGGGAAACCGGAGCACCCGGAGGAAACCCACGCGGACATGGGGAGAACATGCAAACTCCACACAGAAAGGCCCTCGCCGGCCACGGGGCTCGAACCCGGACCTTCTTGCTGTGAGGCGACAGCGCTAACCACTACACCACCGTGCCGCCTGCCATTCATCTGTTTGATCAAAATCTTTCTTACAGCTTCCATCTGTTTGTTTCCAAGGTTCTCAGGTTTTAATATCACAAACTGATGCTCCTGTTTCTTTAGGCTTTATGTAAAGACAACATTTACCCTGGCATTGCTGGTTTTGGGAAAGGCTACGGCAAGAACAACGAACCCCTGCGTGGCTACTTCCTCACGTTTGGTATCGCCCTGGCCTTCATCCTTATTGGTACGTAAATAGTTTCCAAGACTAGGGTTGCCAATATAAGCCTCATGTTTAAAAATATCTTCTAAAAGTGTCTTTTTTTTTTTTTTTTCCCCTCTCTCTCCAGCTGAGCTGAATGTCATCGCACCAATCATTTCTAACTTCTTCTTGGCCTCCTATGCCCTAATCAATTTCTCAGTGTTCCACGCCTCTTTGGCAAACTCCCCTGGTAAGGCTTGCTAAGCACACAGTGTTTTATTTTTTAAAATTTTTTTATTAAAGTGACACTGAAAAGTCAGTGTCTTAAAATTTCACCAGCTTATTGCGAAGACAAAGGAAAATCTTAAGTTGCTATTATTGATTACATAAGGTAGTGGTTTTTATTTTTTAAATAAACATGTAAGGGATAAAACAAGACTGGACTAGACTGATATAGATTATTATTTTCCAATAACAGCATATCCTGAAGTGTTTTACTGCAAATTTATTAATGCTAACAGTTTTTATTTGTAAATGAATAAAAAATTTTTTATCCATTTATAGTTATGATTTAATGTTGCAAAACAAGTTAGTTTCCGTTATCATTTACATTATAATAGTTATAAACAGTCGCTCCCTTTTTTATTTCTCTTGAAGTTAAGATTAAAAAAAAAAAAGGCAGCTTATCATATTGGCAAGAAACTTGCCCATGTCGGAAAGCTTAAAGGAACGGTTTTAGCTCTGACTGGGATTTCCTTCCAAAAAAAATCTAAATGAACAAATTCTAAATCTCTTATACAGTGCTGAGCGTAAATGAGTGCACCCCCTTTGAAAAGTAACATTTTAAACAATATCTCAATGAACACAAACAATTTCCAAAATGTTGACAAGGCAAAGTTTAATATAACATCTGTTTAACTTATAACGTGAAAGTAAGGTTAATAATATAAACTTGGATTACACATTTTTTCAGTTTTACTCAAATTAGGGTCGTGCAAAAATGAGTACACCCCACTGAAAGTCTCTGGAGCAAAGCGAAATTGTAGATTACAAATGTCTAATTTAACAAGAATACAATCAGAGGTGAGTCTAATTAGTCATTACGCAGGTGTCCAGCAGACAGTTGACTATAAAAGGGTGTTACTTAAAGAAAACCCCTTCCCATTTCATGCTGTCAGTAATGGCACCACATGGAAGAGAAATGACACAAGACCTGAGAAAGAAAATAATTTCTTTACACCACAAAGGTGAAGGCTACAAGAAGATCAGCAAAGCTTTACTTATCAGTCAGAATACTGTAGCAAAAGTGGTACAAAAATTTAAAGATGGAACTGCAACCATCTCACAGAGACGTCCAGGTCGTCCACGGAAGTTAACACCTCGACAGGAGCGTCTTCTGATGAGAAGGGCTGAAGAAAATCGGCATGCAAGTTCACTGCAGTTATCTAAAGAAGTAGAAAGCCAAACTGGGTGACTATTTCCCGTGACACAATACGGCATACACTGCAGAGGAATGGCATGCATGGATGCTGTCCACGAAAGAAGCCTCTCCTAAAGCTCAGGCACAAAAAAGCCCGCCTAGAGTTTGCCAGGGCCCATGCTGACAAAGATGAAGACTACTGGGACTCTATACTCTGGAGTGATGAAACCAAGATAAATGTTTTTGGAACCGATGGCTTCAAAACTGTATGGCGTCGCAAAGGTGAGGAATACAAAGGAAAATGCATGGTGCCTACAGTGAAACATGGTGGTGGCAGTGTCCTTATGTGGGGCTGCATGAGTGCTGCTGGTGTCGGGGAGCTGCATTTCATTGATGGCATCATGAATTCACAGATGTATTGCTCTATACTGAAAGAGAAGATGCTTCCATCACTCCGTGCCCTTGGTCGTCGTGCACTTTTCCAGCATGACGATGATCCTAAACACACATCTAAGGCCACTGTTGGATTTCTGAAGAAGAACAGGGTGAAAGTGATTCAGTGGCCAAGTATGTCTCCTGATCTGAACCCAATCGAACACCTATGAGGAATTCTGAAGAGACAAGTTGAGCATCACTCTCCATCCAGCATCCAGTCACTACTGTAAAAGAGGTCATTGTTGAAGAATGGAAAAAGATCGATGTTGCAAAATGTCGCCAACTTGTTCATTCCATGCCTAGAAGACTTGGTGCTGTCATTAAAAATCATGGAGGCCATACAAACTACTAGATGTAGTCGTTTTTGTTGTGGGGTGTACTCATTTTTGCACCACCCTAATTTGAGTAAAACTGAAAAAAATGTGTAATCTAAGTTATATTATTAACCTTACTTTCACGTGATAAGTTAAACAGATGTTATATTAAACTTTGTCTTGTCAACATTTTGGAAATTGTTTGTGTTCATTGAGATATTGTTTAAAATGTTACTTTTTAAAGGGGGTGCACTCATTTACGCTCAGCACTGTATATAAAGCTTTAACATTTTGTTTACTTGGAGTGTTGAGTCCTTGTAAATTGGCTTGTACTCTAGTAACTAATGACCCTCTTAGAATGTGCTTATTCGTTTAAATAAACACAACCCCATTTCCAAAAATGATGCTGTGTAAACTAAATAAAAACAATGTGATTTCCCTGTACATTACTGAAAATACAACATGATGTCAAAATGTTACAAAAACATCAAATGCTGAAACTGAGAGATTTTAGGGGAGAGGTTTAAGTAAATGCTCATTTTGAATTTAGTGCCAGCAACAAGTTAAAAAAAAAATTTGAGACTGTGCCAACAAAAGACTGGAAAAGGTATGCAGTGTTGGAAAAAAAAAAAAATAATAACAAATTGGGTTAATTGGTAACAGGTCAGTAACCTGATTGGGTATAAATAGAGCATCCCAGAGAGGTTGAGTCTCTCAGAAGTAAAGATGGCGAGGGTTTCACCACTCTGAAAGACTGCGTGGGCAAACAGTGCAACAATTTAACGGTCCTCAATGTAAAATTGCAAAGAATTTGGGGATCACATCTATGATGCATAATACCATTAAAACAGAGATGCCTACTAGTACGGATTGGCCGTATTTTGTACAGAAAAGTTACGTAAAGACGATGTTACGGCAAACAGTGTTATTCTGTACGGAATTATTATAAAGTCTTAAATTCCAGTGAGTTGTTTTTAAATGTCCAAGCGACTTTTTCAATCCATACGCGATTCACGGCTATTTATTTTTACGACAACCGCACATGCTGTGCGTGGCATGCGCAGATACCGCACATGCTGTGCGTGGCATGCGCAGATACCGCACATGCTGTGCGTGGCATGCGCAGATACCGCACATTTGTTCGCGCTATTTTCACTCGACATCACACACGCATGGTGCTGCTTCTCAATAGTGGAAATGAAACGCTCAGTATCGGGACAAGTGAAACACAGGTCTCAGGTGTACCTCCCACGATATACGGTAGAATGGCCGTGCATTACACCCAGTCAAAAGGGCAATGGATACGCGCACTGCAAACTGTGTAGAACTGACATTAACATCACTCATGGTGGTCGCGATGACTGCACGCGGCATGTCAACTCCAAAAAAAAAAAACATATGGAGTATGCTGAAATGGCGAGTCAGGCGGAAAGTAAATCTGGGGGTATCCAGCAGTTTTTTACGAAATCTGTGGATGAAAAGACACGGAACGTGACGCGTGCTGAAGCGGTGATGGTTGACCTGTGCTTGGAGTTGAACTTGCCAATTAGTGCCATGAAATGTGAGTTAAACTTATTCAGTTTCTTTTTACATGTATGATTTTTATTCACTGAAATATCAAACACTGGCTGTACTTCTTTAATTCAAAGTCTTTTCAGTGTTGCAAGTACAAGTGTACATGTAGTATGATCAAAAACAGAATTTTATGATTAGTGCTGTTGGGATTGTGGCAAAAAATTGATCATTCCACTGTTTTAAATACAATTATAAATGTCATTTTATTCAATGTCTCTTCTGAAGCATTATGCTGAAGTATTTATATATTGGGGCATTAAGATAACAATGTTGGACTCTCTTTGGCATGAAATAAGAAATTATTTTTAAATTTTATTAGAATCCGTTAACAGGTAGAACATTTTGCCAGGCAATATAATATAATACTTTTGAGGAGTTACATTCAATACCAATGATTGGTAGTCAACTGTAATGTCTGCAAACAGGGAACACTATTGTATTTATAAAAATGTGAGAAATTGTATGCTCTAGAAATTTGTTGAGTGGAAATTCAATTGAGATGGCTGCTCGTGTTTTGTTTATTCAATTCACACAAAACAGTACTTTTTAATAATTTAAATGTTAAACATATTGGTATATACACCTCTTTATAATGGAAATGCACATAAATTAATGTTACTGAAAGTCATTCCAAAATACTGAAAAATGTTTTCAAGAATACTGAAATTCAAAATTTGGGGTAGGCATCTCTGTTAAAAGATTCAGAGAATCTGGGGAAATCTCTGTATGCAAGAGACAAGGCTGAAAACCAACACTGTGATCTTCAGGCCCTCAGGCGACACTGCATTAAAAGCAGACATGTGTCTGGAGTGGAAATCACTGTATGGGCTCAGGAACACTTCAGAAAACCATCATTTGTGAAAAATGGTTCATTACTGCATCCACAAATGCAAGTTAAAACCAGATATAAACACTATCCAGAAACCCCGCCACCTTCTCTGAGTCCGAGCTCTTTTACAATGGACTGAGGCGAAGTGGAAAATTGTCCTGAAGTCTGATGAATCAAAGTAGAAATTCTTTTTGGAAATCATGGACACCACGTCCTCCAGGCTAAAGAGGAGAGGGACCATCCGGCTTGTCATCAGTGCACAGTTCAAAAGCCAACATCTGTGATGGTACCGGTATGAGGGTGCATTAGTGCACATGACATGGGTAGCTTGTACATCTGTGAAGGCATCATTAATGCTGAATGATATCTAAAAGTTTTGGAGCAACATAGTGCTATCCAGATGACGTCTTTTTCAGGAAAGGCCTTGCTTCTTTCAGCAAGACAATGCCAAACCACTTTCTGCACATATTACAGCAGCATGGCTCTGTAGTAAACAAGTCCAGGTGCTAAACTGGCCTGCCTGCAGTCCAGACCTGTCTCCCATTGAAAGGATTTGGTGCGTTATGAAGTGCAAAATATGACAAAGGAGACCCTGAACTGTTGAGCAACTGAAATTGTATATCTGCCAAGAATGGGATAGTATTTCACTTTCAGAATGACAGCACTTGGTCTCCTCAGTTCCCCAAACACTTAGTGTTGTTAAAAGTAAAGGTGATGCAACACAGTGGTAAATGGCCCTGGCCTAACTTTTTAAATGTGTTGCTGGCATCAAATTCAGAATGAGCATATTTTTAAAGCTAAATTTTAAAGCTATATTTTTTAAACGGCCTTTTGATTTCATAAAATCGGTCAAATTTAGTGCCCTCTCAAATTTGGTCATTATGATGTGTTTATTTCTGCAATATCTCAAAAAAAAAAAAAAAAGGATAGGCCATACTGTGGCTGGGAAGTTATTTCATTTGAGGGGATTCCCAAGCAAATAATGTACATGAAATCGCTCGATTTGCGCGGTCAAGCAGACCAAGTAAGTCAGTGTGTGCATGTGCAAGTTTACCACCTCCTTTTTCTTCTTCTTTTGGGTTTTACGGCAGCTGGCATCCACAGTGTTTCATGACCACCATCTACAGGTTTACCTTTGACCGTGCACTGACCGTTACATCATTCTGTCACTAAACGAACAGCTGATCACACTGAGGTGCTCGCTGAGCGCCGATATTTATTAGTTTGGTCCTGCGTTTCCTTTCCTTCGCAAAATAACGTCTTTTCTCGCTTTCCGTTACTGTAGTTGGTCTTTCACATTTCATTCGCATACTCGTGTCCTCCATTTTTCTCTCCTGTTTCAAATTTGTATCCCACAATGCCTTGTGCGAACGGGGAAAGCCCACCACATGATGCATGATGTAGTATGTTGAATTGGGTCATGCTGAAGCAGGAAAAAAATGGAGGAGAATTTAGGGCCACATGGCTGTAAATTCATTAATTTGTTCTATTTAAAAAAAAACTGTATAAAATTGGAAGTCTGTGATTCGAATTCAGTAGCTTTCGGTTCACTAAACAAAAATAATTGGGTGTCAGGGAAAATTCTTTTTATGACCGACGCTTAAAATCTGAAAGGCAGTCTAGCTTTAAATAAATAAATAAATTTCTCAGTCTCAGAGCTTGTCTTTGTACTGTTTTTGTTGAAATATAGGGTTTCCATAATTTGCAAATCGTGTTTTGGAATTAGGGTTATAATATAAAATGCCCTTAGATCCAAAACCAAATTGATTTAGTCAGTGTAGTCTCAAATAGCTGGTGATTAAATTTGCTAGGATTGTGGTTGTGGGCTGTTTTTTTTTTTTTTTCTCATTTATCTATTATTTATTTATTTATTTATTAACTTTTTTATTAAATTATAGCTAGAATTGCTTTCGTTCTCGGGTATCTGTTACTTTGAATGTTGTTTAATTTATGAAATTAAGGTAAAGTGAACATTGCAGGTTTTGTTAACTCAAGTTATCGTAACTTAGGATATCTTTATATTCTGGGGGGAATAATAATAAAACAGTATATTTATGATATTTGCAGTAATACACCATTAGTAAATGATTTGTTCTTGATATATTGTGCATATTGGAAAATACATTCAATTAAATTTCTATCATTTAATAGTTTAGTGTCCAACTTTGTGCCATGAGGAATACCCTGTATGTACCGGTAATATAATTGCCTCGTACTAAGTTGTTTAAGTGTATCACTGTATTCCTGTATGGATTGCTCGTATTAAAAGGTCGGATTATATAAAGCATGTGTTCTCTAAATCCAACGCATGAAGAATATGAACAGATTTTGAAAATCCATGACCTTATTTAATATATTAATTCTCCAGCCCTTATCGCAACAGAAAAATTTACTATTAAAACCAGTTGTTAAAACAAAGTGTGGTGAAGCAGCTTTTAGCTACTATGCAGTACAGCTATGGAACCAACTGCCAGAGGACATTAAAAATGCTCCTGCTGTTGGCAGCTTCAAATCTAGCTTAAAGACCAAGCTGTTTTCAGATGTTTTCTGTTAAATAATTAATATTTTTACATTTTTTATAATCTTTACTTTCTCTGCATGTTTTAAATTTACTTTAACTTTATTCTATTTTATTCTGCTAGTTTCTTTCTTTCTTTTTCTCCTTTTTCTTTTTCTTTTTGGCATTTTAATATTTTATTTCTACTATTGTTTAATTTTTATTATTTTCTTTTAATTCTTTTAATTATTTTAATTAATTATTTTAGAATAAAGAGAAAATTATTTTATGTAATTTTATTTCTCTATTGTTTACTGTTTTTGTTTTTACTTCTGTAAAGCACATTGAACTGCCATTGTGTATGAAATGTGCTATATAAATAAACTTGCCTTGCCTTGCCTTATCTACCATACGAGTACATTTTTCAGGCATTGTGCATAGCAAAAGAAAGTGCACATGATACAATGACAGTGCAATGTTCATCATATGTTGTCTTTTTATTATATTTTTCTATAGTCTTGAAAATTACAATAATATTTTTACCAAAATGTTTTCACTAGTTATATTAACATTTGTACAATCATCATAAAACAAAACCGTCGACCCAATGACAGTATTTTATCAATGGAATATATTATAATATTGATTGTTTAAACTGCTGAGTATAAACCATCCTTAATGTTGGCATAGGCGAGGTTTTCACAGTATCATAAAATAATGGCTGTCAAAAAATGTATTTGTCTTTCAAGCATATTTTAAGTACGCATTTATTCCTTGTGTAAAGAGATTTGTTCTTCCTCCAATACCAAAGCTCTAGAAGACCACCAGGTATACATCTTCAATCTACCTCTGACGTTTATATGTCCACAGTTTCATGCACATAAAGGGTACATTTTATCTGTTTGTTTATTTAGACACAGTGTTTATTAGAGAACAGTAGCTCTGGCTCTCATTCAGTGTTTTTTTTTTTTTTGTTTTAATAAATAAAGTGACCACATGTACCCTTTATGTCATGTATCCTTTGTAGCATTATTGTGTAACAGTTCAGCTGTGTAATTACTTGACCTTACTAAAAATCCCATTAGCCTCGTACTAGCTCCTTGTCAAAGAAACCCATTTATTTATTGTAACCTCCTCTCATATGTATCCTAACTGATGCTAACTCATTTTAATCCAAATCCGTATTCATGCTTATGCAAATTGTGGCACTGATGCATTACACGGTCTCCGTCTGATGACACATTTGTTGGAACAGGTAATGAAATACAAGATTATATCATCTGAATCTATTCTTATAAGACTCCGTCTGCTAGCAGTGTTGGATTGGGTTGCAGTAGTTAGTGTCCTCGATAATAAGGGAAAAACATTTGAAAAGAAAGACGTCTGAACGTGGTTTAGAAAGTTGTACAAGACGGAAGCCGTCTAAAGTAAATGAGCAGTTTATATCAAGTGATTTAGGAAGACCATGAACATGTTCATCGCTTTAGCAAATATCTTTTCTTACTGCGAAAACCTAGCAAGCAATATTATTAGGCTGTATTAGTCATTTGTTTAATAATTTATGCAGTTAATTATACAGTTCTAGCTATGTAGCTATACATTTTAGTTATACAGTAGTTATACATGTGTGCGCTTACACATTTGGTTATATATTATATATTTGTGTACAGTTAATGAGCTGTGTAGTTATACCTTTATACAGTTAGTTATGGTTACAGAGTTGTACATTTATACAGTACTGTGCGAAAGTCTTAGGCACATGTAATGAAATGTTGTAGACTAAAACTGGCTTAAAAACAGGGCTTTGAACCGGTTCAAGGAACGAAAACGAAAACCGGGAACTTTTTCGATTTCACATGGAACAGAAACGAAACCAGAAACTTTATTATTTTTTATGTTCCGGACCAGAAAGCTTATTAAAAATAATGGTAACCGGTTAATACCGGTTTTTATTTCGTTCCTCAAAGTTTCCGTAGCCTACAAATAAAAAAGTCATTCTTCTCCTGCGCAAGTTTCTATGACCCGCTGGGGTTCACTTCCTGTGTGACATTCGCTGACTGAATGGAGAGAGCGGGAGGGTGGATTACTATCACGTCTCCACGTCTTAAATAAGAGGTAAATATTGCAGTCTATCGTTATTCAAAAACGTCAATTTCAAACACGATATCAATATATTTGTCCACGTTAATGAGAGGCTCGCGAACATTAAATGACGTTAACCTCTGTTAGCCTATCAATGCATAGGGCCTGACTAGCCTTTGGTAACACACTAAACGAATTATCTTTCATTTTTGGCACTTTTTCTGTTTGTGTAGATGGGAAGATATACTGAGAATCCAAATCGCCAACATTTGAAATAATAATTGTTTTGAATTATTTCTTGTCTTATTTAATGAAGGTTGTAATAGAATTAGCCTACATTTGGCTTAAGCTGGATGAGACAGACATAACTTTATAGCCATTTGTTAAACAGCTGATCGGGAACGTAATTAACCATTCCGGAAACGAAATTTTTTTTGTTCTAACCGGTTTGGGAACGTCTATTTAATGGTGGAACCCAAAACCGGAAACGTTAAAATTCCGTTTCTGTTCGGAACGAACCAATAGGAAAAAAATTCTGGTTCAAAGCCCTGCTTAAAAATAATGAAAATGTTTCAACATTTAAAAAAAAAAAAACACCTATAAACAGCAGTAATCCATAATAAATGAAAGTCAGTATCTGGTGTGAGACGACCCTTTGCTTTAAAAACAAGAGTGCTCTGAGAGCACAATATCCCCCGCTACAGTATATTGCAAACGAAATTGCGATATACGTATTATTGTCCTATAACAAAGCCTTTTCCCAAGTTTCGTGAAATTCCTCCAAAAATTGTGAGAGGAGTTGATTTCAGAAGGTGAGAACCCTCTTTGGGATGGATGGACGGATGGACTTTGCCACGACATAATCCCTCTTCGGGCCGTTCAGCCAGCGGGGGATAAAAATTATTAGTCTCGGGTACAGTGAGTGCAGTTTTATAAGGAAATGAGCTGTAGGTTTTACTGGGCATCTTACAGAACCAGCCACGGTTCTTCTGAATGCTTTGACTGACTGTCACATTCGCTTCTTCATTTTGCACCAAAAACCCAGCAGCCTTCATTATGTTTTCTTTTTTAATCTGAAACGTGCTCTCTTATGGAATATGCTGCTCAGATACAAACTTTTTTTTTTCTGTAACATTTAATTTTGTGCTGGAGAACAAATGTTTGGACTCGAAAGTGTTTTGTACTGACTCGATAATGTAGAAGTCATAAAATAGAAATCTATAACAAAGTTTGTATTGGGGGAAAAAATAGGATGCCTAAGACTTTTGCACAATACTATATAGTTGTACAGTTACTGGGTTATAGTTATGCAGGTATACAGTTAGTTATACAGTACCTTGCAAAAGTATTCATCCCCCTTGGCATTTGTCCTGTTTTGTTGCATTACAAGCTGGAATTAAAATGGATTTTTAAAGGGTTAGCACCATTTGATTTACACAACATGCCTACCACTTTAAAGGTGCACATTTTGTTTCTTTTTTTGTGACAAACAATAATTAAGATGAAAAAACAGAAACCTGGAGTGTGCATAAGTATTCACCCCCTTTCGTATTAAACCCCTAAATAAGAGCTGGTCCAACCAATTCACTTCATAAGTCACATAATTAGTTGATTTAAGATCCACCTGTGTGCAATCAAAGTGTCACATGATCTGTCACATGATGTCTGTATAAATCAACCTGCTCTGGAAGGACCCTGACTCTGCAACACTACTAAGCAAACAACATGAAAACCAAGGAGCACTCAGCAGGTCGAAGTTGTGGAGAAGTATAGATCAGGGTTGAGTTATACAAAATATCCCAAACTTTGAATATCCCACTGAGCACCATTAAATCCATTATAGCAAAATGGAAAGAATATGGCACCACTACAAACCTGACAAGAGAAGGCCACCCACCAAAACTCACAGACCAGGCAAGGAGGGCATTAATCAGAGATGCAACAAAAACACCAACAATAACGCGGAGGGAGCTGCAAAGATCCACAGTGGAGATGGGAGTATCTGTCCATAGGACCACTTTAAGCCGTACACTCCACAGAGTGGGGCTTTATGGAAGAGTGGCCAGAAAAGTCATTGCTTAAATTACATTTGGAGTTTGCCCAACAGCATGTGGCAGACTCCCCAAACACATGGAAGATTTTCTGGTCGAATGAGACTAAAATTGATCTTCTTGGCCATCATGGGAAACGCCATGTGTGGTGCAAACCCAACACCCTGAGAACACCATTCCTACAGTGAAGCATGGTGGTGGCAGCATCATGCTGTGGGAATGTTTTTCATCTGCAGGGACAGTTAAGCTGGTCAAGACTGAAGGAAAGATGGATGGCACTAAATACAGAGCAATTCTGGAGGAAAACCAGTTTGAGTCGGCTAGAGGTTTGAGACTGGGACGAAGGTTCACGTTCCAGCAGGACAATGACCCTAAACATACTGCTAAAGCTACACTGGAGTGGTTTAAAGGGAAACATTTAAATGTCTTGGAATGGCCTAATCAAAGCCCAGACCTCAATCCAATTGAGAATCTGTGGCATAAATTGAAGATTGCTGGACACCAACGCAACCCATCTAACTTGAAGGAGTTGGAGCAGTTTTGCCTTGAGGAATGGGCAAAAATCCCAGTGGTTAGATGCGCTAAGCTAATAGAGACATACTTTAAGAGACTTGCAGCTGCATTTGTAGCAAAAAGTGGCTCTATAAAGTATTGACTTTGGGGGGTGAATACCTATGCACACTCCAGATTTCTGTTTTTTCATCTTAAATTTTTTTTGTTATAATTTAAAAAAAGAAAAAAAACACACAATGTGCACCTTTAAAGTGGTAGGCATGTTGTGTAAATCAAATGGTGCTAACCCCCCAAAATCCATTTTAATTCTAGCTTGTAATGCAACAAAACAGGACAAACACCAAGGGGGATGAATACTTTTGCAAGGCACTGTACATTTTTATATAGTTGCATGGTTATGCAGTTATACACTAAGTTTATACTTATTCAGTTAGTTATACAAATAGTTATATGGCTAGGTAGTTATTTAGTCATTTATATAGTCATGCTTTAAAAAAAAAATTGTGTAGCTGGTTACAGTTATGCTTTTTATAAATTTCTACAGGTATAGTTATATGTGCACAGTTACAATTATACATTTATTCAATTACAGTAGTTATATAATTGTGTACAGCACAAAGCAAGCAATATAAATAACTTATTTAATTTGAGTGGTGGGTTAGTAATCTAATAAAACCTACACAGGATAACAGGTCTAGGTCTTCGTATTTCTAACACTGTACAGAAAATGACACGATAGTAACTCATGAGGAGGTCCGATGCATTTCTGAGTCTCTAACTGTCGACTGGTGCATGTGTTGGCCAGGATGGAGGCCCAGCTTTAAGTACTACAACATGTGGGTGTCTCTGGCTGGAGCTGTGCTCTGCTGTGTAGTTATGTTCGTCATCAACTGGTGGGCTGCCCTCCTGACCAACGTCATCGTCTTATCCCTCTACATCTACGTCAACTACAAGAAGCCAGGTCAGTCGAATTATTTATTTATTTTTCTCCACATGCTTAAAAATCAGCAGTATAATGAAGCCATTTCCTTGTGGATTAATTATCCATATCGTCCCTCTTTCCAGTGTGCGTTTCTGTTGATTTTTCCCATTGTTTAATCTGAATTGGGTCAGCTGTAGTACGGCATGTATACGTGAGATTTTACGGAAACAGGTTCTGGTCATTTCTTTCCTTTGGAAGTTATTTAAACGGGCAGTTTTTGAGGTTGAGCACAGGCTTTCTTTTTTTTTTTTCTCTCTTTTTCTTCTTTCAAACTGCATATTGATGCATCAGGCTGTTTCATTCTGGCTGATATGGGTGTCACTGTGATCTGCTGCATCTCAATGCAGCACCACGGCACTCTTACACATATTGCAGTGGAGCTGATGTGCTATTTTTGGGTTGAGACGCAGCCAGGGGTGGGACAGAAACTGTTCATATAGTATAGGCTCATTGTACACACAGCAGTTTATGTACTCTTATTCAGGATGTATAAATACATGAATGAAACCAAGAGGAGAGGAAGATGAATGACAAAGAATGAGAATGAATGAATTAATTTACGAATGAATGGATATAAATATATAGTCTGCAGTAGTGGCTTAAGATTTAAAGTTCTGGGTTACTGATCGGGATCAAGTCCCAGTACTGCCAAGCTGCCACTGTTGGGCCCTTGAGCAAGGCCCTTGGCCCTCTCTGTTCCAGGGGCGCTGTATCATGGTTGTCCCTGTGCTCTGACGAGCTGGGATATGTGAAGAAATGAATTTCATTGTGCTTTAATGTATATGTGAAAATAAAGGATTCTTCAATATGAATCATTAAAAAAATGAAGAATGAATGAATATGAATGAAGCAAAAATCCCCCCCCCCCCCTTTTTTTAAATGTAATTTTAACTTTGTGTTTATAGAAACAATGGGATTACTTAGTTATGGGGTGTTTAGGGTTTTTTTTTTTTTTTAAGATTTATTAAAAAAAAGTCACGATAGCAGAGCGTGTGAGACGTCATTGAGGCGGAGCATGTGCATGATGTAATTGGATTGGTCAGCTGTAAACCCCGTCATCACCGGCAGACATTTTGTCAAAAATATTTCAACTAAAAATGTTCAAACTTTTAAAAAAAAAAAAAAAATTAAAAAGTATGAATGTGACCAAAACCAAAAATAGATTACTTAATTTCCACGTAAGAAAAGGTTGTAAAATAAGCGGGCTGACTGAATTCTCCAAAAAATTTGCTAGGAAAATGAGACAATAATTATTACGTTACAGCATTTAGCAGACGCTCTTATCCAGAGCGACGTACAACATACCCAGAGTAGCCTGGGGAGCAGGTGGGGGTTGGGTCCCCTACTCAAGGACACTTCAGCCATTCCTGCTGGACCAGGGAATTGAACCGACAACCTTTTGGTCCCAAAGCTGCTTCTCTAACTATTAGGCCATGGCTTCTCCCTTATGAGGAGTAGTAATAATAGTAATAATATTCACCCATTGTAGCTATAATTGATATGAACATAGACGGTTAAAACCATGAGTCATGCCTAATGGTGATGTAATGCACTTCTATAGTGATCTGATTTTACATGACCGCTTTCTCGCAAAGTGTACAACCCAACCCACAAACCCGAAACGCATCATCTTAGAATCGAGATGAATCATTTAATGCTATCGACTTTTTTAAAAAATGTAATCAGTGACAACATTTCTAGTGTTTCTATGGCGAAGGAACAGTCTGGGCTGTTTTTGTACCACTTCATGTGTTGAGAGTTGTCCATGATTGCAGAGGAGCTGGGCTGTCTGCCTGGCGCAGACTATCACAGGAGGAAAGGCAGGAGTTTGGCACCCAGCCTGTACCACCTGCTGTGGCAGTCTGAGGGTCAGCAGCTCTCTGGGTCACCAGCCTGCTGAGGCCACAGATGCTGAGACGTCCCATGTGGCGCACGCGTGTGTGCACACGTGTGGAAGCCGAGTGTGTACGTGTGGTCTTAAGCAGTGGAAAGGTCATTTTATGCGAAAGTCCACAAGCACACACACGGCTATATAAATATCACTCATAAAATAGGGGAACAGGTGTTTTGGTTTCTAACAGGGTCAACATTAAATGTGTTCCATTTGCAGATGTGAACTGGGGCTCTTCCACCCAGGCGCTGACCTACCACCAGGCGCTCACACACAGCCTGCAGCTCTGCGGCGTCGCCGATCACATCAAAACCTTCAGGTACAAACAATGCCCGTTTTGCAGTTCTTCGAAAATGTCAATGAAAAACAAAGATGATGATGATGATGATGATTTTCTACTTGATTTAAATCCCCGTTGCAGGAGTTTGTGAAGTTCCATTTCCTTCCTTGTTGCCTGATTAGGTTTTAACGATTGCAGGCTGCTTGCACATGTGCAGTTTTTCCAATGTTTGTAGGTGTGTAGTCAAACTGCGTCAGTCACTTTGTAGTTTGTTGATTCTGGGTTCACTACGTTTTATCAAAGTCTGTCGACTCTGTGTTTGTCACTGATAATGGGCTTAACTTTTGAATGACTTTCAGTGCTCGGTTTAATACTGGCGTTGGAAAATCCATTCACAACCAATTTTTTGCTTGAAAGGTCACATAGTGCCCTGTGTCCTACTTTACAGACCGTTTTCTACGGCGCACACACGGAGTGAATCTAGTCTAAAGATGATTCTAAGAGTAATTAATAATACCTTGGAGTACTTGTATTATCGTATCTACCTGTATAATAATTCTGGCTTATGTAAATTCTATTTTTATGTCTCGGACAGTTGTATGGTTGTGTTTGTGACCAAAATAAATTTAAATATATGTAACGAATATCCTCAGTATGTAGCTAATAAGAGAAACCTCTTGCGTCAGGCAACATTTAAAAAAAAAAAAAAAAAATTGTGCACACGAATATTTGGTTGGACTGCCTTTAGCTTTGATTACATCATGCATTCACCATGGAATTGTTTCGATAAACTCGTATAATGTCACATTTTTATTTCAGTCCAGATCTTGTCTTGATGACCACTGCGTAAAGTCTTTTCTCCAGCACTTTCAGTAGAGCTACGTGTGGTGGCCAATTCACGTAGGAATCATCGGAGCCCTAAATTTATGCCCGTGCCATTGAGGAAGAAAAAAAATCGATTGCTGTGATAACCTGGTCTTTAAATATGTTCAGGTCTTCAGCTGACCAACCGAAGCAACCCCAGATCTTCACACTGCCTTCAGAGGCTTGTACAGTGGCCACTATGCATGTGTGCATTACTTCATGCTCTTTCCTTTTCACCCTGACACACCCAGTGCTCTGGAATAGGGTCAGTCTGGACTCATCAGACCACCGGAGTCCAATCTTTATGCTCCCTCGCAAATTGAAGCCTTTTTTCTCCTAATTTGTCTCCTGAGTGGTTTTCTTATGGCCACACAGCGGTTTAGTCCCAATCCTGCAAGTTCGCATCATATTGGTGATGTGGAAATGCTTTTGTGCTTGGTTCACACATTGGCGTTTCAGCCTTGCGTATGTACGGCGTATCAGGATACATGGCAGTAAGAAAGCGATGTCACAGCATCGCCAGCTTACATAGCTAATACTCTAGGATGCGTAACACGATCTCCTTGTAGGCCAGGGCGTGGCGTATTTTTGAGTCCGCACTTAAAAATCCATAGCACATACGTAGCAGCTTAGATGTGTCGTGTGTATGCCGTAAAAACGAAAGCTACGCAGCAGTGACGCAGCAGGAACGCTGCTCGAACACCTAGTACTCTGTGCGAACGCTTTAGTTGACGTGTCTGATGAAGGTGGCTCCGGAGCTGGCTGGGTGGATAAGGCTGATGTCTTCTCTCTTCCCTTGCCCTTCTTGAGTCCTGACTTCTTTGCTGGCATGATGCTTTCTTGACTGTGACGATTGACAATGAACGCAGTGTGGGGCCCCCTTTTATACCCACTTGTGAACGCAGCAGCAACGTCACACGTAAGAACGAAACGCCACGCCAACGAAAGGGTTACGCCGCGGCAACGCATCATACGCTGCACCTCAGTACGCCATAACTTTACATCCCTTGAACCCCTTACAAACCCCGGATATGCCACAGTAACGCCACACATACACCGTGTACATCATAGGACTTTAATTTTGGACAAAATACGCCTCGTTTCTTGCCGTTTGACCCACACGCCGCTTACGTGGCAAGATACGAGACCGTGTGACACAAGCATTACTTTCACTATTAAACATGTAACTTAAAATGCTTGAACTCTCAATTATCTCTGATCATGGTCAGTCAGGATCCCCCCCCAACACATTTTTCCCATGAAGTTGATGGGTCACCACTATCCTTCCAGGTTTTACTAATGCGTTGGACAGTTCTTAACCCAATTTCAGTTATTTCAGCAATCTCCTTAGTTGTTTTCTTTGCTTGATGCAGGCCAATAATTTGACTTTTCTGAAATACAGTAACATCTTTTCCATGAGCATGGGATATGTCTTCTGACATGCTTGTTTCAAAAATGAGAAGCTACTCACTGCATCAGTTTGGGTTAAAATAAATATTGCCAGCTGAAGCAATAATCCATCCATCCATTATCTGTAGCCGCTTATCCTGTACGGGGTCGCAGGCAAGCTGGAGAATATCCCAGCTGACTATGGGCGAGAGGCGGGGTACACCCTGGGCAAGTCGCCAGGTTATCACAGGGCTAATGAAACAATAATCACCGTAGTAATTATCCAATGCGTCTCTTGTGTATTTGCTCATTTAAATCCAAATGGCGACTTTTTTGGGGGCCAGGCAGTGTAATACTCGGAGCTCATCAATGGACTTGTCTGAAATATTGAGGAATGTAGTAGATCTATCCATTAGAGACCTATTAAGCAGATCGACTGACTATAAAACTGGCTACCTGTGTAAATCAGGCTTAATCTGGTTTAAAGAATTGTTTGTACTCAACTCATCTGACTGTTAGCTGTCCAAGGTTTACTTGTAGACATGTGGCGAGCATGTGCATGTCAGATTTACTTCCGTGTCTCATTTCTAACTTTATTAATCCACACAACTACACAGGCTAGGTGTTCATTCACTTGGTGTGTGTGTGTGTGTATATACAGATGGGCAACAGATTGAAGGGAAAAAACATTAAAACAGCTGCTGGAGAGCTAACATAAGTGTTCAATTGGGTCGAAATCCGGTGAGTGTGAAGGCCATACCGTATGATTTGCATAATTTTCATACTCCCCAGAACCATGTGCCTTGTGGATGGGGGTGGGGTCATCCTGGAAAAGAGACCACTCCTGTGAAGAGAGAAAGGTTTCATCGTTTCTAAATGGGGAGAACTCCCACTCTCAGAACTTCTTGTTGTGGAGAGGTGCTCACGTGAGAGTAGTCCAGAAGGAAAGGGGGCCTATGGTGCTGTGGCCCCAAAATGTAATGTTCATGGGGTAAAAAAAAACCTGCCAATTTTCATTGTTTTCAATATAAGGGACCGAGATTATATATTTCCGTTTTTCTGGTTTTAACTGTAGTCAAAAAGAGTCCATTATGACACACCGATCAGCCATAACATTAAAACCACCGACAGGTGAAATGAATAACATGGATTAACTCGTTACAACGGCACCTGTTAAAGGGAGGGATATACTAAAACCGAAAGGTGTCAGCATGAACTTTTTCAGCGGTTTGTGCTCCAGTAGCTCTTCTGTGGAATTGGACCATATGGGATAGCCTTCATGACCCTTCGACACTCATGACCCTGTCACCGGTTCACCAGTTGTCCTTCCTTGGACCACTTTTGGTAGGTACTAACCACTGTAAACCAGGAACACCCCACAAGATGTGCCATTTTGGAGATGCTCAGACCCAGTTATCTAGCAATCACGATTTGGCCCTTGTCAAAGTCGCTCAGATCCTTACGCTTGCCTCGTTTTTCCTTAGTCTGGTTAACACCAGACCATATCACAAGTGAAATATGGTCTGGAATCCGCCTATTGAATTTCTCGTAGAGGAGGTGTGGTTTACGATTGTCAACGGCCGTTTATTGGACGTTGCGAATGTCTATCATTTGGCGTATACGTAGCCCATGGCCAATCATGGCAGTTGTACCCGGTGACGTAGTTAGAGCGACGAAGAGGCGAAGAAGAGAAGGAAAGAGAAGGCAAAACAAAAATAGGAAAACAATGGCACCGAACGATTACTGCTGTTTGTGCAAGACAAAGCTTGATCGAAAGTTTGGTTCGTATCGCTCGCCGCCATGTTAAATGTGATCCGTAAACAGTCCCATATAAACTACAAGCTTCCGTTTGTCGAGTAGTACGCGTCACCGTCTTTCCACCCCTCCCCACTCTCTGATTGGCTCCCTAACTCAGGCGAGACTTTAGACCATAGTTTCCATGCTGTCTTTTCAGATCGGAACGATTGCGCAAAGCAGCATGGGATTTCCCAGGCTAGTTTTTCCTGCTTCCAACACATCAACTTCAAGAACTGACGGTTCTCTTGCTGCCTAATATATCCCACCCCTTGACAGGTGCCAGTGTAATGAGAATGTTATTCACTTCACCTGTCAGTGTTTTTAATGTTATGGCTGATCGGTGTACATTAGCAGAATGCTAGTGTTTTATGGACAAAATCACTTTCCCTGTTAGAAAAACAAAAGGACGTTTTGTATTTCTCATCTCATTATCTCTAGCCGCTTTATCCTGTTCTACAGAGTCTCAGGCAAGCTGGAGCCTATCCCAGCTGACTACGGGCGAAAGGCGGGGTACACCCTGGACAAGTCGCCAGGTCATCACAGGGCTGACACATAGACACAGACAACCATTCACACTCACATTCACACCTACGGTCAATTTAGAGTCACCAGTTAACCTAACCTGCATGTCTTTGGACTGTGGGGGAAACCGGAGCACCCGGAGGAAACCCACGCGGACACGGGGAGAACATGCAAACTCCGCACAGAAAGGCCCTCGCCGGCCACGGGGCTCAAACCCGGAACCTTCTTGCTGTGAGGCGACAGCGCTAACCACTACACCACCGTGCCGCCCGTTTTGTTTGGTTTTTTTTTTTCTTCATTTCAGTTCTGATGTATAACTGATACTATATTTGCAAAAATAAAACTTGGGATTTTTTTTTTTTGTCTAGAAGCAGGTGTAAATAATCTAGCATGTAGTTTCATTCACTCCTATTCATTGAGGACTATCTCATGAGCGCCCTCTCGGTGAATTGCAGCCAATTTCAGTAGAAGATGGGTTCTGGTTTCATTGTAAGTGGACCCAAACCATGCCAGAAAAATGCCTTCTACAGCACAACCCCCTCCAATTTGTCACTTATGTGTATGTTGTAAGACTTGTTCACCTTTTGTTAAATTAAACTACCGAGCCAAGACTACAGAGAGAAAGCCCGAGTTCAGTGTAAGGCAGGGGTCTCTGATTTTATCCACGAAGGACCAGTGTAGCTCCAAGTTTTTCATTCTGTCCAAATCAACCAGGAGCCTGATTCCTGATTGAAAACCAAGATGAACTAATTAAGTTGATTGATCAGGCACATCTCCTGCTTGGATAAAATTAGACACCCCTGGTGTAAAGCCATGTGGGTATGTTTGCGGCTGCTGCCTTAACTGTTCATCTATAGAAGTAATGCTGGATGAACAGTTTAGATCAAGTATCATAGGACGCTTTATAACGTGGCGCAATAATCCAACTACTCACTATATGTACTTTAGTTTAACCAGATTACATTTTCCCCAAGCTGATATTTCAATACACATCAAACCTGTTTTCTGCCAGAGGTACTCACCTGCACTGATCACATTCTCAATCCTGCGATCTATAAACGTTTCTTGTTATTTGAACAGTTTGGGGGGGATGACAGACTTTGCTGGATTATAGCAGAATGACCATAAACTCATTTATTATGAACCAGTATTCACCTGGCGCACTCTACAGGAGCTGAAAAGGAGGAAACTTTAATCAGCATGTGGCCTGTTAGTGTTGCCATGGCAATAAGTCTGTGGAGGATTAGGGACTGTCTGATAATGCCACGATAATCAACCAAGTTACTCTTCACCTTTGCTTAGCCATAATCATCATCTTACAGTATGTGCTTTGAAGTACGTTAATCTGAATTTCTCACATTCTGTTCCTGACCAAAGAGATGATCTTCAGAGGGCATGTGAAAGTATAAAATTGTCTAATTGGTCCAAGGCAATCACATGGTGCTGGAACTTTTTTTTGTAAAGGTGTGTTGTTGTTTATTATTATTATTATTATTATTATTATTATTATTTATTATTATTCCACCATAGGTGTATGTGGCAACCTATAGACTTGCAGAGGGGAACCGTCAGGGCCTTCAGAGAAGGCCCAAACATATCAGCATTTCAAATGTTATATTTAATTTCTTTCATTCTTTCATAAGAATTATTCTCTTCTACTTCGGCCTCATTTTCTATCATTTTCTATCTATTTGCTTCAGAAATGAAAGGGTTACTGTTCTGAAAACATTAAAATCGAGTTATCCAATGAGATTTTTTGTTGTCTTTAGGCTGAGAAGAGTTTAGAGCCGGCTCACTCATTGGTTAGGACTTCATTGTCGGGACAGAAGGCCATGGCAGTGTACTGCATGTTTATATAGGAAGTGACAGATGAATTAACCAATCAGATTTTGATTTATAGTGGGTGGGACCAAAAATATATCGGCCTAGGCCTTCTTGAAGGCCAACACGAGCTTAACCGCAAGTCGTTCATCAGCAGTGTTGGCGAATGTTGTTAAAGTGGTCAAGCCAGTGCTATTGAGTGCAAGTAGCACAGGGTAACAACCAAGAAACCTAAGATTTCTGTCTCCAGAAATTACATTTTCCTGTGTAATTTATTTTGTCTCATCTCATTATCTCTAGTCGCTTTATCCTGTTCTACAGGGTCGCAGGCAAGCTGGAGCCTATCCCAGCTGACTACGGGCGAAAGGCGGGGTACACCCTGGACAAGTCGCCAGGTCATCACAGGGCTGACACATAGACACAGACAACCATTCACACTCACATTCACACCTACGGTCAATTTAGAGTCACCAGTTAACCTAACCTGCATGTCTTTGGACTGTGGGGGAAACCGGAGCACCCGGAGGAAACCCACGCAGACACGGGGAGAACATGCAAACTCCACACAGAAAGGCCCTCGCCGGCCACGGGGCTCGAACCCAGGACCTTCTTGCTGTGAGGCGACAGCGCTAACCACTACACCACCGTGCCACCCTAATTTATTTTGTTACTTTTAAAATCAATATTGACAGCTACGTACAACAGAGCGACCTGGCAGCCTGCTGCTAATCCCTTATGAAATCCTTTGCCCTGTTGCTTTTTTTTTTTTAAGTGAGTCTGGCTAAGGTTTGGCCGAGCTGAAGTCCCAGCTCTAATAGGAACAGTTTGCCATTGTAGAATTGCATGTTTTTTAATAGAATTTGGCCCACTATGGGGTATGGAGTGTTTTCCAACACACAGTTTGTGCAGTTTTGTGGTTTGCCCTTTAATATATCTGGCACTACCATAAGACCCGTGTGTTTTGCCCAATCATCATCGAATCTGAGTCGCAACGTGTCCATGCTGGGCCCAATAATTTGTATTCAGAGGAATTTGTCAGTAAGACATTATATCAAATCTATAACAAGCCTGCTGGCAGTCAATATTTTTGTTTGTAAGCTTGTTTTTATGAAGCAGTTGGTGAATCTCCCCATGCACCTGCTCTGTCTTCCAGTAGAATATGCTGCTTCTAAGATCATGGACATGTTGATGCAGCAGTAGCTATCAACAGTGGAGAATGTGGCATCTACTGGTATTCTGTTTCTGGAGCTTGGTACTTTTGGGTTCAAAGGCATTTGGGTATCCAAGGCATTTCCTGTACTATTAATAATATAAGGAGGAACAAGCAGGAAATAAAGATATATCTCAGGAATGCTTTGATGTATGTGTACCAAACTTTGTGCCTATCTTGGGCATCATGCCTAAAAAGAAGTTACTCTTGGAGGATATTGAAAGGAACAGGAAGTGAGGCCATGTCAAATATGCCTTTGTTTATTGGCACTGGATTTTCTGTCTTAGGCACCATGTTTTAAAAAAAAAAATCACCATTTCCATCAAGTGTGTTTTTATATATTTATGCCAAACGTGGTATGAGTTTTGTCCATCACGCTCAAGATCTATATTTTCTGACCACTATCACTATAATGAGGCCATATTTAATTTGTTTATTGACACCAAGCACTTGCCGGTGAGTGGCCCAGTGGTTAGCGTGCCATCAGGAGATCGCGAGTTCTACTCACAGTCGGGTCATACCAAAGACCATCATAAAAATGGTGCCTACTGCCATCTGGCAAGGCACGTTGCAATACAGATGCGAGTGGGGAGTCAAACTCTTGCGGTTACCAGAGGACTAGCCCCACACTGTAACCCTAGCTATATAAAAGAGGCTGAGGGCTACGAAACGGAGATCAGTGCTGCCAAACGCGCCATGCATGGTGTGGGAAGGACTTTGAACTTTTGGCACCAAGCACCGTGTTTGCGATGTGGTGCCATGCTATCAGGGTAACTAAGACCTTTTCATGTCCAATTTCCAGTAAATCGGTGTGGGGGGTGGAAAGGAAATCAGGCTGGCTCCCAAGAGGCACAACAGAAATGTACTCACCCTATCAATAGGAAATCATGAGCTTTGCAAGAACTCTGACAAGGACACAGCTATCTGTGGTCAGGATTCTACGAGAGCAGAGCTGGTCGTGCTTTCTTTGGGGGGGAGATGGGTTTACCTTCTCCTCAGTCAATCACACGGACACCAGATAAATGTTGACATCTGAGAGTTCATGTACAAGTATGTAGAAGATGGCAGATAGCACGTTCTTTCAAGTAGCGCTTTGAAAAGATTTGGTGGATAGCTTTGCCATCCTTGGTTGGTAAGTCTTATGTGATGGGAAAGATCTAGCTAGTGGATGGGAATTGGCAAAATGACCACAAACCTGGGGGAAGACGGGGTAAAAATCCCCCAGAAGAAGATGATATCTATATCTTTGTTTTGATGTCAAACTTGCACTGTCCAAGTTTGACATGATCTCATTAAGGAGATGTCTTGCGGATAGACTTGTACGGAATCAGGAAGCAAGACAACATCTGTTGAAGACCACGTACCAAACCTGTTTGGCAAAAGTAGCTAAAATATGCCCAGTGTTTTAGAACCGACAGTGTGAGTTCTTACACTCAAAAAAGATAAACAATAACTTTAATGTAGCTGTTTTAAATTTATTCGCCAAATTCATCAGCAAATTTAATCGTGAGTTATTTATGGCCGCTTGATGAAACAGTGTTCAGTGGAGGCGCTAATTAGGAACCAGTCTATAAAGTAGTGCTTGAACCTGAAAGTCCTGGCGCTTGCGGTTTTAATTTTATTATTAGTTTTGACGTTTGTAGCACTGCTGTATCAAAAGTGTGGAAGTTACTTTTACTGAACAGAAACTTTAAAGGAACAGTCCACCGTATTTCCATAATGAAATATGCTCTTATCTGAATTGAGACGAGCTGCTCCGTACCTCTCCGAGCTTTGCGCGACGTCCCAGTCAGTCAGACGCAGTCAGACGCGCTGTCACTCCTGTGAGCAATGTAGCTAGGCTCAGTATGGCCAATGGTATTTTTTGGGGCTGTAGTTAGATGCGACCAAACTCTTCCGCATTTTTCCTGTTTACATAGGTTTATATGACCAGTGATATGAAACAAGTTCAGTTACACAAATTGAAACGTAGCGATTTTCTATGCTATGGAAAGTCCGCACTATAATGACAGGCGTACTAACACCTTCTGCGCGCTTCGGCAGCGCATTGATATCTGAGCTCCGTATCAATGCGCTGCCGAAGCGCGCAGAAGGTGTTAGTACGCCTGTCGTTATAGTGCGGACTTTCCATAGCATTGAAAATCGCTACGTTTCAATTTGTGTAACTGAACTTGTTTCATATCACTGGTCATATAAACCTATGTAAACAGGAAAAACGCGGAAGAGTTTGGTCGCATCTAACTACAGCCCCAAAAAATACCGTTGGCCATGCTGAGCCTAGCTACATTGCTAACAGGAGTGACAGCGCGTCTGACTGCGTCTGACTGACTGGGAGGTCGTGCAAAGCTCGGAGAGGTACGGAGCAGCTCGTCTCAATTCAGATAAGAGCATATTTCATTATGGAAATACGGTGGACTGTTCCTTTAAGGTAAAGTGCTTTCTAAGCAATACAGTGGAAAACTTTTTCTTTTAAGCTTTCACAATGGCAGAGGAACATGAATTTTAATTTTTGATTTCCCAGGCCGCAGTGTTTGGTGATGACTGGAGCCCCCAACTCTCGTCCAGCTCTACTCCATCTGGTTCATGCCTTCACCAAGAATGTTGGCCTGATGGTGTGCGGCCATGTGCGAACTGTAAGTTCCTGAATTTCCCATGCTTATAATTAGGGGTGTAAGTGTACACACACATCACGGTTCAGTACGTACCTCGGTTTTGAAGTCACGGTTCGCTTCATTCTCAGTCCAGTAAGAGGAAAAAATGCTCAACATAAAATTACAGGTTGTTCTTTATGAGCGTTTGTAAACACCAACAGTTTATAATTTTTTTAATATAATTTTCAGTGAACATATGAAAAAATAATATATGGAAATAAAATGGAATTTTAAAAAACACTGATGCAAACCACTGATAACATCTCTGATTAAATAAGATTCTCAAATAAAACAACATGAACTTTTCCATATTGTTGACCGAAGTGCAGCGTCAACAGTTCCAGCTTGTCTACTCAGATTAATTCAGCTTTCTTTTTCCTTCCCCCCCTTCTCTCTCTAGAAAAATGACCTTGTCCATATTATCCTCTGAAAGGGCAGACCTGCTGGCAATTACAATATCTCCAGCTGTAGAAAATCCCCTCTTGCTTGGGATGGAGGTTATAGTCACGTTCGCGTGGTGCCATTTCAAACGAGTCATCAAGTTCGACGTGTTGCCAGAAGCATACCCGATTACTGCTGAACAATGTCGGCACACTGCTTTCGTCTTATCCACCCGTTTTTGTCCGCCGTCGTATTTCACCGGGAGACCGAAGTGTTCCTAAACAGGAGACCTTAATGATGAGGGCGGGTCTTCAAGCTCTGGCTTCTAGTTTGCATTAGCCATGACATTCGCTAGCTTGGCTGTGTGTGTCGTGCGCTTAAAGTGCGAAGCGGAGACTTAACAAACGTTCGGTCCACCACTTAAAAGTAGACGCCCTTTCGATTTCATAAAACCACTGAAATTTAGTTCCCTCTGAAATTTGGTCAATGTGATTTTATATGTTTATTTCTGTAATATCAAAAAAAAAAAAAAAAAGGAAACGGGCCATTCTGTGGCTGGGAAGTTATTTAATTTGACGGGATTCCCGATCGCTTTGTGCAGTCAAGCAGACGGGGAAGTTCGGTGTGCGCATGCGCAGGTTTACCTTTCAGCGTTGTCGTCTTTGGGTTTTACAGCAGCTGGCATTCACAGTGTTGCATTACTGCCATCTACAGGTTTACCTTTGAGCGTGTACTGACGGTGACATCATTCTGTCGCTAAATGAACTTCTGATCACACCGAGGTGCTCGCTGACCGCCGAGATTTATTAGTTTGGTCTTGCATTTCCTTTCCTTCGCAACATAACGTCTTATTTCTTCTCGCTTTCCGTTCCTGTAGTCGGTCTTTCACATTTCATTCGTGTCCTCCATTTTTCTCTCCTGTTTTCAAATTTGCATCCCACAATGCCTTGCGTGAACGGAGAAAGCCCACCACATCATGCTTGATATAGTATGTTGAACTGGGTCATGGTGAAGCAGGCAAAAATAGAGAATTTAGGGCCATGTGGCCCTAAATTCATTAATTGTTCTAATTACAAAAAATAAACTAATAGAATTTGGAATTCTGTGATTCAAATTCAGTAGCTTTCAGTCCACTAAAAAAATAATTGGGTGTCCGGGAAAATTATTTTTATGACCTACACTTGAAAAATCTGAAGGGCCGTCTAGCTTTAATATGCTCGTGTGAGAACTTGGATTTGAAGTATGTTGCGCACGCAAAACAGCCTACTGTTAATTACTGTTAGATTGCATTGAGTACACATCTGCACTGTACCGAAACGGTCCAGTATGAATCCGTGCACCATTACACCCCTACCAACAACAGATATTTTCAGTATTTTGCACTCCTTTGTTGCTTTATCTATAAAGTTGCACATTCGTTTACTTTTTCCAATTATAAGTGTTTGGTCATTTATGTCGCTTTTAAATATCAAATGTTCCCCACAGCTTATTTGTATATTGTAACAGTCCTACATGGATCAATAAAGTTTCCATTATACCAGCACTGGGAACAACAGTGATGTAAGAGTTCGACGTGAAAAGCACTTTACAGCCATTCTCATGCCAGACCCTGCAGACCACAGTAATCAAAAACACAGTTATTTCCCCACAATTGGACCCAAAAGAACACAGCAGCACCTTTCCGCTGGCTCGCACCATTTCCATTACAAAACCGAACACTCGGCTAACTGTCCGTTTTCCTGGCACTTATTAGACACAGCCAGGATTTAGTCAGTCATAAATGTACCACTGCATTTATTATTCTGCCCAGTTCATGTCATGGGACCCCTTTAAAAAAAAAAACCTCCTAATTGATCTTTGGTGATTAACGCTGCTGAAAGCCTTGTGGTTTGCGGATCAGTCAGCAGAACATTGGTGTCATTTTAACGAACCTTTTAATGTCCTTGTCATCAGAGCTCACGGAGGCCCAACTTTAAGGAGTGGAACAGTGACCTGCTGCGCTACCAGCGCTGGCTTCTCAACAACTCCAAAGCTTTTTACACCCCTGTGATTGCAGAAGACCTCCGTCTGGGCACCCAGTACCTACTGCAGGTGTGTGTTTGACTAAGAGAGGCAGTTATTTATTTATTTATTTGGTAAAATGTAGAATTTTGCAGTTGAAAAGGTTTTATGTTTAAAACTTTTTCAGTTCCTTTACAGTTAGTGTGTGTGTGTTGTGGATCTATGGTGGTGTAACTCTGGACTTGCATGATTGTGTGTGTGTGTGTGTGTGTGTGTGTGTGTGTGTGTGTGTGTGTGTGTTAGGCTGCTGGACTCGGGAGACTGAGACCCAACACACTGGTGCTTGGCTTCAAGAACGACTGGAAGAATGTAGATATGAAAGACACCGAGACCTACATTAATATGATACAGTGAGTCAAGTCCCTTTATACACACACAGGGGTTTAGATGTTAAAAACTCCGAGTGGCATTATAGAATTTGCGCATCCTGTATATACTAGATATTATTATTATTATTATTATTATTATTCTATCCACATTCACTGGACATGAGCAGTCGCACACTCTGATCGGCTACTCTACCACTAGGATATCAGCTCATATACCGTGAGTAGAGAAAAACAAAATGGCAGAGCGTGTTGCTGAACCAACCGAGGACGAAATAAAAACTCTATTCGAAAACAAAACCCCCAGGAAATACAAAAAAAAAAAATCAACAGAGTATGGAATGAAAGTATTTGATGGTAAGAAGGGTTTTGTTTTGTTTAAAAAAAAAAGTCCATGATTCATCAACTGCTGATCCCTGTCGAAGCCGTGTCCGTGTTCTGCCCTGTCCTTCACCATTACATGCGTTCCTGCTCGTTTGTTTGTGTGTGTACACTGTGCTATTTACGCTAATTGTTCCAACCTGGTGGAAAAACACGGCTCTAACGTAAACGTGTGGTGGTCCGGTCTGGTTGATGTCCGACATCCTCCCATGAGACACTAACAATCCTGATTTGTGTGTGTGTGTGTGTGTGTGTGTTTTAGTGATGCTTTTGACTTCCAGTACGGTGTGGTCATTCTCAGACTGAGAGAAGGGCTCGATATTTCCCATATTCAAGGCCAAGGTAGAGCGCACTTCATATCTTCTGTTATGATGCTGAGTGTTGGATGTAAATGAATCCCTTCCCAAGTGTAATCTCAATCTGCATGCACTTTTCCAGCTCATTTCTTCTTAATCGATTCTTATTGAAAACACCGTTATTTACCCATTTCCCTTTTTTAAATTAATTTATTTAGTTTGTTTGTTTGCCTGCTTTCATAATGAGCAGCACACATGCTCTTCTGAAAAAGCACACTTTATAAAGCCATGTGTGCTGTGTGAATTTAAAGTGGCGCGAATTGAATTTGACACTTTAAAGACAGCTGGCTTATGTTTAGGTGAAGGAAAATAAGCTTGTAATGAGGTGGTTAACCAGACTTAACAACCTGTTTATGCTAAATTCCTGTTGTAATTGTTTCGACCTCAGTGTCTTGCACAGGAACATAAAACATGACTCACTAACACGTAGATGACGCTTTTGTACCCAAAGACGATACCTCGGGCATGAAGGACGTGGTGGTGTCGATCGATATGAGCAAAGACTCAGACGGCGACTCGTCCAAGCTCTCATCCAAGACCACAAGCGTTCAGAATAGTCCAGCTGTCCAGAAAGGTTAGTGCTTTCTTTTTCTTTTTCTTTTTTTTTAAAGAAGTAAACAAATGAATTTTATTGAGACCGAGTGATGATTTTCCACATGGGATTCCTCCCCCCCCCTTGTGGAGTATAAAACTTATTTGTTGTATACATTTCTTAAAAATAACATTTTTTCCCCTCAAGGGCTTTCGCAGGGAGATAACATTTTAGTACACGACAGCTTAGGCTCTTCACAGAGGAAGTGGTGTGACCCAGAACCCTGTGATCTCGACTGTCCAACTGGGACCATGTGTTCCAGTCACTAACACACATCCCCCACAGCTGGGTGACAAACAAACTTGGTACCTCGTTCCCACAAACAGGAAGCAGTGTGGATGGGAAAACAGTCGAATCACGGTATTTTCGTGAGATGTAATGATAAATCTTTGTGTCAAGTAAACTGAGAAACGCTATAAAGGGTCCGATCTCCTCTCGGCTGTATGGGATGACCACAAGCAAGGGTGGGAGGGGGGACAGAAAGTTCTCATAAGGCAAGCGAGTGCTTTAATGAGCACCATGTGAAAGGGTGGCTGACTGATTACGCGCCTGACGATCGGCGCTCTCTCGGGGTTTTGGGCCGAGTCAGATTACACTTATTAAGCAGACAGATGGAGAGTCAGGTATCTGCTTCATTAGTCTGTCTACACATCCAGCTACAAACTGCACCGTCTCTTTAAAGTGAAGGAGACGCAGCAGCTCGAGGTCACTGTAGGGACGGGACGGGAGAGTGATGCCGAGAGCATTACAGAAACTACAGAGTAAAGCAGGGCTGAAATCCAGCCGGGGTCTGGTGACGTCACTACGGAACTCCCAACTGACCAGTCAGCAACTCTGATTCGCTCTCGCATGTGTGCGCGCACACAGTGTGTACACACTGTAGGTCTTTCTCTCCTCCCCACCTTACACTGTCTCCTTCATTTCTTCACTTCTGCTGATTTCACTTTTTTTTAATCTTTCCTTTTTTTTTCTTCTCCTCACCTTGTATTTCTTGCTGCATTTCTCCTTATTCTCCTTCCGCATTTCTCAACTTCTCTCTCTTCATCCCATCCTTCTCCTTTCTTTTCTTGATATAGATTTCTTTTTCTTTATTCCTTTCTCATTTTTCTTTTTGCGTTTATCAAATTATTTTTCATGCCGTCAGGCTGCGTTCTACTATATATATATATATATATATATATATATATCTATATCATCTCATTATCTCTAGCCGCTTTATCCTTCTACAGGGTCGCAGGCAAGCTGGAGCCTATCCCAGCTGACTACGGGCGAGAGGCGGGGTACACCCTGGACAAGTCGCCAGGTCATCACAGGGCTGACACATAGACACAGACAACCATTCACACTCACATTCACACCTACGGTCAATTTAGAGTCACCAGTTAACCTAACCTGCATGTCTTTGGACTGTGGGGGAAACCGGAGCACCCGGAGGAAACCCACATGGGGAGAACATGCAAACTCTGCACAGAAAGGCCCTCGCCGGCCCCGGGGCTCGAACCCGGACCTTCTTGCTGTGAGGCGACAGCGCTAACCACTACACCACCGTGCCGCCCCTATATATATATATATATATATATATATATATATATATATATATACACACAAGTTAAAGTCCCTCTCACGCCAGGATCTGGTCTTCCCAGGCAGTCAGTTCCCAGTACTAACCAACTCTTTTTTTTTTTTTAAAGATATTTTTTTGGGCTTTTTGCACCTTTATTGGATAGGACAGTGTAGAGACAGGAAATGAGCGGGAGAGAGAGAGACGGGAAGGGATCGGGAAATGACCTCGGGCCGGAATCGAACCCGGGTCGCCCGCATTCATGGTATGGCGCCTTAACCACCTGAGCCACGATGCCCCCAAAGGTTTCTGTTCCCTGACCGGGAATCGAACCCGGGCCGCGGCGGTGAGAGCGCCGAATCCTAACCACTAGACCACCAGGGATTAACCAACTCTTTAAGGTGTATGGGTGCAGTGTCCGTCTCCGTTTCCATAGCCCTCGGCCTCTCACCTATACAGCTAGGGTTACAGTGGGGCGGGTCCTCTGGTAACCGCGAGAGTTTGACTCCCCACTCGCATCTGTATTGCAGCATGCCTTGCCAGATGGCAGTAGGCACCATTTTTATGATGATCTTTGGTATGACCTGACTGTGAGTAAAACTCGCGATCTCCTGATCAAGAGGTGGACGCGCTAACCACTAGGCCAACTCGTGGTTTTTATTTATATATATTAAAAAATAAATATATAAAAATTAGGAGAATAGGGAAATTCTTAAGTGCAAAGACCCTAGTGAATGCACTGGTAACCAGTTGTTGAGACTATTGTAATCGTTTACATTACAGGCATTTAGCAGATGCTCTTATCCAGAGTGACGTACGACACATCCGGAGCAGCTGGGGGTGAGGTGCCTTGCTCAATGGCATTTCAGCCATTCTTGCTGGTCCAGGGAATCAAACTGGTCACCTTTTAGTCCCAAAGCTGCTTCTCTAACCATTTGGCCATGGCTTCGTTATTTATTACTATTGTTGGCTCTTGTTTTCACTAAAGTTTAAAAAAGGTTTACTTTAATACATTTATTAACAGGAAATACAACAAAGCTGCAAAATCAAACGTCATGGATTGTTTTATGTTCTTTTCACCTACTTATTTATTCAAAAGCACCAAAGCATGTAGTAAATCGAGACTTCGTCTTGGCCTTACCATCAGGCCATCTACGGACTACCCATGACTCGGCGACAAAAGCTGCCGAGGGCTCGAAATACAACGGCTCGGTTTATTTGTAACATTTTGCGTTTTGACCACATTACGCTAGTGCTAGAAGATTTTACATTGATTTAGATTTTAAGATATTGTTAATTCAGTGTTTTCCCCAGAAAAAAATTAAAGCCCTAAATTCTGGCATGATAAAACACACAATTGAGTGCCAACAAAATTTTTTGAAAATAGATGCTCTCGGGTGCATTTTCAGGGTCTCTGAGAGGTTTTAGATCCATGATTATAGGATGGATTTTACCAGTGCTTCAATGATTTCTGATCTAAATAGTATTAATGTATACACATTTGAAATTTCACCTTAAAGTTCAACATGCAAGTTAAACTGTTTTGTTATAGATTACTGAGGTATATGATAGATTTGAAAATCTACGGGGATCCCTTGCACTTAATTATCTATGATCAAGTGGTGTTGTAACAAAAATCTCATCTCATTATCTCTAGCCGCTTTATCCTTCTACAGGGTCGCAGGCAAGCTGGAGCCTATCCCAGCTGACTACGGGTGAAAGGCGGGGTACACCCTGGACAAGTCGCCAGGTCATCACAGGGCTGACACATAGACACAGACAACCATTCACACTCACATTCACACCTACAGTCAATTTAGAGTCACCAGTTAACCTAACCTGCATGTCTTTGGACTGTGGGGGAAACCGGAGCACCCGGAGGAAACCCACGCGGACACGGGGAGAACATGCAAACTCCGCACAGAAAGGCCCTCGCCGGCCCCGGGGCTCAAACCCAGGACCTTCTTGCTGTGAGGCGACAGCTTTAACCACTACACCACCGTGCCGCCATGTAACAAAAATGTGCATGAAAATATGACCAGTGGTTTGCTCCAGCTTCTGCAATCCAGTGAAGAGAATCGATCATCATGACCTCCTGTTGATCACAAAGGGATCTGAACCTAAGACCTGCCACCTTAAAATAAGTTGCTGTATTACTATAACTGTAATGATTTAGAATGTTTCTGATGCAATTACCATAATATATGTAGAACTAAGATGCACTGAAAAGAAAAGTAATGCAACTGCATATTATAAAGTTTAAGTTTTGGCACTTTATTAAACGGACGAGATTAAGATTAAAACATATTTAAAGGGAAAGAAAACTTAATTCATACATTTAAGTTTGCAGAAAGATTATGTATTTATAAAAACATTCATGAAGAGATTGTGTTAATAAGTGTCAAATGTAGCATAATAATGGTAAGCATATTTGGCAGTGTGATGTCACTGTGAGCCTTTAACAAAAGAATAATCCGGAGCCGCCTTTTGTCAAATGGATCCCAGTGACATCACACTGCCAAATATGCTTATGATTATTATTTGAAATGATGCTATATTTGACACATTTGGACAACTTCACTTCGTGAGAGTGTTTATAAGTACATAATCTTTCTGCAAACCCAAACTAATGAATTAAGTTTTCTCCTCCTTTAAAGCAGATTAATTCTCCTTGGCTTTTGCTCGGCCCAATGTTGGGCAACCCTCTCATAGTCCATCTCGCTGTCATCCATGCTGATGTGGATTAATTTGTCCAGCGAGTCTTCTCCTAGCTTATTAAAGTCAGTCGGCTTTGTCCGTCTGGTGCGGGACAACATCGGCAGCCAATGAGATCGCTTATAATGAATCGGAAACTTCCAGGATGTTTGACGTTTTCTTGCGATATTTTTATTGGACGGTTTGAACACGTGATCTTGACGTAGCCAACAGATTAGTTTGTTTACATCATACCACGCGGACATATTACTTTGACAGAATCAACACAAACATTGGGGAAAAAAAAGGCCGCTTGTTTAACACAAATATCAATCAATATGTAAATGGATCAGTTATTTGTTCTCCTATGTATCTAGTTACTTGTGGGTAGGAAATTTTAACGTATCTGTGTAAATCTAAGCGTATCGGATTTTAACTAAAGCAGCTAAGCGTATCGGCAGGCAGAGCAAGCGTATCAGGCCTGATATGCTAAAACTCTTTTGGGGAAACCCATGTTAATTTATACAGCTATACAAGGCCTAGTCCTGGACGATATAGACCCCTTCGCATGTTTGTAAACAAACCGACCGTTGCCAGGATGCGCGCGCAGCCTGGACCCAGAAACAATGGCGCTGCCCATAGCCCGGCATTATGAGCTGTCAGATTATGCAAAACAATTGTCGTTACAAGATCGAGAATGCTACATAAATAAGTTAACTCTAACAAGTGGACATCGCCTACCGGATCCGCATTTAATTAAAGAGTGGACGGACGATGTTAGTAAGTTCCCTGGTATACAACGGCCAGATATCTACTCGTACCTTACTGACAAGACTTCGGTGTACACCCACGAAAAACTTCGTGCCTACAAGTCTTTAGACGCATATGATTGTTATGCGCGGCCATGTACAACTTGATTAACAATGGGACATTCATATTCATTTTGTTTTAATCAAATTATGCCAGTGATGTGATGGCAATGTGGCTTTAGCTACAACAGCAAATACCAACACTAAACAGCAATTTGCAGGAGGGAATGGCATGAAAGGAATGATAGTGTAAAGAGTGCAGCTAAGAGAAATCAGAGCTGCGTAAAAAGCGAGAGGCAGAGAGCAGAAATGAAACTGAACGGGGCGGGAGCTAGGTTAGAGCAGTCAGCGTAAGTTGGCATTTAGAGCGAGGGCACACAATTTTACCTTTCCATCCTTGCTTTAAAATTGTGATTTTCGGCATACACAAATAATGATGGCACAAAATCTGGACTGCTTGAGTCAAACGAGACCTCTCCTACAAACAAAATTGCACGCAAAGCTAAGTTAACATGCTAACAGTGTTCATTACATTGTGTAACTATGACCCAGCTAATCAGACAAACGCTACCAAAGTATTTTGCTACATCAATAAACGAAGACTAGAAAGAATAAAAAAGAAAGATTTAATAAATAGCCTGATCTTACCTGTGATGAAGTGGGCGCTGCAAACCCACACATTTTTGATAGTGCTTTCATCCCAGTCTACACGTTTGATGGCTTGTAGTCATAGACGTCGGCGATTTTTTTTTTTTTTGGAATGGGTGAGATCCTGCTGGACTTCTGTACATTTTAACCCCATCACTGCTACGATTCTGACACCCGACAACACAACAACTAGGCATCGCTGAGTCTTTTTTGGGTCCAGGCTGCGCGCGCAATTTCCGCTTATGTATGAATGACGTTTACTGCGAAGGGGTCTATACTAGAATTCATTGCTATTAGATCCCCATCACGTTCTAGCCCAAGGACTAATAGTGAGCCATTATTCCAGCCACCAAGAGTTAGAACACTCGCTACACTGGGTGACCGTGCGTTTGTAGCTGCAGCACCCAAACTGTGGAACAAATTACCTCGGGAGCTTCGCAATGCAGGATCTGTAGATATTTTTAAGAAATTACTGAAGACTTATCTTTGTAAAGAGGCTTTTCACCATTCATGTTTATATTTGGATGGTTTTATTATCATGATGTTTTGAAATAACTTGTGTTGTAGGTTTTCCTTTTAAGTAATTTTGGGGTTAAGTTTTGTGTAATGCTGCTGTATTGTAATGTGCATGTGAACATATTTGTATGAAACATGCGCAATATGAGTAATAATGAACTCTTCCTTTTTCTTTTCATGGCAGACCTGTTGGTTTAAAAAAAAAAAAAAGCGCATTGTGTTTATGGACTTGTGTATATACATCTCCGTATATATCGAGCTCCTTTTTCTCTTTCCCCCGATGGAGAGGAGTCCGGTTTGATTAGAACCATTTCTAATGTGATGATAATAGAACAGCCGTCTCATTGTACCTCATTATTGACGCATGTGTTTTCCATCACGACAGCAACAAACATTAAACCTCCTCTGTTTTCTCCTCCTCTCCCTCTTTATCCAGATGATGACGATGATGGTAAAGCTCCTACACAGCCCCTGTTGAAAAAAGGCAGGCAGTGCATCTTAGGTTTTGTTCTCTCTCACTCGCTCACTACATATCATTATCTCTTCTGCCGAGTTGACTGTCGGTTAAGAATAACTCTTCTCTTTCTTCAGTCTCCATGTTGTTTTCCCTCTCCCCTGCTGGCTTCTCTTCCTGTACAGCACCATGCGCTCCATCGTAGTTGGGAAATCCGTCTCTCTCCATGTCTGTGTTCTAATAAAGCGTCTTTCTTTCTCTTCCAGATTCCTTCTGTTGCATGCTGCATGTCGCTGCTAAATCTGCTTCCACAAAAAAAATCCATGAAACTATCCCGGTGTCCGAAATCGCTCACTCGTTCACTACTCCCTATATAGGGAATTACTGTATAGAGGACTATATAGTGAGCTCATTGGTAAAATGAAAAAGACGCTTTCGAACACTAGTCCGTCACACTGGTATTTACATCATTACTATCGCACAATTAAAACGTGCCAGGTCAGTCAGCTGGTGGGTTTTCAAAAGAATAAATACATGCATGTGTTTTTGTGATAAATCCATATTATACTGAGCGTATTTCCCACATTTAAAGTGCATATTCTGGACCAAGTTCGTGTTTTTTTTGTTTTTGTTTTTGTTTTTTTAATTATATGAAAGTATGTCCCTTTACACACTCATCCAGAAGGGTAATTTTGCACAAGGCCATCTGTCTACAGCAGAAAAAAATAAAATAACAAAACGCGTCTGGAAAAATCCCAAGGGAGTCTGGAGCCAGATTCGTGACGTCACCTGCGGAAGCGCCAGCAGGCTGCGAGAGCTTTGCACGGTTTCAGTGCACAGCCTGTGTAGACCAAGCGTTCCCATTTCTCTCTCATTGTCCGGTCTTTTGGAAAGCGATGAGTACTGATCCCATCAAGATTGGTGTTGCTACACCCTCCTACGATACATCTGTTAACCATTTTAATAATTACGCGATAACGTTGAAGAAATTTGCAGAAAACCATCAGGTCGTTTTCTCATAAACAAACCAGCGCTGACATAGGATTCAGAGGGAGGCGTCCCGCACGCGACGTCATGAAAATCAATGTTTGCCGGGAAATCCAAATGCCAAGTTTTTCAGAGGTGGATCAATTCGCCTCAAATGCCTTGATTTTAACTGAATTTTTCTGGTAGGGGAGAGCGGGGTAAGATGAGCCACTTTTTACATTTTTCATCATAACTACATGTTAAAGCCATTTTTGCTTCCAGTCTACACACCATACCAAATTTCAAAGTGTACTGTTACTATCTGAGCAAAAAACAATTGATAAGCTCTTATGGTTAGAGTGATATTACCTCTTGAAAAAAAAATGTCAAGTGGCTCAACTTACCCCATGCACGGGGTAAGATGAGCCACTGTGTGGGGTAAATTGAGCCAACACAAAACGTGTTAGGTTAACAAAGTAAACAACTTTTATTATTAGAAATGCAATCAGTGAATCAAGTCAAGTCAATCAAGTGGGGGATAGGGCCGTTGCATAGAGAAGGGGAGATGAAGAGAGAGGTGATAGAACGAGATGGGATAGGGAGGGATAGATAGATGGATAGAGAGAGAGATATGCATAGATAGATAGATAGATAGAAAGAGGGATGGTTAGAGAGGGAATGAGAGATATACTATATTATAGAAATTACTAAAACAGTAGAACAGTGCCAAAAAATCTTATTTCTTTCAGTAGGTTAAAACATTGCTAAAACATGCAGCAATCATTCCATCAATCATTTCATCATTATTCAATGTTCCAAGCGTTCAAATTGCAAGGGAACACCATTTGCCTCTCCCTCCGTGCTGTCCCCCCAACAGTAAAGGGGTGGGGCAATTTTTTCACAATATCCTGTCTTGACAGGACAGCCTCATTTTTCTCTTTGAAGACAAAGGTCGGCTTTCTTGCAGAGCCATGGCATGACCGGCTTCTTTTGACAAATCTTGCCTCTATTTCGAAGACATCCAATTTGATTATCTGGCCAATGAAGAAATGCACTTTCTTCTTCCCCGTGAATTTTGCCACAACATAATCCCCCACATCTAACAACTGGTCTTCCTCATCTGATGTCATATATATATATGTTGTTGTCATATATGACCAGTAAATGTGAAAACTTAAGTGTCATCCATATTGGGTAAGCTCAGCCACCAATGGGGTAAGTTGAGCCAGTGGCTCAACTTGCCCCACATCTAATGGCTCGTCTTACCCCGTGGCCACCATTTTGTAGAAAAATGCTAATAAAGGGGATTAGGCTAATCAAAATTATTTTTATTAGCATTCATATCATAGCTTAGAAAGCCACTAACTTTACCCTAATGTGTCTAAATATTATTCTACTTTTGTCTTCTCTAAATCATCTTCACTGTGGACAAACATGGAATTGACTTAGAAAGCACAAAAACACATTTTTATAAATATCCCCCTCACCTAGTTTGACATGTGGTGCTCCTCTCCACAAGTGTAAGTAAATGGTCCCGTCCCCCTTTGAATGTGGTCACATGGTCACATTTGTTTACTGTTTCTTAGAAACAGGGGGTGGCTCATCTTACCCTCTGGCTCATCTTACCCCACTCTCCCCTATTGCGCAAGGTAAAAAAATTGCACAAAATGTGACAGATATTTGACCAAAGTTTAATGTAAAATAGGAGAATTCCATTGATCTTGCTCCTGAATTTACCCGTGATATGCACTTTAATCAATACAAAGTACCTGCGTCTTTCAGTTTTTTAAAATCAAGGCTGAATACTTTTCTTCTTTGCCGCTGCCTTTTATTAAATCAAATTTGAGACTTTTAATTAGATTTCTTTCAGCGTGACCGCAATGCATGATGGGATATATTGCTTTGGTTAGTGACCATCGGTTGTACACTACTTTTCGTGATGCATCGTTGTGGGATACTTTGAATGAATGCACTATATAGGGTGTAAATAATCCTCACGAAGGTTTCAGACAGCACTACAAAATGGCGTCCCCGCTATATGGTGCCCTATATAGTGAATAGGGATCGATTTCGGACACAGGGAATAAGATTCTTTGCAAACACTAGCACTTCTTCTAATGTGATGTGTTCTGATTAACAGTAGCTGCGTAATCATAGTATGCACATCAGCATAGGGTTTGCTTGGAGGTGTGTAACTGGGCTTAAAACTCTCTTCAGGGACTTCATTATTCTGTGGCTGTGGTGCCTCAAGATAAAACCTCTGCACTTTCCTCTCTTCCTCTTTTCTGTTTCGATATGCATCACCCTGCAGTCAGGTTTTAATACAGAGGAACAGCTTTGTTGTGCGTTGCTTCCCTGAACGAGGTGTGTGGTGGTGTGTATTTTTAGATAAAGCGAGTCCCACTGCACCGCTGAATGTGGTTGATCAGAAGCTGCTGGAGGCCAGTCAGCAGTTTCAGAAGAAGCAGGGAAAAGGAACAGTGGACGTCTGGTGGCTGTTTGACGACGGTGGTGCGTTACAGATTATCAAAGCTATCCTTTGGTCTGATGTTTCAAAGAGTAAAAAAAATATATACATGTATGTGTGACCATCTCTTGCAGTCAGTTAAGCTGTGCTGTTTTTGCTTTTGCAGGTCTCACGCTGCTCATTCCGTACCTGCTTACCAACAAGAAGAAGTGGAAGGATTGTAAGATCCGGGTGTTTATTGGGGGCAAGATCAACAGGATCGACCATGACCGCAGATCGTTAGTATCTCATTGCCGTCGGAGGGTTTCTTTTATTTTATTTTTTAAAATATTCATTTACTTGAGTCATTTTCAAGCTGCAAATGTGATCAAATTTAATTTTCCTTCTTAGGATGACGTGTACTGCTAAATCTTCTGGTTAATAGCCTTATTATCGCATTATGTGTGAAGTTTTATGGTCACTATAAGAGGTGCCAACATGGACGCTTTTACTGTGGCATTTGCACTCGTTTGACTCGTTGTTACAGTGATCACTTTCCTGCTTCTTCAGCTAAAACAGTAGTAAAACCAAATACAGATAAAAATTCACCCAACTGAAATGCAAATTTATCGAAGTGGGGGGAAATGATACGAGATGTAAAACATGCACATTTGCTTCCAGGAAGGATTACTTTCACTTTTGTAAAGTCTGATCATTATCACGGTCGCGTTTGTTTATGCCTCTGCTTTTGGTTTCGTTTGCGTGGTGTTTTTGTAAAGATCACGCCTGCTGATAAAAACACTTCCTGCACTTGGACCCGTCTATCATCACATGCCTGACGGAAGACTTCACAAAGTCTCTGTGAAGTGTCCTTATGTGCACGTGCTGATTGTGCTCAAATCAGTATCAGGTGTTTCCCATAATGACTGGGTCCCAAGCGTGCGCACAAGGCGCTCTGAAGGATCCCTGAATGTAAATGCACCAAGTCTCAGTGAAGGTTAGGCTGTGCAGAGCCGCTGTGTTGCTCGTGTTCGCGTCACCGTATAAGAATACAGTGCATGAGTATTGCTATAACTGCGATTTTATTTTATTTTCCTCCTACGATTATCTTCGAGGAAATGAAGTGAGCATACCATAGGGTTTCTGACCTCTGTTCAACACCAGGTCCCGCTGAATAATTTTTTCCCTTCTACGTTTAGAAATTTCTTTAGTTTTTTTTTTCCTGATGATGAATTACTTTCAGTAATTAAAAAAAAAAAAACTATCTGATGTTTTCGTTTCATTCAAAACAATTTGCACATCCAAAAACATGGTAAAACCTTTCCATACTGATCAATAACAATTAATTTGGCTGAATGAAGCATGACCCCTGTCATGGCGGCATAGTTACCGTTGCTATGGGGTCGTATGACCGTGCAAAGTCTCTGTTGTCTTAGTTAAAATGTAGAAACTAGAAAAGTTTACGCACAGACTTTGCAATTACCGTATTTTTCGGACTATAAGTCGCACTTTTTTTTTTTAATAAGTCGCCTCTGATTTGATGAAATAAAATTCGACAAAAATGAAGAATGACACTCCTCGATGATGACTACAGCTTTTAATAACAAAGATGAAAGAGCCATGGGGCGATAATAAGCCCTACGGGTAAAAATATTCTAAAAGCAAACTGATTAATGCATCAGTAATAGGCTACTAATATTAGTTATAATAATAATAATAATATGGGCTATTAGTAATAACGATAGTGATGGTATTAAAGATAGTAGTAGATATTTAAAATAATCAGACTAGGCTACTTACAGGGCAAAGGGCGCGTTATCACTGCTCAGCTGTTCGTTTATTAAATAAACGATGCAGTTGCGCAGTAACCACGCGCCGCTTATCAGATACAATCACAGATTCTATGGATAGAATAACCCTTCAAAAAAGTGCGACTTGTAGTCCGGTGCGACGTGTATATATATATATATATATATATATATATATTTTTTTTTTCGTCTTCATAATGCATTTTTTGGCTGATGCGACTTAAACTCCGGAGCGACGTATAGTCCGGAAAATACGGTAATTGCTGGACAGAACAACTTTTTTTTCTAGAACCATAAGAAAGAACTTACTGTAACCTTTCTTGCATGTGAATGCTTCGTGTCTACATTTCACCTTAAAGCAATCGAGCCAGTGATTACCGTATATCCCTGTATATACACACACTACAGTTTCTTCCTTTGATATTGATTTGTGAAAAGACTAAGTGCACGTTTATACATCACAGCTGGCAGGGCTGCTGTTACTTATCTTACCGGTCAGCTTGCACTAGGGTTTTTGTGTTTTGTCCAAGCCTGCTAGGATTTGGTTAGCTACTCTGTTGCCAGCTTGCTCAGGGCAAAGTACTGATCTTCCAGACTCGGCCTGAACTAAGGCACGTTTAATAAATGTTTCTCTTAATATGCAAACTGTCTTTATCCAGTGTGTCTGTCATGTGTTCCTCACCATCATTCCCTTTTCTGTGTCTGTATCGAAGAGTGCTCTGAACCCACGTGGCGGCTTTGTCCAACACAAATGTTTCCCATTGTCCTGTGCAGCTGCTTGCTGCTCCTTTGTTTGCTAAATTTAGCGATGTGCCAGCACTCGCTCTTTTCACAGCATGCCAGGGGAAGCGTGGCGGCTGCTCGCTCGCTCCCAATGAACTGCGTGCTGTATATAAAACTGATCGCCTGCCTGCGTTGTTTGTTTTTATTTTACATTAAGTGGCTGATCAAATGCAGCCGAACGGGGTGGTGATTTTTATTTGTACCTTCAAAAGACATTGGTGACCGGTTAATACTTCATAGCGTGTTGGTGGACATGATGGGTTAGATTAATGGAAATGAGTTGGAAAGCGTCGATCAATGGACTTCTGGCATCACATGAGAACGCAGCGTTGTGCTTTTCATTTTCTAAATGTCCATTTCAGTGCACTTTTCAACAACCTATCCTATTTTCCATAACATTTATTGCCTTGAAGGAGATACGCAGAACCTCTTATTTTTAAATACATTTCTGAGTGGATAGTATCTCCATCCTTGACTCTTGTATGCTGCATAAATTGGAATAAAAAAAAAAAAAGATATTTTTGAGAGTTAAAATCGACCGCAAAGTTGGCATTCGAGCTGCCCCGCTGAGCCAGCCAGCCCTGAGTGCGTGACGTCACAGCGGGAACCGGTTTTAAGGCCGAGGCCTTTGACAGCTATAGACCAAAGTCATATACATAAAAATTTAAGGTGAAAATAAGAAACACCGTTACCGACTTGCTCAACTAAGACTGATTTGACTTCATTGATTGTGGGTTGACTCTCATTAAAACAGGATAGGTGTTATAACTTATGCAACATACATGTACATGCATGCATTTTCACTGATAAAACGTAAAAGGCTAATTAAATAATCAGATGAACTGAGACAATCACATTCTGAAGCAAATTAAATAATCTTATACTAGTAACTTAAATACAGAATATAAATTACATGAATTAATCTAAATACAGGTAAACGAGTATTTTTGTTGTTTTGTATCCAAATGAGAGTCGGAGTTTACCCGTCTGTGTTCTCGCTTCTTGAAGGCCGATCTTGTGGCTGATTTGTTTTGAAACGATCTGACTTTCAGTTGTTCGTTCATTTCTCCGTTCATTCGCTTCTTCCACGTAAGGACGAGATATTGCTGCTGAAGCAAGCATATCCAAGTGGAGAAATCAGGCGGCTGCTCCACTCATTCTCCGTTTTGTCCATACTGAGTACTCCGCCATGACTGCTCGGCTCAGGCAATTACTAAAACCCGGGACGGAACGTCACTGATTTTAGCAACAACTGCGGGGAGGTCACTGTCCGGGCGATAATGTCACGTCCCGTTCCGTCCCAGGTTTAGCAACAACCCTCAGCTCACACTCCGGGAGAACTGGTGCAACTGAACTTGCTTTCCTTTTCTTGTAGTTTTCTTTTCCTTTAATTGTCGGTACTGCACCCTCTTTCAATACAGGCTTATAGCCAACGCTCCTCAACAGATCAGAGGTCTCGTATGAGTCTTCAGTAAAATGTCCAGGGCAGAGGAGAGACCACTTCGTAGGTGCCCAATTTGCCTGTGAACTTCTCACAAAACGCGCCCAAATCTTTGCAGTTTGAACATTCTTGGGCCATGAATGCAACGTAAATCCACCTTCTGTTGTGTTGCTGCACCGTCCAGCAACACATCTACGTGGCATGGCGATAAATTGGCTCAAAATGGAGGATCGGAGTTGCAGTCAGCTCTGTGTTTTAGTATAGCGGAAATGGCGATGAGACCGATAGACTTCCTGCTGTGACGTCACAGATGTCAAGGCCATTCACTCAGACCGCTACCTATATGAATGACTATTAGATTTATTGTTAACGTTTCAAACTATTCCTGTGCCATTCTTGAGGTCTCAAGGCATTTATAAACGAAAGTGAGGCCATGGTTCTGCGTATCTGCTTTAAGATTAACTGACTGACTGAGATCAGGTTCTGTTTGAAAAATGAGTCACTGGTTTCTGAAAATTACGCCTACGATATCTCCATAGAGCATTTCTGAGATTCTAATCGTCAAACATGTCGAGCTTTGGTGAATGCTTCACGCTGACTGTTCCATCATGTTACTTTGAAGGGTTTTTTTTTTCCTTTCTTTGAAGTCCCCCCCACCCACCCACCATATCCTGAGGAAATTGCTCTCCAGGGAGAATCCTGCAGCTGATCTGTCTCAAAGCGACCGATATTTTTGAACTAATTCTGAATTGACAGTAAATCCACAGCAAAACATCATTGCATTCTTTATTTTGAAGCTCATGTTCTTGCAGTATTCTCTTGCCCCAGAATGGCTTAGGTGTTTAGTAACCTGCTTTGATGTTTTACTTTTGTTCAGGATGGCCACACTGCTCAGCAAGTTCAGGATAGATTTCTCGGATATCACCGTCCTCGGAGACATCAATACAAAACCCAAGACTGAGAGGTAGGACTTCCTGTCCCGTTCATCACACTGCCCTCTTATTTGTGATTTTATGCCCAAATATGTTGAGATTCCCATGACTCAACCCCAAATGGCTTGACAATTTGGAGGAAAGGGGGGGGGGAACAAAACGGTAGCCTTTTTGAATTATTAATGAATAATAATCTTTGCTGTTAATGGTGTCTCTCTCTCTCTCTCTCTCTCTCTCTCTGCTCATCTTGGGTACCACTGAAATTAATATGCATTCGAAACAAACATTTAAAAATGAAAGGTTGTGTCTTTTATCTCAACTCTGTGTCATATCTACACAAGCTTTAGACACAAATTAGTTGCAAATACCACTTCTTTTCTCGTTTATGCCTCCCCTTGCCTTAAGGATGCTGCCAGTGTGTGTTGAGACAGTTCCTGTCAGTTTTAGCCCACTCGTCCTCTGAGTGGGTGCAGATCAACTAGAGGTCATGGTGAAACACCATGAAAGGCGGGGTACACCCTGGACAAGTCGCCAGGTCATCACAGGGCTGACACATAGGGCCCGTCCACACGAGTACATTTTTGTCGAATCCGCATAAATACTTTATCGTTTCGGCCTCGCGTCCAGACGGATCTGGCTTTTTCGAGGTGTGAAACCGGTATTTTTTGAAAACGGGTCCCAGAGTGGGAAAATCCTAAACCGCCGGATAGCCCGGAGTCGTCTGGACGGCGAATGCGGATTTTTTTCAGAAACGATAATGTATAAGCCCCGCCTCTCTAACTTTTAACCTCAGCCGCTGCCGCTAGACGCGTCGTAACAATAATGGCGGACTATAGGCTTGTGCTCGTACTGCAGAAACGTCCAATATGACACGAAGTAGAAGTTCCACTTCATTGTCGGTCCACACAAAAGACTCTCCTTTTCCGCTCAGAGTTGCGCTGGCCATGATCGTCCTCTTCTCATGTTATGAGCTTGTTTGTAAACAGCGCGTGACCTTTATACGCATGCTCCATGGCTTCTCTTCCGGTTTTAGTGTATTGGTGTGGCGGTGTCACAGCGCCACATACAGGCCTGGCATATGTACTACAGCGTTTTGGGTCGTTTCCAGTGAATCCGTGCGGACGCAGATATTTCTGGAAATGACGCCGTGTTTTACGGAGACCTTTTTTTCAAAACGACAGCGTATTGGGTGAGGCCACGTACTCGTGTGGACAGGCCCATAGACACAGACAACCATTCACACTCACATTCACACCTAAGGTCAATTTAGGCCAAGTTTACATTAGACCGTATCTGTCTCGTTTTCTTCGCGGATGCACTGTCTGTTTACATTAAACCGCCTGGAAACACCGGGAAACGGGAATCCGCCAGGGTCCACGTATTCAATCCAGATCGTGTCAGCTCCGGTGCTGTGTAAACATTGAGAATACGCGGATACGCTGTGCTGAGCTCTAGCTGGCGTCGTCATTGGACAACGTCACTGTGACATCCACCTTCCCGATTCGCTGGCGTTGGTCATGTGACGCGACTGCTGAAAAACGGCGCGGACTTCCGCCTTGTATCACCTTTCATTAAAGAGTATAAAAGTATGAAAATACTGCAAATACTGATGCAAATACTGCCTATTGTGTAGTTATGATTGTCTTTAGGCTTGCCATCCTTCCACTTGCAAGTGGTAAGTGATATGCGCTGGGATCACACACACAGCGGCTCAGTCCCGAATCACTGCTTGTGCACTCCACTCGCGCGCTCTGTGAGCTGCGCAGGGCCGGAGTGCGCACCCTCCAGAGGGCACTCACTGTTCAGGGCGGAGTGATTTGGAGCGCAGGATGCCTGCGGAGCCGAGCGTATCCGTGTATTGGTGTTGCTGTGTGCACGCGAATCGTTTTAAAAACGTTAATCTGATGATCCGCTGATACGGTCTAATGTAAACCCCACCTTAGAGTCACCAGTTAACCTAACCTGCATGTCTTTGGACTGTGGGGGAAACCGGAGCACCCGGAGGAAACCCACGCGGACACGGGGAGAACATGCAAACTCCACACAGAAAGGCCCTCGCCGGCCCCGGGGCTCGAACCCGGACCTTCTTGCTGTGAGGCGACAGCGCTAACCACTACACCACCGTGCCGCCCTGTTTAGAGATCATTAACCGTATTAGTTACCCTAATTTGCTTCACTTTAATTTAGAGTAGCTGTGTGAGATTCATTATGTTCCTCTGTGGTGCTTATGTATTGCAAGGTGACCTGAATAATCAACGTACAGTATAATCAAGTGATATTTAGGTACATGAATTATTGTGTACAATATATAGTGTTTTTTGGTTGCTTTTTTAGATTGGAGGAATTTTCCCAGATGATCGAGCCTTATAAGCTGAAAGAGGACGACATGGAGCAGGAGGCAGCGGAGAAGCTGAAGGCCGATGAGCCTTGGAGAATTTCCGATAATGAGCTGGAGCTTTACAAGGCCAAGGTGAGGATGAGACCACAACACACATGCATACGGTAATCAAAAGGAACCCTTTTGGCTCTTTTAGTTTCTCAAATACAAGCTGCAGATTTTTTTTTTGGGGGGGGGAGAGGACAACGAAACACATTTTCCTCAGGGTGACCAGCCCCACCAAAATATAAAGACTTTCCTTCATGTCTCAGACTCTTAAGCCTCCAATTGATTTTCATAAAACCTTACGCACGCTATATCTGAGAGATGAGTTAATGGGCTTCGTTTGCAGTAAACGTGCTGCACATACAGTAAGCTGTGCTTTCATTAAAGAACAGTGTTATAATTACGTGTATACAGTCGGGTTTGGACACGGGGACGTTCTGGGAGTTTGAGAAAGAGGAGCCACTGTTTACTACATAAGATTGCAGGTAAAATAAGGGTGACTGTGCTCAGCTTGTAACATAGTGCTCATGTCTCGTACTAACCCGTGTGTGTGTTTTTGCAGAGCAATCGTCAAGTCAGACTGAACGAGCTCTTGAAAGAGCACTCAAGCACAGCCAATCTCATCGTCATGTAAGTAGAGCAATCTCTGTTAATGAGTCAGTCAACAGGGGTGTGTGTGTGTCCTTGACTTGCAACCACGTGATCAAAATGCGCTACGTCATGAGCGTCCGCCATGATGGTGGATATACAAAGCAACTAGAATGGCAGCCGCTGAAAGCGTGTCGGTAAACAACGCTGAATTTTCTCAGGCCCTGTCCACACGGCAACGGATTCAGGTGAATCTGATAAAATTGTTTATCGTTTCGGCCTGGCGTCCACACGGCACCGGCGTTTTGGGTGCCCCACAACGATATTTTTTGAGAACGGGTTCCAGAGTGGAAAAATCTGGCAACAGCGCCGTTGCGAAGTCGTCTGGATGAGTAGAACGGATTTGTTTACGATGACGTCACAACCACATGACTAGAACAAGCAGCACTCTCGCGCGCATCATTCGTAACCGCAACAATGGCGATCCCCAGAGTAGTAGTAGTAGTTTCAGTGCTGCAGTCGCTGCGAAGTTTTTATTCGCATTATTGAAGCAAAATGTACAGGCGTTATACCAACTAGGCGAGCGGCAGAGACGCTTACACGACCACACGCGTCAGATTCTTTTAAACCCACCACGGCGTGTAACTAGACGGGCCAAAAGATGATGATTTTGGGTGAGACCTGGAAGACCCTTCAACAGACTGTTTTGTATGAACCACTGCATTGCATTCACTTTTGTATACAGCTTTTCTTTTAAATAAACAAGTAACTGAACCATTTCTTGAATTTCTTTTTTTATTGGATAAGACTGCTTTTCAAAATGTTCACACACAATAAGAAAATTAAGTTATATAAAACTATGCACACTAATAAAACTAATTTGTACACACAGAAGGCACGATTTCCTCGCGTAGTCGCAGCCGCCATCTTGTTGTTGTGTGCTTGTTCCTGTGAGTGCTTCACGCCGGGTAGAAGAAGGGGTTTATGCGCATGCGTCCTACTTCTTCTATTGTTCTGGTGTCTCTGATGGGACCGTCTTACAGCGCATGTAGAGGTGTGGCATGTGTATTGCATCGTTTTCAGCAAGCGTTGCGTTGCCATACGGACCTGATATTTTACTGATCCGTTGCCCATGTGGACGCGATATTTTTTTTTTACCCGCTAAAAAAAAAATCTCGTTGCCGTTGTCGTGTGGATGTAGCCTCAGTGTTACTACGATTTGAACAATTGAGCGAAGATTCGATACAAAGAGAAGATAGAGATGTGTGATTTTGACCCATATTATTTTAAAAAAGTCAGATTTTTCTGAAGACGCATCTACCGACCATCGAGTCCCCAGATATCGCATTCTGTCTGGTTTGGCAGACTTCATGGGTCGACAAATCTCAAATGAAGGCTTATAAGTCCATGGAAGCCTATAACTTGTTTGTCTCTGGATGGGTAAATACCTTATTAATTAAACCAGTCAACGATGACAAAGCAGTTGTACTTACAAGGGTAAGTTAGGGCTTCTTTTGCATTTAGTTTACTTCTACGTGTAAATAACAGACGAAGTGTGAAATTTTGACAAGTCTTTAGCTTTATGGCTCACAAATCACATATTTCAATTTATTTATCGTGCCCAGTCTGGATTGTTCCGATTGTATAATTTTGCTGGCACTCCTAGAAGCATGTTTAAAATTATAACTACAACCGAGTGAACCATGACAAGAGAACGCTCATTTTATAGCAAAATTCTAGCAACCTGAAATAAAATTCTTCCGTGATGATATTTAGAAAGCTTTTAAATCTCACCTGAGAAAAAAAAATTATCACTACAAACACAAGTTGTTTTGGTTTTAGACTCTTAAATCGTCGTCAACATCTGCCGATGTTGTTCAGCCGTGCTCGTCTCCTCTCCGTACTAAGCCTCAGAGTTTCCTCGCCCTCTTTCCGAATCACGGACGGAATTCTAAAAAATCAGAATGTCACAAGTACTGTTGTGACTACAACCATATAGAGGGATTTCACTGACGTCACCCGAAACCATTTTGGAGGACCAACAAACTCGTGATTAGGGGGAAATAACGGCAGCGGTATGTGAACCCACGAGAATAAAGTGCAGTGGCAAACGACTTAAACAAATCTGAGCTGTTTTATTTATGATTTATTGGCCCAACAGTAGACTTGAAAGAAACCTGTGTGAGACTTGGCAAAAAACTGTGGATATAATGGATAAGTCTGTGCATGATCTGCGGACACTTTGAGGTAAGCAAACGCAAGAAATTCAGATTTAAAACATGCTAAATTGGCCCCAAGTTGATAACTGTATGAGGAGTAAGCCTCCCAGACTTCTACAATTTAATAATAATAATAATAATAATAATTTAGGATGGTTTGGGGCTTGCTCTCCCTCCTATTATATAAATAAAGCATAGTTGTTGTGTAGGCATATATCATAAATACATATGTATAATTTGGATAAATTAATCTAAATTATGGATACCTTAATAGGAACAAAAAGTATTAATTTTTCAACTGAAAAGATATATTATTAAAAGATAAATATCAACAAGATTACCTTGGCCATGACTGTGTAGGTTATTCATAATAACAGCTGTAATATCACGAACCAAGCCGCTAACAACATAATTGTAAGCCTGTAGCCCTTTGTAGGCCTTCAAGTCATCAGCAGTGTAGGCACTGGGTGTAAACAACAAATAGTTTACAATGTCTGGGTAGCAAACAGATGGCAGAATTGGTGTCCGGTCCTCCTTATGTTTCCATTCTCCCTTGCCCCGAGTCTTATCATATGGGTCAAACCCATCAATCACAGCCAGTTTCTCCACATACCGTGCCCTTTCTGCAGCTGGTAATGTACTCACATAACCAGAATTATCATCCATCGTGTCACTTCACTCTCGCTCGTACTTTGTTTTATATTGTGAGTGCATGTACTTGGTCTTCCAATATGGCGCCTAACAAAATCTCGCAGCGCGGTGACGTCATGCGGTAGCCCTCTATACAGCGCAAAGATATGGCATAGCTAAAAGAATGCTTAAAGTGCATATCACGGGTAAATTCAGGAGCAAGATCAATGGAATTCTCCTATTTTATATTAAACTTTGGTTAAATATCTATTGCATTTTGTGCAATTTTTTTACCTTGCGCAATACCAGAACAATTCAGTTGAAATCAAGCCATTTGAGGCGAATTGGTCCGCCTCTGAAAAAACTTGGCATTTGGATTTCCCGGCAAACATTGATTTTCGTGACGTCACGTACGGGACGCCTCCCTCTGAATCCTACGTCAGCGCTGGTTTGTTTATGAGAAAACGACCTGGTGGTTTTCTGCAAATTTCTTCAACGTTATCACGTAATTATTAAAATGGTTAACATATGTATCGTAGGAGGGTGTAGCAACACCAATCTTCATGGGATTAGTACTCATCGTTTCCCAAAAGACCGGACAATGAGAGAGAAATGGGAGCGCTTGGTCTACACAGGCTGTGCACTGAATCCGTGCAAAGCTCTCGCAGCCTGCTGGCGCTTGCGCGGGTAACGTCACGAATCTGGCTCCAGACTCCCTTGGGATTTTTTTTCCAGATGCGTTTTTTTTTCCTGCTGTAGACAAATGGCTGGCCTTTTGCAAAATTACCCTTCTGGATGAGTGTGTAAAGGGACATTCTTTCATCTATTTAAAAAAAAAAAACGAAATTGGTCCAGAATATCATGGGCGCAAGTTTTCCAGCATGTGCCGGAAGCTCCGTTTTTTGGGGTTTTTTTGGTTCTGAAAAAGTCATTTTTCCAAATTGTGTAAATCCGTTGAGATTTTCGGGGGGGGCCCTCTCACTGTCTCACTCTCAGCGTATTACCGGGTTACTGCGATACAGTCTCTGCACGAGACAAATCTTTTCATCTCGTCTTCGCCACAAACCTCATTCAATTTATACGCTGCTCACCGACGAGCGGTCCTGACTAGCTGACTATCCCGTTGTTTCACGGTGTTCTACATGTGTGATATCATGTTTCACGCACATAGCACGTTGTTCGACCAAATCAACACAGCTGTTCCAGTGTATACATTGTAAAAAAAGGTATCACAGCAAAAGCATATTAAAAATGGTTGTTTCAACATTTAAATTAGTAGTTGCTGGATGTTTTGAAATATCAAGCCTTGTACTTGAAATATTGTTATTTCAGATGAATTGATGAAATGTATTAAACATTTGATGTGAATATGCAAATCATATAAATGATTGCATGAGAGACAACCATTTTAACTTGTAATTTAAATTTTTTTTCGAGCCCTAAGGGGGGGGCTCACCCCCCGCATGGCTGCACCATGCACGTCTGACCTTGTCAGACTTCTCAGGTTTTTGAAAATTTTATACTTGCACCCATGGAATATGCACTTTTAAAGCAGTGAAAAAACGAAGAGATCTGTGCACACGTGACTAGTGTTTTTGTATGAAACGTCCCTTGATCCTGTATTTCTATATCCACTAACATGGCTGACATCCGGGTTTCTAATTGGCTTTGAAGTCACTTGCAAGTCAAGGATGTATATAATTTTTATTTTTTTTAAACCTGTAAGACGGTGTATCGGGCAAGTCTGTCATTAATGAACAAGCAGCACTGTAACCTGAGCTAGTAATCTTAATAGCGATAGTGCTCTGCAGCCAAACGTCATCCCCTCACGGCTTGTAATATTCACACTGCGGTAATAATTACTTCTTAAGGAGAGAAAATGCCCTGCTCTAAATCAAGGTAGGTTTTTATTTATTTTATTAATTTATTAAATTGACTGCAGATCGAACCCACAGACAGAGGCAGAAACTGTTTTTTAATATCATCTCACCGTTACCATCAGTTTTATTTCACTCGTGTAGTATTCACATGACCTTTAAAACACGTTGCTCAGTGATGAATGAAAGTGATACTTTTCTGTCGTAAGGAACTGGCCACAGTGGGTTCAGGGTGGTGAGCACGGCGTTCAAGGTCATCAGTACGCTATTACACCACATCCAGTGTGAGAACCTGTAACACTTGTGACGCACTGAAAACTTGTTCCTCACTAACAGCCGTCAGCCGTTCCTTTCTCTTTTCTCTCAACTGACCACAAATCCATTACAGCAGTGCGATTTCAGTTCTCTTTTACTGGACACCTCCTACATCCCAGCTCCTGTCGATCACGTGTCTGTAAAATGCTTGATTACGTAAAGTGGTTGACAGTCATGGATTAGCGGTTAAGGCTCTGGGTTACAGATAGGAAGGTTGGAACTGATATCCCAGCACTGGCAACTTGCCCTTCTTGGGCCATCATATGGTGTTGGGGTGGGTTTTTATTTTTTATTTATATAAAATGTATATTACCAGTCAAAGGTTTGGGCACCCCCGACTCATTCATAGAGTTTTCTGTATTGTGACTATTTTCTACATTGTTTAACAATACTGAAGAAATCAAAACTATGGAATTGTGTGGAAAAAAAAAAGTGTTAAAGAAAATGTTTCATATTTTAGATTCTTCAAAGTACCCAGTGTTTACCTTGACGCTTTCCACACTATTGGCATTATCTTAACCAGCTTCATGAGGTCGTCACCTGGAATGCTTTTCAATTAACAGGTGCCTCGTCAAAAGTTAATTAGTGCAATTTCTTGCCTTCTTAATGTTTGAGATCAAAAAGTCCCTCTCACGCCAGAATCTGGTCTTCCCAGGCAGTCTCCTGCCCCAGTACTCACCAACTCTTTAAGGCGTACGGGTGCGGCGCCGACCTCCGTTTTTCGATAGCCCTCAGCCTCTCGTCTATACAGCTAGGGTTACAGTGGGGGGCGGGTCCTCTGGTAACTGCAAGAGTTTGACTTCCCTACTCGCATCCGTATTGCGACGTGCCTTGCCAGACGGTAGTACGCACCGTTTTTATGACGGTCTTTGGTATGACCTGACTGCGAGTAGAACTCGCGAGCTCCCGGTCGAGAGGCGGACACGCTAACCACTAGGCCAACTCGCGGTCAAGATCAAACAGTAAATAATAAACATACAGTAAACAGCCCTATTCCACAACTGTAGTAATCCATATGTCAAGAACCGCTCGACTGAGTAAAGAGAAACGACATCATTACTTGGTGTCCAAACTTGACTGGTTCAACCTTCTTATATTTTTGTTTGTTTTACTCTTGCCTCCTAACGTAACCATTTTCCTTTTCGTGATAATCTTTTCCAGATCAGTCACAACTTTTAAATTAATTAAATGAGGCCATTAGTACTTGAAGAAACCGAATAAAAAGCATTTTCTAAGAAAATATTTTATTTGGTTTATTAATGCCATGTCAGCGTGAGCTGTGTAAAATTAAAGCGGGAAAAGTAATTACACATGAATAAGAAAAACGCATTACATAATTCAAGCTGCTTTAAGTTTTCGTGATGTCATTTTTGGCTGGATGTATTATTTGACTGATACCAAATGCACACTTTTTTTTTTCTTTCTCTCTAATAGGAGTATGCCCTTGGCCAGAAAAGGAGCAGTGTCCAGTGCTCTGTACATGTCCTGGTTGGACACCCTGTCCAAGGACCTCCCTCCTATTCTCTTGGTTCGTGGCAACCACCAGAGCGTCCTCACATTCTACTCTTAAACGATTGATTTATCACTGATCTCGTAAAGCACACCTTGATGATATGCCGACGCTTAACCCTAATATACGCACACCAACACGATGAAGGTAGATTACCTGGGACTGTCAGGTAATGAATGTGATGGACAAGTGGATGATACAGAGACTGAGAGCATCTTCTTTGGCAAGGTCTTCGTTTTTTGTAACTCAGTGATGTCGTCTGCCACTGAGAAATTACACGGAGACTGTAAACGAGAATTTCGGAAATGCTTCATCCAGGCAACGGAAAACAACACGAGAAACCTGTACGATGATTTAAGGTCACAGTTTCTTTGGCTCACAGGTATCTGAGCATGAAATACTTATTGTTCTGATCACCATTAGCATCATTAGAATCATTACAATAAATTGTGGAGATTATAAATATATTGATATTTTGCTTTCTGAAGCAGCAATAATCACCCTAAGTTCCTTTTTGCTTACTTAGGAGAAAACCATGCAGAATGCTTCAACACCTTTTATAGCCTTATAGATGTGCCTTCCAGTTCAATCAAATTAGATTATTCAACTTTGCCCTGATGTAATCTTAAGCAAATACAGATGGTACGTTTCAAATTGGGATTTCAATGATTTTTTTTTTTGATGCTGGTGGACTGGCATTGGCGTTGGTTTCCACTCCTTAGCATTTAAAAAAAAGGTTCTGGTTTCTTTCCTGACAAGGTCACCTCCTCCTCCCCTGTTGCCTTTTATCCTTTATTTTTCACATTTCAGGTCTTCCTTTAAACTGTGAAATGGGTTTTAGTGTTCTTAGCGTAGTACCCGCCACTAATCCTGGATGTGAATTGAAATGTACAGTTGAAGGGCACTCTAAAACAGAACACTGTAGAACTTGATCCCTCAAGGGCAGACGAACAGCCTATGGCTTTAAGATGACAGGTTCTTGTCTGAAAGGACGTTGTCCCAAATAGCGGGGCATCAAAGCTGTTATAAAACGACGGACACTCAAAGAACAATCAACCAAATACGATGTAACCTCTTGAACATGCATTTACCTAATTCCACAAACCTGCAGGTTCTGCTATAGAGGATGACTTTGCCTTAAAAGCAGAACACCTACTTCTGTCTTATAAGCCATACTGGCTGGATGATTTGATGAGCAGGTAAATGCAGATGTAGACGGATCAATAGATGCTTGAATATAGAATGTGTAATTGTCGGTTGTCTTTTTTTTTTTTCTTTCTTTCTTCCTTCCTTCCCCACTTAATCTGTCTTAAATTTTCTCCCATAGAGTGGGCCGTGTTCTTCGTACAGTCCAGAGTTGTAGCTAAAGAGTAAGGCTTTTCAGTGAGCCGCATCAATATCCACGTCGTAACTTGGATATAAACCAACCCTCCCTTTTATTGTTACAGCATTTTGTTATATTAGCGTAAATTTAGGGGCTTCCCTGTCTTGTGTAGTGTAATGTAGTTCTCGAGGCCTGTTTTGAAGCCATTCTACTGTTTTCAGAATGTATTGAAGAGTTGACCGAGGTAATGAGTGTTGTCCACGTGGCGGTGGTGGATGGGATGCAGAAGTACCTCTATGCAGGTGAACCAGGATGAGTTTCCCAGTCAGTCATTTCTCATGACATTGATGGTAATAAAGTGACTCATCCAGGCTCAGGATTGAAACCCCCCCCCAAAAAAAAACTGCAATGCGTTTAACATATTCATTGTTCATTACCATTTGTCAGCGGGACCAGACGAAACTGAGATTTGAAGATACTGATGCGAATTCTGTGACCACAGTTCTACCCAGTCGGGCATTTAAGAAAAAAAAAAATTTGCCTTACAATGCAACGAAATTCTACAATAAATTAACGGTTATTTACACAAATATCTTTTCCAACTTCCTGCACTTACGGTCTTCATCAAATGTGATTCGTTGCTTTAAATGTGATTTGAATGTTAACAGTAATGCTGAAAAAGTTTTCTGTCCACACATTTTAGCACAGTCATTTTTTTTTTTTTTCCCAGCAACAAGACATGCTTAATGGTGTGGGTTTGTTGGGCACTTTGTACTATAAATACCTACACAACTGCATCTCTACAATGTGTGTTCATCGCCCATCACCGTGTGAGAAATATGCCATGCACAATTGAATTAATATACTCCTATTTATAATGCGCTCGCTCTCTCTCTATATATATATAAATATATATATATATACTCTAGTGTGTAAACAGAATTTGTATTTAGTACGTGTGACACGTGTACAATGTACCAATCACCTACTGTGTATTTGTACATAAGTGTGCTAAATGTATAGCTACACGTTGCTGTGGCAGTAGAGGCTACAGTACCATGGGATAACGGGGCACGTCGTATGTACCCTTCACAGCTGTTTGTGTGCTAGACCTTTCAGATCGTGTTTCCGAAGTTGCTGCATTCTATCAGCCTACTGGTCCATGTGTACCCAAAGCCTAGTCCTGCTCACTCCGACCAAGCTGGGAGTCCTGACACATGACACAAAGCAGGAGTCAGCTTTGTAGCTCCTAAGTCTAGTTCACACTGTATTTCTTTACTAACTTGTAAATACATTCTAGCCTAACCAGATAAATTAAGGGAGTGGAGAAATAATTGCAAAATTAATCTTTAGAAATGAATATTTATTTTAGTTTAGATTTTTTTTTTCCCCTTTGTTTAAATTAATTGCATGTTGATTTTGTTTCTTTCTTTGGTTACTTTGAAAAACTTTGTTCTTCCTTTTTTTGTGTCTATATTTCTATCTTTTATATGCCTTTTAAAGAAGAGATTTGGCACATGGTTGAGTTTTTGCTCAAACAAAAAGGGTGGATCTAATGGATCGTAGTTGGAAGAGTAATGTTTTTTGATATATTGTACTGTTAATTGTCACAAATGATTTTTCTAACATTTTACCATTTAAGGTTACCAATACTTTGTACATCTTTATTGCAATAAATAAATAAAAAAAAATCAAATGTAAACTCGATGTAATGAATGTCTGTGTTTTTATATTCAGGTCTGGGTTATGAGTGTTTTTGTTGGTGGAACAGCGCTGCCATCATGTGTTAGAGAGTGATGCAAACCCTTCTGTTTCGGACTCGTACAGGGACAGTGCGTCAGCCGTAAGGAGTGTATGGAGACTAAATGAGAGTGCGCTAGTCCTGTGGGTTTTAGTCTAAGAGACTCGGCACAGTTTTCTGGTCAGCAGATGGGTTAACGACCAAATAAAATTTCATAGATGTGCTATAGAATAGAGGAATGTATTAAAAATCTAACAAAGAAAATTATTCAAGCTATTTAAGAAAGAAAGCACAACTTTATTCGTCACACACTTTTGTGAAATTTCCTCTCTGCATTTAACCCATCTGAAGCAGTGAACACACACGAGCAGTGGGCAGCCATGCTAACAGCGCCCGGGGAGCAGTTGGGAGTTCGGTGCCTCGCTCAAGGGCACCTCAGCCCAAGGCCGTCCCATATTAACCTAACCGCATGTCTTTGGACTGTGGGGGAAACCGGAGCACCCGGAGGAAACCCACGCGGACACGGGGAGAACATGCAAACTCCACACAGAAAGGCCCTCGCCGGCCACTGGGTTCGAACCCAGGACCTTCTTGCTGTGAGGCGACAGTGCTAACCACTACACCACCGTGCCGCCCATATTTATAAATGTATGAAATGTTAGTTAATTTTGGCTTTTCTAGAAATGGTGATAATTACATGAATTTATTAGGAAAGATGGGCGACACGGTGGTGTAGTGGTTAGCACCGTCGCCTCACAGTAAGGTGGTTCTGGGTTTGAGCCCCGTGGCCGGCGAGGGCCTTTCTGTGCGGAGTTTGCATGTTCTCCCCGTGTCCGCGTGGGTTTCCTCCGGGTGCTCCGGTTTCCCCCACAGTCCAAAGACATGCAGGTTAGGTTAACTGGTGACTCTAAATTGACCGTAGGTGTGAATGTGAGTGTGAATGGTTGTCTGTGTCTATGTGTCAGCCCTGTGATGACCTGGCGACTTGTCCAGGGTGTACCCCGCCTTTCACCCGTAGTCAGCTGGGATAGGCTCCAGCTCGCCTGTGACCCTGTAGAACAGGATAAAGCGGCTAGAGATAATGGATGGATGGAGTACTAGGTGAAAATGGACTCTGAGTGAATTACACTGACTTAATAGACAAATAGCCTCTCAATTTTTTAGCAATGTATTTATAATCTTAATTAAATGAAACATCGACATATTTCCTCACACTCCTAGTCAAATGCAATGTAATCCTTGTATCTTGTTATATAACACAGGATAGGTTTAGGATTTTCATTTTAAAAAGCATTTCTTTTCAGAATAAATAATATAGTCGAGCTTAGTTCTCATTCGAGCTTTTTTAAGGATCTGCAAAGCTTCAAAACATTTAAATATTTTCATTGAACAGAACAGAAAAGCGTTTATTCACACTTTCTACTGTTTCTGGTCTTCTTCCTGCACAATGTCCTCTGTCCTGTAAATCTGACTTTTCTACTTTATGCTAGCCAAATAGCTGAAAAGAGAGTTCAATCTTTTTCTGCTTTTTCATAACATTTATAGAACACTTGACAATTAAAAATGGCCAGTGAAGTTGGCCAGATTCATTTCTGTTGGATCCTTTATTGTGATCTAAAAATATTTAAGTATAAACCCATGCACATTAAATCAAACATTATTGCTATGTTTCAAATTAAATCTATTAAGACATCTGATAACAAGGACAGCCTTCCACAATTATTCGCTGGTCTATATACGGTACAGGGTGTTTTTCAAAAAAATATTTCACAATCTAATAACTTTGCCAATTCTCGTTCAATTGACCTCAAATTTTAACAGCATGTGTGGAAACGGGTCAAAATGTGGTTTAATGTTTATCTTTTTAGGTATAGAAATGCCATTCACTGGAAAAGAAAAGGCGTTTTGTGTTAGAGCACGCTCGAACAAGACTGTGCAGCGTGCATTTATGAGAGAATTCTCTTTAATAAAAAAAAAGTGGCACCAACTGCAATGCAGATTTGGACGCAGCACAAAAAGTTCAAAGTGTGCAGGGCAAAAGGACCTGGACAACCACTAGCATCGGAAGAGACGGTCGAGCGGGTTCGTGAAAAACTCTTGCGAAGCCCCAAGAAGAGAGAGCCTGGAGACCCAGATTCCTCCAACGACAGTTTGGCGTGTCCTGAGGAAACGTTTGCGGATGAAACCCTACAAGTTGCACCTCGTTCAGTGCCGTGTCTGAAGCGGTGCGCATACTGAAAATTTGTGAAATCGTTCATGGAATCCACATACCTTCTGAATTTCTTATTCAAATTTTGAGGAATAAATCTTATCTTGCTCAGTTTCTGGGATATTTGCATCTCAAATAAGATCACATTTTTTGAAACACTCTGTACAGTGGTGCTTGAAAGTTTGTGAACCCTTTAGAATTTTCTATATTTCTGCATAAATATGACCTAAAACGTCATCAGATTTTCACACAAGTCCTAAAAGTAGATAAAGAGAACCCAGTTAAACAAACGAGACAAAAATATTACACTTGGTCATTTAGTTATTGAGGAAAATGATCCAATATTACATATCTGTGAGTGGCAAAAGTATGTGAAGCCCTTGTGCAGCAATAACTGCAACTAAACATTTCCGGTAACTGTTGATCAGTCCTGCACACCGGCTTGGAGGAATTTTAGCCCGTTCCTCCGTACAGAACAGCTTCAACTCTGGGATGTTGGTGGGTTTCCTCACATGAACTGCTCGCTTCAGGTCCTTCCACAACATTTCGATTGGATTAAGGTCAGGACTTTGACTTGGCCATTCCAAAACATTCACTTTATTCTTCTTTAACCATTCTTTAGTAGAACGACTTGTGCTGCATGACCCACCTTCTCTTGAGATTCAGTTCATGGACAGATGTCCTGACATTTTCCTTTAGAATTCGCTGGTGTAATTCAGAATTCATTGTTACATCAACGATGGCAAGCCATCCTGGCCCAGATGCAGCAAAACAGGCCCAAACCATGATACAACCACCACCATGTTTCACAGATGGGATAAGGTTCTTATGCTGGAATGCAGTGTTTTCCTTTCTCCAAACATAACGCTTCTCATTTAAACCAAAAAGTTCTATTTTGATCTCATCCGTCCACAAAACATTTTTCCAATAGCCTTCTGGCTTGTCCATGTGATCTTTAGCAAACTGCAGACGAGCAGGAATGTTCTTTTTGGAGAGCAGTGGCTTTCTCCTTGCAACCCTGCCATGCACACCATTGTTGTTCAGTGTTCTCCTGATGGTGGACTCATGAACATTAACATTAGCCAATGTGAGAGAGGCCTTCAGTTGCTTAGAAGTTACCCTGGGGTCCTTTGTGACCTCGCCCACTATTGCACGCCTTGCTCTTGGAATGATCTTTGTTGGTCGACCACTCCTGGGGAGGGTAACAATGGTCTTGAATTTCCTCCGTTTGTACACAATCTGTCTGACTGTGGATTGGTGGAGTCCAAACTCTTTAGAGATGCTTTTGTAACCTTTTCCAGCCTGATGAGCATCAACAACACTTTTTCTGAGGTCCTCAGAAATCTCCTTTTTTCGTGCTATGATACACTTCCACAAACATGTGTTGTGAAGATCAGACTTTGATAGATCCCTGTTCTTTAAATAAAACAGGGTGCCCACTCACACCTGATTGTCATCCCATTGATTGAAAACACCCGACTCTAATTTCACCTTCAAATTAACTGCTAATCCTAGAGGTTCACATACTTTTGCCACTCACAGATATGTAATATTGGATCATTTTCCTCAATAAATAAATGACCAAGTATAATATTTTTGTCTCATTTGTTTAACTGGGTTCTCTTTATCTACTTTTCGGACTTGTGTGAAAATCTGATGTTTTAGGTCATATTTATGCAGAAATATAGAAAATTCTAAAGGGTTCACAAACTTTCAAGCTCCACTGTATACTCAACTGTATTTATTCACACACTACTCACTTGAAACTATTACTATTTTATATAGCAACTGCAGAATTTTTGGCACCCTTGGTTTTAAAAAAAAAAAGGTTTGCGATTAATTAGCTTCTTACACTGAAAATATGATAACCAGACAGGTTGGTTTGAGTATTTCAGAAGCTGCTGATCTTCCAGCATTTTGACAACAGTGTGCACAGACTTGCTGAAACTGCACAGTTGAAGATTGTTAGAATACCCATTGCCTTTTCTTTCTTGAGATGCTTTTCTGTTCAACACTGTTGTCAAGTATGGTTATTTGAGTTAGCGGAAACCTGAACAAGTCTAGCATTCTCCTCTGACCTTTCGCCTCAACAATGCGTTTCTGACTGTAGAACTGCCACTGCTGCATGTTTTTGTTTCTCGCACTGTTCTGTATAAACCAGGGGTGATTTCTCAGAGACAACAAGGGAAGCCGAGCTTCCCCTAAAATTCTCTCCCCAAACTGCGGCATCTATGACGTTGAATTCTCATTAAAACAATAACTTGCATAACATAATATATGCCCAAGATTGTATTTACGTTCATAACTATCCTGTAACTTATTTGAGTGATGTCTGACGAACTTGCAATTCACTACGAGAATCACCTTTGCTGCCAGGCTGTAACCAGCGTTGCCAGATACTGCTGACGTTTTCCAGCCAAAATATGTTCAAAACCCGCCAAAATGCACTTAAAACTACCCAATCTGGCAACAATGGCTGTAACCTTTCTTATTTCAATGGGCTCTATGGCTGGCAGCCGGGTATCCGTTGCAGTCTATGAGAGGGCTCTGAACAGCCAATTTCGGCTAGTTGTTATTGGTTAAAATCGACAAAGTCGTCACTTCCAGGGAAGCCGGGCTTCTCTGGGACTAACGAGACAGTGGGAGGGACAAGAAGCCGGGCTGATGAAGGATTATTGGAGGTGGTGTTGAAAGACATGAGGAGGGCGGGCTCTGTACTTCGGCGTCGGCGAGGAACACGGTAAGCATGATCAGTCAGTCCCTAGCGGATGTCGAGAAAGTGCAGTCGTGTGCCAAAGTGCTGTCCGAATTTCTTTTCATATAAACGGTTCTTCTCATTGATGTCTCTGTACATTACTCTGTAAATAAATGTAAATATTACTCGTTGTGCTCCGTTAACTTTCATCCATTCTATCAGTTTGATCATTCGTGAATTCACTCATTTATTTCATTTGTAGTTCAATCTGGTTGTAGGCTAGCTTGAGCCTTATTGGGATCTGCAGTGCTAGCTGCTAACAGAAATTGGTGAAGTCTCTGGAAAGCACAACCAGCTAGTATGACAGGGTCACAGACCATTTTCTGGAAAAGGAGCGGAGGGCAGAATTTGTGTATAAATAGTGTGCATCATATCAGAGCCGGCCCGTGGCATAGGCAATATAGGCAAATGCTAAGGGCGCTGCGTCCATCCAGGGGCGCAGAAACGGGGGGAGAAAAATTGACTTCCACTATCCTGAAAACGAGTCAGCATTATAATGTCTTAGCCTAATTTAATTGTACAGCAAAGCATGTAGTCAGGGTGCGATTTGTCAAAAAAAAAGCAGGGTGGGGTGGGGTGAGGTGTGGTGGTGGTTGTTAATCATGAAACAATAAGCGCTCAACAGTGGTTCGCCCTGTCTATAGTGTGTCTTCGGGCGCGCAAGTGCGCATCCGCGGCTATTCTCTGTTTTGGCCATGTAATCATAGCCGGCGATTGCTACAGGCGACCTAGGCAATTGCCTAGAGCGCAAAGTGTGCCCAGGGGCGCCAAGGGCGACTAAAACCCCACCAAAAAGGAGGGATGGAGTTATTGAATGGAGATGTTACCAAGTGCATCAGTGGTGTACAGTGTTTTCAACCACTGTGCTGCCGAACTCTAGTACCGTGGAACACTAGTGTGCCGTGAGAGATCACCAAGTGTACCGTGGAAAATTATAGAATGACTGTATATTGTAAATATTGGCAACAGCATTTTAGTTTCAGTCAACATTTTCTATTGGTGATGTGCCTTGAGATTTTTTCATTGAAAAAAGTGCGCCCTGGCTCAAAAAGGTTAAAAAACAAGTGTAGCCTACGCAGTAGTGGTCGGTGATTTCCTTATGCCTACTAAAAATGCACAATGATAGGTTATAAGGGGGGCGGGGGGAGCGGTGCTCATCGGGGAATGAGAATGGCTATCCACTGCAAAAAGTAGCCCAGACTACAAGTGCTTAAATGAAGAAATCCAAACTCTCGGGTGCGCAAGGGCGCAAACGAAGGCTACAGGAAGAAACAAATAGAGCCAAGTATAGAGGTAAGTCTGATCTAATCTCTCATATCAACCATTATAGTGGCAAATTAATATTTTAGACGCCTGAATCAATGTCTGCCTAGCTAACTAGATGCAAACAGCAATAGACTTCAATAACAAAGTACCCATAATAGCACTTTTGTTTGAAAATACAGCCCATTGATGTCCTAACAGGGTGCTTAAGTTTGCACAATTTAGAATTGTAGAAATTTTTATTCATTTAATTTGTTAATTCTTCAGAGATGACTTAACTTTTAATAGCAAAAAAGAAACTAAAAATAATTTCTTGTTTATTGTCCATGCACTACACTTTGAACAGGGTGCGGAAGAGTTTTTGCCCATTATACGGAGATATGTATTGAATTTGTGTGGTCATTTTACTTTGTGACACTTTATGTTAATAATGATAACAATAATGAAAAAGATAAAAATGACTTCTTGTTTATTGTCCATGCACCGTACATTGTTTAATAGTAATAGAATAGTGATTATTTATTTAGATGTTATTAGAGGGTTTTTTTTTCCTTGGGGGGGCACCAAAATTCAATCTCGCCTAGGGCAGCCAAAGACCTAGAGCCGGCCCTGCATCATATAATGTTCATGAATCTGAAGTGTGTATATTGTTCAGTAATGTTAAGAGAATGGTGGGCTCTGTGTTATAGGTTATACCTGGGTACAGGGTGCGATTTGTCAAAAAACCAGAAGGGGGGATGTTTTTTTTTTTTAATCATGAAACGTCACAAAACTAAGGTAACAATAGGCTAACAGCTCAATAACATCCGATGATATCAAATGAATAACACTGTGGCAGCGGGGGCGTGGTCAAGCATCGGTCTGTGACAGGAGGGCGGAGTCAGGGAAGATAAGTGGCAGAATCACTACACCTGTCGTTAATTCATGTGTTTGTGTGTCTTCCCAGTGACCGCGCCCTATTTAAGGAGAGAGAGCGAGAGCAGAGGGAGCTCTCTCCACAACTAGACGACTGATGCGTGTGAGAGTGCAGATAGAAGCTGAAAAGCTGAATAAAAGCGAGTTGTGTGAAATCAGTTCTGTCCTGCCGTCTTTCTGTTACAGACCGATGCTTGACCACGCCCCCGGTGCCACAAACACTAAATGAAAACGAACACTAAACCATCTCATCATCTCTAGCCGCTTTATCCTGTTCTACAGGGTCGCAGGCAAGCTGGAGCCTATCCCAGCTGACTACGGGCGAAAGGCAGGGTACACCCTGGACAAGTCGCCAGGTCATCACAGGGCTGACACATAGACACAGACAACCATTCACACTCACATTCACACCTACAGTCAATTTAGAGTCACCAGTTAACCTAACCTGCATGTCTTTGGACTGTGGGGGAAACCGGAGCACCCGGAGGAAACCCACGCAGACATGGGGAGAACATGCAAACTCCACACAGAAAGGCCCTCGCCGGCCCCGGGGCTCGAACCCAGGACCTTCTTGCTGTGAGGCGACAGCGCTAACCACTACACCACCGTGCCGCCAACACTAAACCAGAGATAGTAAATTCATCTTCCTATCTCTCTGACTAAATACACTAACACACAACAAAGTTCGCATTGCTTGTCGCGTTGCTGTGATGTTTCTCTCCCTCCGGATTAAATGGACAGTGACTCGAAAATCACTGAAATACATGAATACTAAATGAACAGTTTGCTCTGATGGCGCAGTTCATGTGGCCTTTTCTGCTTTCCCGTCGGTGCGCTATCCGCCGCGTTTCGCCCTTCTTTAATCCACATTTCTGCGAATTTCTCAGCAGGGAAGGAACGCACGTCTGGCCCATTGACAGCGAGGAAAAGAAGGCCGTCAGTGTGGATACACATTCATTCTGTTGCGCTCATCAGTAAGGATGTGATTCATGGCGCTAAATCTACGTTCACACTCTGGATATTGTTATTATCTACAATGTATCTATTTGCTGGGGACGTTCGTGAACATCAAAGCTGCCACTTCGGGTCATTTTGAAAGTGAGTGCAATGTAGACCATAGAAAACTGTGTCACAACATGCCTGTCATATCAACTTTTTTTTGGGTTTGTTTGTTTTATTGACGGGGTTGTCCCCGAGGATTTTTTTTCAGCAGAGATAAAAACCAGAGGGGGGGATGATCCCCACCATCCCCCCCAGCAAATCGCACCCAGCCTGGGTATAATATTCAAGGTTCTGTGTGTTGCATAGCCTACCTGGTTATGAATTTCCAGACTGTGTTGCAGAAGATGTTCAAGGATGTGTTGCACAGCTGGGTGTTGTGTTAAAGACTCTGTGTTGCATGATGTTCAAGGCTCTTCGTTGAATAGCCAGTGATTTTTGGATGTTTGATATTTTTGATTAAGGATATGAGGCACTAGCCTGGCAAGCCAGACTATAACATGAAATGTACAAGCAAAAATACTTTCTGCCACTAGGTAGGGTTGTCTAGTTCACTATGCTAATGGGGCACACCTTTCTATGCTTTGATATCCGGCCTACAGGTTTTACGATGAATGCGTAAAATGGGCTTCCCCTGTTTTAAAAACCAGCAGCCGCCACTGGTATAAACTCTAGAGAATTTTGTGTGAAATTCCCAGGAGGGCAGTAAGTCCTGAAACCTCTAAACCAGTCCATCTGGCACCAAGAGCCATGCCACTGTCAAAGTCACTGAGATCACAGTATTTCCTCCTTTCTAATTCTGGATCGGACCGTTTAAAGCGTAAGGTGTATTTAAACTCCGACTCCAGTTGCTTTCAAGGGACTGTATGCAAAAATGACACACAACTTGAGGGGAAATCAGATCGTGTTGCCCCATGCTGCTGGCCTTTATATTAAACTAGAAAATGAACACATTATCTGGAAAAAAAAAAAAGTGTGAACCTGTCCTTTAACACAGCAGTGTTTTTATTTATTTATTATATATATAATAAATTTGGTAATTTTTTTTTCATAGCTAATAACTTTGGTCAGCAATTATGCATTCATCCCATACTTCTGTTAGGCAATATCAAAATATATATATTTAAAAAAAATAATAAATATAAAACAAGTTTCATAAAAAAGCTACCTGTAAAATATAATATACATTTTGAATAGGAGCGTTCAACTGTCAAACACATACAACTATGATTTTGACAAGTCAAGACTCATTTTTATGGGTAATATTACCTTAATAACAATTATATATCAACAACTGTCACAATTTCAAAAGGAATACATCCATTTTAAAGACGTGCCTTTAACTGATATTAAAAGGTGATTTTGAAGCTGCACAAGAATGATTTATTTGGATGAGATCATGTCCATAGTTTTAGCTTTGGCTCCTTCTTGAGGGAAGATGTGACCCGTAAATAGAGTTAATTCATGATTTAGAAAAGCACCATGAAACACAGTATACTGTAGGAACTTGCGTCAAACAAAAATACCTTATTGCCTTCCAAACAGTGATGTATCAAACCTACTGCTGGTGTATTCATCACAATGAGAGCTGCTGGTTTTTGGTATGCGAGCGACGCACACCGTGTTGCTTTACTGTAGTGTAATGTGCAGCTGCATGTGCAGGTTGTCTCCTAGCTCACCTGAGAGGTAGTCTCTGTCCCTTTTGTCCTCTAACTGCAGCAGCTCTGCGTGATCATAGAGTGGAGAACTGCTGATCGTTAAAATATAAAACCCTGGAAAAGCTTTCTCAGGCATGCAGTGCAGGTAGCTGAGCTCCTCATGCTGCCGGAGTTGGAATATTTCGTCCTGATTGCCCTCTGTGATGTTATAAGTGACGTGATGAATGAGAGGCCTGAGGGCAGGCACCAGCTCCAGGATGGGCTCTTTGTGGGCGCATTGGGATATGTTGAGTACCAGTAGCAGGGGCTGCTCCATATCCACACTGTCCAGGCTGACTGGAGCATCCTGTAAAGTTTAAATTAAAATAAAAATTAATCAATTAATAGCGTTCTTGCCTTATGGATTAAACCAGGGATGTAAAACTCATTTTAGGTGATAGCCCACATTGCACACATTATGTTGGCTGGACCAAGAATACGTTTAACAGACCGATGGAAAAAAAAAAAAAAAGAACTCCTCTTCAGTGTTTCTATTTATTAGCATTTACCTGACATGCACAAATAGACTGAATTTACATTCACTTCCCATTTCAGTAGGAACATCTATTCACCTGCTCCTTCATGGAATTATCCAATCAGGTGACAAATACAGGTCGAGAGTATCATTTAGTATTCACGACAAGCATCAGAATTGTGAAAATCTTGATCTCTGTAACTTTGACCACAGCAGTTGAAGATTTAAAAAAAAAAAGACCAGGTGATACTTTTGGGCGGCACGGTGGTGTAGTGGTTAGCGCTGTCGCCTCACAGCAAGAAGGTCCGGGTTCGAGCCCCGTGGCCGGCGAGGGCCTTTCTGTGTGGAGTTTGCATGTTCTCCCCGTGTCCGCGTGGGTTTCCTCTGGGTGTTCCGGTTTCCCCCACAGTCCAAAGACATGCAGGTTAGGTTAACTGGTGACTCTAAATTGACCGTAGGTGTGAATGTGAGTGTGAATGGTTGTCTATGTGTCAGCCCTGTGATGACCTGGCGACTTGTCCAGGGTGTACCCCGCCTTTCGCCCGTAGTCAGCTGGGATAGGCTCCAGCTTGCCTGCGACCCTGTAGAACAGGATAAAGCGGCTAGAGATTATGAGAATGATACTTTTCCAATATTCAGCCATGCAGCTTCAGGTTCCTGTTCTTGGCTGACTGGAGTAGAACCCAATGTGGTCTTCTGCTATTGTAGCCCATCTGCTTCAAGGGTCAATGAGTTCTACATTCTGAGATGCTTTTCTGATCACCATGGATGAAAAGAGTGGTTATTTGAGGTACTGTCACTTTGAATGAGTCTGGCCATTCTTCTCTGATATAAACAAGGCATTATTTCCCATAGACCTGATCCTTATTGGATATTTATCGTTTTTTACACCATTCTGTATAAACCCTAGAGACTGTTGTGCAGGAACATCTTAGGAGATACACGGTTTCTGAAATACTCCATGAAGTTCACCTGACCCTAATGACCAAACCACAATGCCAAAAGTCACATTTTGCTCATTTTTGATGTTGACTGGCTGATTGGATAATTGCATGAATGAACAGGCATGCAGCTGTCCTTATTCAGAGGTGGACAAAGTACCCAACTTCATTACGTAAGTCAAAGTACAGATCCCACTGGTCAAATGTTACTCCGATACAAGTGAAAGTTGTCCAGTCAAATTTTTACTCAAGTTAAAGTACTGAAGTACTTGCTTTTAAAAATACTTAAGTATTAAAAGTACATTTCCTGTCAATGCACTGTTGTATTATTGCCACAATGCTTACAAAACCTAATGCCGTTACCAAAGACAGAAATATGAATTCACAAAATGAACGCATGCTGTGCATCATGGTGGTTTAACGTTAAGCTAGCTAGTCAGTGAAACTCCACCTGACATGCTAGCAAACGCTTTTCAAACTCAAAATCATATTGGTTAGCTAACGCTACTAGAAAAGAAAGATTTCTACATTCTGTTTATTTGGCAAGATTATGCGAAAACATATTTCTGAAAGGACTTCAGATAAGTTAACGTTATTAATGTTAGCGTAACTCTGTTTTTACATGCTAACTAACAGTGTCCAAGTTAACTAGCTATGTGTAAACGTTAGCCGTGGACAAGACCGTGGCAACTTGGCAGGTAAATCCATAGAAAGTCATTTGACTAACCAGACTGCATAGCTACGTTTGCAATGTTATCGCTAGCTCTAAAAGCACATACAACTTCATTGGAAGCTTTCTCTTGGAATAAAACATTTATATACCTCGATATGCTTCCGCAGGTTGGACGGCAAGTTTTTGTCGGCCGTGATGTGGTTCATTTTCGACAAAGAAAGATAATTTTCATTTAAAACGAAACGCATCTTTAATCCTTTCAGAAAAATGAAACATGGGTTCTAGGTAAAGCCACGGATGTGTGCATTCCCCAGAAGAACCGCCTCCTTCCATTCTGCCATCAACGGATTGAGTTCAAATAATGCCGCGGAGAAATCACTGAACTTGATTTTATCCAGTCTATGGACATGACGTGACCCTAGTGATTACTGATAGACTGTCTCAGTGTCACCTGGGAAAAAACATCCACTTTCAAACCTGCTTCATAGTAACGAGTAACGAGGGCCTTGATAGAAATGTAGTGGAGTGAAAAGTACAATATTTGCCTTTCAAATGTAGTGAAGTTAAAATCATCTCATTCTCATCTCATTATCTGTAGCCGCTTTATCCTGTTCTACAGGGTCGCAGGCAAGCTGGAGCCTATCCCAGCTGACTACGGGCGAAAGGCGGGATACACCCTGGACAAGTCGCCAGGTCATCACAGGGCTGAGACACAGACAACCATTCACACTCACATTCACACCTACGGTCAATTTAGAGTCACCAGTTAACCTAACCTGCATGTCTTTGGACTGTGGGGGAAACCGGAGCACCCGGAGGAAACCCACGCGGACACGGGGAGAACATGCAAACTCCACACAGAAAGGCCCTCGCCGGCCATGGGGCTCGAACCCGGACCTTCTTGCTGCGAGGCAACAGCGCTAACCACTACACCACCGTGCCGCCAGTTAAAATCATAAGTTTAAAAAAAAAATAATACTCAAGTAAAGTACAGATACTCAAAAAGTATACTTAAGTACAGTACTCAAGTAAATGTACTTCGTTACTGTCCACCTCTGTCCATATTAAAGTGGCCAGTGATTGTATATCACCTACTAAACAGATAAACAGACTGCATTACAAAAAAAAAAACTATTCTTTTCAGCACTTTTACCATATGCATAAATATTCACCCTCCCTTGAAAGTTTCATTTTGGAGGGTTACAACCTAGAACTGAAATGGACATAGAATTTGGATTAACATGTCAATTTTTTTTAGCTTGCTAATGAAGAATTACACATGATTACCACATTTTTTCAGTAGCTGAGTTCATGGCCCTGAGTGTATTGCCCCTTTGTGGAATAACAGATTAGCTCTTTTTCAGAATTTTTTATTTTACCCACAAGCCACAGGATGATTTTAATTTACAACACTCGCTCTAAATTCATTTAATGTGCCAGATTAAAACATTTATCAGGCCATGTGTTTAACAGCCCTGGACTTAAACCCTTCACAAAACCATCAGTGGAGAAATGAAGATATGAGATATCTATTATGTATCTGCTGTATATTTTAATCTCTTTTACCACCTCTGGATCTTTTGGTTGGATGGTGTGCCTCTTCCGGATTCCTCTCTTATGTGGACTCTTGACATCGCAATCATAGCAGCCTTCAAGAGAGAGACTGTTATCCTCCGCTGTTCCAGCTGCACTGACAGATCCTAGCTGACCCTTCCCAAAGCCCACACCTGACACACAGTGCCTGTATACACACACAAACATCCTCATCAACCTCAAATTTCATTTTAAGACTACAATGGAATGGTCTTACAAGAGCACTGAAAATTAAACATCAGGATCATCACTCAGTCTAGCATGCCACATATACTCCGATCACACTCGCACTGAAACCCGTTTATTTACCGTTATTATGCTGTTGTGTGGGAATGGGAGCAAAATGGTAAAGTTGAAATGTTAAACCAGGGGTGTCCAAACTGATCCATAAAGGGCCGTGTGGCTGCAGGTTTTCATTCCAGCCATGCAGCAGCACACCTGACTTGGCTCATTCAATCAACTGAACTGTCTTCACACAGTCAAATACTTGCAGCCACACCCACCCTTGATTAAAGGGTGGGTGTATCAGTTGATTGAATGAGCCAAATCAGGTGTGCGGCTGCATGGCTGGAATGAAAACCTGCAGCCACACGGCCCTTTATGGATCAGTTTGGACACCCCTGTGTTAAACCATCCCCTGGTAACCTAGTAACATTAACAGTAATCTTTTGTCTTAGCACCAGTGGGATTTTCACCTTTCTACTGTACTGCACGTTTGCATACGACGGATGTAGTAGATCTGGGTACTGTTCGACTACTACTAAATACCGACTGAGTATTTGGACCACTGAGCTGGATTAATCTAGTTCATTGATGTGGATACTTTATGAATTACAACATACTGCTTTTTGCGCACTATAGTAAGGCAGTATGAGTATCTGGATGCAGCCTACAGTGAGGCGAAAAAGTATTTAGTCAGCCACCAATTGTGCAAGTTCTCCCACTTAAAAAGATGAGAGGCCTGTAATTTTCATCATAGGTACACTTCAACTATGAGACACAGAATGGGGGGAAAGAATCCAGGAAATCACATTGTAGGATTTTTAATGAATTAATTGGTAAATTCCTCGGTAAAATAAGTATTTGGTCACCTACAAACAAGCAAGATTTCTGGCTCTCACAGACCTGTAACTTCTTCTTTAAGAGGCTCCTCTGTCCTCCACTCGTTACCTGTATTAATGGCACCTGTTTGAACTCATTATCAGTCTAAAAGACACCTGTCCACAACCTCAAACAGTCACAGTCCAAACTCCACTATGGCCAAGACCAAAGAGCTGTCAAAGGAAACCAGAAACAAAATTGTAGACCTGCACCAGGCTGGGAAGACTGAATCTGCAATAGATAAGCAGCTTGGTGTGAAGAAATCAACTGTGGGAGCAATTATTAGAAAATGGAAGACATACAAAACCACTGATAATCTCCCTTGATCTGGGGCTCCACGCAAGATCTCACCCCGTGGGGTCAAAATGATCACAAGAACGGTGAGCAAAAATCCCAGAACCACATGGGGGGACCTAGTGAATGACCTGCAGAGAGCTGGGACCAAAGTAACAAAGGCTACCATCAGTAACACACTACGCCGCCAGGGACTCAAATCCTGCAGTGCCAGACGTGTCCCCCTGCTTAAGCCAGTACATGTCCAGGCCCGTCTGAAGTTTGCTAGAGAGCATTTGGATGATCCAGAAGAGGATTGGGGGAATGCCATATGGTCAGATGAAACCAAAATAGAACTTTTTGGTAAAAACTCAACTTGTCATGTTTGGAGGAGAAAGAATGCTGAGTTGCATCCAAAGAACACCATACCTACTGTGAAGCATGGGGGTGGAAACATCATGCTTTGGGGCGGTTTTTCTGCAAAGGGACCAGGACGACTGATCCGTGTAAAGGAAAGAATGAATGGGGCCATGTATCGTGAGATTTTGAGTGAAAACCTCCTTCCATCAGCAAGGGTATTGAAGATGAAACGTGGCTGGGTCTTTCAGCATGACAATGATCCCAAACACACCGCCCGGGCAACGAAGGAGTGGCTTCGTAAGAAGCATTTCAAGGTCCTGGAGTGGCCTAGCCAGTCTCCAGATCTCAACCCCATAGAAAATCTTTGGAGGGAGTTGAAAGTCCGTGTTTCCCAGCGACAGCCCCAAAACATCACTGCTCTAGAGGAGATCTGCATGGAGGAATGGGCCAAAATACCAGCAACAGTGTGTGAAAACCTTGTGAAGACTTACAGAAAACATTTGACCTCTGTCATTGCCATCAAAGGGTATATAACGAAGTATTGAGATGAACTTTTGTTATTGACCAAATACTTATTTTCCACCATAATTTGCAAATAAATTCTTTAAAAATCAATGTGATTTTCTGGATTTTTTTTCTCATTTTGTCTCTCATAGTTGAGGTATACCTATGATGAAAATTACAGGCCTCTCTCATGTTTTTAAGTGGGAGAACTTGCACAATTGGTGACTGACTAAATACTTTTTTGCCCCACTGTATGTGTGGGAAATACTGCATAAATGATGATGCAGTGATACCGAGATGAAATTACTGATGCCTGCATAATCTGAATACTCATACTGCTTCACTGTAAAGTGACCGGCGGCAAATTTAAAACAACGAGGAAAGAAAACATTGCCAGATATGGCAGAAAATTGGAATTAATTATACGTCATGTCCGATCTCGCATGTTTTACACATACCGTGGAGGTCCGTGCTCCCTTTAAATACAGCGAGGTGTGAATACGCAACACCCGTTACTTTACCGTTACAGAAGACTGAGTGGGAATGAAGATTTGTTACTTATCCCGTGTTGTTTTTACCCGATACATTAATGGGTTTCCTATGTGAAAGGGGCTGCAGTAAAGTAACGCTACTCTTAGCAGTATCTGCATGGTACAACATGGCTATGAAAAGTGCTTCAAACTGTAAAGAATACAACCAGCAATAATCAGGACTAACTTGCCATTGTACATATTGTATCTTTCTAGCCTAGTAATATCGCCGTGAGCCCAGATGCCCTTAGCGTACTTAGCATGCCGCACGCCCTCCTCACCCTTGGCCGACTCTGTAGTATCCAGGAGGACAGCCGCACTTGTAGCCTCCTTGGGTGTTGGAGCAGCCGTAGCTGCAGGGGTTTTTGAAGGAGGTGCACTCATCCACATCCTGGCAGCTGCTGGAGAGCTGCTCGAAGTTGAATCCAGCGGGACAGGCACACTTGAAGCTGCCTAATGTGTTGTAACATGAAGCAGTGCCGCAGGTGCCGGGAGTGGAGCACTCGTTCTCATCTACAGCACAGACAGTTATGCTTTATACAGAGCTGTGTGAATGTGGTGCCACCATTTTAATTGTTTTTTTTTCTTTAAGTATTCTACTCCTTGCTGATTATAGATGGACTTCTTTGTGAAAGATAGACATGACATACACGAAGTTTCATAACTGACTTGTGAATTTTTTCACAATCAAGGCACAGTTTCATTGTCCCATAGATGGTGCTGTTGTTCCACCTAATTACAAATATGCACCATTCTAAACAAATGCTTACAATAAAAAACTAATGCCTTGACTGAAACATGGTTGCAGTAACGCTCATGTTAAACATGCTGCTGTAAGGAATGCTAAATTAAAGTCAGTGGTGAAATAAAATATTCATGGCTGTCAGCCTTTTGCAATAAAACATCAGCGCGCGCACACAGTTTTCACTTATTTGTGTTACTCACCAACACACTGGTTCCACTGGTAGTGCTGGGTGTAGCCTTGAGGGCAGCTGCAGCGGTACCCCCCTAACATGTTGTCACAGCCATACTGACATCTATGATTGCTTTTACACTCATCGACATCTACACGAAAGGCGGAGAAGAGAAATAAATTCGGTAACGACAAAAATATGAACAGCTCTGCACTCTAAAGGTGTGTGTCAGGAAAAAGGTGTAGGTGGTTTTTCCTCTCATGTGGGTGTGAGCGGGCATTCAGCTGAAGCTCGCAGGACAAAGAGAAGTCTGTTAATCAACCTGGAAGCATACTGGATGTAGCGAGATGCTCATGTGTCTCGTTTAAACTGGGCTTCATTTCTTTATTCGTTCATCCGGACAGGCTGACTGTGGTGCAAAAACAATTAACGGAGCAGTCTTTCAGCCAAAGCGTGCAGGATTGTAACGTTAAAATAAAAAGTCCCGCTCATACCTCTACTGCGTATTACTGCTTTCCAGATAAAACTGAAGCAATTATATTTGGCAAAAAGGAGGAAAGGCTTAGGATTGCCACTGTTCTTGAAACTAAGGGGCTTAAAGCAAAGGATACTGTCAAAAACCTTGGTGTCCTTATTGACAGCGAACTTAACTTCAACAGTCATATGAAAGTGGTAAAAAAGTCAGCATTCTATCACCTAAAAAACATTTCTAAACTCAGGGGTCTCATGTCAAAACATGATCTAGAAAAACTTATTCATGCTTTCATCTCCAGTAGGGTTGATTACTGCAATAGCCTTTTCACAGGTCTTCCAAAAAAGACCATCAAAGAGCTTCAACTAATCCAAAATGCAGCAGCAAGGGTTCTTACAAGAACAAAAAGGGTAGTTCATATCACTCCAATCCTAAGGTCTCTGCACTGGCTCCCAGTGAGCTATAGAATTGACTTTAAAGCACTACTTCTTCTATTTAAAACATTAAATGGGATGGGACCCAGCTACCTACTGGATATGTTTCAATTATATGCACCAACTAGGTCTCTAAGATCACAGGAGAAAAACTTGCTAGTAATACCAGCTGTCAAAACGAAGTGTGGTGAAGCAGCCTTTAGTTGCTATGCTGCTAAGCTTTGGAACCAACTTCCAGATGATATCAAAAATGCTCCTACTGTTGTTAGTTTTAAATCCAGGCTCAAGACAAAGCTGTTTTCAGATGCTTTCACTTGATTAATTTTTACCTAAGTAATTAATTTCCTTTAACATAATTTCTTTTAATTCTGATTTTAATGATTTTACTTTATTTTAATTTCTTTTTAATCTTGGATTTTAATGATTTTACTTTTACTTTAATTCTTTGTTACTGTGATCCTCGTAGATTGTGTCTGCGGGACGATTTTTGGTGATCCTCGTAGATTGTGTCTGCGGGACGATTTTTGGTGATCCTCGTGGAAGAGCCACGGGAAGAGCGCGCTTTATGTGATCCTCGTAGATTTTGTCTGCGGGACGATTTTTGGTGATCCTCGTAGATTTTGTCTGCGGGACGATTTTTGGTGATCCTCGTGGAAGAGCCACGGGAAGAGCGCGCTTTATGAGTTAAACCCATAATAATAATTAATCTCGAGGCTGATTCCTTTTTTGAACTTTATTCCATTTTATTATTTTATTTCTACTATTGTTTAATTCTTATTATTTTTCTTCCCCAATTATTTTATGTAATTTTATTTTCTATTGTTTACTGTTCTGCTTTTACTTCTGTAAAGCACATTGAACTGCCACTGTGTATGAAATGTGCTATATAAATAAACTTGCCTTGCCTTGCCTTCCATTTAACGAGAAACAAAGACTGTCAGTAATATCCATCAACACACTTGTACCACATCAGAGATTAAATCCTCATGATCCAATTTACCCGTTTATATACACCATCAGTCTTTCATATTATAGCCTAACACTTTATTGCACGACTACAGCAACGTGGACCCTTTTCCAGTCTGTGATGTGGTAATACTGTAGCACTTCCTTTCCTGTTTCACAGATGCTCGTGGTATCGTAACAGCTTCATAGAAACTTAACGAGGGACTTAAACCTTCTCGGGGAATGTAAAAGAGCCTTTTTGTTCAAAAACTTCTAGACTGGCAGTAGTTTCCATGATAACATGAGCCACTGCTGCAGCGAAATATTAATGTGGACCGGATTCTCTGGCTTGAAGAAAGTTGGCCGCCTGACAGTGCAGCAGTTTCTGATGTACTTAAAGAGGATTAAGGGTCTGTTGCTGCTAAACAGTTCATTGTTCATCCCACACATTTCACAGACCACGACAGACATACCTGCAACCTGGTCTTAGGTGTAACAGCAGGAAAATGGTTCAAGACTGCAGGCAAAATTGGTAAAAATGACTTATGACGTAATTGTGCACGGTTTAGGTGTTAAGCACACAACCCTAAAAAGTACACAAGGTCTACACAACCCTAAAAGTGCTTTTTTTAATCCGGAACAGGTTACAAACTCTCCAGGACTCAGATGAGTTGTTTAGCAATCATGAGATGCTTGATAGACGGTGCCAGCAGAAGAAAATGAGATTCAAGCCCAATTCATTTTAATAAGAATATGTCTCAGATATACAGTATATATATCGCTGAACATGTACACTTCAATCACATAGATAAGCTGAACATTTTCTGGATTTTCTCATCTCATCTCATTATCTCTACAGGGTCGCAAGCAAGCTGGAGCCTATCCCATCTGACTACGGGCGAAAGGCGGGGTACACCCTGGACAAGTCGCCAGGTCATCACAGGGCTGACACATAGACACAGACAACCATTCACACTCACACCTACGGTCAATTTAGAGTCACCAGTTAACCTAACCTGCATGTCTTTGGACTGTGGGGGAAACCGGAGCACCCGGAGGAAACCCACGCGGACACGGGGAGAACATGCAAACTCCGCACAGAAAGGCCCTCGCCGGCCACGGGGCTCGAACCCGGACCTTCTTGCTGTGAGGCGACAGCGCTAACCACTACACCACCGTGCCACCCCATGTTATCCATACTAAACTGAAATTGTGCTTATCCTAAATTGAGCGAGTTTGATATTAAACTTTACAAATTTAGACATGCTGGCATTTATTAAACTTTTAAGCATGCACACTGTTGAATATTAAATTTATACACAGCTTGCAAGTATACACAATATATGCGTATTCATACAGTGGGGCAAAAAAGTATTTATTCAGTCACCAATTGTGCAAGTTCTCCCACTTAAAAAGATGAGAGAGGCCTGTAATTTTCATCATAGGTACACTTCAACTATGAGAGACAAAATGAGAAAAAAAAATCCAGAAAATCACATTGTCTGATTTTTAAAGAATTTATTTGCAAATTATGGTGGAAAATAAGTATTTGGTCAATAACAAAAGTTCATCTCAATACTTTGTTATATACCCTTTATTGGCAATGACAGAGGTCAAACATTTTTGCCGCTTTTCCACTACAAACGCGGCTGAGCCGTGCCGTGCCGAGTCGAGCTGAGTCGAGCTGAGCGGGGCTGTTGGAGTTGCATTTCGACTACAACCGCGCTGAACCGTGCTGGCTGGAAGTGGGTGGACACATTGGGTGGAGTTAGCGAAAGTGGGTGGACGTCATGTGATGCCGTTAAGCAGCGCAAACAGTGACATCAGTGACAGTGGCGGAACAAGTCAGAGCCGGGCCGGGGGCGGGGCAAATGACCGGACCCTTTATTAAAGCTTATCATAACATCATTTTAGGCTACAAAATGTCCGCAACTGCGGTGTTTACCAATTTCAACACTACCGGGTGCAACTATGTTATTTAGTACATCAAGTCCTTCAAACGAACATGTAACTCAGAAACAAAAAACATTAGGATACTGTACATGGCTCATAAAACATCAATAGCCTATACTGCGCACATTATTTGAAGGGCATACGAATGAGCGCTCAGAGTGGTGACAGGAAGAGTCAGAAATAAAAGGAGGGCGGTGCAAACCTCACTGAATGCACTGTGTTTACCAATTTCAACACTCCGGGGTGCAACTATGTTATTTTGTACATTAAGTCCTTCAAACGAACATGTAACTCAGAAACAAAAAAAACATTAGGTGACATACTGTACATGGCTCATAATAAAACATCAATAGCCTACTGCGCGCATTATTTGAAGGGCATACGGCGAGCCTTGCGCTCCGCGAACTCGTCCACGATGCTCTGTATGTCACTGATTCAGTGAGCTTTTAAGCGGTAGTCTCACGACCCGAATAGTAAACAATAAACATGGAGGACATGGAGTCGTTAGTGTTGCTGGTCTCGGTGCTGTGGCTTGTTGTCACCGACAACGCGGACAGATACTGGCAAGAGCGTATAGATGAGGCGAGGCGCATAAGGCTTCAGAAATTCTCGTAATTCATAATTATTCTTCTTCCGGGTTTGCGGTGTTTACAGATCCCAGCGCGCTCGCGGGGCGTGTGTGGGCATGTGAGGACACGCCTCCTCACCAATCAGTGCACAGGGGAGTGTCTGCTCACGCCCCCAACCTCAGTCGGCACGGTTTGGCTCGCTTCAGCCCCACTCCAAAACGGTGCGAGTTTTAGGGGCTAAGCAGGGCTGAAACGAGCTGAGTCGTGCTGGTTTTTGGTAGTCGAAACGCGAGCCGTGTCGGGCTGAAGTGAGCTGAACCGAGCTGAAGTGAGCTGAAAAAGGGTAGTGGAAAAGGGCCATTTCTCTAAGTCTTCACAAGGTTTTCACACACTGTTGCTGGTATTTTGGCCCATTCCTCCATGCAGATCTCCTCTAGAGCAGTGATGTTTTGGGGCTGTCGCTGGGCAACACGGACTTTCAACTCCCTCCAAAGATTTTCTATGGGGTTGAGATCTGGAGAGTGGCTAGGCCACTCCAGGACCTTGAAATGCTTCTTACGAAGCCACTCCTTCGTTGCCCGGGCGGTGTGTTTGGGATCATTGTCATGCTGAAAGACCCAGCCACGTTTCATCTTCAATGCCCTTGCTGATGGAAGGAGGTTTTCACTCAAAATCTCACGATACATGGCCCCATTCATTCTTTCCTTTACACGGATCAGTCGTCCTGGTCCCTTTGCAGAAAAACAGCCCCAAAGCATGATGTTTCCACCCCCATGCTTCACAGTAGGTATGGTGTTCTTTGGATGCAACTCAGCATTCTTTCTCCTCCAAACACGACAAGTTGAGTTTTTACCAAAAAGTTCTATTTTGGTTTCATCTGACATTCTCCCAATCCTCTTCTGGATCATCCAAATGCTCTCTAGCAAACTTCAGACGGGCCTGGACATGTACTGGCTTAAGCAGGGGGACATGTCTGGCACTGCAGGATTTGAGTCCCTGGCGGCGTAGTGTGTTACTGATGGTAGCCTTTGTTACTTTGGTCCCAGCTCTCTGCAGGTCATTCACTAGGTCCCCCCGTGTGGTTCTGGGATTTTTGCTCACCGTTCTTGTGATCATTTTGACCCCACGGGGTGAGATCTTGATCCAGATCGAGGGAGATTATCAGTGGTCTTGTATGTCTTCCATTTTCTAATAATTGCTCCCACAGTTGATTTCTTCACACCAAGCTGCTTACCTATTGCAGATTCAGTCTTCCCAGCCTGGTGCAGGTCTACAATTTTGTTTCTGGTGTCCTTTGACAGCTCTTTGGTCTTGGCCATAGTGGAGTTTGGAGTGTGACTGTTTGAGGTTGTGGACAGGTGTCTTTTATACTGATAACGAGTTCAAACAGGTGCCATTAATACAGGTAACGAGTGGAGGACAGAGGAGCCTCTTAAAGAAGAAGTTACAGGTCTGTGAGAGCCAGAAATCTTGCTTGTTTGTAGGTGACCAAATACTTATTTTACCGAGGAATTTACCAATTAATTCATTAAAAATCCTACAATGTGATTTCCTGGATTCTTTCCCCCCCATTCTGTCCATTCTCCCCATTCAAGTGGGAGAACTTGCACAGTTGGTGGCTGACTAAATACTTTTTTGCCCCACTGTATGTACTAGGGTGCATCAGTTGCCCTCACTTTCATAAAATCTGATGCATTTTTGTTTGGGTGTTTCTTTTCACCGATAAAGACATCCTGTAAAATTTTTTGACCATATTCAAAAGTCTAATGGTGGCATCATGAGGTTCATTTTTTTACCAAAAAACGCTTATTTTATGTTTTCGCGTCAGGTTTGAATCACAATGTTGGACTCCATTTATTAATTTCTTGTGACCCAGAGATCATGTTAAGAACCTTTGCGAGGGGTTGAGAAGCATTAATGTGATTCATAATACATTTGTATTGTTTAAAAGTAGTTGAACAATGATTCAATGAACAGCTAAAACTCAAACTGTGCTTGATAATATATTTAGAATATGTACTAAAAATGTGTATCTAAGATATTTGGTATACTCTATAAGGTGCCGTAATGTTTCATGAAAAGTGATCGAAATTTTGTCATAAAAGTCATAAAATAGCAGCTTTTTCCATAACTTTGAGCTCCTGGTGCCACCATTAAACTTTTGAATTTTGTCAAAATATTTCACCCAGTGTGCTTTCTTACCAAAAGGAACATAAAAACAGAAATGCATCATGATCAGAGGAACTTTTCATTTTTAGGGGGCAACTGATGCACCCTAATATGTACTGTTCATAAAAGTTTACACTGACTTAAACAGAAGAATGTTTTGTACAGGAATAAAGTCAGTTCCTGAAAAAGGGATAAGTTATGCTTCAGTCTGCCTGAATCCTTCTTTTAATTATAGTAGACTTCCTCACGTGGCTTCAGTCCTCGCAAAGAACGATAGTGATTATCATTCAGTTACTCTCTTGCTTAGTAATATGACAAATTGTATTTTTTTTCTGCTTCAGTCATGCACACATTGTTTGAGGTGAACCAATGTGTTGACTCCAAAGTTCCTGTCAGCCTTTTGCAATAAAAGTAAAAAAACAAACAAACAAAAAAAACACATCCTGTACGAGCACGTCTTTGCAGCATGATGCACAGAAAATGTTCAGCTTATCTATGTCACTGAAGTCTGTATCTGAAAAACTGAAATCTGTATTTCAGTTTTTGTTTAAATCTCATTATCTCTAGCCGCTTTATCCTGTTCTACAGGGTCGCAGGCGAGCTGGAGCCTATCCCAGCTGACTACGGGCGAAAGGCGGGGTACACCCTGGACAAGTCGCCAGGTCATCACAGGGCTGACACATAGACACAGACAACCATTCACATTCACGGTCAATTTAGAGTCACCAGTTAACCTAACCTGCATGTCTTTGGACTGTGGGGGAAACCGGAGCACCCGGAGGAAACCCATGCGGACAACATGCAAACTCCGCACAGAAAGGCCCTCGCCGGCCACGGGGCTCGAACCCGGACCTTCTTGCTGTGAAGCGACGGCGCTAACCACTACACCACCATGCCGCCCTGTTTAAATCTTATACTACGTAATTATTACACTTATAATATTATATAATGTAGTGGATATTTTATATCAGCGGAGCTTGAAATCAGTTTGCCAAATTGCTGATGACTAAATTAAGTGAGCGTTCAAAAAAAAAAAAAATGCTTTGACTTGTGTTGAACTCTTTAGACATGCCAAGAGAGTGAGTGTAGATTTGGTTCAGCTTTTCAGAGAAACTGTTTGGCTCCTATAATCATATTGCTGGATTCCTCTGTCACGTGCTTTTAATGAGCCCAGCTAAATACGTTTCTAGGTCTCAGGGTTCATGAGTGTGAGAAGCTGTCCGACTCAATGTGACTGCACAGATGTTTAACGCTTCCGAACACAGGAGCAACACTTTCTTGTAGTGACCTGCATTCGTTAATGTGATACACCAACTGACTATTTCTCACATGATTATTGCAGTGAATGATTTCATAATTTCAGATTCTGTGCAATGGAAGACATCATAGTTGGAAAGACATGTCAGTAATTATACAAATGATGGAGGATATTAACTTCCCTTTGGTAACTTTGGAGTCAAGAGGTTCACGTCAAACAATGTGTGCATGACTGAAGCAGAAAAAAAAATACAAATCGTCATATTACTAAGCAAGGGAGTAACTGAATGATAATCACTATCGTTCTTTGCGAGGACTGAAGCCACGTGAAGAAGTCTACTACCTATAATTAAAAAATGAATTCAGGCAGACTGAAGCATAACATCCCTTTTTTGAGGAAGTGACTTTATTCCTGTACAAAACATTCTTCTATTTAAACTTCTTTGTACTTGTATACATGCACATATATTGTGTATGCTTGCAAGCTGTACATAAATCTAATATTCAGCAGCGTGCATGTTTAAAAAAGTTTAATAAATGCCAATGTGTCGAAATTTTAAAAGCTTAAAGTGCATATCACGGGTAAATTCAGGAGCAAGATCAATGTAATTCTCCTATTTTATATTAAACTTTGGTCAAATATCTGTAACATTCTGCATTCTCTGCAATTTTTTTTTTACCTTGCGCAATACCAGAATAATTCAGTTGAAATCAAGCCATTTGAGGCGAATTGGTCCGCCTCTGAAACAACTTGGCATTTGAATTTCCCGGGAAACATTGATTTTCATGACGTCGCGTGCGGGACGCCTCCCTCTGAATCCTACGTCAGCGCTGGTTTGTTTACGAGAAAACGACCTGGTGGTTTTCTGCAAATTTCTTCAACGTTATCACGTAATTATTAAAATGGTTAACAGATGTATCGTAGGAGGGTGTAGCAACACCAATCTTGATGGGATTAGTACTCATCGTTTTCCAAAAGACCGGACAATGAGAGAGAAATGGGAGCGCTTGGTCTACACAGGCTGTGCACTGAAACCGTGCAAAGCTCTCTCAGCCTGCTGGCGCTTCCGCAGATAACGTCACGAATCTGGCTCCAGACTCCCTTGGGATTTTTCCAGACGTGTTTTGTTATTTTATTTTATTTTTTTGCTGTAGACAGATGGCCTTGTGCAAAATTACCCTTCTGGATGAGTGTGTAAAGGGACATCTCATCTCATCTCATTATCTCTAGCCGCTTTATCCTGTTCTACAGGGTCGCAGGCAAGCTGGAGCCTATCCCAGCTGACTACGGGCGAAAGGCGGGGTACACCCTGGACAAGTCGCCAGGTCATCACAGGGCTGATACATAGACACAGACAACCATTCACACTCACATTCACACCTACGGTCAATTTAGAGTCACCAGTTAACCTAACCTGCATGTCTTTGGACGAAACTGGAGCACCCGGAGGAAACCCACGCGGACAACATGTAAACTCTGCACAGAAAGGTCCTCGCCGGCCACGGGGCTCGAACCCGGACCTTCTTGCTGTGAGGCGACAGCGCTAACCACTACACCACCGTGCCGCCCATAAAGGGACATACTTTCATATAATAAAAAAATAAATAAATACACAAAATTTGTCCAGAATATGCACTTTAAAGCTAGACGGCCTTTCAGATTTTAAGTGTAGGTCATAAAAATAATTTTCCCCGACACCCAGTTATTTTTGTTTAGTGGACTGAAAGCTACTAAATTCGAATCACAGACTTCCAATTTTATTAGCTTTTTTTTTAAAAATAGAACAATTAATGAATTTATCTCCACGTGGCCCTAAATTCCCCGCTATTTTTTCCTGCTTCACCATGACCCAATTCAAGATACTACGTTATGCATCACGTGGTGGGCTTTCCCCGTTTGCGAAAGGCATTGTGGGATACAGATTTAAAGCAGGAGAGAAAAATGGAGGACGTGAGTGTGCGAATGAAACGTAGAAGACCGATGACAGTAACAGAAAGAGAGAAGAAAAGACGTTATGTTGCAAAGGAAACGCAGGACCAAACTAATAAATATCGGCGGTCAGCGAGCTCCTCGGTGTGATCAGCTGTTCGTTTAGTGACAGAATGATGTAACTGTCAGTGTACGGTCAAAGGTAAACCTGTGCATGTGCACATGGACTTCCTCTGTCTGCTTGACTGCGCGAAGCGAGCGACTTCATGCACATTATTTGCTCGGGAATCCCCTCAAATTAAATAACTTCCCAGCCACAGAATGGAGTGATATTTTGTGAGATATTGCAGAAATAAACATATTTATTTTTTTCGCGGTCCGGTTTCCATCAAATCCTGCACTCTGATTGGCTGGCAAGCGCGTCCATATCCTACGATACGGACCCCAGTTACGGAACCCGGTTACGGACCTCTGGCGACTCGCTCGTTCACAACAACAAACATAGTAGCAATTTTTGTAAACATTTATCTTTTTTAATAAGATTTATTTATAAGATTATCAAAAATCTTATACATTTTTGCCAGCATTTCTCAGGAGAATAGCATTAATTTTACAGCATGGATAGCGATAACGACAGTCTTCACAGCGAAAGCGAGTTTTACTACCCTGAGGAAGAAGAAATAAAAGAAAACATTTCAGGAGAAAGCTAAAAACCTTTAACTGCTGCTAACGCCAAGTAAAAACATGGCTGAATCCTGAATGACTCAATTTTGTATAAATAGGGGACTACATAGGCGGCAAAATGTAGTTTTTTCCTGCCATGGAAGTGCACTTGTATACCGAGGAGGAAGCCATTTACATTACAGCCGTGAATGAGGATTCAAAATGGCGGCTCGGCTCGGTTTTCCCTTTCGGGTGCTCTCGTTTTCTGTTAGAATTTGGTAAAGAAAAAAATAAATATATTATTTACCAGCTTAAGGTCGGTCTGTATGGTGGGCCTCGGTCAGTATTCAAGGCCGAGGTCACGGTATTTCACCATACGGACCTCCCAGCTGGTAAATAACATGTATCACAATGACCAAATTTCACAGGGAACTAAATTTAACTGATTTCACGAAATCGAAAGGCCATCTCGCTTTAATATCAAACTCACTCAATTTAGGATAAGCGCAATTTCAATCTATTATGTATAGCATGTAAAGGTCTTGCAAAATACACAAGGGGAACCAGCATTCTTATTAATAAAAGTGCAGCTTTGTTTTTCCTGACTATGAGTTCTGTTATGTGAAATCCAGAAGGGAGAAAGGGTCTTAAAAAGCACTTTTGTGTTATGTCCAATAGCCTTGTAGTACCAAACCCTTGTTGTACTATATTTTCAATACCTCTCCCTTTGTGTTCCATGGGACGTCACACTATATAATCACTTCAATTTTTGTCCCAAATATAATGACCCCGACAGAAAAGTCACATGACTGAAATGCTCAGATCTAGCCACATCTTTACTTTGACGGCCACACACAGTGCCATATGTAGACAACATTACCTTCACAGTGCAGGCCAGTAGAGTCCAGGCTAAATCCGTGTTGGCATTCACAACTAAAGCTGCCTGGTGAATTCTGGCAGATGCCCTTAACTCCACACAGACTGGGCTCTGCAGCACACTCGTTATTATCTGTTCGGGGTAAAATGCACAACAAGGCACAGGATGTTTTGCTCTTACTGCTTCCTTGTTATTTCATATTTTCAGTGTCGTAAACAATTCGACAGAGTGTCAAAATAAGTTAAAGTTATTGACTCTTGACCAGTTCTTACAACATACCGTACAGTAAACTTCGATTCAGTAGAAAACTTCAGATCATTCTGTATTTATATGTGTTTTGTGTTTGTTATATGCTTACCCATACAGGCAGTGTGGTGTTGTGTAAAACCCGGAGGACATTTGCAAGCGAAGCCACCAATAGTGTTAACACACATAAACTGGCAGTTGTGCCTCTTTAACTGGCATTCGTCCAAATCTTCAAAACATCAAAATAAAATTCAACTCTTGAAATCAATCAGCTCATCATTTTCTCTTTCTGAAATAATGTACAACCCCGATTCCAAAAAAGTTGGGACAAAATACAGATTGTAAATAAAAACGGAATGCAATGATGTGGAAGTTTCAAAATTCCATATTTTATTCAGAACATAGATGACATATCAAATGTTTAAACTGAGAAAATGTATCATTTAAAGAGAAAAATTAGGTGATTTTAAATTTCATGACAACAACGCATCTCAAAAAAGTTGGGACAAGGCCATGTTTCCCACTGTGAGACATCCCCCTTTCTCTTTACAACAGTCTGTAAACGTCTGGGGACTGAGGAGACAAGTTGCTCAAGTTTAGGGATAGGAATCTTAACCCATTCTTGTCTAATGTAGGATTCTAGTTGCTCAACTGTCTTAGGTCTTTTTAGTCGTATCTTCCGTTTTATGATGCGCCAAATGTTTTCTATGGGTGAAAGATCTGGACTGCAGGCTGGCCAGTTCAGTACCCGGACCCTTCTTCTACGCAGCCATGATGCTGTAATTGATGCAGTATGTGGTTTGGCATTGTCATGTTGGAAAATGCAAGGTCTTCCCTGAAAGAGACGTCGTCTGGATGGGAGCATATGTTGCTCTAGAACCTGGATATACCTTTCAGCATTGATGGTGTCTTTCCAGATGTGTAAGCTGCCCATGCCACACGCACTAATGCAACCCCATACCATCAGAGATGCAGGCTTCTGAACTGAGCGCTGATAACAACTTGGGTCGTCCTTCTCCTCTTTAGTCCGAATGACACGGCGTCCCTGATTTCCATAAAGAACTTCAAATTTTGATACGTCTGACCACAGAACAGTTTTCCATTTTGCCACAGTCCATTTTAAATGAGCCTTGGCCCAGAGAAGACGTCTGCGCTTCTGGATCATGTTTAGATATGGCTTCTTCTTTGAACTATAGAGTTTTAGCTGGCAACGGCGGATGGCACAGTGAATTGTGTTCACAGATAATGTTCTCTGGAAATATTCCTGAGCCCATTTTGTGATTTCCAATACAGAAGCATGCCTGTATGTGATGCAGTGCCGTCTAAGGGCCCGAAGATCACGGGCACCCAGTATGGTTTTCCGGCCTTGACCCTTATGCACAGAGATTCTTCCAGATTCTCTGAATCTTTTGATGATATTATGCACTGTAGATGATGATATGTTCAAACTCTTTGCAATTTTACACTGTCGAACTCCTTTCTGATATTGCTCCACTATTTGTCGGCGCAGAATTAGGGGGATTGGTGATCCTCTTCCCATCTTTACTTCTGAGAGCCGCTGCCACTCCAAGATGCTCTTTTTATACCCAGTCATGTTAATGACCTATTGCCAATTGACCTAATGAGTTGCAATTTGGTCCTCCAGCTGTTCCTTTTCTGTACCTTTAACTTTTCCAGCCTCTTATTGCCCCTGTCCCAACTTTTTTGAGATGTGTTGCTGTCATGAAATTTCAAATGAGCCAATATTAGGCATGAAATTTCAAAATGTCTCACTTTCGACATTTGATAGGTTGTCTATGTTCTATTGTGAATACAATATCAGTTTTTGAGATTTGTAAATTATTGCATTCCGTTTTTATTTACAATTTGTACTTTGTCCCAACTTTTTTGGAATCGGGGTTGTATTTAGTCCTGATCTGATATTCATGTCCTGCATGTTTTTTTTTCTCTATTCTGAATGAATCAAATCCAACAAACACTGCATTATTGCAGTGACTTCATACAACATTTATTTATCTGAGACTGTTTAAGACCCTGCGCAAGAAGAACTGCCCTCAGTTTAGTAAAGTTTATCCACAATAACCAGTGCCAAACACTCCCTGTATTTACTCATCAGTCACATGACACTATTCTGGGAGGATTCTGGTCCACGTCCACAGAAAATAGCTTGAACTCTGTGACTGTTTGGTTTTTGTTTTTTTTTCTTTCCATAAACTTCCTGGTAGGGGTTCTTTAATAGTATGAAACTGGGGTTTATATTACTTGGCCATTTAAAAAATAGTTTGGTCTAAAATATATTTGCCCATTTACTTTAGACTCCAGTGTCTGCAAGCAATCTTAGTGCTTTAGCTTCAGTTTGGAAACAGATGGTCTTACTTTCACATCATTACGTTTTTAATATTAAACAAAATCGTATTCTGACCCAAAACCGTCACCTTGAATCAATGCGATATGGATACTCTTTGCAGTGTTTAGGTTTTAATATACATAATGAGGTTTCCAGTGACATTGTAGAAGCTAGCATCAAAGTGTTAACATCAAAGTTTATATTGGAGTCCATATTAATAACACACAATATATTTATACTGGTCCAACTGAATAATACAGAAAATAATATGTAATATATTATAAATAAAGTCCTACATGGCTTTGTAACAGCATAGAGGAATGTCCTCTGTTATGAGCAGGAAGGCCAGTTGGGACAGTGGTTACTGTGGTGACGACTTCTCTGTCATCACGCTGCAATAAAAGCTAATCATATCTCAACTGTTTAATGTGGCCAGTTGCTATTTTCTAATGACTAAGCTAAAGGACAGACAGGATTCCTCGTCTACTAGGACACCATGACTGCCTCACCTTTATAGGACACTTCCATTACTTAAATATTAGAAAACCTTTTTGCGAGAAGCTCACCTTTACATGTTCTTCCATCCTCTTGCAAGATATAGCCACGTGGACAGGAGCACATGTAACTGCCCTCTGTGTTCTTGCAGATAAAGTTGCATGGCTTTGGGGACATTTTACACTCATCCAAGTCTTAAAATATCAAAGAGAAATAACTGATATGGCCGTTTAAGGCAGGACTTAAATTTGAGGATAAAGGAAGAAAGACGGTACTATTTTAGTGCTTTTGGATGCATTTGGTGTTTGTGTAAATGGAAGAGTCTTACCAACACAAGTAGTGCCTGCAATGGTGGCTGTGTAGCCTGGGTTACAGTGACATTTAAAGGAACCCATAGTGTTGATACACTGGCCGTTCTTACACGCATCTGGAAGGACCTTACACTCATCTATATCTGTGGATGTAAAAGTTTACCATTAACATTCGAAATGTTTATTAAGATTAGCTGTATGAAGTCATTACAGAGGAAAACTTAAGATAAACTTAAAGCTCATAGGCAACGGTTTTAATTTTATGCACATTTGAAACTTTATATGTTTAAAAAACCTCTAATTTTCTTCTGGTCCCAAGAAGTATTGTTAATAAGTAATAATTAAAACAAGTTAGCGCGGATCGCAGCGAATTTCTGTCAGCTATTTTCGTAACCACTCAGCATGTGACGTCATTTAAGACAAACAAACCGCTCGAGTTGAGTCCACTTCCGTTTACTTGCATTGCCGTTCGGCTTGAGTGCAGACGTGCGTTTGGGAATTTCCAAAGAAAAAAACATGCCTTATTGTTGTGCAGTGAACTGTAACAACGGGACCGGTTCAGGAAGACGTTTTTACCTTTTACCGAGAGAGGAGAAGAGGCAGAGAGAGTGGATTGGCTTTTTCCAAAAAAGGAGAAGAGACGAAGCAAATGGGTTGGCTTTTTCCCGAAAAAGGAGAAGAGGCGGAGCAAGAGGGTTGGCTTTTTCCCAAAAAGGAGAAGAGGCAGAGCGAGAGGGTTGGCTTTTTCCCAAAAAGGAGAAGAGGCGGAGCAAGAGGGTTGGCTTTTTCCCAAAAAGGAGAAGAGGCGGAGCGAGAGGGTTGGCTTTTTCCCAAAAAGGAGAAGAGGCGGAGCGAGAGGGTTGGCTTTTTCCCAAAAAGGAGAAGAGGCGGAGCGAGAGGGTTGGCTTTTTCCCAAAAAGGAGAAGAGGCGGAGCGAGAGGGTTGGCTTTTTCCCAAAAAGGAGAAGAGGCGGAGCGAGAGGGTTGGCTTTTTCCGAAAGAGGAGAAGAGGCAGAGAGAGTGGATTGTGCGCGTGAAACAAAATCAAGCAGTCAAAGAAGAAACGGACCAGCAACGCTCAAGCAAAAAGGAGAAGATTGGAGGTAAACATTTTTACCTTTGCTTGCAACTGACAAGTCAAGAATCCTGAGGGATCCTGTACAATCATTGTGTAACTGAGACAAAGGGATATTTCCTCGCTTAGAGTAGGCTATAAATAGTATAATAGCGCGGATGGCAGGCTAATGTGGCCTACTGGCGCACTGTCCAGTAATCGTTCCCTATATCCACTAGGGAAGGCGCTTTAATTATTCTTCAAAAGGGCTCTTATTTAGTATTACGACGAAAGTAGGAATTTATCATAACTACCAGGATAAATCGTTTGGGCGCGAGTCTTGTCGAGGTCCGGGGTCACCGCGATCAGAGTTGGCCGAGTCGCTGTCCGATTCCGAGGCCGCACGGGCAAACCAGTGAGCCACATTCACCGACTGCTTTGCAACGGCCATAGGTTCATACATATATGGTTTCACCTCTCGATATTCAATTTGGACAGTTCCTACTTCAAAATCGCTACCGCTTTCAGACATTTTACACAACCTCTCACGACCAAAGCCTGTACGCGTGTGCTCGGTTCACAGGTAAACACAGAACTGCTCCCGGTCTGTTTGGCTTGAATGACGTCACGATGACGGTCCCCTGGCGGTGAAAGTGCGCATAAGCGAGATGCAAACAAACCTTTGGAAATTGGTCAAAACAGTATATTTTAACCGTTTTATTCAATTTTAGGGTGCAAATTAGACACCAGGAAAATTGAATTCGCTTTTTGGGTCGTTCTTCTAGACAATAAAGTTGATATTCTGTGTTTCACCTCCGGCCATTGCCTCTGACCTTTAAGGTTTAGTGATAAGCTCAAACATCTGACCCACACTTTTGTATTGAAGGACTCGGGCATAATTCAGATTAGCCATAAATTCATCACCACTAAGGAACTGCACTAGGTGTAATGAAGTAAAGAGAAAATCTGGAGCAGGCAGACCTGTGCCATCTGTGGCATAGCCAGACCCATGTGGACACAGTTTCTTGTACTTGATGGTGCCCGGCAGAGGACAGAGCTCGCACTGGTTCCCCCAGCCACGCCCACTGTTGCAGCAGCACTGGGATTTGGTGCAGGGTATTCTGCTGCTAGAGGACATCTGACACATGGTCTGCAGCACTTCAGTGAAACAGAAGCCTTTTCTGTAGTCTAGGAAAAGTCATGGTAAGATATGCCGATGTGAGTTTAATGTATGATCATGTGTTTTGGACCTTCGTTATTTCATTGAAGAAGAACTTTATTTATCACATGTACACTGAAGCGCAGTGAAATACCTCTATGCATTTAACGTGCATGAGCAATGAGCACATATACATACCCAGAGCAGTGGGCAGCTATACTACAGCACCCGGGGAGCAGTTGGGGGTTAGGTGCCTTGCTCAAGGGCACTTCAGCCCAAGGCCACTCCATTTTAACCTAACCGCATGTCTTTGAAAGGTTAGGAAATTGTGAAATGTTTAGAAATGCTTTTGAGTGCATAAACAATGAAGGAAAAATCAACAAGCATGTATATTACCAGTCAAAACTTGAATTTTTGAATAGATATTTTTTAAATAAAAGGTTATGGTTAAAATTTTGAGATATATGGTATGCACATATCCAAACAGTGAGAGTATTTCATTTATTAAATTAATTTATTAATTATTACTCTAAAATAGTTTAAAAAAAACATTAAAAAACCCTTCTAGGAACAGATGTGTGCAAACTTTCAATGATAATGAACATAAATGTGGCCACACAGTGGTGTAGTGGTTAGCACTGTCGCCTCACAGCAAGAAGGTCCTGGGTTCGAGCCCCATGGCCAGCGAGGGCCTTTCTGTGCGGAGTTTGCATGTTCTCCCCGTGTCCGTGTGGGTTTCCTCCGGGTGCTCCGGTTTCCCCCACAGTCCAAAGACATGCAGGTTAGGTTAACTGGTGACTCTAAATTGCCCGTAGGTGTGAATGTGAGTGTGAATGGTTGTCTGTGTCTATGTGTCAGCCCTGTGATGACCTGGCGACTTGTCCAGGGTGTACCCCGCCTTTCGCCCGTAGTCAGCTGGGATAGGCTCCAGCTTGCCTGCGACCCTGTAGAACAGGATAAAGCGGCTAGAGATAATGGATGGATGGAACATAAATGCACTCTCACCAGAAAGGCAATAATTTTTAACTATGAATATGACTGCAGGTGGTGTAGTGGTTAGCGCTGTCGCCTCACAGCAAGAAGATTCTGGGTTTGAGCCCCATGGCCGGCGAGGGCCTTTCTGTGTGGAGTTTGCATGTTCTCCCCGTGTCTGTGTGGGTTTCCTCCGGGTGCTTCGGTTTCCCCCACAGTCCAAAGACATGCGGTTAGGTTAACTGGTGACTCTAAATTGCCCAGAGGTGTGAATGGTTGAGAGGAGAAAATCTCTATAATAATCCAGCAGAAGACAACAGGAACCCACTACTGTAATTCTTCCCTAGAAACTTTGATGGCTGAAGCCATTAGGCAGAACACTAAAGAAAAAGAATATGAATGCATCCAGAAGCACACCTTTCTACTGATTCAGGGTTGTTGTTTTTTGTTGCTGTTGCTTTTTTTTTTTTGTAAAAACGGAAAAAGCTTACCAAGGCACTGGGTGTGTGTAGAGTCAGGCTGGAAGCCTTCTCCACACTCGCACGTGTAACTTCCTATAGTGTTCACACAGCGGCCATTCTCACAAATACCTGGCTTAGTGCGGCACTCGTTCTCATCTAGTGGAAGAAATACAAAAAGAGGTCAATTTACAGCATGTGTACTTAAGTATATACGGTGCCCTCCACGATTATTGGCACCCCTTGTCAAGATTAGTAAAAAGGAGTAGGAAAAAAAAATATCCACCTTTTGGTGAAATCGTTTCATCTCACACTGAAAAAATGAGAAAAATCCAACCTTTAATTAAAAAAAAAACGTATTCAGAGAAAAACAAATCCCTCATCAAGAAATAATTAGTTGTTTCAATAAAAACCTGGGTGAGCTGAAGAGGAGAGTGCACAAGAGAGGGCCTATGACCTTGGATGATCTGGAGAGATTGTCTAGAGAGGAATGGTCACAGATGCCCTGCTTTGTATTCTCCAACCTTGTAAAAAGTTGAAGAGGAAGACTCAGTGCTGTTTTACTGACAAAGGAAGGTTGTACAAAGTATTAAATGCAGCGGTGCCAATAATAGCGGCACATGTCTCATCTCATCTCATTATCTGTAGCCGCTTTATCCTGTTCTACAGGGTCGCAGGCAAGCTGGAGCCTATCCCAGCTGACTACGGGCGAAAGGCGGGGTACACCCTGGACAAGTCGCCAGGTCATCACAGGGCTGACACATAGACACAGACAACCATTCACACTCACATTCACACCTACGGTCAATTTAGAGTCACCAGTTAACCTAACCTGCATGTCTTTGGACTGTGGGGGAAACCGGAGCACCCGGAGGAAACCCACGCGGACACGGGGAGAACATGCAAACTCCGCACAGAAAGGCCCTCGCCGGCCACGGGGCTCGAACCCGGACCTTCTTGCTGTGAGGCGACAGCGCTAACCACTACACCACTGTGCCGCCCCACCTCATCAAGAAATTTTCAACAAAAACACATGTGCCGCTCGGTGGTGTAGTGGTTAGCGCTGTCACCTCACAGCAAGAAGGTCCTGGGTTCGAGCCCCGTGGCCGGCGAGGGCCTTTCTGTGTGGAGTTTGCATGTTCTCCCCGTGTCCGCGTGGGTTTCCTCCGGGTGCTCCGGTTTCCCCCACAGCCCAAAGACATGCAGGTTAGGTTAACTGGTGACTCTAAATTGACCGTAGGTGTGAATGTGAGTGTGAATGGTTGTCTGTGTCTATGTGTCAGCCCTGTGATGACCTGGCGACTTGTCCAGGGTGTACCCCGCCTTTCGCCCGTAGTCAGCTGGGATAGGCTCCAGCTTGCCTGCGACCCTGTAGAACAGGATAAAGTGGCTACAGATAATGAGATGAGATTTCTTGATGAGGGATTTGTTTTTCTCTGAATACATTCATTTCAATTAAACGTTGGATTCTTCTCATTTTTTCAGTATGAGATGAAGCGACTTCACCAAAAGGTGGATTTTTTCTCTCTCATCTTTTTAACTAACCTTTACAAGGGGTGCCAGTAATTATGGAGGGCACTGTATCCACCTAGTAGTATATAAATAGTATTAATGTCACTTAACAGAGGAGAAACAAGAGTTCTGACCATAACACACTTCGTCATCAAGCTTGCGCACCAGTCCAGGAGGACACATGCACATGAAGGTTCCGATGAGGTTCTTGCAGTTCATACCTCTGGTGTCACAGTCATGTAAACCCTCTGCACACTCATCCAGGTCTGCAGTGTGAAAGACAGAAAAGTGAGTCAAAGTGTTAAGGACTACAGTATTAGTGTTAGAAAAGGTAGAAGACAGTGTCTAAATGTACATTTAAAATCTCATCTCATCTCATTATCTCTAGCCGCTTTATCCTGTTCTACAGGGTCGCAGGCAAGCTGGAGCCTATCCCAGCTGACTACGGGCGAAAGGCGGGGTACACCCTGGACAAGTCGCCAGGTCATCACAGGGCTGACACATAGACACAGACAACCATTCACACTCACATTCACACCTACGCTCAATTTAGAGTCACCAGTTAACCTAACCTGCATGTCTTTGGACTGTGGGGGAAACCGGAGCACCCGGAGGAAACCCACGCAGACAACATGCAAACTCCGCACAGAAAGGCCCTCGCCGGCCACGGGGCTCAAACCCGGACCTTCTTGCTGTGAGGCGACAGCGCTAACCACTACACCACCGTGCCATACATTTAAAATGATATTAAAATTACATACTGTTAAAATACAGAACTGCAAAACACTTTAATTGATGTTGACTGCATATAACCCAAGGTTGGGGCGGCACGGTGGTGTAGTGGTTAGCGCTGTCGCCTCACAGCAAGAAGGTCCGGGTTCGAGCCCTGTGGCCGGTGAGGGCCTTTCTGTGTGGAGTTTGCATGTTCTCCCCGTGTCCGCGTGGGTTTCCTCCGGGTGCTCCGGTTTCCCCCACAGTCCAAAGACATGCAGGTTAGGTTAACTGGTGACTCTAAATTGACCGTAGGTGTGAATGTGAGTGTGAATGGTTGTCTGTGTCTATGTGTCAGCCCTGTGATGACCTGGCGACTTGTCCAGGGTGTACCCCGCCTTTCGCCCGTAGTCAGCTGGGATAGGCTCCAGCTTGCCTGCGACCCTGTAGAACAGGATAAAGCGGCTAGAGATAATGAGATGAGATGAGATAACCCAAGGTTTGAGTTGCTGTCTCACCCTGACACATTCTCCCATCATCTCGGAGTGTGTAGCCAGATGGACAGGAGCACTCGTATCCCCCAAACGTATTGATGCAGCGAAATGCACAGAGCAGAGGGTTCTGTGCACATTCATTTATATCTGTACCATAAATAAAAAACGGTCAGACTCGCACTTGAATGTAGTATTATGGAAAAACACAAATTAATCGCTTTCAAACGGATGAATAAAAAGAGTTTCACCTTCACATGTCATCATGGGCCCTGGCTCAAACCCTTCCTCGCAGTTGCACTCAAAGCTTCCCATCGCATTAGTGCAAGTACCATTTCCACATGGATTCCCCACTGCACACTCATCAACATCTGCATGAACAGAATGAATGCGTAAAGTCATCCAAACGGAATCCAAATGCTATTTCCTGTTGTGTGTTTGGCACAGGAAAAAAAAAAAAAAAAGGTTGCAACGTAGTCTGCTTTCAATTTTTTAATTAGGATTTGAACAGTACTCGTTTTAATACAACAAAATCTAAAGAAATGAAAAAAAGCATGAAAATGAGCACCAAATCACTTTTAACACATAAAATACCCGCCTCAGTACAAGTCTACGTTTGAGAAATGGGCCGGTGCTGTTAAATGGTATTTAAATGGAGTAGTCATGGTTTTTCCATTTGTGTCACTGTTTCCATGGTAACGAATGCCATGTGCTCGTGTTTTGATTTCTGGTCTAGTCAGAACTGCTCTGTATCCACCACTGTCCTGTCATTGGTTTGTTACCTAACTGTGTTCAGCTGTACTGTGTTATCCCTTGATAAGGTGAATTCTAACCTTTGCTACGGATTCTTTGATTCTTGATAAACTCTCTACACTTCACGTTATAGTAAATTTATTGCTGTAAATACTGAGCTTAGAGAAAATGCAGACAGATGCTTCCTCACCAATACAATGCATTCCAGTGTAATTGAGTGTGTAGCCTGTAGAACACTCGCAGCGGAAGGAGCCATCAGTGTTGATGCAGTGGCCATTGTGACAAATGCCTGGGTTCTCCACACATTCATTCAGATCTAGCATTATCCAGTGGACATGGGGACAACAAAAAACAAAAAAAGTTTCAGTTCCAAATCAAGAAGTAATGTGACATTTGCTATTCATTTCTATACCATGCCACTATTCTATTCCATTGTACCTACAATGAATATTGGCACACTTGAAGTCTTCAACACCCCCAAACCATCAATCCATTATCTGTAACCATTTATCCTGTGCAGGGTCGCGGGCAAGCTGGAGCTGACTATGGGCGAGAGGCGGGGTACACCCTGGACAAGTCGCCAGATCATCGCAGGGCTGACGCACTGAGATAAACAACCGTTCACACTCACATTCTCACTTACGGTCAATTTAGAGCCACCAATTAGCCTAACCTGCATGTCTTTGGACTGTGGGGGAAACTGGAACACCCGGAAGAAACCCACGTAGACGGGGGAGAACATGCAAACTCCACACAGAAAGGCCCCCATCGGCCGCTGGGCTCAAACCCAGGGCCTTCTTGCTGTGAGGTGACAGTGCTAACCACTACACCACCGTGCCGCCCCTCCCCCAAACCATTACACTATAGTCCTGAAGAGGTAAATCTGAGCCCATGTTTACATCAGACCATATCAGCGGATCATCAGATTAACGTTTTTAAAACGATTAGTGTGCACACAGCAACACCAATACACGATTCGCGTGCACACAGCAACGCCAATACACGGATACGCTCGGCTCCGCAGGCATCCTGCGCTCCAAATCACTCCGCTCTGAACAGCGAGTGCCCTCTGGAGGGTGCGCACTCCGGCCCTGCGCAGCTCACAGAGCGCGCGAGTGAAGTGCACAAGCAGTGATTCGGGACTGAGCCGCTGTGTGTGTGATCCCAGCGCATATCACTTACCACTTGCAAGTGGAAGGATGGCAAGCCTAAAGACAATCATAACTACACGATGGGCAGTATTTGCATCAGTATTTGCAGTATTTTCATACTTTTATACTCTTTAATGAAAGGTGATACAAGGCGGAAGTCCGCGCCGTTTTTCAGCAGTCGCGTCACATGACCAACGCCAGCGAATCAGGAAGGTGGATGTCACAGTGACGTTGTCCAATGAGACGCCAGCTAGAGCTCAGCACAGCGTATCCGCGTATTCTGAATGTTTACACAGCACCGGAGCTGACACGATCTGGATTGAATACGTGGACGCTGGCGGATTCCCGTTTCCCGGCGTTTCCAGGCGGTTTAATATAAACGGACAGTGCATCCGCGAAGAAAACGAGACAGATACGGTCTAATGTAAACGTAGCCTGAATCTGAAGATCCAGTATTATTTGTCTAGAAATAACTGAAATAACTTTTAACATTAGTTGTGAAGGCAAATTTAACATAGTAAAAAAATGACAATGTTAAAAAGACTTCCAGAAGTAGATAAACTAAATATTTTCACTTTTCTATTTAATGTAGAGGTTGTCATTTGAAAATACAGCAACAGTTGGGGCCTATGTAAGCTGTCATGAGTGAATTAGGTGGTTAGTATAGCATTAGTATCACAATAACCAATAGTATAACATTCTACTTGCCTTTATACACATATTTGTCATATGTGGTTTATTTGATGTTCTTCTGATAGTCTTTACTCCTGTGTGTGTTCAGATGAGAAATTCTTGGTTTCTTTTTTGTATATTTTAATTCTCTATATCAGGGGTTTTCAAAGTGTGGGAGAGTCAGCCCCCCTCAGAGAGCAAATAAACAACAGTGCCGCCCCCCCCCCCCCCCCACACACACACAATTTTTGCTGTTGCTATACTTAATGTTCCATTCATATTTCAAAAAATGGTTGTTGTACACATTATTTTTTTTCCTTTTACACATTTTAAACATCTGTGCTTTTTGAAAACATCTTTTTTACACATTTAAGTCAAGTCAACTTTATTGTCAAATATGCTATATATGCTCGACCTACAGCACAGATGAAATTTCAGTCCTCTCTGACCCACGGTGCAAACAGGCAATGCAATAAATAAAAATAGAATAAAAATAGAATAATTGAAAAAAAAAACAATATAAACAGTATAAACACTAGATAGGAACTAGATAACACTCAAACAATATCTCATCTCATCTGATTATCTCTAGCCGCTTTATCCTTCTACAGGGTCGCAGGCAAGCTGGAGCCTATCCCAGCTGACTACGGGCGAAAGGCGGGGTACACCCTGGACAAGTCGCCAGGTCATCACAGGGCTGACACATAGACACAGACAACCATTCACACTCACATTCACACCTACGCTCAATTTAGAGTCACCAGTTAACCTAACCTGCATGTCTTTGGACTGTGGGGGAAACCGGAGCACCCGGAGGAAACCCACGCGGACACGGGGAGAACATGCAAACTCCACACAGAAAGGCCCTCGCCGGCCCCGGGGCTCGAACCCAGGACCTTCTTGCTGTGAGGCGACAGCGCTAACCACTACACCACCGTGCCGCCCTCTCAAACAATATAAACAGTGTAAATAAACAGTATAAACACTAGATAAAAACAAGACATAGACTAAACACTCAAACAATATAAACAGTGTAAACACTAGATAAGAACTACACACAGACTAAACACTCAAACAGACAATATAAACAGTATAAACACTCTAGATATGAACTAGACGTAGACTAAAACATGACATTTAAAACATACGAGCTTTATTAAAACATCTTTTTTACACATTTTAAACATGTGCTTTTAAAAAAAAAAATCTTGTTTTACACATAAACATCTCATAGCATCGTTAGCTAGCACCTCTTGGCAGACAACACACTGTGGCAGTGGAGCATCTTCAGATCCAGTCCATGAAAATCCGAACTTTAAATTATCGTGGTCATACTTCCTTCTTTTTTTGTTTGGCCCAGACTCTGTCTCCTCACTCACTGTAGCTTTAGGTACTAAAAATTGATCCATTTTGTCTCTGGCAAAGGCCAGCTGAAGTTCGCCAAGTGTCCACAATAGTAACTTATTCTGGTTTATTTTTCCTCACATTGCGCCCCCCCCGAAGAACTCTGGCGCCCCCTAGGGGAGGCGCGCCCCACACTTTGAAAAGCCCTGCTCTATGTAGTCTGAACTCTCTAACATGTAGACCTCAGGCTAAAATAAGGAAAAATATGGATTTATGAGAAACATTAATCACAAGTCTATGTATAAATTGAAGCAAAGCTGTGCTGCTACTTCCTGACACTCACAATGACGTGTCATGCAAACACAAAAAGCAACCCAGTCAGAGTTGCCATGGAAAATGAAGAGTTGAAAGATTTAATCTAATGCAATCGAGAAGAAGTAGAATTTGAATAATGTGATGTAAAATGTTAAAACTAATTAAAAAACATTTCAGAGTGATGTGTTTTTTCTCGAATTGTCCCCAAACTGGAATTGCTATGAGTGTTGTGAGAGTGAAAGAGAGGAACCTCATAAATGGGAAGAAGGCACTAGTGATGACAGATTTAGTACAGAAAAGTACACTATATGGCCAGCCTTGAGCTTGGCTGTAGTGATTTGCCCATTCAGCCGCAAGAGCATTAGTGAGATCAGGCACTGGGGTGCAGTCAGCATTCCAGTTCATCCCAAAGGTGTTCAGTGTGGTTGGGATTAGAGCTCTTTTCTTCTTCTACACAATCCTTGGCAAACCATATCTTTATGGACATTGTTTTGTGCACAGGGGCACTGTTATGGTGGAGTATGTTTGGGACCAGGGCGGCAAAGTGGGGCAATGGTTAGCACTATTGCCTCACAGAAAGAAGGTAAACCTCATGGTTGACTGGGCCCTTTCTGTGTGGAGTTTGCATGTTCTTTCCATGCCTGCACTGGTTTCCTCTGGGTGCTCCAGTTTCCTCCCACAGTCCAAAGACGTAGCTGGATTAGGTCAACTGGCTATTCTAAATTGCCCGTAGGTGTGAATGGCTTTCTGTCTCTGTGTTAACCCTGCGATAGATTGGTGACCTGCCCAGGGTGAACCCTAGCCTGGGAAATCCCATGCTGCTTTGCACAATCGTTCCGATCTGAAAAGACAGCATGGAAACTATGGTCTAAAGGCTCGCCTGAGTTAGGGAGCCAATCAGAGAGTGGGGAGGGGTGGAAAGACGGTGACGCGTACTACTCGACAAACGGAAGCTTGTAGTTTATTTGGGACTGTTACGGATCGCATTTAACATGGCGACGAGCGATACGAACCAAACTTTCGATCAAGCTTTAGACACTGTTCTGAATAGTTTAGAGCGAAAGTTTGTTTTAAAAAAAGAACAGCGTTTGGCGTTACAGTCTTTCGTTGACACGAAGACAGATGCCTTTGCCTTGCTCCCGACAGGGTTTGGTAAAAGTCTCATTGACCAACTAGCCCCCTTAGTGGCTAAGCAGATGGAGTTTAGCCAAACCCCGGTCGTTGCGGTAGTCTCGCCACTGACTGCCTTGGTGGAAGACCAGGTAAAGGAGGTAGGCGATCTCGGGATTTCTGCGGCAAAGCTTGGTCCAGAGCAGGAAAATGCTATCAAGAGTTCCCGGTACCAGCTTCTGTTCGGCAGTCCCGAGGCCTGGCTAAGTGGGAGGACATGCTTGTGATATGGTCTGGTGTTCACCAGACTAGGTGAACCCCACCTCTCGCTAGAAGTCACCTGGGATTGGCTCCAGGCAGCTTTCACTGTGAACCTGATAGATAAGCGGTATAGATAATGGATGGATGGATGGATGGATGGATGGATGGATATTTGGGCCCATTAGTACCAGTGAAAGGAATCTGTAAAACTACAGCATACAAATACATCCTATATAGTTGTGTGCTTCAAATTTTGTGGCAACAGTTTGGGGAAGAACCCCATATGGATATGATGATCAGGTGCGCACAAACATTTGGAATGAAATTGACAAGTGTTTGTATAAAACATGCATTGTTTACAAACCACCATGTAAAACACAGGAGTCCCTTAACCTGCTTTAGGACTGTTTTAAGGAAAGTAATTTCCTTACCAATGATTGTGTCCCCAATCCCTGGAATGATTCCATAACCAAAAGGACACAGGTCCTGAAATCCAGCTGTAACAGAGAAAGAAATGGCATGAGTGGATGCTACAGGTAATCTTGTGAAATGAATACAAAACAAACATGTGGGAAAAAAACAAAACAAAAGGCACCATCATGCTCTTTGGGGCAGAGCTCACAGGGGTAGCCCCAGCCCTCATTGGACATGGTGCTACAGCAGCACTTGTCTTTGGTGGTGTTGAATGCCTGAGGGTTGGAGCATTTTCCATTCTCAAAGCGGGTAAAGCAAAAGCTCTCTCTTGTGTCTAAAAAAAAAAAAAAATTAGAAATTGCAAAGATGATGGAGACGTGATGTTTAAATTCGGGCTGATCACTCTGACCTGGCTGCTCAAAACTGGCTTAACTTCAGTGATTAAACATGTGATTTGAGAATTTAGTAAGTCATTTACAGAGACCAAAGAGTTGTTCAGTGGGGAAATAGGAAAACTAAACTGCTGGAAAGCACCGCTTATTACCGTACTTTTCCCCACCCATACAAGCTTCTAATAATACTTCTTCAGTCACTCAATAAATACACTACCGTTCAAAAGTTTGGGGTCACTTTGAAATGTCCTTATTTTTGAAAGAAAAGCACTGTTCTTTTCAATGCAGATCACTTTAAACTAATCAGAAATCCACTCTATACATTGCTAATGTGGTAAATGACTATTCTAGCTGCAAATGTCTGGTTTTTGGTGCAATATCTCCATAGGTGGCGGCACGGTGGTGTAGTGGTTAGCGCTGTCGCCTCACAGCAAGAAGGTCCTGGGTTCGAGCCCCAGGGCCGGCGAGGGCCTTTCTGTGTGGAGTTTGCATGTTCTCCCCGTGTCCGCGTGGGTTTCCTCCGGGTGCTCCGGTTTCCCCCACAGTCCAAAGACATGCAGGTTAGGTTAACTGGTGACTCTAAATTGAGCGTAGGTGTGAATGTGAGTGTGAATGGTTGTCTGTGTCTATGTGTCAGCCCTGTGATGACCTGGCGACTTGTCCAGGGTGTACCCCGCCTTTCGCCCGTAGTCAGCTGGGATAGGCTCCAGCTTGCCTGCAACCCTGTAGAAGGATAAAGCGGCTAGAGATAATGAGATGAGATGAGATGAGATCTCCATAGGTGTATAGAGGCCCATTTCCAGCAACTATCACTCCAGTGTTCTAATGGGACAATGTGTTTGCTCATTGCCTCAGAAGGCTAATGGATGATTAGAAAACCCTTGTACAATCATGTTAGCACAGCTGAAAACAGTTGAGCTCTTTAGAGAAGCTATAAAACTGACCTTCCTTTGAGCAGATTGAGTTTCTGGAGCATCACATTTGTGGGGTCGATTAAATGCTCAAAATGGCCAGAAAAATGTCTTGACTATATTTTCTATTCATTTTACAACTTATGGTGGGAAATAAAAGTGTGACTTTTCATGGAAAACACAAAATTGTCTGGGTGACCCCAAACTTTTGAACGGTAGTGTAATATTTAAATTTATATACAGTATGTTGTGTGCTTTACAGTATATACCTGAGCCAGCAGTGAGATCATTCTTAAAACCAGTGGAGTAGATTTTGTTACGTTTATTCAGGCATTTAAATCGCTCAATTAATCTTGTGCTCTACTGTATATGTACTGTAGTGCAGTATACTCATACAGTAAACAGTAGATAAATATACGTGTGTTTGAAAAATTCTTATGTTGTGTTTAAACATGAGTTTACCATTCTCATAAAGCACTGTCATGTCGACATCACTTGTTTGAATCAGAGTGATTTACCATAACAGCGACGTCCACTTTCTGAGAGAACAAAGCCTGGTTTGCACACACACTCGAAGCTGCCTGGGTTATTGTAGCACGAGCCAAACAGACAGATGTTAGGGTCCTCCTCACACTCGTTCTCATCTGGCAGGGTTAGAAGGTACAGCAAGATAGTCATCACAACCAAAAAAAGAGAGCTATTTAAATCGTCATAGAAAAAAACCTTTCTTCTCTTTTGTGTAAACTGGTAAAGTAAAAACAAAAGGGTTTACACAGGTTAAATGACAGAGTGAACAGAGTCATCCGATTACAAACTGTTGGCACAGGATGGATAAACAGTGCCAGAGTGAAGACAGAACACTTAATAATGTTCACTGAAAGACATACATTTTTAAAGGAACAGTCCACCGTACTTCCATAATGAAATATGTTCTTCTCTGAATTGAGACGAGCTGCTCTGTACCTCTCCGAGCTTTGCGCGACCTCCCAGTCAGTCAGAAGCGCTGTTACTCCTGTTAGCAATGTAGCTAGGCTCAGCATGGCCAATGGTATTTTTTGGGGCTGTAGTTAGATGCGACCAAACTCTTCCGCGTTTTTCCTGTTTTCATAGGTTTATATGACCAGTGACATGAAACAAAGTTCAGTTACACAAATTGAAACGTGGTGATTTTCTATGCTATGGAAAGTCCGCACTATAATGACAGGCGTACTAACACCTTCTGCGCGCTTCGGCAGCGCATTGATACCTGCACTCGGAGTTGTACCATTTTTTTTTTTAGACAGGGCGGACGGACCAGGGCATTCGCCCGCCTGGCCGTGCCCGACGAGGAGCGCTCTCGGCCGGCTTGGGAGGCAGACGGCAGCCCCTCCTGGAAGTGTGGTTTTACCATGGGTCTCATGCGGAAAAATGACAAAGTCCCAGTTTTACCATGGGGCTCGAGTTGTACCGTTTTTTTTTAGACAGGGCGGACGGACCAGGGCATTCGCCCGCCTGGCCGTGCCCGAAGAGGAGTGAAGGTATCAATGCACTGTCGAAGCGCGCAGATGTTGTTAGTACGCCTGTCATTATAGTGCGGACTTTCCATAGCATAGAAAATCGCCACGTTTCAATTTGTGTAACTGAACTTGTTTCATGTCACTGGTCATATAAACCTATGTAAACAGGAAAAACGCGGAAGAGTTTGGTCGCATCTAACTACAGCCCCAAAAAATACCATTGGCCATACTGAGCCTAGCTACATTGCTAACAGGAGTGACAGCGCGTCTGACTGACTGGGAGGTCGCGCAAAGCTCGGAGAGGTACAGATCAGCTCGTCTCAATTCAGAGAAGAACATATTTCATTATGGAAGTACGGTGGACTGTTCCTTTAAGAAGAAATAAAGGATGGTCATTACTTGTACTAGATCACCAGTTTAAATTAGGCAGATAAATATTAATCGCCGTTTGACATCTCAGGACATTTTTATAGTATACCTCAAGCATTTTAATAATCTCAATACCTGAATAAAAAATACACTAAGATTAATTTTCACTGAACGACAATAAGCACTGAGCTGCAGCAAAAATGCTGTGATAAAAGGAAGGCACATACCTACACAGTGATTGTTCTGTACAACATAACCAGGTGGACAGATACAGTGAAAAGAGCCGTCCAAGTTCTGGCATGTTCCAGGAGCGCATATTCCAGGCAGCATTATACATTCATTCACATCTGGAGTCATTGCCGATGAGAGAGAGAGAGAGGGGGGGGGGATTATTTTAGGATATCCCAATGATATAAAAGTTTCTGTAAATTTTATAACAAGGGGAAAGTTTAGTTTAAAAAAACCAAACAAACAAAAACAAACCCATACCAACACAGTTCTTCCCATCCTGGGTGAGATCATAGCCATCCTCACAGAGGCACTGGAAGGAGCCAATACTGTTAATGCAATGTCCATTTCTGCACAGCTGACCATATACTGTAGAACATTCATCAATATCTAACAAAAGATAACACAACAGACAAACACAGAACATTCATATTTTGCTAATGTATTTAGTTATGTCACTATTTACTTAGGTAAATATCTAACAACACAACATCCATGACACTTGTGCGATCTCATGTCTTCAACATAACCAAACAATGTGGCTTAAAGAAGCAATGTGATTTGGTCAAGACTTCTCCTGCATGTGAACAGAGCAAACGCAGATCCAAAAGAACAAAAAGTGCTCTATAAGCGAGTATCAACACCTTGTTAGACCCACGTAGTGTTAGGATCGATGGTACAAACTCCTAGTCTGGCTAACGCAACTTCAAAGCTCTGCGAGCATTTGGTCTGGCAAAGATATTAAGCCCAACCGTTTCCCAAAGTGCGTGGTTGACCCGCCTCCCTGAAATGCCTCAGTTTGCTACTGGTCGAAGCCAGAAAAGGCTGTGACGAAGCTTAAACCAATCACATCACTCTTTCCTCTGACGTATGTGACGCGACGGAAACTGCTTGAGTAAAGCTCGCCGCACACTACGCCGATTTTCAGCGTACCGAGCCAACTGAAGTCGCGAGTCAGGCGTAAAGACTAGTTTTCGATGGTACCGACTCATCTCACAGCCGATTCGAAAAACTAATCGTGAGCCAGACTGATCGGCGAGAGTCGCTAGCAATAGCCAATCATATCTTTCGCATATAACACGTGACATCATTAAACACAATTTCTAGCGCGAGAAATACGTGTTGGTAGCACCTAATGCAGGTATATACTGTAATTCCATAGACTGAAGCTTTATCCATAGACACAGTGGGCTGGAAAGCCACTCTGCTCAAGTTGTGTGGCTGAATTCCAAATCACTTTAACTCCCCTATATACAGTAAGTGCACTATTTAAGGTTGGAAATAATAGCTCATGCAGCCTAGATAGTGCGCTACATATTCCATGTTGTGTCATTTGTAATTCAGCCTGTAGCATCTTCAAGTGTTGGATTTAACAGTAACTATATCCAATAGCCAATCACAAAGCTATTAAGTTGTCACGTGATATTTAGCGAAATGTTTATGATGCTTAGTTCGCATAATCTCGACTGCACTCGTCAACAGTCGTGAGTTAGTCGGGGATATGTGCGTGCCCTGTCGGGAGTCGGCTCTGAAATGGGTCGGTTCAGTACCGCATGGATCGGCGTAGTGTGCGGCTAGCTTAACAGGAAGAAGATAAATACGTCCAGGGCTGCTCTTTGCTCCGTTTTCAATGAGAACGTCCCGTTGAATGCTTTCAATACAGCATCTACCGCTGTGTTAAAGGCTTGCCGCTGCTCCATGTTCGTAATGTTTCTAGTGAATGAAGCGCTTACGGCATAGATTCTGTAAACAATCTATGGCTTCCGGTCGCAGTTCTACTACGTCACTGCCTTGAACACCCAGGGCCGTTGGAGATGCTCAAAGTTGATTGGCTCCCGATTTTTCGGGAGCTTGGAAGAGCTGGAGATAGCTTGCCTTGCCAGACTAAGCTCGCAACAGGCCCCCGTGTTGCGTCACACTTAGGATGGGCGGGCCCAGGCTAACAAACTCCCATTTTGTTCATAACCCATGAGAGCTCACAAGTCAACAAACAGCAAACTCAAAATGCCTTCAAAGGAGCATACAGTATTTCGAGAGCTACCTTAGGCACTGACCTGTGCACTGGTTGTTTAGAGTGAGCTCAAAGCCAGGGTGGCAGAGGCAGTTGTAGGATCCCACAGTATTCTTACATGTACCATTCTTACAGGGCTGTGACACACACTCGTCAATGTCTGCAGAAGGAGACAAATAGTTTGGTTTTTGAGGGTCCCCATCAGAGACGGTGTAAAAGGTTTGAATACTACAAGAAATAGCACAGAAAATTCAGTGCATACACTACCGTTCAAAAGTTTGGGGTCACCCAGACAATTTTGTGTCTTCCATGAAAAGTCACACTTTTATTTACCACCATAAGTTGTAAAATGAATAGAAAATATAGTCAAGACATTTTTCTGGCCATTTTGAGCATTTAATCGACCCCACAAATGTGATGCTCCAGAAACTCAATCTGCTCAAAGGAAGGTCAGTTTTATAGCTTCTCTAAAGAGCTCAACTGTTTTCAGCTGTGCTAACATGATTGTACAAGGGTTTTCTAATCATCCATTAGCCTTCTGAGGCAATGAGCAAACACATTGTACCATTAGAACACTGGAGTGAGAGTTGCTGGAAATGGGCCTCTATACACCTATGGAGATATTGCACCAAAAACCAGACATTTGCAGCTAGAATAGTCATTTACCACATTAGCAATGTATAGAGTGGATTTCTGATTAGTTTAAAGTGATCTTCATTGAAAAGAACAGTGCTTTTCTTTCAAAAATAAGGACATTTCAAAGTGACCCCAAACTTTTGAACGGTAGTGTAAATAAAACCTGAACAACAAACCTACATTTTATTACATTTAAACATTAATATGTAATAGTCCTCAATAAATGGAAAGATAAACATAAATCTAACAGTGACAGATGAGCCACTCACCTTAATCAGATAAAGGCTAATGCAGTAAGTACAATTTTGGTCAACATTAAAATTTAGAAATAAAACTTCTGGACATCTGTTTTATCTATAAAGCATCAAATTATAATGTATTTCTGTGGACATTTTATTATTCTCTGTTTCAATGTTAGCATAGCTACTGTGGTTCGTGTGGTACTATAAATGATGTGTCTTGAAACTGTGCATTTGTTTTACCCATGCACATCTTTCCATTGGGGGTGGCCATGAAGCCAGGATGGCATGTACACATATAGCCACCTTGGATGTCCACACACTTGCCATGACTGCAAAGGTTGGGGGTTTCCAAACACTCGTTTCGGTCTGCCATCAGTATTTGTGTGCACATGTGTAACAGAAGAGACAGTAAGACAAACATTACCAAAGAATGCACTGGGAAAATGAGGTGCTGGCATGACCGCAGCGGCAGTTTGAAGAAAAAACAAACAATAGTCTGCTCTCATGCCCTTCCCCGTACTTTAGTTCATGATGTTTAGTTTAAAGGTGAAGTAAATATAATTAAAGTGCACATCACGGGTAAATTCAGGAGCAAGATCAATGGAATTCTCCTATTTTATATTAAAGGGCTGATGACACGAACATGACTCTACGCAATTTCTTAAATAAACTATACAACATGGCAAACATGTTAGATTTCTGTTATAATTACGTGAAAAGAAGCTGTTGTTATGCGAATATCCAACTTTTAATTGCACAGCGCAAGAAAACTGGGTCCGTGGCTCGCGGCCATGCTGTGACGTCAGCGGAAGAACACGCTGCGGTTCACTGGCTGTCTACTCAATGGAAATGGCGCATGAAAACGCTGGTGAACTCTCTAGCTCTTCCTCTTCTGGGAGTCTAGAATTGCGTTGTGAGTGGGATAGATCGGAAGAATCAAGTGATGACGAACACGGGTGCATCCAGTCGTACAGGTTTGAACCTGTTACTGTGCAATCTGAGAGCGACTCCGACTCCGAGATGGACAGCGGACAGGCAGACAGCCCAGCATTGAACACCACAAGGTTGGATAACAAGGATTGGTAGGTCAACCCGTATTTGTTCAAAATGTTACGGAATCAATATTTTAATATTGTGTATTGTTGTCTTGCATGTGTAACCACTGCTTATACAGTATCATGTAAGCCGTATGCTACACTGAATACATAGTTCCTAATGGAGCATGCAAACGGCTAACATAATAAGCTTACGACTATGCCTGATCCGTGATACATTTAGGACAGGGGTGTCAAACCTGATCCATAAAGGGCCTTGTGGCTGCAGGTTTTCATTCCAGCCATGCAGCAGCACACCTGACTTGGCTCATTCAATCAACTGAACTGTCTTCATACAGTCAAATACTTGCAGCCACACCCACCCTTGATTAAAGGGTGGGTGTGTCAGTTGATTGAATAAGCCAAATCAGGGTGCTGCTGCATGACTGGAATGAAAACCTGCAGCCACACGGCCCTTTATGGATCAGGTTTGACACCCCTGATTTAGGATAATATTGGCAGGCACGTCTTCTAGTTTATGGCTTCTTAGTTTTATCCTTGAATGAGGCAAAATATTTGATAACCTACATCAGCGTAAGCAAATGACAATCTGTAGCCTACTTGTCTGGCTAAGTTAGCTTTCCCTCAGTATTTGCTTTGAGAAACAAGCTTTCACAAGCAAATACATGACTGATATCACGCCGACTTTATGATTACATTTATGATTATCATGAATGTGTACTCTATGATGTGTACTCTGAGCGCTCTGGAGCGAGTCACTTCCAAGATGGCCGCGCAGACCGCATGGTTACTATTTTTAGCATCATGTCGGAGCACTCTATAGCTCTACGTACCTTTATCTTATGTCGTTTCTCAACACATGTTCTGACAGTTGGACTGTCTTTGGAGGAGTCGCCTTGTCCCAGGCGACTGCTGGATCCGGCATAGCTACTAGTAGACCCCCTCCGGAATACTGTAGGCACTGCTGATGGTAGCAACACACGTTTGTGCTGAACTGAACACCCAAGAGATTCTTTTAAGCTGGGAAGGGTGTCAAAACAATCCAAATCGAAGTGTTCAGAGCACAGGACGGATGTTGGTGAGGGCTCCCACTTGTCACGAGTGCGCCTGACTTGCTTCACCCACTTCGCATGCAGCTCGAGATCTCTGGGAAACTTGAATAAACTTACCCCATCCTTGTGGGTTTTGGAGCAAAAGCCGGCAACACAACGCGAAGGCATAATAACTATATATATATATATATATATATATATATATATATATATCAGCTGGATAGTACAGTGGTAACGCTCACTGACTACGATGCAGGAGATCAGGGTTCGAATCCCGGTCGGGGCAAAACATCATCCAGTATCCCAAAAACTGTGTCAAAACAATCCAAATCCCAAAGTCCCAAAAACATCCAACGCTCCAAGTCCCAAAAACATCATCCAAACCCCTCATGATATATCAGCCTACCTCAGGAATGAGTGAAGACATAACTGATAGAGTCATACTGGCTCAGACGTTGCCCAACAAGGTCTGCGTCAGTTGCTAGGGAACCAGGGCAAACTGATGAGAAATGGCTAACAGCCTCAACACAAGAGCTGCTTGCACACGAGCTTCCTGAGAAGGAAGATCGTGACCCAACTGGAAACCTGGAGCCCCCGACGAATACCGAAGCTGAGTTGCCAAGTACCTTCAGAAGATCTACTAGTAGATGTGAATTCTGCTCTCCAACTGAGACCAACAAGCTGATACACAGTACAGCAACAGTAATCATGGAGATGCTTGGACACAAGGTGGGCTCGGGACATAACAAACAGTAAGAGACGATTAGAGGCCAAGATAAAGGCAGCACGGAGAGAAGTTAGACAGCTAGCTGAACTACAGAAAGGGAACATGGTGAATAAAGGGGCACAACTCACTCTCCATACCAGAGGCACTCGAAACTGCCAAACAGCGATTAACAGCTCTGGCCACCTGGTTGAAGAGATACACCAAGGAGGGAGAGGCCAAGCTGTTCTCCACTGAACCAGCCAAGGTGTACTCTCAGTGGCAGGGGAACAACAACCGGTCAGACCCACCAAGAGCTGAGGTGGAAAAATACTGGAAAGACATATGGGAAAGAAAGGCATCACAACACCGATGCCCAATGGTTAGTGGACCTAAGAGCTGACCACAGCAACCTCCCAGAACAAGAACCAGTAACCATCTCAATGAGTGTCAAAGATGAAGAGCTGGACAGCACCAGGCCCCAATATGATCCATACATACTGGCTGAAGAAGCTAACTGCACTCCATGAATGCCTAGCAGCACAGATGAACCAGCTGCTGAGGAAAGGGACCCACCCAGAATGGCTAACCCAAGGCAGGACAGTCCTAATCATGAAGGACCCCCAGAAGGGACCCATCCCATCCAACTACCGGCCAATTACCTGTCTCTGCACAACATGGAAGGCCCTGTCAGGCATCATTGCGGCAAAAATGAGTAAGCATGTGGCTCAATACATGAGCGAGGCACAGAAGCAGTAACACCAGAGGAGCCAAGCACCAGCTACTGGTCGATAGAACAGTTGCCCGAGACTGTAAGAAGAGACAGACTAACCTGTGCACTGCCTGGATTGACTACAAGAAAGCCTACGACTCAATGCCACACACATGGATACTGGAATGTCTGGAACTGTATAAGATCAACAGGAACCTAAGGACCTTCATCCAGAACTCAATGGAAATGTGGAAGACAACCCTAGAGGCCAACTCAAAACCCATTGCCCAAGTCAACATCAAGTGCGGCATATACCAAGGAGATGCGCTATCACCACTGCTGTTCTGCATAGGCCTGAACCCCCTCAGTCGGATCATCATGAAGAGGGGCTACGGGTACCGATTCCGTAGTGGGGCAACAATCAGCCACCTGCTCTACATGGATGACATCAAGCTGTATGCCAGGAATGAGCGAGAAATAGACTCGCTGATCCACACCACCCGGATCTACAGCGATGACATAGGGATGTCATTCGGATTGGACAAGTGTGGCCGGATGGTCTCAAAGAGAGGCAAGATGATCCGGACTGAGGGGATTGACCTACCAGAGGGCAACATAGGTGATATCCAAGACAGCTACAAGTACCTTGGCATCCCACAGGCTAATGGAAACCATGAAGAGGCCACAAGGAAGTCAACCACAGCCAAATACCTCCAGAGAGTAAGGCAAGTCCTGAAAAGTCAGCTGAATGGTAAGAACAAGGTCCGAGCCATCAACATGTACGCACTACCAGTCATCAGATACCCCGCTGGTATCATAAACTGGCCAAAGGAGGAGATAGAAGCCACAGATATCAAGACTAGAAAGCTCTTCACCATGCATGGAGGGTTCCACCCCAAGTCCAGCACCCTGAGACTATACACTAAGCGGAAAGAGGGAGGCCGAGGACTAGTGAGCATCAAGACCACGGTCCAGGATGAAACATCGAAAATCCGAGAATACATCAGAAAGATGGCCCCAAAGGATGAACTGCTAAGTGAATGTCTCAGGCAGCAGAACCCTGATGAGAGTGCAGAGGAGGAGGAGGAACAGACAACCTGGAGAGACAAACCCCTACATGGCATGTACCACCGTCAGATAGAGGAAGTGGCTGATATCAAGAAATCCTACCAGTGGCTGGATAATGCAGGACTGACAGACAGCACAGAGGCACTAATCATGGCAGCACAAGAACAGGCCATAAGCACAAGAGCCATAGAGGCCAGGATCTACCAGAGTAGATCAGACCCAAGATGCAGACTGTGCAAAGAAGCCCCTGAAACAGTCCAGCACATAGTAGCAGGGTGTAAGATGCTAGCTGGATCAGCGTACATGGAGAGGCACAACCAAGTGGCTGGGATAGTATACAGGAACATCTGCAACCAGTATGGAATAGAAGTACCCAAGTCCCAATGGGCCATACCACAGAAGGTGGCTGAGAACAACAGGGCCAAGGTTCTGTGGGACTTCAGCTTCCAGACTGACAAACAGATCCTGGCTAACCAACCGGACATAGTGGTGGTGGACAAAGAGCAGAAGAGGGTGGTGGTGATAGATGTGGCGATCCCAGCTGACGCCAACATCAGGAAGAAGGAACATGAGAAACTTGAGAAGTATCAAGGGTTGAAAGAGCAGCTGGAACGGATGTGGAAGGTCAAGGGTTGTGTGGTCCCCGTGGTAGTGGGGGCACTTGGGGCAGTAACCCCCAAACTGGGAGAGTGGCTCCAGCAAATCCCAGGAACAACATCTGAAGCCTCAGTCCAGAAGAGCGCAGTCCTAGGAACATTGAAGATACTGCGCAGAACCCTTAAACTCCCAGACCTCTGGTAGAGGACCCGAGCTTGAGGATGACATGGATACCACCCCCCCGCCGGGGGTGAGAAGGAGATATATATTATAATAATGTATAATAATAATACTAATAATGATAAATTGAACACCTCTCGCATCAACAACAAACTGGTAAGTGAGGAGGAAGGTTCTTTCCCTGACGTCATATAGCCCCTCCTCCTCTTTCGTCTCCTGGGTGCTGCAGCCCCGTCAAATTTGCCCAAATAGCCGCGTTTTTTAACTTGTAAAATAGGCGCCTTCGTGAATTAATATATGGATCATCGGGAATTACTTTTTATGTTAGAAAACATCGCCAAAGATGTCAAAAATGTGTCATCAGCACTTTAAACTTGTCAAATATTTGTAACATTCTGCATTCTCTGCAATTTTTTTTTACCTTGCGCAATACCAGAATAATTCAGTTGAAATCAAGCCATTTGAGGTGAATTGGTCCACCTCTGAAAAAACTTGGCATTTGGATTTCCTGGGAAACATTGATTTTCGTGACGTCGCGTGTGGGACGCCTCCCTCTGAATCCTACGTCAGCGCTGGTTTGTTTATGAGAAAATGACCTGGTGGTTTTCTGCAAATTTCTTCAACATTATCGCGTAATTATTAAAATGGTTAACAGATGTATCGTAGGAGGGTGTAGCAACACCAATCTTGATGGGATTAGTACTCATCGTTTTCCAAAAGACCGGACAACGAGAGAGAAATGGGAGCGCTTGGTCTACACAGGCTGTGCACTGAAACCGTGCAAAGCTCTCGCAGCCTGCTGGCGCTTCCGCAGGTAACGTCACGAATCTGGCTCCAGACTCCCTTGGGATTTTTCTAGACGTGTTTTGTTATTTTATTTTTTTCTGCTGTAGACAGATGGCCTTGTGCAAAATTACCCTTCTGGATGAGTGTGTAAAGGGACATACAGTTAGGTCCATAAATATTTGGACAGAGACATTTTTCCAATTTTGGTTCTGTACATTACCACAATGAATTTTGAACAAAACAATTCAGATGCAGTTGAAGTTCAGACTTTCAGCTTTAATTCAGTGGGTTGAACAAAATGATTGCATAAAAATGTGAGGAACTAAAGCATTTTTTCAACACAACCCCTTCATTTCAGGGGCTCAAAAGTAATTGGACAAATTAAATAATTGTAAATAAAATGTTCATTTCTAATACTTGGTTGAAAACCCTTTGTTGGCAATGACTGCCTGAAGTCTTGAACTCATGGACATCACCAGACGCTGTGTTTCCTCCTTTTTAATGCTCTGCCAGGCCTTTACTGCAGCGGTTTTCAGTTGCTGTTTGTTTGTGGGCCTTTCTGTCTGAAGTTTAGTCTTTAACAAGTGACATGCATGCTCAATTGGGTTGAGATCAGGTGACTGACTTGGCCATTCAAGAATATTCCACTTCTTTGCTTTAATAAACTCCTGGGTTGCTTTGGCTTTATGTTTTGGGTCATTGTCCATCTGTATTATGAAATGCCGACCAATCAGTTTGGCTGGATTTGAGCACACAGTATGTCTCTGAATACCTCAGAATTCATCCAGCTGCTTCTGTCCTGTCACATAATCAATAAACACTAGTGACCCAGTGCCACTGGCAGCCATGCATGCCCAAGCCATCACACTGCCTCCACCGTGTTTTACAGATGATGTGGTATGCTTTGGATCATGAGCTGTACCACGCCTTTGCCATACTTTTTTCTTTCCATCATTCTGGTAGAGGTTGATCTTGGTTTCATCTGTCCAAAGAATGTTCTTCCAGAACTGTGCTGACTTTTTTAGATGTTTTTTAGCAAAGTCCAATCTAGCCTTTTTATTCTTGAGGCTTATGAGTGGCTTGCACCGTGCAGTGAACCCTCTGTATTTACTTTCATGCAGTCTTCTCTTTATGGTAGATTTGGATATTGATACGCCTACCTCCTGGAGAGTGTTGTTCACTTGGTTGGCTGTTGTGAAGGGGTTTCTCTTCACCATGGAAATTATTCTGCGATCATCCACCACTGTTGTCTTCTGTGGGCATCCAGGTCTTTTTGCATTGATGAGTTCACCAGTGCTTTCTTTCTTTCTCAGGATGTACCAAACTAGATTTTGCCACTCCTAATATTGTAGCAATTTCTCGGATGAGGTTTTTTTTCTGTTTTCGCAGTTTAAGGATGGCTTGTTTCACCTGCATGGAGAGCTCCTTTGACCGCATGTTTTCTTCACAGCAAAATCTTCCAAATGCAAGCACCACACCTCAAATCAACTCCAGGCCTTTTATCTGCTTAATTGAGAATGACATAACGAAGGAATTGCCCACGCCTGCCCATGAAATAGCCTTTGAGTCAATTGTCCAATTACTTTTGGTCCCTTTAAAAACAGGGTGGCACATGTTAAGGAGCTGAAACTCCTAAACCCTTCATCCAGTTTTAATGTGGATACCCTCAAATGAAAGCTGAAAGTCTGGACTTTATGCCCATGTCCATTATATAACTATAACTTGAATATGTTTCAGTAAACAGGTAAAAAAAGAAAATTTGTGTCAGTGTCCAAATATATATGGACCTAACATACTTTCATATTAAAAAAACCATGAAATTGGTCCAGAATATGCACTTTAACCCCTTCAATGCCCTTGGACGAGTCACGTACGTCATGAAATATTTTACTGCTGTGCCTTATGATGTACGCTACTCATCATAAACACCTCCTTTTATGTACCTTACATGGCACACTACTTTTACTTCACAGTGGCACATATGAATTACAGTCAATGCCTAAAACATTCTTCCGTCATAAGGCACAGCGGTAAAAGATTTCATGACGTACGTGACTCGTCCAAGGGCACTGAAGGGGTTAAACCCAAAATGAAACTTTCTATTCATATATGGTTTTATACAGTCACAAGAACTAGTATGCTCTTGAAGTTACTTATGCCTCAATTAAATACAGTAGATTAGATGTACATTTTTTTTAAATAGATGTACATTTTAATGAGTCTGTGAAATGAATACAGCCTCTAGTACCACTATATTTTACCCAACTTTACGGCTTAATAATACCAATAAGAAAAAAAGAGCATTCGCATGCTGATGATTAGACGTGAAGTCATCTCACCTATACAGGCTCCGACGGGTGAGAGCTTGAAGCCGTCCGAGCACTCGCAGCGATAGCTGCCAGGGCTGTTAATACAGTCTGCATTCCTCTGGCACAAGATCTCCGAACCACTACACTCATCATTGTCTGCAGTACACACACACACACACACACACACACACACACACACACAGTGGTAACTGGCAAAACAATGGATAACCAATTCAACATTTCCCACTATCAGCGGTGTTATTGCAACAAAGATTTACATGGCTGATATGTTTGCCATGCTTGTCATTACTAAGATTTCCTGACAGTTGTTTTCATAGTCCAGGCTGGATTCAGCTCATTTCCTAATAAAGAGGCTACTTCTTGTGCGCACAAGCTCCCTTTTTAAGGCCTAACCCATGGCTGCTGCATACAGCTTGGAGACACTTAAAAGAGAAAATTAATCACATTCTCCCAAGCAAGAGCCAACAGCATTGTGAAATCTGCGAGACAACTGGAGAGGAAAGGATATTTGGTTGAGGCCCTGGAAGATAAAGTTAAATACTGAATGGCGTTGGATGTGGAGCTGACCCAGTCAGGTGACTGGCTCGGACACAAACAGACTGAGCTAATATTTGGAGAAGCGGTGAAAGAAGGAGTGGCCAGTGCACCAGGAGAAATGAAACAAGGGAAAGAAAGAAAGAAAACTAAACATTATAGCTACGGCACTGCAAAGAGTTGGTGTTCTGATCACTTTTCATTCAGCCACTATGTGGTAAGATAGTGGAAAACCAGAAGCAGATGTAAAAGCAGTTGTGGGTCTCTCAAATTTACATAACAGACAATATAAAAACAAAGAGCCTGTTAGGGGGAAAAAGTGCATCAGCAGTCATCTGGAAATGGGTTCATTTTTAAAACTTTTGATATTGACCAGAACATGTAAAGTCTGCCAAAGCAGTTTGTAGCATTGCAGCTGCTGATTGTTAGGACCAGTTAAAAGTTTGGACACACCTTCTAATTCAATGGTTCTTTTCTTTTCTTTTAATTCATGAAAAGACACCATGTCTTAAAGTAATGACTGATGTTGTTTCTCTTTACTTAGCTGAGTGGTTCTTGGCATAATATGGATTATTACAGTTGTGGAATAGGGCTACTGACTGTATTTTTATTATTTATTATTTACTGTTTGATTTCAAATGCATTAAGAAGGTAATAAACTCTACTAATTAACTTTTGACGAGGCACCTGTTAATTGAAAAGCATTCCAGGTGACGACCTCATGAAGCTGGTTAAGATAATGCCAATAGTGTACAAATTGTCATTAAGGTAAACGGTGGCTACTTTGAAGAATCTAAAATCTCATCTCATCTCATTCATCTCATTATCTCTAGCTGCTTTACATTCACACCTACGGTCAATTTAGAGTCACCAGTTAACCTAACCTGCATGTCTTTGGACTGTGGGGGAAACCGGAGCACCCGGAGGAAACCCACGCAGACACGGGGAGAACATGCAAACTCCACACAGAAAGGCCCTCGCCGGCCACGGGGCTCGAACCCGGACCTTCTTGCTGTGAGGCGACAGCGCTAACCACTACACCACCGTGCCGCCCCTAGAATCTAAAATATGAAACATATTGTTTAACACTTTTTTTGTTTACCACATAACTCCGTATATGGTCCATATGTTATTTCATAGTTTTGACATCTTCAGTATTATTCTAGAATGTAGAAAATAGTTAAAATACAGAAAAAACCTACAAACAAGTATGTGTCCCCAAACTTTTGACTGGGACTATATATCTTATTATTATACATACGGGCCACTTTTCCCATGGAATAAAAACATGTATCCTATTCCCTTCTAGTGGGTTTATTGATGGCATGTAATATTCCCATCATACAGTCGGAGGAAAATGTTTGTACACCCTTTGGAATTTTTTACATTTCTGCCTAAATTGGTCATAAAACATCGCCTGAACTCTCCAGCAATCTTAAGAATGAACAAACAGTGTCTGCTTGAACTAAAACCACTCAAACAATTACATGCTATCATATTTTTATTGGCCATAAGATGGAAATATTGACAGGATAGGGAGGCATAAGTAAGTACACCCTTAGCTAAGGCTCATCCAAGAGCTAATTAGATGATTAAACAATTTGACTCAGGTGTGAGCCAACCTGATGTCCAATCACTGAGGTGTGTCGTAAGCTACCCACCCCACTGGAAAACCAGCTAAAAAGTGTGTTTTGATGAGAGGCATGTTCTGTGCATCATGCCTCGCTCAAAGGAGCTGTCTGAAGACTTAAAGGCCCGGTCACACAGCGCTTTACGGCTTTATCACGGCCAAAACCCGTCAAAAAGTGCTCTCCCGTGAAGCAGACGATATTGTTCGTGTTGATGTCGAACTTAAGACGTGTTACAGTCGATATACAGACGTGACAGGACGCAGGGGAAAATCGGAACGGCGTCGGACGCGGCAAAAAGTTTTGGACTGCTCAAAACTTTAGACCGCGGACAACCACGGCCGGCACACGTGGTAAAGACGTGCAACACGGGTGAAAAACACGTGATAATCAGTGTCCCGGCCGTTATTAAAACTTGGGGAGACGTGGTAAGACGCGAAAGTTTGGCAGTCTATCACGGGCAGAGCACGGTCATCGGACGGGTGTTACGCGTTGGTATCACGGGATATAGCGTGTGTTTAGCGGCTTATCACTGAGAAATGGATTTTTCCGCGTACATAGCACTGTCTAAGCCCGTTAAACGACGTCTCAAACAAGTTCTAAATTCGATTGATCACTGTCTAATCACTTCTGCATCACTTCTGATTTGCGGCATGTAAATACCGTAATTTTCTAAGACCTCGGCACTTGCAGTCTAGATGTCAAGGGGTGAACATGAACCCTCAACGCTGTGATGTCCTCATCTTAATGCTCCAGCACCAACAGAACCAACTGATACAGGCTCAACATATCCTACCGCTTTTATATGCGCAGCAAGCCGCTCTTCCAACGACGCTGAGCCGCGGTTACCCGTGATTTGGCAGTGCTGCAGCAGTGAAACAGCCGCCGACGGCCATACCCCGTACAAAGCACGGCAAAGCCAAAATTGACCAAAAATTACCACTTACGACCACGTCCACCAGATTTTTGTATCTTTTTGTACGTGATATAGACGCGGAGTGCTGTGTGACCGGGCCTTAAGACACAAAATAATTGATTTGTATAAAGCTAAAAAGGGTTACAAAACCATCTCTAAGACCCTTGGTGTTCATGTGTCTACAATTAGAAAAATTGTGTATACATGGAGACAATTTGGAACGGTTGTTACTCTGCCAAGGAGTGGCCGCCCTGCGAAGATCACTCCGAAGGCACTGCGAGTCATCATCAATGAGGTAAAAAAGAATCCAAGAGTGTCCGCTGAAGACTTGAGGAAATCACTGAAACATGCAGACATCTCTGTGGACACATCTACTATAAGAAAGACACTGAACAAGAATGGGATTCATGGGAGAAGGCCACGGAGGAAGCCATTGCTGTCCAGAAAGAACATTTCTGCTCGTTTGGAGTTCGCGAAAAAGCATTTGGATGCTCCTCAGCGCCACTGGAAAAACATATTGTGGTCTGATGAAACCAAAGTTGAATTGTTTGGGGGGAACACACCACATCATGGAGGATGTGGAGGAAACTCGGTACAGCACACCATCAGCAAAACCTCATCCCCACCGTCAAGTATGGCGGCGGTAGCATCATGGTGTGGGGGTGCTTTGCTGCCTCTGGGCCTGGACAACTGGCTATAATCAATGGGAAAATGAATTCTCAAGTATATCAAGATATTTTGCAGAAAAACCTGAGGCAATCTGTCAAAAAGTTGAAACTCAAAAGAGGATGGGTCCTGCAACAGGACAATGACCCTAAACACAGAAGCAGGTTGACATTAGAATGGTTTCAGAAGAACAAAATTCACGTTCTGGAATGGCCCAGTCAAAGCCCCGACCTCAATCCAATCGAGATGTTGTGGCATGACCTCAAGAAAGCCATCCATTCCAGGCATCCCAGGAATCTTGCTGAATTGCAACAGTTTTGCAAAGAGGAATGGTGCAAGATTTCTCCTGATCGTTGTGCCCGTCTAGTCTGCAACTACAGGAAACGTCTGGTTGAAGTTATTGCAGCCAGAGGAGGGTCAACCAGCTACTAAATCAAAGGGTGTACTTACTTATGCCTCCCTATCCTGTGAATAATTCCATCTTATGGTCAATAAAAATATGATAAAACGCAAATGTTTGGGTGGTTTTAGTTCAAGCAGACACTGTTTGTTCATTCTTAAGATTGCTGGAGAGTTCAGATGATGTTTTATGACCAATTTAGGCAGAAATGTAAAAAATTCCAAAGGGTGTACAAACATTTTCCTCCGACTGTATCCCTTATCCTCTATGTATGACACCACTCTCCCCAATGAAGAATGAGCGTGCAATATTGTTAGAATATTGCACGTTATCAAGCCAACACGACCTCACACGTGAAGATCCAATGACAAAACTTGTCTGTTGCACAGGCGCACAATAATTTCTTTGTCGGCCGGGAGAGAGAGAAGACGGGGTTAATTCAGTGCTTGGTTTAATCACTAAATAAATAAACTGAAACTAAAGATGTGCTGAACACCCGAAAGGCTACCAAAACTTCATTATATACAGTGGCATGCAAAAGTTTGGGCACCCTTATTGAAAATGTCTGTTACTGTGAATTGTTAAGTGAGCAGAAGATGAACTGATCACCAAAAGGCATAAGGGTAAAGACGAGACATTTCTTTTCAGCATTTTCTGCAAGATTTGTGTATTATTTTTGCTTTGTACAATTGGAGAGTGAAAAAAGAAAAGGAACACCATGCAAAAGTTTGGGCACCCCAATACATTTGAGTTCTCAGGTAGCTTTTACCAAGGTTCCAGACCTTAATGAGCTTATTGAGCTGTGGCTTGTTCAAATTCTTCATTAGGAAAGGTCAGATGATGCAGATTTCAAAGCTGTGTAAATTCTCTGACTCCTCAAACTTGTCCCTAAAATCAACAGCCATGGGCTCCTCTAAGCAACTCCCTCGCATTCTGAATAATAAAATAATTGATGCTCACAAAGCAGGAGAAGGCTACAAGAACGTAGCAAAGTGTTTTCAGGTAGCTGTTTCCTCAGGTTGTAATGTTATTAAGAAATGGCAGTTAACAGAAACAGTGGAGATCAAGGTGAGGTCTGGAAGATGAAGAAAACTTTTTGAAAGAACTGCTCGTTGGATTGCTAGAAAGGCAAATAAAAACCCCTGTTTGACTGCAAAAGACCTTCAGAAAGATTTAGCAGACCCTGGAGTGGTGGTGCACTGTTCTACTATGCAGCGACACCTGAACAAATATGACCTTCATGGAAGAGTCATCAGAAGAAAACCGTTCCTGCGTCCTAGCCACAAAATTCAGCGTCTGAAGCTTGTAAATGAACAGCTAAATAAGCCTGATGCATTTTGGAAACAAGTCCTGTGGACTGATGAAATCAAAATAGAACTTTTTGGACACAATGTGCAAAGGTATGTTTGGAGAAAAAAGGGTGCCAAATTCCAGGAAAAGAACACCTCTCCAACTCTGAAGCATGGGTGTGGATCGATCATGCTTTGGGGTTGTGTTGCAGTCAGTGGCACAGGGCACATTTCATTGGTCGAGGGAAGCATGGATTTGAATAAATACCAGCAAATTCTGGAAGCAAACATCACACCATCTGTAAAAAAGTTGAAGTTAAAAAGAGGATGGGTCCTACAATAAGACGATCCAAAACACACCTCAAAATCTCCAATGGAATACCTCAAGAGGCACAAGCTGAAGGTTTTGCCCTGGCCCTCACAGTCCCCTGACCTAAACATCATTGAAAATCTGTGGATAGATCTCAAAAGAGCAGTGCATGCAAGACAGCCCAAGAAACTTGTAGAACTGGCAGCCTTTTGCAAGGACGAATGTGTGAAAATCCCCCAGGTAAGAACTGAAAGATTATTAGCTCGCTACAAAAAGTGTTTACAAGCTGTGATACTTGCCAAAGGGGGTGTTACTAAGTACCGACCATGCAGGGTGCCCAAATTTTTGCTTCGGGCCCTTTTCCTTTTTTGTCATTTTGAAAACGTAAAAGATGAAAATAAAAAATTCTTTTTGCTTATAATATAAAGGGAATGAGTCATCTTTAACTTTGTCTTTTGGAGATCATTTCATCTTCAACTTGCTTAACTATTCACAGTAACAGCAATTTTGACCAGGGGTGCCCAAACTTTTGCGTACCACTGTATATAAACATGCATATTTACAAGAGAAAAACATAGCAACGGACATCAAAAAACTGGAAAAGAGACACGTTGGAGGTGTAAAACTTCCACGCTCGCAAGTGACTGGCAATTTGTTCACAAAAATGGCTGCGAGGTTTGCTTCATTAAAAGCTGAAGATTTAAAGAGACAGACGCACTGAACACCCAAAAGGCTACCAAAACTTCACTGGATATTCTTCACACCTATTTACAAGAGAAAAACATACCAACGGACATCGAAAAACTGGAAAAGAGAGCAATAGCGGAAATATTGTCAAAGTTCTATTTAGAGGTGAGGAAAAGTGATGGAGACTTTTACAAGAGGACTTCACTCATGGACTTCACTTAGCAAAGCCCTTTTGTCTTGAACAACTGCAATGTAACAATTAACTACGACCAAAAGTAACTTTGAACTTGAACTGTTCGAACTTTGACTTTGTACATGTACAGTAGATTGACAGAACATTGAATTACATTCGATGAGAATCAGTATTCAATATTGGTAAGTTACCTCCTGTTCTTAACTTTTTGTAAAATCTATAATTGTTCCATTGAATGTGTTTGAATAATAATAATAATAATAATAATAATAATAATGGCGGCACGGTGGTGTAGTGGTTAGCGCTGTCGCCTCACAGCAAGAAGGTCTGGGTTCGAGCCCCGTGGCCGGCGAGGGCCTTTCTGTGCGGAGTTTGCATGTTCTCCCCGTGTCCGCGTGGGTTTCCTCCGGGTGCTCCGGTTTCCCCCACAGTCCAAAGACATGCAGGTTAGGCTAACTGGTGACTCTAAATTGACCGTAGGTGTGAATGTGAGGGTGAATGGTTGTCTGTGTCTATGTGTCGGCCCTGTGATGACCTGGCGACTTGTCCAGGGTGTACCCCGCCTTTCGCCCGTAGTCAGCTGGGATAGGCTCCAGCTTGCCTGCGACCCTGTAGAACAGGATAAAGCAGCTACAGATAATGAGATGAGATGAGAAGTTTATAAAGGGCATGGGCAAAATACCAGCATTCCTGTGAGTATACATACTGTATGTATAATTGATCAGCAGAATAGAGAAATGTAAGGCATGTAAAAGTGTTCTAAAATTATAGATCCAGTTTTGTCTTAGAACAAAACAACATCGCAAGATATATTTGTTTTGATTTTAGGTGTTTAAACAGATGTGAAGGGGTTACAAACCTTCACATATAAGTAGCAAATCATTGTAGATGAATCCTCTTGGACATTCACAGTGAAAGCTTCCAATATGGTTGATGCATACACCGTTGGCACAGATCCCTGGAATCTCTCGACACTCATCAATATCTGAATATCAAACAATCAGTTACAATCATATAGTCAGTTCATACAAACTGCTGCAAACCACAAACATTACTCTGATATAAAATACAATTAAAAAGTGAAAGCCTTACCCACTGGTTTTCCAGTTTCAATGTTAATTTCAAACCCTGGTGCAATATTTCCACAAAGAGTGTGAAAGTCCTCTAAAGCAAGAAACAGAGATGAGTTTCAATCTTGTGCATGCATCTTTTTAAGATATCTGCCACTTTTAGTGTGCGTTCTGCAGACTGACCAGTGCCTGGTATGGGACATGCCTGACAGGGTTTGTTCCAGGCTTTGCCCATGTTGTAACCACAACAGCAAATGTGGTGTGTAATGTTGAAGGCCAGCTCGTTCTCACATGTGGTGCCATTGTAATTGCGAAAGCAAAGGCTTTTCCTCATGTCTAGAAAGCATAAGATAAATTCTGTCTCATGTAGTTGTGACTAGAATAGAGGACGAAGAATTTAAATAAGAGCAAAACAAGAAAGGAAACAAATGGTACAGTGAGGTCAGTTAAATAACAGATACAGTGCTTGAAAGTTTGTGAACCCTTGAGAATTGTATATATTTCTGCATAAATATGACCTAAAACATCATCAGATTTTCACGCGAGTCCTAAAAGTAGATAAAGAGAACCCAGTTCAACAAATGAGACAAAAATATTATACTTGGTCATTTATTTACTGAGGAAAATGATCCAATATTACATATCTGTGAGTGGCAAAAGTATGCGAACCTTTGCTGTCAGTATCTGGTGTGACCCCCTTGTGCAGCAATAACTGCAACTAAACGTTTCCGGTAACTGTTGATCAGTCCTGCACACCGGCTTGGAGGAATTTTAGCCCGTTGCTCCGTACAGAACAGCTTCAACTCTGGGATGTTGGTGGGTTTCCTCACATGAACTGCTCGCTTCAGGTCCTTCCACAACATTTCGATTGGATTAAGGTCAGGACTTTGACTTGGCCATCCCAAAACATTAACTTTATTCTTCTTTAACCATTCTTTGGTAGAACGACTTGTGTGCTTAGGGTCGTTGTCTTGCTGCATGACCCACCTTCTCTTGAGATTCAGTTCATGGACAGATGTCCTGACATTTTCCTTTAGAATTCGCTGGTATAATTCGGAATTCATTGTTACATCAACGATGGCAAGCCGTCCTGGCTCAGATGCAGCAAAATAGGCCCAAACCATGATACTACCACCACCATGTTTCACAGATGGGATAAGGTTCTTATGCTGGAATGCAGTGTTTTCCTTTCTCCAAACATAACGCTTCTCATTTAAACCAAAAAGTTCTATTTTGGTCTCATCCGTCCACAAAACATTTTTCCAATAGCCTTCTGGCTTGTCCACGTGATCTTCAGCAAACTGCAGACGAGCAGCAATGTTGTTTTTGGAGAGCAGTGGCTTTCTCCTTGCAACCCTGCCATGCACACCATTGTTGTTCAGTGTTCTCCTGATGGTGGACTCATGAACATTAACGTTAGGCAATGCAAGAGAGGCCTTCAGTTGCTTAGAAGTTATCCTGGGGTCCTTTGTGACCTTGCCGCCTATTACACGCCTTGCTGTTGGAGTGATCTTTGTTGGTCGACCACTCCTGGGGAGGGTAACAGTCTCATCTCATTATCTCTAGCTGCTTTATCCTGTTCTACAGGGTCGCAGGCAAGCTGGAGCCTATCCCAGCTGAGTACGGGCGAAAGGCGGGGTACACCCTGGACAAGTCGCCAGGTCATCACAGGGCTGACACATAGACACAGACAACCATTCACACTCACATTCACACCTACGGTCAATTTAGAGTCACCAGTTAACCTAACCTGCATGTCTTTGGACTGTGGGGGAAACCGGAGCACCCAGAGGAAACCCACGCGGACACGGGGAGAACATGCAAAGTCCGCACAGAAAGGCCCTCGCCGGCCACGGGGCTCGAACCCGGACCTTCTTGCTGTGAGGCAACAGCGCTAACCACTACACCACCATGCCACCGAGGGTAACAGTGGTCTTGAATTTCCTCCATTTGTACACAATCTGTGACTGTGGATTGGTGGAGTCCAAACTCTTTAGAGATGGTTTTGTAACCTTTTCCAGCCTGATGAGCATCAACAACGCTTTTTCTGAGGTCTTCAGAAATCTCCTTTGTTCGTGCCATGATACACTTCCACAAACATGTGTTGTGAAGATCAGACTTTGATAGATCCCTGTTCTTTAAATAAAACAGGGTGCCCACTCACACCTGATTGTCATCCCATTGACTGAAAACACCTGACTCTAATTTCACCTTCAAATTAACTGCTAATCCTAGAGGTTCACATACTTTTGCCACTCACAGATATGTAATACTGGATCATTTTCCTCAATAAATAAATGAACAAGTATAATATTTTTGTCTCATTTGTTTAACTGGGTTCTCTTTATCTACTTTTAGGACTTGTGTGAAAATCTGATGATGTTTAGGTCATATTTATGCAGAAATACAGAAAATTCTAAAGGGTTCACAAACTTTCAAGCACCACTGTAAGTACTGTTTTTTCAAATGACAATAGAAATACGTCATAATTTTGCTACATACCCATGCACTTGTTGCCTCCATTAGCCTGCATGTAATCCTGAGGACACACACAAGTGTAATTGCCGAGTGTGTTGTAGCATGTGCCTGGACCACAGATCCCAGGATTTGCTAAACACTCATCAATATCTGCAGATAGAAAAATATAATAAATGTATTCCTTGTATTAATCCTTCACAGCTTCTTTAGATTAATCCACCTGTACAGTGAGCTCTACCTTGCCTCTTTGTACAAATGCAAAGACATTTAATGTATATTCATGAGTTTACAGATTTAGGACCTATGTATTCCTAGCATAAACAATCACAGAAAACAAATAAAAACTCTAAGCACAACATGAACTTCATCCATCCATCCATCATCTATACCGCTTATCCGTCATGGTTGCAGGGGAAGCTGGCGCCAATCCCAGCTGACTTCGAGCGAGAGGTGGGGTTCAAATTTAAATGAACGCACATAATGAGGACATCACTGTTAAGGTCAGTTGTGTAATTAATTCAGCCTTAGACAGTCGCATGGAGTCAACAAAAACCTACTGTTACACATGAAAACTTATCTTTCGTAACCACTTTTCATCCCAGAATTGAATGTCCTCAGAATAATCTGTCTCCCCTGCTTGGTGAAATTTCATTAAAAAAGCAAAAAACTACAAGCAATATACTCGTCAGCACAGCATACTCACCCTCACAAATACGGCTGTTTGTATTGAGGTAGTAGCCATTTGGACAGTCACACTGGAAGCTGCCAAAGGTGTTGATACAGTTTCCGCCCTGGCACAGACCAGGAAGCTCCTGGCACTCATCTATGTCTGAAGACAAACCGATCAACATTTTTAATTCCTCATAAACATGACATCAAAAGAACACCTTAGGCCTGTTTGAATATTTTAATGTTAAATAGCAACTCATGTTAATAACCTATTATTATTATTAGTAGTAGTAGTACTTTACATCGCATACCAAGCATAATTATAAAATGATAATTGTCTATTAAAGCAACAAATCCAACAAATGTGAGAGACATCAAGATTACAAGAAGGATTTCACTGAAGTTGTGGCAGATCGAGCTCATATTTAAACAGGTGATGTGCTATCTAAAACAAATTATTTGGTAATTTTATTGAAAATTATATAACCAGGTGATATGGCATATAACTTGACAAAACAAAGTATATACTACGGTACTTTAGTGCTCGGAAAGTTACCCTCCAATATAATGGTAATTAGGTTGGGCCTGAATCCCTCTCCTCCTGGACACAGTGTGTTATAGTCCGCTAAAAACATAGGACATAGTGGTGAAGAAAGGTGTCACTTTTCATTAGTCCATATTAATCTATGCCTAATACGGCATACTAAATAAGATAATATATTTAATATCATAATAGAAGAGTGCTCACAGGAGTTGACAGGAGGGCAGAGTTCACAGGGGTTTCCCCAGGCTCGGCCCAGGGAGCAGCAGCAGGATGAGCGACTGACCCCAACGCCCAGCTCCACACTGCAGGCTAGGCCAGTGCGCCCACGGTTCACCACCTCCAGGAAACAGGTCCCTACACGTGGGTCTAACAATGCAAGAAAATAAGAAATAAGATATTAATTCTAAAAGAAAAGAATAACGGTGCATTCATGTTCGGTTTACAAATTTCTACATAATCTAACTTGAAGGTGTGGAGACGTGAGTTTTGCCTTGAGGAATGGGCAAAAATCCCAGTGGCTAGATGTGCTAAGCCAGGGCTTTTCAAAGTGTGGGGCGCGCCTCCCCTAGGGGGCGCCAGAGTTCTTCAGGGGGGGTGCAACGTGAGGAAAAATAAACCAGAATAAGTTACTATTGCGGACATTTAGCGAACTTCAGCTAGCCTTTGCCAGAGACAAAATGGATCGATTTTTAGTACCTAAATCTACAGTGAGTGAGGAGACGGAGTCTGGGCCAAACAAAAAAAGAAGGAAGTATGACCATGATTATTTAAAGTTTGGATTTTCATGGACTGGATCTGAAGATGCTCCACTGCCACAGTGTGTTGTCTGCCAAGAGGTGCTAGCTAACGATGCTATGAGATGTTTAAAATGTGTAAAACAAGAGGTTTTAAATGTGTAAAAAAAAAAAAAGATGTTTTAAAAAAGCACAGATGTTTAAAATGTGTAAAAAAGAGGTTTTAAAAAAGCACAGATGTTTAAAATGTGTAAAAAGAGGTTTTAAAAAAGCACAGATGTTTAAAATGTGTAAAAAGAGGTTTTAAAAAAGCACAGATGTTTAAAATGTGTAAAAAAAAGATGTTTTAAAAAAGCACAGATGTTTAAAATGTGTAAAAAGAGGTTTTAAAAAGCACAGATGTTTAAAATGTGTAAAAAAAGATGTTTTAAAAAGCACAGATGTTTAAAATGTGTAAAACAAGAGGTTTTAAATGTGTAAAAAAATGATGTTTTAAAAAAGCATAGATGTTTAAAATGTGTAAAAAAGATGTTTTAAAAAGCACAGATGTTTAAAATGTGTAAAAAAGAGGTTTTAAAAAGCACAGATGTTTAAAATGTGTAAAACAAGAGGTTTTAAATGTGTAAAAAAATGATGTTTTAAAAAAGCATAGATGTTTAAAATGTGTAAAAAAGAGGTTTTAAAAAGCACAGATGTTTAAAATGTGTAAAAAAGAGGTTTTAAAAAGCACAGATGTTTAAAATGTGTAAAAAAAGAGGTTTTAAAAAGCACAGATGTTTAAAATGTGTAAAAAAAGAGGTTTTAAAAAAGCTCATATGTTTAAAATGTGTAAAAGAAAAAAATAAAAATGTGTACAACAACCATTTTTTAAAATACGAATGGAACATTAAGTATATCAACAACAAAAATTGTAAGGGGGGGGGGCGCTGTTGTTTATTTGCTCTCTGAGGGGGGGCTGACTCTCCCACACTTTGAAAACCCCTGTGCTAAGCTAATAGAGGCACGCCCCGAGAAACTTGCAGCTGTAACTGCCGCAGAAGGTGACTCTACAAAGTATTGACTTTGGGGGGAGGTGAATACCTATGCACACGCCAGATTTCTGTTTTTTCATCTTAATTATTGTTTGTGTCACAATTAAAAAAATTATTTGCACCTTTAAAGTGGTAGGAATGTTGTGTAAATCAAACCTTCCAAAAATTCATTTTAATTCCAGCTTGTAATGCGACAAAACAGGACAAACACCAAGGGGGATGAGTACTTTTGCAAGACACTGTACAACAACAGCAATAAACATACACACCAACACAGCCGACTCCAGTTGGGTTAAGTTCATAGTCTGTAGGGCAGTTACATTCATAAGAGCCTGGTGTGTTCACACAGTGTCCATTCACACAGTTTATAGGGTCCAAGCATTCATCAACATCTGTTCAGAAACAAAAAGGTTAGCGATCACATGGCAAATCTTCCCAAGAGACAAATGGAGAAGGGATTTAAAGCTTCATGAAAGCTGTGTGTTGAAATAACATGTACCTGTGCAGTTGCCCCCTGATCTGTCTAACTCATAGCCTTCGTCACAGATGCAGCGGAACAAGCCAGGGAGGTTTTTACATATACCAAACACGCAAAGTTGCTGAAAGGAGCACTCATCGATATCTGCAAAATATGACATATTATTTTTTTCGCGGTCCGGTGTCCATCAAATCACGCACTCTGATTGGCTCGCGAGCGGTCCGGAATCCTACGATCCGGGCCCCGGTTACGGACCTTTGGTGACTCACTCGTTCACAACAACAACAAACATAGTAGCAATTTTTTGTCAACATATTTTTGCATTTGTTGCATTAATTTTACAGCATGGATAGCGATAACGACAGTGTTCACAGCGAAAGCGAGTTTTACTACCCTGAGGAAGAAGAAATAAAAGAAAACATTGCAGGAGAAAGCTAAAAACCTCTAACTGTTGCTAACGCCGAGCAAAAACATGGCTGAATCCTGAATGACTCAATTTTGTATAAATAGGGGACTACATAGGCGGCAAATGTATTTTTTTCCTGCCATGGAAGTGCACTTGTATACCGAGGAGGAAGCCATTTGCATTACAGCCGTGAATGAGGATTCAAAATGGCGGCTCGGCTCGGTTTTCCCTTTCAGGCGCTCTCGTTTTCTGTTAGAATTTGGTAAAGAATATATATTATTTACCAGCTTAAGGTCGGTCCGTATGGTGAAATACCGTGACCTCGGCCTTGAATACTGACCTCGGCCCAGAGGGCCTCGCTCAGTACTTTCAAGACCTCGGTCACGGTATTTCACAATACAGACCTCCCAGCTGGTAAATAACACACACACACACACACACATATATATGTTCTAATGCTCTTAGTAGTTGTAGTTTATTCAAACTTTTTGTGTTAACTTTATTTGTTTTTTTTCCCACAGATAAACTGCACTGCTTATTTTGATATACTTTTGCTTATGTACTTATTTTATATGCTTCCAAATCTCCTAGCACCAATTCTAGCTGATCGATCATGGTTTCGAATTAATTCATGCAAGACTTTTAAAGTGTTTTTAGCAGAGACGTATTTTTGCTCACAGAAATATAGTAAACAACAGAATAAAGTCGTAAATCTGACATGTGAGTGTAGAATGCACAACCTTGGCAAGCTCTGCTGTCAGGGGTTGGAGTGAAGCCCATCTCGCAGTCACAGCGATAGCCTCCTGGGATGTTTAGACACTGTCCGTTCTCACACAGTTCAGTATTCTCAGTGCACTCATCTATGTCTGCATAACATTACAGAAAAGAACAGAGAGTGGTGCGAGTTCATGTCTCACACTGTATTTACAGTATACTACAACTTTAATTATTTTAATTATAACCACACAGTAAAAATGTACTTTAGATTACGTAACAATTATTAGTATCCGCAGTTTTAAGATCTACACCTTTCCCTAACACTATGTGGTCTTCTTTTTTACCTCTTACCTTGGCATGTAAAGCCATCTCCTATAAAACCCTCTGAGCAGGCACAGCGGTAAGAGCCGGGTGTGTTCATGCACTCAGCATTAGGACTGCACCTGTGGGTCTGATTGTTGCACTCATCCACATCTAAAATGACCCAAAACATACTGTATGAAACAAGGCAGATTCCATGTCTGCAGGTAAAAAGCCATCTTACAGCTACAGAAATGACGCTGTAAGCTGAATCCTCTGTTAGGGTTATTTTTAATAAACATCAGACTATGATTATATTCTGTGAGTTTAACTTTTTTTTTAATGAAAAGTTGCTAAAAATGTATTTGCTAAACATTATTGAGTGACAAAATTCTCCCTCTCTCTCTCTACCTTTTCAAACAGAGGTGATGGGCATGATATTTACCAGTACATTTTACTCCATTGCCTACCCATCCCTCTTTGCAGGAGCACTGGAAGCTTCCAGGCGTGTTGACACAGGTGGCATGTACGGCACAGTCGTGGGCATTGATCTTACACTCATCAACATCTATTAAAAGAATGCATTGTTGTCAGTGTTTTCTATTGCATTTGCCAGTGGCACTATTGCATTTTGCATGTATACTAATGCCGGGTATGATCATTTCTTAAAATAAAAGATAATTGTGACCTAGCATGTACACACAAATAATAAACATGATTATTCTGTCCACATTCACTGAACATGAGCAATCATGTGCTCTGATTGGTTACTCTACTACTAGGTTATCATCTCATATACCGTGAGTAGAGAAAAACAAAATAGTGGAGTGCATCAAGTCAGATACACTACCGTTCAAAAGTTTGGGGTCACCCAGACAATTTTGTGTTTTCCATGAAAAGTCACACTTTTATTTACCACCATAAGTTGTAAAATGAATAGAAAATATAGTCAAGACATTTTTTTTCTGGCCATTTTGAGCATTTAATCGACCCCACAAATGTGATGCTCCAGAAACTCAATCTGCTCAAAGGAAGGTCAGTTTTACAGCTTCTCTAAAGAGCTCAACTGTTTTCAGCTGTGCTAACATGATTGTACAAGGGTTTTCTAATCATCCATTAGCCTTCTGAGGCAATGAGCAAACACATTGTACCATTAGAACACTGGAGTGAGAGTTGCTGGAAATGGGCCTCTATACACCTATGGAGATATTGCACCAAAAACCAGACATTTGCAGCTAGAATAGTCATTTACCACATTAGCAATGTATAGAGTGGATTTCTGATTAGTTTAAAGTGATCTTCATTGAAAAGAACAGTGCTTTTCTTTCAAAAATAAGGACATTTCAAAGTGACCCCAAACTTTTGAACGGTAGTGTATATGACTTTATCAAGTATTTAAAAAAAACAGAAATAGCTAAAAGAATATAGTCTCCACCTCCCCCCCACCCCCAATATCTCCTGTCCCACACTCCAGTTCAGTCGGTGGTGATGATGCGCCTTTAAAGCTAGACGGCCTTTCAATTTCATAAAGTCAGTGAAATTTAGTTCCCTCTGAAATTTGGGCATTGTGATATATGCTTATTTCTGCAATAGCTCAAAAAAAAAAAACCCAGGCCATTCTGTGGCTGGGAAGTTATTTAATTTGAAGGGATTCCCGAGCAAATAATGTGCATGAAATCGCTCGCTTCGCGCAGTCAAGAAGACAGAGTAAATCCGGTGTGCGCATGCGCAGGTTTACCTGCTTCTTCTTCTTTTCCTTCTTCTGTTAGGTTTTCCATCATGTGGCATCCAGTGTTGCATTACTGCCATCTACAGGTTTACCTTTGATTGTGCACTGACTGTTCCATCATTCTGTCGCTAAACGAACAGCTGATCACGCCGAAGGGCTCGCTGGCCGCCGATATTTATTAGTTTGGTCCTGCGTTTCCTTTCCTTCGCAACATAACGTCTTTTCACTTTCCCGTTACTGTAGTCGGTCTTCTACGTTTCATTCGCACACTCACATCCTCCATTTTTCTCTCCTGTTTCAAATTTGTATCCCACAATGCCTTGCACAAACAGGGAAGCCCACCACGTCATGCATGACGTAGTATCTTGAATTGGGTCATGGTGAAGCAAGAAAAAATAGCTGAGAATTTCGGGCCACGTGCCCTTAAATTCATTAATTGTTCTATTTTTTTTTAAAAATAATAAAATTCGACATCTGTGATTCGGGTGGCACGGTGGTGTAGTGGTTAGCACTGTCGCCTCACAGCAAGAAGGTCCGGGTTCAAGCCCCGTGGCCGGCGAGGGCCTTTCTGTGCGGAGTTTGCATGTTCTCCCCGTGTCCGCGTGGGTTTCCTCTGGGTGCTCCGGTTTCCCCCACAGTCCAAAGACATGCAGGTTAGGTTAACTGGTGACTCTAAATTGACCGTAGGTGTGAATGTGAGTGTGAATGGTTGTCTGTGTCTATGTGTCAGCCCTGTGATAACCTGGCGACTTGTCCAGGGTGTACTCCGCCTTTCGCCCGTAGTCAGCTGGGATAGGCTCCAGCTTGCCTGCGACCCTGTAGAACAGGATAAAGCGGCTAGAGATAATGAGATGAGATGAGATCTGTGATTCGAATTCAGTAGCATTCGGTCCACTAAACAAAAATAACTGGGTGTCGGGGAAAATTCTTTTTATGACCTAAACTTGAAAAATCTGAAAGGCAGTCTAGCTTTATGTTGGTTTGCCAACTGCTAAAAACAAAAAAACCCTGAAGAAGAAGAAAATGGTGGAGCGTGTTACTGAACCAACCGAGGGCAAAATAAAAACTCTACTCGAAAACAAAACCCAAAAAAATACAACAAAAAAGAAACAAAATATGGAATGAAAGTAATTCATGGTAAGACTGTATCTTTTTTATTTTTCAAAAATGATTATTATAGCATTTTTCACAAATGGCTACTGTCATTTCACCGGTTTGTTTACATTCTAAGTGGAAATGATTTTGTCAGACGCTAAAGTTTTTATTTTTTTGAATTTGCAAAAAAAAAAATGCTCTGTTTCTCTAAGATTTTTATCAAAAATGTTATAAATTTTTGCCAGTATTTCTCAGGAGAATATCATTAATTTTACAGCATGGATAGCGATAACGACAGTGTTCACAGCGAAAGCGAGTTTTACTACCCTGAGGAAGAAGAAATAAAAGAAAACATTTCAGGAGAAAGCTAAAAACCTGTAACTTGCTAACACCGGGCAAAAACATGGCTGAATCCTGAATGACTCAATTTTGTATAAATAGGGGACTACATAGGTGGCAAAATGTAGTTTTTTTTTTTTCCTGCCATGGAAGTGCACTTGTATACCGAGGAGGAAGCCATTTGCATTACAGCCGTGAATGAGGATTCAAAATGGCGGCTCGGCTCGGTTTTCCCTTTCGGGCGCTCTCGTTTTCGGTTAGAATTTGGTAAAGAAAAAAAATATATTATTTACCAGCTTAAGGTCGGTCCGTATGGTGAAATACCGTGACCTCGGCCTTGAATACTGACCTCGGCCCAGAGGGCTTCGCTCAGTACTTTCAAGACCTCGGTCACGGTATTTCACCATACGGACCTCCCAGCTGGTAAATTTTATATATATATATATATATATATATATATATATATATATATATATATATTTTTTTTTTTTTTTTCAGACAGAGCCAGCTCACCTGTGCAGCCTGAGGAACCCTTCTTCACAGAGTAGCCGACCTCACAATGGCAGATGAATGAACCCTTCGTGTTCTCGCACTCTCCAAACACGCAGATGTTGGCACTGAGCTCACACTCGTTCACATCTGGAGATATCACACAAGCATGCAGTGATCCTCCTCCAAGCCTCATGTCAAGATACTTCACAAAAAAAAAAAATGAAGCCCTGACTAAATATGGCTGACAGATGGTCAAAAAGACCCACTACTCAACAATCCATATTACTGTAGTCAGATGAATGTGTTGACAGTATGTAACGCAGGAAATGTTTAGAGCATGTGAAAAGAATGTCATTGTCATATGCATGGTTCATAGCTAGACTCTGATTCTATTTGATAGTTAGACTGCTGCATTCCTGTCATTATTTCTACATTATATTTGTATGTTTAATGGATTTCGTCAATAGACTCTATATATTAATAGATGAACGTACACGTTATAATAAACACGTCTACAAATCTACTTACCTATACAAGTTTTTGTGATCATGGATGACATGTATCCATCATAACAGTCACAGTGGTATTCTCCAGGAACGTTAGTACACTGACCACCATCACATATATCAGGCTCTTCTTCGCATTCATCCACATCTGGAGAAAGACATAGACAGAGTGCAACAGCTGGTAAGCGGCTCTTTACCTTTCCACTCGTACTGTGTGTGTGTGTGTTTGAATGCAGCTATTTCAACCCCTGCATTCCCCTACTATGATTCATGCTTTGAAATCTGCCAGTTATTGCCCCCATATTTCATGCTGATTTCCTCTAAAGGCAGACACAGTGTATAGGGGACTGCAGGAACACATCCTTGCTGGTTGTGAATCAAGTGTATCGTGTGAATCATACGTGTGTTTTCTGTGCTCTCGTACATCAGATTCAGCTCTTGAACAGTTTAAAAAGTCTGATTTTTTTTTTTTTAACAGCGCATCAGAACTAGAATAACATCTGGACTATGTTACAGCCTCCTGAATGTGATTCTCTCCTTACCTGTACAGGTTCTCTGATCTGGCATTAGGGCATAGCCTTGACCACAGCTGCAGGTGTAGCTGCCCTCTGAGTTAGTGCAGTGGAAGTCACAGCCTCCATTCTCAATGGTGCACTCATCTATGTCTGCAACACAATGCAGATAACGGAGAAAAACAGTCACATATGGCACAAGCTCTGAAACTGCAATTCATTCATTGGTGGATGAGTTCATATCTGATCAGCAGGTGTGGGTGATAGGTCAAAACATGAATATATAAAAAACTTGAGCTACATGCTAATGACGATGACTATCCATCCATTATCTGTAGCTGCTTTATCCTGTCCTATAGGGTCGTAGGCAAGCTGGAGCCTATCCCAGCTGACTACGGGCGAAAGGCGGGGTACACCCTGGACAAGTCGCCAGGTCATCACAGGGCTGACACATAGACACAGACAACCATTCACACTCACATTCACACCTACGGTCAATTTAGTCACCAGTTAACCTAACCTGCATGTCTTTGGACTGTGGGGGAAACCGGAGCACCCGGAGGAAACCCATGGGGAGAACATGCAAACTCCACACAGAAAGGCCCTCGCCGGCCTCAAACCCAGGACCTTCTTGCTGTGAGGTGACAGCGCTAACCACTACACCACCGTGCCGCCCTATTATAAACCTACATTCCTAAAATGGAGCTGTAAAAGTGCAAAAGTCTGAGGCAGCCTAATTTACTTCATACGAATTTTGGCTGAGATGTTTATTTAATAATTGGTGAAGATGATTGCTTCATGTGCTTCCCTTCTTACCTCAACAAACCCATCACTCTAAACTAGGGTAAATCTGGACTTATCAGACCACATGACCTTTTTTCATTGCTCCAGAGTCCAATCTTTATGTAGAGCCTCCTATTTTCCGTTTCAAAAAACATTAAATTCTGTTTCAGAGAATGGCTAATTCCATTTCAATTCCGTTTCAGACAATTTGTTTCAGTTATATGCTCAAATGACAACTAAATTGGCATTTTTAGATTTTCAACATATAAAATACATAATTCAGAATCAGAATTCTTAAGTACATGTAATAAATGCATGAAATTTTATGTTTCAGGTAACTGGTGTTGGGAGGCATCTGCATGTTTGTTGTCCTTGTGCATCTATCCCTGTAATCCTGCTTTACTGGCCTGCTGTAGTACAACTTCATATAAAGCTTTAAACTTTCTGTACACAGTCTAATATCTTAATGCACCTTAGAATGCACCTTAGAATCAACACTAAATTTCACTTTACTGAAAATGTGTTTCTTTCATTTATTTAAGACTGTAGTTAATTAGTGCTGTTAACTTGATTGTTGACTGGCTCCTGCTATTTTCTTTAAAACTTTATATTGTATATTAATACTTTAATGGTTATCCTTACTCTTTATACGTACATTGTGGCAGCGGGGGCGTGGTCAAGCGTCGGTCTGTAACCGGAGGGCGGAGTCAGGGAAGGTAAGTGGCAGAATCACTGCACCTGATGTTGGTTAATCTGTGTTTGTGTGTCTTCCCCAGTGACTGCGTCCTATAAGGAGAGAGAGAGCAGAGGAAGGGAGCTCTCTCCCCAACCAGATGACTGGTGTGTGTGTGTGTGTGTGCGTGCATAGCTGGTGAGTTATTTTGAGTCTGAAAAGTCCGAAATAAAAGTTTTTGTGGAACTTAATTCTGGCCTGCCATCTTTCTGTGCTCCTCCCCTACGAACTGCCACAGTGGTGCTGAAACCTGGGATCCGAGCACAGGAAAAGAACAGCCCCATGGAGTCCTCCCCCTTCGCAGACCTGGTCCACGCCCTCGCCACGGCCCAGCAGAGCCAGCACCAGGCACTAGTCACCCTCTGGAAGTAGCAGGAGCACCGGTTCGAGCCCCTGGTGCTGGTGCAGCAGGAAGACCGACAGGCGTTCCGGCACCTGCTCGCGTCGGCGGGGTCCACCACCTCCACCGCCACGGGCCCTTCTCCCCTCACCCTAACTAAGAAGGGCCCGCATGACGACCCTGAGGCCTTCCTCACGCTCTTTGAGCAGGCAGCAGAGGCCTCGGGCTGGCCGGTGGAACAGCGCGTGGCGCGCCTCCTCCCCCTGCTAACGGACGAGGCACAGCTGCCCGTGCTACAGCTCCCCGCCGACCGCCGGCTGGTCTACGTGGACCTTGGCCGTTCGTGTTTGGCCAGCAGCTCCGGGACGCCTGCTGGCGGTGGCTGAGGGCCGACAACCGCGACGCCGAGGGGATCATCGATCAGGTGGTACTGGAGCAGTTCATCGCCCGCCTACCAGAGGGGACCACGGAGTGGGTCCAGTGCCACCGCCCGACATCACTGGATCAGGCCATCGAGTTGGCGGAGGACCATTTGGCGGCTGTTCCGACGGCAGGACAGCGGACATCCTCTTCTTCCCTCTTCTCTCTCTCCCCCCGTGTCTCATCCTCGCCCCGTTCCCCCACCGTGGAGGCGGGGGCTAGCCCCACCCCAGCCGGCCCATCGTACCCGCGGTGCACTCCCGTTTTTCCCTTCTGTGTCTGTCTCTTCCCCCCCCCCAGGTGAGTGGGCCCCAGAGCGCCGGTGCAGAGAGGAAGCCCGGGCCGGTTTGCTGGCGCTGCGGGGAGCCGGGCCACCTCCAACAGCAGTGCTTGGAGATGGAAGTGGGCGCGGTGGTTCGGATCCCCGACACGCCAGGAGCCGCCCTCGATCGGGCCGGAGCGTATCGCATACCGGTGAGTATCCAAGGGGATACATATCAGGCGTTGGTGGACTCTGGCTGTAATCAGACCTCAATTCACCAAAGCCTGGTGCAAGACGAGGCATTGGGGGGGAGCACAGGGGGTGAAGGTGTTGTGTGTGCACGGGGATGTTTACAGTCACCCTTTAATGTCGGTCCACATTCTTTTCCGAGGGGAAAAATTTAGAGTAAAGGCGGCAGTTAATCCTCGCCTCACCCACTCGATAATTTTGGGGACTGATTGGCCGGGATCCGAGGAGTTAATGAGCCATCTAGTGAAGAGTGGGTCCTGCCGTAGTTCAGCAGGGGGAGGTCCCGGTGTCGCATTGGCGGGAGCAGCTGTCACAGAGCCGTCTACGTCATCTCTGCGTCAGAGTGAGGAGCAGCAGGCTCCTCCTCCATCTCTCGGGTAATCCCTCGCGGATTTTCCGTTAGATCAGTCGCAAGACGAGACTCTGCGGCATGCGTTTGACCAAGTGAGAGTAATTGATGGTCAAACGCTCCAGCCAAACACCACCCCGTCCTTCCCCTATTTTTCTATTATGAAGGATAGATTATACCGAGTGACGCAGGACACTCAGACTAAAGAGCAAGTCACGCAACTTTTGATTCCAAAGAGCCGCCGGGAATTGGTATTCCAGGCGGCTCACTTTAATTCCATGGCTGGACACTTAGGGCAGGATAAGACACTAGCCCGACTAATGGCCCGGTTCTATTGGCCAGGGATTCGCGGCGATGTCCGTAGGTGGTGTACAGCGTGCCGTGAATGCCAGTTAGTAAATCCAGCAACCATTCCAAAAGCGCCTTTGCGCCCTCTCCCATTAATCGAGACCCCGTTCAAAAGAATTGGGATGGATCTCGTCGGGCCATTAGATCGGTCAACACGAGGGTACCGCTTTATTTTAGTTCTGGTGGACTATGCAACGCGATACCCAGAAGCAGTGCCTCTTCGCAATATCTCAGCACGCAGTATTGCGGAAGCGCTCTTCCGCGTCATCTCCCGAGTTGGAATCCCGAAAGAGATTCTGACTGACCAAGGCACCTCGTTTATGTCACGTACACTGAACGAACTGTATGGGTTATTAGGAATTAAGCCGATCCACACTGGCATTTATCACCCACAAACGGACGGTTTAGTTGAACGGTTCAATCGCACCCTCAAGAATATAATTAAAAAAATTCGTAAGTGAGGATGCATGTAATTGGGATAAATGGTTCGAACCCTTGTTATTTGCAGTGCGAGAGGTCCCCCAAGCCTCCACGGGGTTCTCCCTGTTCGAATTGTTATATGGGCATAAGCCACGCGGCATTCTAGATGTGCTGCAAGAAAATTGGGAGGAGGGACCTTCACCCAGTAAAAATGAAATTCAATACGTTATGGACCTGCGCGCAAAACTCCACACACACACACACACACACACACACCTAACGCAGGAGAATTTGCGGCAGGCCCAAGAACGGCAAACTCGCCTGTACGACAGGGGTACGCGCTTTAGGGAGTTCACACTGGGAGATAAAGTACTCGTAGCCCACATTGAGCTCCAAATTGATCGCCAAGTGGCAAGGACCCTTTGAGGTCACACGGCGAGTCGGGGACGTCGACTACGAGGTGAGGCGAACGGACAGGGGTAGGGTGCTACAGATTTACCACCTCAATCTGCTCAAACTCTGGAACGAGAAGGTCCCCGTGGCGTTGGTGTCGGTGGTTCCAGAGAAGGCGGAGCTGGGGCCGGAGGTTCAAAAGGGAACATTGGGCATCGTGTACCTCTCCAGTCCCCTGTGGAGACCACCTCTCCCCGACCCAACCTGCAGAGGTTCCCCAGTTGCAGACCGAGTTTGCGGACGTGTTCTTGCCCCTGCCCGGCCACACCGACCTCATAGAGCACCACATTGAGATGCCCCCAGGGGTGGTAGTGCGCAGCCGCCCTTACAGGCTACCCGAACACAAGAAAAAAGTGGTTCGGGAAGAACTCGAGGCCATGCTTGAAATGGGCATCGTCGAGGAGTCCTACAGTGACTGGAGCAGCCCGGTGGTCTTGGTACCCAAGACCGACGGGTCGGTCCGGTTCTGTGTAGACTATAGAAAAGTCAACACGGTGTCTAAATTTGACGCGTACCCAATGCCTCGTATTGATGAGTTGCTCGATCGACTAGGCACACTTACCTTCCCTGACTCCGCCCTCTGGTCACAGACTGATGCTTGACCACGCCCCCACTGCCACACCGACACTGGATTTGACAAAGGGTTATTGGCAGATCCCCTTGACTCCATTATCCCGAGAAAAAAATGGCCTTTTCCACACCGTTCGGCTTACACCAGTTTGTCACACTTCCTTTTGGGCTGTTTGGGGCTCCCGCTACATTCCAGCGACTGATGGATAGGGTCCTCCGCCCCCACGCCACCTATGCGGCCGCATACCTTGATGACATCATTATTTATAGTAATGACTGGCCGCGGCACCTACAACACCTGAGGGCCGTCCTTAGGTCGCTGAGACGGGCGGGTCTCACAGCCAACCCAAAGAAGTGTGTGATTGGGCGGGTGGAAGTACGGTATCTGGGCTTCCACTTGGGCAACGGGTAGGTGCGTCCCCAAATTAACAAGACAGCAGCAATTGCGGCCTGCCCGAGGCCCAAGACCAAAAAGGGGGTGAGACGGTTCCTGGGGCTGGCTGGCTACTATCGTAGGTTTATACCTAATTATTCGGACATCACCAGCCCGCTGACTGATCTCATTAAAAAGGGGGCACCAGATCCGGTCCAGTGGACGGAGCAATGCCAGCGGGCTTTCTCTGAGGTGAAGGCTGCACTGTGCGGGGGGCCACTGTTACACTCCCCTGACTTTTCTCTCCCCTTTACATTGCAGACGGACGCATCAGACAGAGGGCTGGGGGCCATTCTGTCCCAGGAGGTGGAGGACTGCCCCGTGCTGTACATAAGCAGGAAGCTGTCGGTGCATGAGGGGCGCTACAGCACCATCGAAAAGGAGTGCCTGGCGATCAAGTGGGCGGTCCTCATCCTCCACTACTACCTTCTGGGGTGTCCTTTCACCCTCTGTTCGGACCACGCGCCCCTCCAGTGGCTTCACTGCATGAAGGATGCCAATGCGCGGATCACCCGTTGGTATCTGGCACTCCAGCCCTTTAATTTCAAGGTGGTCCACAGGCCGGGGGCGCAGATGGTTGTGGCGGACTTCCTCTCCCGTCGGGGGGGAGTCGGCTGCAGGCCAGACAGCTGCCCGGCCTGAGTCGGGCGGTGGCGGTATGTGGCAGTGGGGGCGTGGTCAAGCGTCGGTCTGTGACCGGAGGGCGGAGTCAGGGAAGGTAAGTGGCAGAATCACTACACCTGATGTTGGTTAATCTGTGTTTGTGTGTCTTCCCCAGTGACCATGCCCTATATAAGGAGAGAGAGAGCAGAGGAAGGGAGCTCTCTCCCCAACCAGACGACTGGTGTGTGTGTGCGCGTGCATAGCTGGAGAGTTATTTTGAGTCTGAAAAGTCTGAAATAAAAGAGTTTTTGTGGAACTTAATTCTGGCCTGCCGTCTTTCTGTGCTTCTCCCCTACGAACTGTCACACACATTTAAATAAAACAATCTCAGTTATCATTTTATCCATGTTTTTCAAACTTTTATTCGTTGTTATGCTTACAATGTTTTCAGTGCAACGACAGGTCTAACATAAAGTGTGTGACAGTGTCCATTTAATATATACTTTAAATTATTCAAATTATTTAACAATTAACTCTATTATTAGTTTAATTTACATTTTGCCTGTAAATTATTCATTTAATAATGCACAAGTCTTCAAACTCTTTATATAGAAAATCATTCTTCGGAACATAACTTCTTATTTAAGAACATAAACCATTAAATCATGAAAATAATCAGTTGCTATTATATAATGTTAAACTGAAAAGCCTTGGTGCAAACTACCGTACTAATGGAAATCTGACTGTTCAAAATCTGCCTTCAAGATCACCATTATAATACAGCATTAGGAGTTCCTTTGTGCTTGAAAATATTACGTGGCCATGCATTAATAACGCGTGGGAACGAGATCCTATTCCGTGGCCACGACTTGTTTAATGCGTGGGAACGAGATGAGTATTAGGTGGCCACGAATTAATAACGCGTGGCCACGAGAAGTGTTAGTCATTTCATCACTGAGACTGTTGACTTTCTGGCATCAGTAGCTTCAGCCGCAAATATGGACAAGTTTGATCTGATTTCGTTTTATTTTAATCTAGGAATGAATTATAATGATATCCTTAAATCACTTGCAGTTAGACATGGAGTAATTCTGAGCAAGAGACATTTAATTTGGCTGCTCAAAAAGCACGGGCTCAAACGTAGACAATATGCTGACCTCGAGGAAGTTATAGATTTCATCATACAGGATAAATCCTGTATTTATTGCACAATTGACGGCTGCTCAAAAACTGGACATCATCCCATCAGGCTGGAACTTGAATCATCTCGTGGCCACGCGTTATTAATTCGTGGCCACCCAATAATCATCTCATTCCCATGCATTAAGCAAGTCGTGGCCAAGGAATAGGATCTCGTTCCCACACATTAAACAAGTCATGGCCACGGAATAGGATCTCGTTCCCACGCGTTATTAACTTGTGGCCACGGAATATTTTTTTTTTCACCCATGTCACCAGAGGGGCTCCGTAGATTCCATTTCTGAGTACTAATTCCGTTTCTGACCCCAATTTCCGCGATTTCCGTCCGTTTTCCGCAATCGCGGAAAATCGGAGGCCCTATTTATGCTCCCTAACAAATCGAAGCCTTTTCTTCCGATAAGCCTCACTAACAAGTGGTTATCTTATGGCTACACAACTGTTTAGTCCCAATCCTGTGAGCTTTCTTTACACTGTGTGTGTGGAAATGCACTTACTTTCACTATTAAACATAGCTACTGTTGATTTTTTACAATTCGACTTCACCAAAAGTTTGAGTGAACTCCGATCACGGTCAGTCAAGATTTTTTCTGACCACATTTGTTCTGCGAAGTTGACGGGTCACCGCTATCCTTCCAGGTTTTAATTGGACAGTTCTTAACCCAAGTCCAGTCATTTCGGCAATCTCCTACGCTGATTTCTTTGCTTGATGCAGACCAATAATTTGACGCTTCTGAAACAGAGTAACATCTTTTCCATGACCACAGGATATGTCTTCTGACATGGCTGTTTAAGAAATGAGAAGTTATTCACTGTATCAGTTAGGGTTAAAATAATTGCTGCCAGCTGAAACGTTAATCACTGCAGTAATTATCCAATCCTTATTTTTTTCGCGGTCCAGTTTCCATCAAATCGTGCACTCTGATTGGCTCGCGAGCGGTCCGGAATCCTACGATCCGGACCCCAGTTACGGACCTTTGTCGACTCGCTCGTTCACAACAACAAACATAGTAGCAAATTTTTGTCAACATTTATTTTCGCATTTCTCAGTTTAATAGCATTAATTTTACAGCATGGATAGCGATAACGACAGTGTTCACAGCAGAAGCACCTGGTTTTTTTATTTTTGGAAAATTCCGAGCTGACGTAGCTTGTCAAACAGGTTTTTGACGAGCTTATAGCAGGTTTGTTCTACATATGGTTTCCCTTTCAGGTGCTCTCATTTTCTGTTAGAATTTGGGAAAGAAAAAAATAAATATATTATTTACCAGCTTAAGGTCGGTCTGTATCGTGAAATACCGTGACCTCGGCCTTGAATACTGACCTCGGCCCAGAGGCCTCGCTCAGTATTTTTAAGACCTCAGTCACGGTATTTCACGATACGGACCTCCCAGCTGGTAAATAATATATATTTATTTGTTTTGCGGTCCGGTTTCCATCAAATCCTGCACTCTGATTGGCTGGCAAGCGCGTCTGTATCCTACGATACGGACCCCAGTTACGGACCCCGGTTATGGACCTCTGGCGACTCGCTCGTTCACAACAACAACAAACATTGTAGCATTTTTTGTCAACATTTATTTTTTTTAATAAGATTTATTTATAAAATTATTAAAAATCTTATAAATTTTTGCCAGCATTTCTCAGGAGAATAGCATTAATTTTACATCATGGATAGCGATAACGACAGTGTTCACAGCGAAAGCGAGCTTTACTACCCTGAGGAAGAAGAAATAAAAGAAAACATTTCAGGAGAAAGCTAAAAACCTGTAACTTGCTAACGCCGAGCAAAAACATGGCTGAATCCTGAATGACTCCTTTTTGTATAAATAGGGGACTACATAGGTGGCAAAATGTAGTTTTTTTTTTCCTGCCATGGAAGTGCACTTGTATACCGAGGAGGAAGCCATTTGCATTACAGCCGTGAATGAGGATTCAAAATGGCGGCTCGGCTCGGTTTTCCCTTTCAGGCGCTCTCGTTTTCTGTTAGAATTTGGTAAAGAAAAAAAATAAATATATTATTTACCAGCTTAAGGTCGGTCCGTATGGTGAAATACCATGAACTCGGCCTTGAATACTGACCTTGGCCCAGAGGGCCTCGCTCAGTACTTTCAAGACCTCGGTCACGGTATTTCACCACACGAACCTCCCAGCTGGTAAATAATATATATTTATTTTTTTCGCAGTCCAAATCCTGCGCTCTGATTGGCTGGCGAGCGGGTCCGTATCCTATGTTACGGACCCCGGTTACGTACCTCTGGCAACTCGCTCGTTCACAACAACAAACATAGTAGCATTTTTTGTCAACATTTATTATTTTTTTTAATAAGATTTATTTATAAGATTATCAAAAATCTTATACATTTTTGCCAGCATTTCTCAGGAGAATAGCATTAATTTTACATCATGGATAGCGATAATGACAGTGTTCACAGCGAAAGCGAGTTTTACTACCCTGAGGAAGAAGAAATAAAAGAAAACATTTCAGGAGAAAGCTAAAAACCTCTAACTTGCTAACGCTGAGCAAAAACATGGCTGAATCCTGAATGACTGTTTTGTATAAATAGGGGACTACATTGGTGGCAAAATGTTATTTTTTCCTGCCATGGAAGTGCACTTGTATACCGAGGAGGAAGCGATTTGCATTACAGCCGTGAATGAGGATTCAAAATAGCATTAATTTTACAGCATGGATAACGATAACGACAGTGTTCACAGCGAAAGCGAGTTTTACTACTCTGAGGAAGACAAAATTAAAGAAAACATTTCAGGAGAAAGCTAAAAACCTCTAACTGGCTAACGCCAAGTTAGGGAGGAGGAAGCCATTTGCATTACAGCCGTGAATGAGGATTCAAAATGGCGGCTCACCTCGGCTTGGTTTTCCCTTTCGGCGCTCTCGTTTTCTGTTAGGATTTGGTCAAGAAAAAAATCAATATATTATTTACCAGCTTAAGGCCGGTCCGTATGGTGAAATACCGTGACCTCGGCCTTGAATACCGACTTCGGCCTAGAGGGCCTTGCTCAGTACTTTCAAGACCTCGGTCACGGTATTTCACAATATGGCCCTCCCAGCTGGTAAATAACATATGTCTTTTAAGCATTTGCTTATTTCAATAAAATGGTGACTTTTTTTTTTGCCCAAGCAGTGTATAATGAAGGATCAGGGATTATCTGCAGAAATTGAAGCAAGCGTGACAGTTATTGTCTCCAGAAGAACTATGGCAGATTGTCCAAGATACTCATAAAAACTGGCCGGCCAATTTCCTTCTAAAACTGCACAAATGCCGCTTTTCCACGACAAACGCGGCTGAGCCGTGCCGTGCTGAGTTGGGCTGAGTCGAGCTGAGTGAGGCTGTTGGAGTTGCATTTTGACTACAACCGCGCTGAACCGTGCTGGCTGGAAGTGGGTGGACACATTGGGTGGAGTTAGCGAAAGTGGGTGGACGTCACGTGATGTCGTTAAGCAGCGCAAACAGTGACATCAGTGATCTTTTAAGCGGTAGTCTCACGACCCGAATAGTAAACAATAAACATGGAGTCGTTAGTGTTGCTGGTCTTGGTGCTGTGGCTTGTTGTCACCGACAACGCCAACAGATACTGGCAAGAGCGTATAGATGAGGCGAGGCGCATAAGGCTTCAGAAATTCTCATAATTCGTAATTATTCTCCTTCCGGGTTTGCCGTGTTTACAGATCCCAGCGTGCTCGCAGGGCGTGTGTGGGCATGTGAGGACACTCCTCCTCACCAATCATTGCACAGGGGAGTGTCTGCTCACGCCCCCAGCCTCACTCGGCACGGTTTGGCTCGCTTCAGCCCCACTCCAAAACGGTGCGAGTTTTAGGGGCTAAGCAGGGCTGAAGCGAGCTGAGTCGTGCTGTTTTTTGGTAGTCGAAACGCGAGCCGTGTCGGGCTGAAGTGAGCTGAAGCGAGCTGAAGTGAGCTGAAAAAGGGTAGTGGAAAAGGGCCAAAAGTGTACCCGAGACTGCTGATTTTGATTTTAGACTTTAGGTTATTACTGTTTACTGCTCTTTATGCGATATTTTTTATGGAGAAATATTTAATTTCATTATTTTTGAAGGCATCGTTGCTTTACAGCATTTCTTTGTATGTGCCTCAGTCTTTTGCACAGTACTGTATGTTGAAATTAGAACAGACTGCTCTATGTCGCTAAATAGAAAAAAAATAACAGCTTAGAATAACTAATAGCTTACAACTTTATTAGTAATGTCTATAAATACTATACAAAGTAAAGAATTACATACACCAGGTCATTACTTCCTCCATGAAACTATTTCAATAGCTTTTAAGTTTGCTTCAGTGTACAAGTTTTACCTGTGCACCCCTTTCTGTCTGGGATTGACTGGTATCCAGAAAAACAGGAGCAGTGGTAAGTGCCAGCCACATTTATACACTCCCCATTGGGGCACAGAGTGGCACTTAGTTCACACTCGTTAACATCTGGAACACACACAAACACATATACCTATCATGTACTGTACATAGTGTAAGCAAAATAGGAATGATATTCCATGTGATTAAATGAAAGCATAAAATTGAGTATGAAACTTCTAATGCCGAGGTCAGACGGCAGAAAGACGCATGCTGCGACCCGCGATCGGTCGGGTGGCGAGTGGACGCAGGCGTTTTGCACCAAATCCTTCGTTGCGATCAGACATTGTAGCAGTCGAAATTGTGAACTGTGCTTTTAAGACATGCTGTGTTGCCTAGCGAGGCGGCGTCATCAGCTCGCGCTTGTGTTTTCTGTTAGTCGAGCCGTGCACCTTGCTGGAAATGGGTGTCCGTTAATGAGCTCCTTTTCTTTTCGCTCCTCAACTCAAGAGTAACGTTTAGAGAACGTATGACTTCTATTTTGTTCATGTATGATAAGACCAGGGCTTTGAACCGGTTCAAGGAACGAAAACGAAAACCGGGAACTTTTTCTATTTCACATGGAACAGAAACGAAACCAGAAACTTTATTATTTTTTATGTTCTGGAACAGAAACGCTTATTAAAAATAATGGTAACCGGTTAATACCGGTTTTTATTTCGTTCCTCAAAGTTTCCGTAGCCTACAAATAAAAAAAGTCATTCTTCTCCTGCGCAAGTTTCTATGACCCACTGGGGTTCACTTCCTGTGTGACGTTCGCTGACTGAATGGAGAGAGCGGGAGGGTGGACTACTATCACGTCTCTACATCTTAAATAAGAGGTAAATATTGCAGTCTATAGTTATTCGAAAACGTCAATTTCAAACACGATATCAATATATTTGTCCACGTTAATGAGAGGCTCGCGAACATTAAATGACGTTAACCTCTGTTAGCCTATCAATGCATAGGGCCTGACTAGCCTTTGGTAACACACTAAACGAATTATCTTTCATTTTTGGCACTTTTTCTGTTTGTGTAGATGGGAAGACATACTGAGAACCCAAATCGCCAACATTTGAAATAATAATTGTTTTGAATTATTTCTTGTCTTATTTAATGAAGGTTGCAATAGAATTAGCCTACATTTGGCTTAAGCTGGATGAGACAGAGACATAATTTTATAGCCATTTGTTAAACAGCTGACAGGGAATGTAATTAACCGTTCCGGAAACGAAATTTTTTTGTTCTAACCGGTTCGGGAACGTCTATTTAATGGTGGAACCCAAAACCGGAAACGTTAAAATTCCCTTTCTGTTCGGAACGAACCAATAGGAAAAAAATTCTGGTTCAAAGCCCTGGATAAGACAGAGCCGTTCAACCGGGCATGGAAAGGTTGACGTGTACACAGCGAATTTTATAGTGTTAAATCAACTCTGAGAGAGTCAATTTTAACACTATGCTGGCGTTTATTTTGTTCTAATCTCTGCAGTGTTAATTTAACACTTCCTAAAGTTAAATCAACTTTTTACAGTGTCATTTCAACTCTATATTTTACAGGACTGTGAAATAGAAATGACAAAATCCGAGGAAACAATTTTAGCAGGGGGTCTGGGGGGCGCAGGGCCCCAGAAGCTGAACAGATTTTGTGTATATTGATAGATTTGAAGCATCTCCTGAAAGCAAATATTTTCTCAACCATGCCATTTAATTTGAACTGTTTATTATTATGTTGAAATACTACAATTTGAACTGATTTACCTTTTAACTGATAAGGGTTCACTTGAAGAATGAAAATATATCAATAACATACCTCATATTGTAAATTCACTCATATTCTTGTGTCAATTTGTATCAATTCATTGGGTCCCATAATGTCTTTTCCAGGGGGGAAGTTCTAGACTGACTATTAAATAATAGTCACTAATGTTCTTGTTTTTGAACTGATTCAATACCAAAATGTCTTTCTTGTTCATGTTAGACAGATTCTAGTCAAAAACTATATACAACTATTTACAAGTCAATATTTATATTTATTTCCTTTTCTTTGTTAGCAGTTTCTTCAGCTTAGAAAGCCTACTCTTTTCTTTCTGACTTTCTATACGGCTTTTCCTTGCTCTTTTGGTCTCTCTTTCATTACATATTCATGATAACAATGAACATTATGAACAATAACATAAGTTAAAACTACATAAATAATAAATGTGAACAAGATGGTCTACCTGGTAATCTATAGTTCAACAGCTTCAATTTCACCAATTCCGCATGTTTTTTCCTTTAACATGGTCAACCAAACGTGTTCTTCCACCAGAACCGTACTTCACATCCTGATGGCACAAGATGCAGTAAGCTTTCCCTGGTTCTTTTATCTTCCATATGTGCTCATGGAGATATTCACTACCGGCTTTAAACTCCAGCCATCGCCAATTCCATGGATTTTTGATGCCGTTTTCCTTGTCAATGTTTTTGACATCGTCGGTCTCACCGTCCTCGCTCTGAACGATGTCCCTCCGTGACGCGGACATACCGCGAAATTCTCCTTTTCAAAACCTTTGATATCGAAAGCGTGTTTAAAGAGCACAATGGTAAAACGAAAAGAACACAGGATTCGCGCCGTGGTTTGTAAGCATGGCATAAATGCCGTAAACTGGTCTGTCATTGTCGCAAAAGAAAAAAAGATACCAAAAAAATTACAATGTCGTTACAGAAAGAACAATTTGCGGTAGGCTCTTTCCCAGACTCACCGGCTCGGTGACACTTGCTGTACGAGACTACTAGCGGTCGGTAGACAACAACCCCTACCCCCCTAATTTGTTATTGCAAAATTAGATCTCATTCATCTCATCTCATTATCTCTAGCCGCTTTATCCTGTTCTACAGGGTCGCAGGCAAGCTGGAGCCTATCCCAGCTGACTACGGGCGAAAGGCGGGGTACACCCTGGACAAGTCGCCAGGTCATCACAGGGCTGACACAGACACAGACAACCATTCACACCTACGGTCAATTTAGAGTCACCAGTTAACCTAACCTGCATGTCTTTGGACTGTGGGGGAAACCGGCGCACCCGGAGGAAACCCACGCGGACACGGGGAGAACATGCAAACTCCGCACAGAAAGGCCCTTGCCGGCCACGGGGCTCGAACCCGGACCTTCTTGCTGTGAGGCGACAGCACTAACCACTACACCACCGTGCCGCCCCTTTGCAAAATTAGATGATTTACTAAAATTATATTTTTTGCGGCCAAATTCACGGAATTCCGCGGATCTGCGGATTTTTCACAGCCCTGATTTTAACACTTTTGTTTAACTCTGGGAATTTTGCTGTTGTAAGTTAAGAAACTATGAGTATTGTGGAAGTCCCAGAGTTTGTGTTTTTGCCTTCCTCTCTTCTTCTCCACACGCTCCAAACTGCTTCAACCCGCGACTGGTTGCTCAAGCGTTGCACGACCGCCTGCCTCTACATGCGTCAACCTGCTATTTGCACCGATTGGAAGTGAATCGCAGCTGAAATATGAACAGATCATGATCCACTTGCATCAACCTGCTTCTACTAAAGACTCTCTGCAACACTGCCATTATCTGCGTCGTCATGTGTCGACGCAAGCCCGGTCTTGCGTTTACCTGCGATTTTGTCATCGCAGGTAGATGCAAGTAGTTGAAAACTAGCGCAGCCTGCCGTCTGACCTGGGCATAAAGTATTATCAACATTTTTTTCAGTTCATTATCCTAAAACAAACTCTCTACTGCTACGATTAGGGAGTTTTACACGGTAATGGTCTTTGTTTTATTCAGAGATCAGACCAACCATTGAATCTTGCATTTCTAATCAGACAAATCACAGGTTTGGACAGTTTCTGAAGAGTGTGCGCATGTTGTGTTCTCACCTTCACAAGCCTCCCCATCCTCAGATAACTGATGCCCAGGTGGACACACACACTGGTAACTACCTTCTGTGTTCTCACATGAGCCTCCGCGACACAGGGCAGGATTCCGTTCACACTCGTCAATATCTGTTGCACACATTCATGCACACACACACACACATACACACACTGCAGGATTAAAATCTTTACTTACCATACACTGCAATGCAATGACGAATGTTAAGCCACAGCCTACTGTTTAATAGTAATACCATTTAGGAAGCCATTTACTTCTTCAGTGAGTGTAAGGACGGCTGTGGTGCTCACCCATACAGTTCTTCATCATCATGAAGCCGCTCTCATAACCTGGCAAGCAGTCACACTCAAAACTGCCTGGCGTGTTTACACACGTCCCGTGTCCACACAGGTCAGGGGAGATCTGACACTCCTCAATGTCTATTCTCACACACACATTGGCCAACAATGGAAACAAAGTGCTTAATTAAGTGCTTGGACTTTAACAACATAATTAGCAGTAGTAACAGTAAACACTTTTACAGCCGTCTCCAGAATTACTGCCATCCCTTCTCCTAAAAGGCAAAAAATACTGATACCGTTGGGAGTATAAATATAATTTCATACTTTTCATCCATTTTATCCATCAACAGGAATAGGCTAAGTACTGTTATTTTCTCCAGGGGAGATTTTACCAAATACATAATTTAGAGAGGTGCTATTTTTGTTAATAAAAAAAAAAAGCTTTTTATGTTTGGAAAAAATACAGTACTATGATAAAACTATTTAACATCCCTATAGACCCCTTCGCAGTAAACGTCATTCATACGTAAGAGGAAATTGCGCGCGCAGCCTGGACTCAAAAAAGACTCAGCGATGCCTAGTTGTTGTGTTGTCGGGTGTCAGAATCGTAGCAGTGATGGGGTTAAAATGTACAGAATTCCAGCAGGATCTCACCCATTCCAAAAAAAATCGCCGACGTCTATCAAACATGTAGACTGGGATGAAAGCGCTATCAAAAATGCGCGGGTTTGCAGCGCCCACTTCATCACAGGTAAGATCAGGCTATTTATTAAATCTTTCTTTTTTATTCTTTCTAGTCTTCGTTTATTGATGTAGCAAAATACTTTGGTAACGTTTGTCTGATTAGCTGGGTCATAGTTACACAATGTAATGAACACTGTTAGCATGTTAACTTAGCTTTGCGTGCAATTTTGTTTGTAGGAGAGGTCTCGCTTGACTCAAGCAGTCCAGATTTTGTGCCATCGTTATTTGTGTATGCCGAAAATCACAATTTTAAAGCAAGGATGGAAAGGTAAAATTGTGTGCCCTCACTCTAAATGCCAACTTGCGTTGACTGCTCTAACCTAGCTCCCGCCCCGTTCAGTTTCATTTCTGCTCTCTGCCTCTCGCTTTTTACGCAGCTCTGATTTCTCTTAGCTGCACTCTTTACACTATCATTCCTTTCATGCCATTCCCTCCTGCAAATTGCTGTTTAGTGTTGGGATTTGCTGTTGTAGCTAAAGCCACATTGCCATCACATCACTGGCATAATTTGATTAAAACAAAATGAATATGAATGTCCCATTGTTAATCAAGTTGTACATGCCCGCACATAACAATCACATGCGTCTAAAGACTTGTAGGCACGAAGTTTTTCGTGGGTGTACACTGAAGTCTTGTCAATAAGGTACGAGTAGATATCTGGCCATTGTATACCAGGGAACTTACTAACATCGTCCGTCCACTCTTTAATTAAATGCGGATCCGGTAGGCGATGTCCACTTGTTAGAGTTAACTTATTCATGTAGCATTCTCGATCTTGTAACGACAATTGTTTGGCATAATCTGACAGCTCATAATGCCGGTCTATGGGCAGCGCCATTGTTTCTGGGTCCAGGCTGTGCGCGCATCCTGGCAACGGTCGGTTTGTTTACAAACATGCGAAGGGGTCTATATTATCATGCTGAAAACATCACTAATTACATCTGTTCATGCTCAATCTGTTCATAGTATTGATTGCATTTATTGTCTTATAGGTTAATTTGCGCTCATAAAGGGTATCAGGTATGGAACCTGTTCTTCACTCCTAGCAGGTACCTGTGCAGTTACGTCCATCCATATCCAGAGTAAACCCGCTATTACAGCGACATCTGAAGCTCCCGATTGTGTTCCGGCATATTCCGTGTGTACAAATGCTGGGGAACACTCTACATTCGTTAATGTCTGCCAAAGATGAAATGATAAACAAAATATTACAGCAGAATAGGCACGATAAAATGAGTTTAATTCCCACTATAGGAACAGAGGGCTTTGAATAACACTATATACACATTACTGCATCTATTTACACTGCTGTTACGCATGGATTTACTCCTGAATCACCTATGCTGCTGTTCATTTTAACACTACAGTCCAAAACTTTTGAGCTTTGGAGGTGAGCTCTGGAAGGTGAGCGTTGAGGTTTGAAACGTATGTCCTGTGCAGAGATAACGTTTTGAGAGTGACTTTTACCTTTATACACAGGTCTGCCCGTAAGTATGTCCCCACGGTTGGCAAAGCCAGGTCCTCTGGGACACAGCATTTCATACTCGCGTGTGCCAGGGTCAGGGCACGCCTCACACTCCTTCCCCCACGCAGCTCCAACCGTGCAGCAGCATACATCCAGCCTGAATCTTCCAGGCACTGGCTGACCACACACGTCCTCATCATAGGTCAGGTAGCAAAGCTCTGAGCGAATGTCTGTATAGAAAAGAAATGGAACTCTCTCTTCTTTCACAAAGTGGAATTTTGACATTTGTTCCTCTTCGGAAATACGTTTTTATGCCTTGGCATCCAGTAACCAATTACAGACGGCATTAAATAGGATTATGTCCGTTTCACTACTCTGCGTATTAGGGTGCATCAGTTGCCCTCACTTTCATAAAATCTGATGCATTTTTGTTTGGGTGTTCCTTTTCACCAATAAAGACATCCTGTAAAATTTTTTGACCATATTCAAAAGTCTAATGGTGGCACCATGAGGTTCATCTCATCTCATCTCATCTCATCTCATTATCTCTAGCCGCTTTATCCTGTTCTACAGGGTCGCAGGCAAGCTGGAGCCTATCCCAGCTGACTACGGGCGAAAGGCGGGGTACACCCTGGACAAGTCGCCAGGTCATCACAGGGCTGACACATAGACACAGACAACCATTCACACTCACATTCACACCTACGGTCAATTTAGAGTCACCAGTTAACCTAACCTGCATGTCTTTGGACTGTGGGGGAAACCGGAGCACCCGGAGGAAACCCACGCAGACACGGGGAGAACATGCAAACTCCGCACAGAAAGGCCCTCGCCGGCCACGGGGCTCGAACCCAGAACCTTCTTGCTGTGAGGCGACAGCGCTAACCACTACACCACCGTGCCGCCCCCATGAGGTTCATTTTTTGCCAAAAAACGCTTATTTTATGTTTTCGCGTCAGGTTTGAATCACAATGTTGGACTCCATTTATTGATTTCTTGTGACCCAGAGATCATGTTAAGAACCTTTGCAAGGGATTGAGAAGCATTAATGTGATTCATAATACATTTGTATTGTTTAAAAGTAGTTGAACAATGATTCAATGAACAGCTAAAACTCAAACTGTGCTTGATAATATATTTAGAATATGTACTAAAAATGCGTATCTAAGATATTTGGTATCCTCTATAAGGTGCCGTAATGTTTCATGAAAAGTGATAGAAATTTTGTCATAAAAGTCATAAAATAGCAGCTTTTTCCATAACTTTGAGCTCCTGGTGCCACCATTAAACTTTTGAATTTTGTCAAAATATTTCACCCAGTGTGTTTTCTTACCAAAAGGAACATAAAAACAAAAATGCATCATGATCGTTGGAACTTTTCATTTTTAGGGGGCAACTGATGCACCCTACTGCGTATCTATTAAATAATTTGATCAAAGCATGACAGTAACTAAGGAAATCACACCCAGCTAGCAAGGGTGTAAGCATATTTAGGCAGACTGACTGCATTTATCACCGTGTTGTTATTGGCTCCTCACACAGCTTGATCTTTACAGGAAGAGAGTCAAAGCAAAACTGCTCCTCAAACTGGATCTCACTACAGGGTTCACCTCTGCATTGGTTTAACATAATGTGCCCTTAAAGTGCATATCACGGCTAAATTCAGGAGCAAGATCAATGTATTTTATATTAAACTTTGGTCAAATATCTGTCACATTTTTCATTTTGTGCAATTTTTTTACCTTGCGCAATACCAGAGAAATTCAGTTGAAATCAAGCCATCTGAGGCGAATTGGTCCGCCTCTGAAAAAACTTGGCATTTCAATTTCCCGACAAACATTGATTTTCGTGACGTCACGTGCGGGACGCCTCCCTCTGAATCCTACGTCAGCGCTGGTTTGTTTATGAGAAAACGACCTGGTGGTTTTCTGCAAATTTCTTCAACGTTATTGCGTAATTATTAAAATGGTTAACAGATGTATCATAGGAGGGTGTAGCAACACCAATCTTGATGGGATTAGTACTCATCGTTTCCCAAAAGACCGGACAATGAGAGAGAAATGGGAGCGCTTGGTCTACACAGGCTGTGCACTGAGACCGTGCAAAGCTCGCGCAGCCTGCTGGCGCTTCCTCAGGTAACGTCACGAATCTGGCTCCAGACTCACTTGGGATTTTTCCAGATGCGTTTTATTATTTTATTTTTTTCTGCTGTAGACAGATGGCCTTGTGCAAAATTACCCTTCTGGATGAGTGTGTAAAGGGACATTCTTTCATATAAAAAAAAAAAAACGAAATTGGTCCAGGATATGCACTTTAAAAGGAGGGGGGGAAGCACCATCTCATCATGCAGGGGAGGAGCTGACTCACCAATACAGAGACGTCCAGTGGCATCCAGTGTCAGTCCTTCTGGACAGTGGCACTTAAAGGAGCCTTGTGTGTTCACACAGCGTCCATTCAGACACACACCAGGAAACACCTCACATTCATTAACATCTAATGGAAAGAAATGGAAATTTTGTGTGAATTATGCAACACTCTAGATTAATCTTATTTACTTAAGAATGAAAAGGAAGTTTTGCCAGCCCCTCCCCCAACTATATACAGGGTGTTTCAAAAAATGTGATATTATTTGAGATGTAAATATCCCAGAAACTACGTAGTCTAGGCAAATGAAACTGAACAGGCTTAATTTTGAACAATATAAAATTTGAATGAGAAATTCAAATATGTAGATTCCAGGAACGATTTCACAAATTTTCAATATGCGCGCCGCTTGAGACACAGACAGCCTTCCTCTTTGAACTTTCTGTGCCATGTCCAAATCTGCATTGCAGTTGGTGCATTTTTAGAGAATTCTCTCGTTCTCTTGTTCGACTGTGTTCGAGCATAAGCCTCTGTCACAACCGGCCGTACGTGCTCCTATGGCCGGTCTATGTGCAAAAAACGCAAGAAACGCACAGAGGGCACACGTGTGACGTGCTGATTTTCGAGCCGTAGACTGGCCGCAGAGGTTCTTTGTCATGTCAAACAAACTCTACGGGCGCTTACGTTTTTTTCAGGTTGCAAGACAAACTTACGGCCAATGTGCGTCTTTCTCCACGTACAAAAAAACGCAGCGATTTGGGAAACGCCAAAATCGCACGGCCAAAAAATCATACGTCTGGTTGTGACCTAGGCTTAACACACAAAACGCCTTTTCATTTCCAGTGAACGCCATTTCTATACCTAAAAAGATAAAAACAAAAAACACTAAACATAAAATTTTGACCTGTTTCCACACATGCTGTCAAAATTTAAAGTCAGTTGAACGAGAATTGGCAAAGTTATTAGATTGTGAAATGATATAAAAAAAAATTTAAACACCCTGTACATACTGTTTGCTTAACTCTAGTAACTGCATTTATATATATATATATATATATATATATATATATATATATATATATATATATATATATATATATAAATATGTAATTTACCAGCTGGGAGGTCCGTATCGTGAAATACCGTGACCGAGGTCTTGAAAGTACTGACTGAGGCCCTCTGGGCCGAGGTCAGTATTCAAGGCCGAGGTCACAGTATTTCACCATACGGACCAGAAAACGAGAGCGCCCGAAAGGGAAAACCAAGGCGAGCCGCCATTTTGAATCCTCATTCATGGCTGTAATGCAAATTGCTTCCTCCTCGGTATTCAAGTGCACTTCCATGGCAGGAAAAAAACTACATTTTGCCGCCTATGTAGTCCCCTATTTATACAAATAGGAGCCATTCAGGATTCAGTCATGTACTTGCTCGGCGTTAGCAACAGTTACAGGTTTTTAGCTTTCTCCTGCAATGTTTTCTTTTATTTCTTCTTCCTCAGGGTAGTAAAACTCACTTTCGCTGAGAACACTGTCGTTATCGCTATCCATGCTGTAAAATTAATGATATTCTCCTGAGAAATGCGAAAATAAATGTTGACAAAAATTGCTACTATGTTGTTTGTTGTTGTTAATGAGCGCGTCGCCAGAGGTCCGTAACCAGGGTCCATAACTGGGGTCCGTACCATAGGATACAGACCCACTCGCCAGCCAATCAGAGCGCAGGATTTGATGGAAACCGGACAGCGAAAAAAAAAAAATAGTTATTACTAGTAGTTAGTGAATACGATTATTTAAAACGTTTAAAAGTTTAAGACATATTTTAAGAGAAATCCAGGATCTAATGATATACCTTCACAAATGGTCCCTCTTGGTCGTGTGAAGCCTCTTTGACAGATCAGATCTGGGAATGTAGATTATTAGAAAGACATTAAAAGTAAAGGAAACTCTACACAACTAGCTGTACTGATATTTTCTATTCCACAAACAGGCTAATACCAGATTTAAGGCTTTTGATTTTATACTAAGAAAACATTGTAATCATTACGTATAGATTGCACAGATGTGCTTCTGGGCACAGATTGGAAATGTCCTGATAGCAACTGCACTGGTGTTTCACTGCTCTAGCCAAGTTGGTAATTCAGGTAGGTTTGAGCATCTTTGTGCTGTCATTACTGATAAAACGTTAAAGCAACAGAAAAACACTGAGGCTATAGGATGGAGTGAATTCAAACAAGTGACAGAAGCAGGAACACACAGAAGTTTAGAAAAACAGGAACAATGTCAGACCACACAAGAAGGAAAAATGAGATCCAAAATTTTTCACAACTCCAGTCAGTGATGGCATCGATTTCAATTATAAACAGCAGTGCCAACATTTCTGATTAAATCCAGGCCAAAGGCTTGTCAGTTTGTATTCATTCTGGTTCACTGGATGACATAATAGTTGTTGTTTTTCCAGCTATATAAATCTCAGTACCACAAGGAATTAATTCTAAAAATATTTTTCTACTGTGGTTGTCTTGAGACTAATAAAAAGCCTGTTTGTAGATAACAAACATTACATTCACCCATAAGCAGGATAAAGGAGGATATTTAAAATGCATCAGTGCATCAATGCATGTTTGAAGTGATATTATCGCCACAGTGGTTGACATACCCCTCTCACAGGGCTCGCAGGGACTCCCCCATGCAGCTCCCAGTGTGGCACAGCACTCAGATCTCAACGTGGCACCGTTTATATTCATCTCACAGCGGCCTTCTTGGATGTTCATCCAGCATGTCGCCTTCAGAGAGTCTGTAAAAACCACTCACAATAAATGCAAATAATTCACAAAGTCAAAAAATTCCATTTGCCAATTTATTTATGACCTCCATCCATCTATGCATCCATTATCTGTAATGAGCCTATCCCAGCTGACTATGGGCGAGAGGCGGGGTACACCCTGGACAAGTCGCCAGATCATCGCAGGGCTGACACATAGAGAAAAAACAACCGTTCACACTCACTTTAGAGCCACCAATTAGCCTAGCCTGCATGTCTTTGGACTGTGGGGGAAACCGGAGCACCTGGAGGAAACCCACACGGAGAACATGCAAACTCCACACAGAAAGGCCCTCGCCGGCCGCTGGGCTCAAACCCAGGACCTTCTTGCTGTGAGGCAACAGTGCTAACCACTACACCACCATGCTGCCCTTTATTTATGACATATTTTAATAAAATTAATTGTTCAGTTTAAATAAAGAATTACTATTAACTATTTAAATTTCCAGGACATCTTGGCAAATCTTTATACTTGTAAAACTACATTCCTTTCCATTTAGTTCCAGTGTAGTTACTGAATAATTTGTAGTAGTTACTGAATGAGATGAAGAACTGAATAATAAGCCAGGACTTTATGGGGGAGTGGCATGGTGGTGGAGTGGTTAGCACTGTTGCCTCACAGCAAGAAGATTCTGGGTTCAAGCCCAGCGGCTGACAAGGGCCTTTCTGTGAGGAGTCTGCATGTTCTCCCCGTGTCCGTGTGGGTTTCCTCCGGGTGCTCCGGTTTCCCCCACAGTCCAAAGACATGCAGGTTAGGTTAACTGGTGACTCTAAATTGACCGTAGGTGTGAATGTGAGTGTGAATGGTTGTCTCTATGTGTCAGCCCTGTGATGACTTGTCCAGGGTGTACCCCGCCTCTCGCCCATAGTCAGCTGGGATAGGCTCCAGCTTGCCTGCGACCCTGTAGAACAGGATAAAGCGGCTAGAGATAATGGATGGATGAACTTTATGGGGTTGGTGAATGATTAGACAACATAAGAAATGAATCCCCATAAAACAACTATGGTGATGAAAGTATTTGCACATTGTGTTTTCTGTGTGTAATATGCACATCTGTAAACAATTACCGATGCAAATTAGATCCGTCCGATCAAGTGTGCTGCCGGGAGAACATACACATGAGAAAGAGCCTGCATTGTTCTTACACACTCCATTAATACATGGACTGCTCTCGCATTCATTCACGTCTGAAACAAAAATGACAGAGGGTCACAGACATTAGCAGAGAGCCCATACGCTCAGCTCATGAGGCAAAAAGCAACAGTACGTGTTTACATATACATTTTTTTTTATTCTTTAAATGCACACAGGTTTCTTTTAATGTTAAATAATCTTGCATTATGGAGTCAGACACTTACCGAGAACTTTATTAGGAACACATGTACACCTACTCATTCATGCAATGATCTCATTAGCCAATCACATGGTAGCAGTGCAATGCATAAAATCAGATACAGGCCAGCAGCTTCAGGTAATGTTCACATCAACCATCAGAATGTGGAAAAATTTTTTTGGGGGGATGTCGTGGCTCAGGTGGCTAAGGCACCAGACCATAAACCCGGGGAGCCGGGTTTGATTCCGACCCGAGGTAATTTCCCGATCCCTCCCTGTCCCGCTCATTTCCTGTCTCTACACTGTCCTATCCAATAAAGGTGAAAAAAAGCCCAAAAAATTATATTTAAAAAGAATGTGTAAAATTTTTGATCTCGGTGATTTTGATCATGGCATTAGTATTTCTGTTCTTGCTAATCTCCTGGGATTTTCACACACGACAGTTTACTCAGAACAGCGCAATGAAGAAACAAAAAACCTCCAGTGAGCAGCAGTCTTGTAGACAGAAATGCCTCGTTGATGAGAGAGATCGATGGTGAATGGTCAGACTGGTCTGAGCTGATAGAAAGGCTACAGTAACTCAGATAACAACTCTGTACAATTGTGGTGAGCAGAAAAGCATCTCAGAATGCACAACCAGAATGTTGAACCTCGGGGCAGATGGGCTCCAACAGCAGAAGACCACGTTGGGTTCTACTTCTGTCAACCAAGAACAGAAAGCGCTGCAGCACTGGGCACAGGCTCACCAAAACTGGACCGTTGAAGACTGGAAAAATGTAGCCTGGTCTGAAGAATCTGAATTTCTGCTGAGGCACACAGCTGGTAGGGTCAAAATTTGGCCCCAACAGCATGAATCCATGAACCCAGCTTCCCTTGTGTCAACAGTCCAGAATGGTGAACGTTGTATAATGGAGTGGGGGATGTTTTCTTGGCAAACTTTGGGCCCGTTTATACCAATCAATCGTTTCTTGAATGCCACAGACTATTTGAGTATTGCTGCTGACCTCTGCATCTCTTCATGGCCATAATTTAGTATCTTGTAATAGCGACTTCCAGCAAGATAATGTTCCATGTTACAAAGCAAAAGTTGTCTCAAACTGGTTTCCTGAACATGACAACAAGTTCAGTGTTCTTCATTTACCGGATATTAATCCAAGAGAACGCCTTGGGGATGTGGTAGAACTTCAGATTCTTGTAAAATCTGCAGGAATCGTATGACGCAATCATGTCAACATGCAACAGAACGTTTCCAACATCTTGTGGAAGTCGTGCCATGAAGAACTGAGTTTGTTTTGAGAGCAAAGGGAGGCTCTGCACAGTGTGAGTATAGAGTTCCTAATAAAGTATTCAGTGAGTGTAGAGTGTAGTTTACAGTTTCTGCACAGAAAGTATAAACAGTAGGACAGACATTCAAACCAACCATAATGCCTCACTAAAAATACTCCTGGAAAGATTGTGTCACTCCATTCCAGAAAGGGAAAAAAAAAACAGTCAGCGTCATTATCTGGAGAATGTCACATCTTTATCTGTTATTTCATTCTCTCTCCCTCTCTCTCTCTCAAAAAAAAAAATAGCACAGCACAAAGTACACACTTCTGGATTACATTTATGGGAACTGGTGAGGTAGCAGTGATACATAGATGAATCAGATCTGGTGACTCAAGTGCACATGATTCAAAAAGAACTGTTTTTGCGATTCCGCTTGTAGCCGGATGATAGTAATTATCTCCTGCACACACACACACACACACACAGCTGCTGAGTGAAACATTGTGAAAGATAAAGACAGAATGGGAGCAAGATAGACACTTACAAAAGGTGACCGAGAAACAAGAAGAGAAAATTAAATGTGTTTTTACTGGCAAATAAAGAGAACGGTAATGTAAAATTTAACGTGGTGTTGTGCTGTGGGTATTTTGGGAGAAACGCTTAATCTACAACAGCCACTAGAACTATGCATGGTTGCATATTTGTGTCGCTAGCAAGCACTTACTCATCTCATCCTAAACTATATGCAGCTGTTCTGCCTGTGGCTCCAGTATACTTGCCAAAGCCCACTCCTCCTGCCACTGCACAAGCACCCGATTCCTTCCAGCTGGTGACAGTTAGACAAAGCTTGAGCTCCAATGGGTCTACTAGCCAGCACCATAAAGTTCCTAAATTATTTTCTTACTCAGTAAAACACCAGGATGTAGTGGACATAACACATAATACTCCAGAGGCTTGTACAGCCAGGGAAGGTACCCCACTCCTTTATTGCAAAACACCAATAAAGTGTCAGAATAAACCTTAAAGCAGATACGCAGAGCCATGGTCTCACTTTCGTTTATAAATGCCTTGAGACCTCAAGAATGGCACAGGAATAGTTTTAAGCGTTAACAATAGTCATTTTTATGATTAAAGTGATTCATATAGGTAGTGATCTGAGTGAATGACCTTGACGTCCATAACGTCACAGCAGGAAGTCTAGCGGTCTCATCGCCATTTCCGCTATACTAAAACACAGAGCTGACTGCAACTCCGATCCTCCATTTTGAGCTAATTTATCGCTATGCCACATAGATCTGCCAGTGGCACGACAGAAGGTGGATTTACGTTGCATTCATGGCCCAAGAATGTTCAAACTGCAAAGATTTGGACGCATTTTGCGAGAAGTTCACGGGCACATTGGGCGCCTATGAAGTGGTCTCTCCTCTGCTCTGCACATTTTACTGAGGACTCGTACGAGACCTCTGATCTGTTGAGGAGCGTCGGCTATAAGCCCGTATTGAAAGAGGGTGCAGTATCAACGATTAAATAAAACAAGATAAGGAAAGCATTTATTTTATTTATTTATTTTTTAAAAGGAAAGTGAGTTCAGTTGCACCAGTTCTCTCAGAGTGTGAGCCGAAGGTTGTTGGTAAAACCCGGGACGGAATGGGACAGGACATATCGCTCGGGCAGTGACCTCCCCGCCGGTGTTGCTAAAACCGGTGACGTTCCGTTCCGTCCCGAGTTTTAGTAATTGCCTGAGCCAAGCAGTAATGGCGGAGTACTCAGTATGGAGAAAATGGAGAATGAGTGGGCCAGCCGCCTGATTTCTCCGCTGGATATTCCTGCCATCTCGCCCTTACATGGAAGAAGCAAATGAACAGAGAACTGAACGAACAACTGAAAGTCAGATTGTTTCAAAACAAATCGGCCACAAGATCAGCCTTCAAGAAGCGAGAACACAGACGGGTAAACTCCGACTCTCATTTGGATAAAAAAACAACACGTTGTTTACCTGCATTTAGATTAATACATGTAGCTTGTATTGTGTATTTAAGTTACCGGTATGATTATTTAATTTGCTTCAGAATGTGATTGTCTCAGTTCATCTGATTATTTAATTAGCCTTTTACGTTTTATCAGTGAAAATGCCTGCATGTACATGTATGTTGCATAAGTTATAACACCGATCCTGTTTTAATGAGAGTCAACCCACAATCAATGAAGTCAAATCAGTCTTAGTTGAGCAAGTCGGGAATGGTATTTCTTACTTTCACCTTAAATTTTTATTTATATGACTTTGGTCTATAGCTGTCAAAGGCCTCGGCCTTAAAACCGGTTCCCGCTGTGACGTCACGTACTCAGGGCTAGCTGGCTCAGCGGGGCAGCTCGAATGCCAACTTTGCGGTCGAGTTTATCTCTCAAAAATATATTTTTTTAAATTCCCATTTATGCAGCATACAAGAGTCAAGGGTGGAGATGCTATCCACTCAGAAATTTATTTAAAAATAAAGGCTCTACGTATCTCTTTTAACTGTTTTTATTAGTGTCAGGAATTCATAATATGGATAATAGTAGCATACTGTTACACACTGATTGATTGTGATATGCCCTTCAAGGAACTGGTAAATCAGTGACGGTTAGACTCAAAGACTGATCTGCGTAATTTGACCTTTGTCATAGCCAGGATGCTCACAGATCACATTACAAACAACTATGGTTTGTAAGATTCCTCATCTGCATACTGCAGGTTTCCATGATACGTCCCACTACTGCACAGATCAACACACGTCTACTGCTGTGATTCTTCTTGCCGTCGTTACTGGTGTGCATCATCCTAATGCTCACCTTCCGTTGCTGCTGCTCATCCCACATGGACACCAGTTAACAGTTTCTGCCCAACACTCACACTTCCTTCTCACTGTTATACTGTAGGTTTGTACCTAAGAACTGCTCTTGTGATCATAAAAACTGTCCTGTGCTCATCCAAGGACTTCTATCCCTTGGAGGAGCTACCTACGATACCTAGCTTCCTACAATACCTTCATGCTGAACATCGTTTCAAAACACTTCATACTGTCTGCCTTTACTCCTCAACAGCTGTACACTGTAATGATTTGTAATAATCTGTGTTGCCAAGAAGAGAATGGGTTCCATTTTGAGGCTGGGTCCTCAGGTTTCTTCCTCATGTCATCTCAGAGGGCTTTTGCTCTTATTGTCACCTCTGGCTTGCTCATTAGGAGTCTAAATCTGCAGCACTAAATCCAAAAAGGATGCTGGAAATATAGGGTTCCCTGAAAACCCTATATGTCAATGAAAATGATAAAGACTAAATTGAAACTAAAAATTTTTATAGCTTTCTGAAAAATATACGCTCATTTTGAATTGATGCCAGCAACACGTTTCAAAAAAAGTTAGGCCATGGGCATTTAGCACTGTGTTGCATCACCTCTACTTTTAACAACACTCTGTAAATGTTTGGGAACTGAGGAGACCAAGTGCTGTAGTTTGAAAATGAAATATTGTCACATTTTTGCCTGATGTACAATTTCAGTTGCTCAACAGTTCGGGGTCTCCTTTGTCATATTTTGCACTTCATAACAGACCAAATCTTTTCAATCGGAGACAGGTCTGGACTGCAGGCAGGCCAGTTTAGCACCTGGACTCGTTTACTACAGAGCCATGCAGTTGTAATATGTGTGCAGAACGCGGTTTGGCGTTGTCTTGCTGAAAGAAGCAAGGCTTTCCCTGAAAAAGACGTCATCTGGATGGCAGCATGTTGCTCCAAAACCTTTAGCTCTCATTCAGCGTTAATGATGCCTTCACAGATGTGCAAGCTAACCATGCCATGTGCAATAACGCCCCCATACCATCACAGATGCTGGCTTTTAAACTGTGTACTGATAACAAGCTGGATGGTCCCCCTACTTTTTAGCCCGGAGGATGCGGTGTCCATGATTTCCAAAAATAAATTCAATTTTCAATTCTTCAGACCACAGGACAGTTTTCCACTTCACCGCAGTCCATCGTAAAAGAGTTCGGGCCCAGAGAAGGTGGCGGTGTTTTTGGATATTGTTTATACAGTGGTGCTTGAAAGTTTGTGAACCCTTTAGAATTTTCTGTATTTCTGCATAAATATGACCTAAAACATCATCAGATTTTCACACAAGTCCTAAAAGTAGAGAAAGAGAACCCAGTTAAACAAAGGAGAAAAAAAATATTATACTTGGTCATTTATTTATTGAAGAAAATGATCCAATATTACATATCTGAGTGGCAAAAGTATGTGAACCCTTGCTTTCAGTACCTGGTGTGACCCCCTTGTGCAGCAATAACTGCAACTAAACGTTTCTGGTAACTGTTGATTAGTCCTGCACACCGGCTTGGAGGAATTTTAGCCCGTTCCTCCGTACAGAACAGCTTCAACTCCGGGATGTTGGTGGGTTTCCTCACATGAACTGCTCGCTTCAGGTCCTTCCACAACATTTCGATTGGATTAAGGTCAGGACTTTGACTTGGCCATTCTAAAGCATTAACTTTATTCTTCTTTAACCATTCTTTGGTAGAACGACTTGTGTGCTTAGGGTCGTTGTCTTGCTGCATGACCCACCTTCTCTTGAGATTCAGTTCATGGACAGATGTCCTGACATTTTCCTTCAGAATTTGTTGGTATAAGTCAGAATTCATTGTTCCAAGTTGTCCTGGCCCACATGCAGCAAAACAGGCCCAAACCATGATACTACCACCACCATGTTTCACAGATGGGATAAGGTTCTTATGCTGGAATGCAGTGTTTTCCTTTCTCCAAACATAACGCTTCTCATTTAAACCAAAAAGTTCTATTTTGGTCTCATCCCTCCACAAAACATTTTTCCAATAGCCTTGTCCATGTGATCTTTAGCAAACTGCAGACGAGCAGCACTGCTCTTTTTGGAGAGCAGTGGCTTTCACCTTGCAACCCTGCCATGCACACCATTGTTGTTCAGTGTTCTCCTGATGGTGGACTCATGAACATTAAAGTGCATATCACGGGTAAATTCAGGAGCAAGATCAATGAAATTCTCCTATTTTATATGAAACTTTGGTCAAATATCTGTAACATTCTGCATTCTCTGCAATTTTTTTTACCTTGTGCAATACCAGAAAAATTCAGTTGAAATCAAGCCATTTGAGGTGAATTGGTCCGCCTCTGAAAAAACTTGGCATTTGAATTTCCCGACTAACACTGATTTTTGTGACGTCATCTGTGGGACGACTCCCTCTGAATCCTATGTCAGCTTTGGTTTGTTTATGAGAAAACGACCTGATGGTTTTCTGCAAATTTCTTCAATGTTATCGCGTAATTATTAAAATGGTTAACAGATGTATCGTAGGAGGGTATAGCAACACCAATCTTGATGGGATTAGTACTCGTCATTTTCCAAAAGACCAGACAATGAGAGAGAAATGGGAGCGCTTGGGCTACACAGGCTGTGCACTGAAACCGTGCAAAGCTTGCACAGCCTGCTGGCGCTTCCGCAGATAACGTCACGAATCTGGCTCCAGACTCCCTTGGGATTTTTCCAGACGAGTTTTGCTCTTTTATTTTTTTCTGCTGTAGACAGATGGTCTTGTGCAAAATTACCCTTCTGGATGAATGTGTAAAGGGACATACTTTCATATAAAAAAAACACAAAATTGGTCCAGAATATGCACTTTAACATTAGCCAAATGTGAGAGAGGCCTTCAGTTGCTTAGAAGTTACCCTGGGGTCCTTTGTGACCTTGCTGACTATTACACGCCTTACTCTTGGAGTGATCTTTGTTGGTCGACCACTCCTGGGGAGGGTAACAATGGTCTTGAATTTCCTCCATTTGTACACAATCTGTCTGACTGTGGATTGGTGGAGTCCAAACTCTTTAGAGATGGTTTTGTCACCTTTTCCAGCCTGATGAGCATCAACAACGCTTTTTCTGAGGTCCTCAGAAATCTCCTTTGTTTGTGCCATGATACACTTCCACAAACATGTGTTGTGAAGATCAGACTTTGATAGATCCCTGTTCTTTAAATAAAACAGGGTGCCCACTCACACCTGATTGTCATCCCATTGATTGAAAACACCGGACTCTCATTTCACCTTCAAATTAACTGCTAATCCTAGAGGTTCACATATTTTTGCCACTCACAGATATGTAACATTGGATCATTTTCCTCAATAAATAAATGACCAGGCGGCACGGTGGTGTAGTGGTTAGCGCTGTCGCCTCACAGCAAGAAGGTCCTGGGTTCGAGCCCCGGGGCCGGCGAGGGCCTTTCTGTGCGGAGTTTGCATGTTCTCCCCGTGTCCGCGTGGGTTTCCTCCGGGTGCTCCGGTTTCCCCCACAGTCCAAAGACATGCAGGTTAGGTTAACTGGTGACTCTAAATTGACCGTAGGTGTGAATGTGAGTGTGAATGGTTGTCTGTGTCTATGTGTCAGCCCTGTGATGACCTGGCGACTTGTCCAGGGTGTACCCCGCCTTTCGCCCGTAGTCAGCTGGGATAGGCTCCAGCTTGCCTGCGACCCTGTAGAAGGATAAAGCGGCTAGAGATAATGAATGAATGAAATAAATGACCAAGTATAATATTTTTGTCTCATTTGTGTAACTGGGTTCTCTTTATCTACTTTTAGGACTTGTGTGAAAGTCTGATGATGTTTTAGGTCATATTTATGCAGAAATGTAGACAATTCTAAAGGGTTCACAATCTTTCAAGCACCACTGTATCCGGTTTTAACTTGCATTTGTGGATGCAGTGATGAACCGTTTTCACAGACGATGGTTTTTGGGAGTGTTCCTGAGCCCATGCAGCCATTTATGCAGTGCTGCCTGAGGGCCCAAAGATCACAGGCATCCAATGTTGGTTTTTGGTCTTGTCCCTTATGTTCAGAGATTTCTCCAGATTCTCAGAATCTTTTAATGATACCATGATACCATCGATGATGTGATCCCCAAATTCGTTGCAATTTTACATTGAGGAACGTTATTCTAAAATTGTTTGCATTATTTGCCCATGCACTCTTTCACAGAGCGGTGAACCACTCCCCATCTTTACTTTGGAGAGACTCAGCTTCTCTGGGATATTCTTTTTAAACCTAATCATGTTAATCGGCAACGGGTCAGTAACATTACGCACAACTTTTCCAGTTTTTTGTTGCCCCGTCCCAAACAAAAAACAATAAGATTTTTCAGATTAAACATTTGACATGTCGTCTTTGTACTACTTTCAGTGGGTTTCCATGATTTACATACTGTACATCATCACATTCTGTTTTTTAATTTACGTTTTACACAGCTTCCGAACTTTTTTTTGGAATTAGGGTTGTCCATCTGGATTTTTTGAAAGACTGCTCTGCGACAGGGTCTACTGTTAAAAGGGCTGTGCAAATAACGTTTAATTTACTTATATTGAGATTACTGAATTGATAATTGCAAAAAAGGTATATAATACAACCTTAATAAGTGCTACCATAAGAGCCCTGACAGCCAAAAGCAACTGTTTGCAGCCAATAAACACATGTTATGGCAAAGACATTACAAGACTTACTGGGAAACTTGATAAGAGCAAGCCGAACACAGAAGTACTGGCCCTCCTGCAGGGTGAGTTAAGACTCTTGTCTAGCGTTGCTGTCGAGAAACCTATCACAGAAACTGCGCACCACCAGGTGTCCTCTAAAGCTTACCTTCGCACGTATCTGTGTCCTGTCTGAAGACATAACCCAGGGGACATGTACAGGTGTAGCTTCCTGGAATGTTCCTGCACAATCCATTATCACAGAGCAGTCTGTTCACCAGGCACTCATCAACATCTGCAAAGAAAATATAGGTGACAACACTCAATTTAGACGGCTGGACACTAAATTGCAGAGGTTCGGAGAAGTGCCACCACATAGGCACTAAACAACGATTACTTTTTGAGAAAGACACAGAACTACTCAAATTAACTAGTTTGGAAAGCATGATCTAAATGCACCGAATTGAACTGATATTCTAGAAATGAATCTCTTGAAACCATAAAAGACAGAACAAAAAGTAGCAGATCCACTGCTTCAGTAAAGAAAATTATGTCCTGCCATTAAAGTGCATATCCTGGAACAAATTTGTTTTTTTTTTTATATGAAAGAATGTCCCTTTACACACTCATCCAGAAGGGTAATTTTGCACAAGACCATCTGTCTACAGCAGAAAAAAAACAACAAAACGCGTCTGGAAAAATCCCAAGGGAGTCTGGAGCCAGATTCGTGACGTCACCTGCGGAAGCGCCAGCAGGCTGCGCGAGCTTGCACGGTTTCAGTGCACAGCCTGTGTAGACCAAGTTTAGCAGCTAGCGATTTTGCATTGAAATATGGAATTGTCACCTGAGCACGATGTGGGAAACGATGAGTGCTAATCACATCAAGATTGGTGTTGCTACGCCCTCCTACGATCATGGGCGCCACCAGGGGGGGAAAGGTTAGAACAATTCTAGGGGCCCAGCACTGCCATGGGGCCCTTTAAGGGGCTGATAATATACTTTTAATGATTTTAATAAGACTTTTGAAATAACAACAATGCAATATTCCATCTGGTAAAATGAGCTAATTGAACAAGGTTGTCTATTTCTTGAGTTCTTCAACATATTGCCATTTAACCCTCCCCCTTTTGCGAAATGGTACGGTCCAGTTCTGGTAGAAGCGCGATGCGTTAAATCTGTGTGCTGATCAGTGCAACGCTACTTGCTGCTGTGTCGCGGTGCAGCAGCCAGCCAGCCAGCAGTGGAGTGCGTACAGTCTATGATCGCTAAATATGAAGAGTGGCTGTTAAAAACGTAAAGAAAGGCAGCTGAAAGCTGAGAGGGACCGGAGAGGCAGGCAACTGGTCACTCAGTTTTTCCCAAAGAAAGGTAGCTATCGCTCACGTGTGTTCAAAATATTAGCGAATGGTAAATGAACAGTATGAACGTGGTTGGATTAGCCTATCAAGAGAACACTTTTACAGTTTGTACAGTGACATTTTTTCCATTTTAATAACTGAACTGACTTGTGTGATAAGATGAAATATTACGTTATGCTGGTGCTAATAACTAGTGCTAATAACCAGTTTCATAACTAATGGGGTGCCCTAAATATGCACAGATTCAGCCTCAGGGGGACCTCCGCCCTACCAAACCACTGAACCCCCCTTTGGAGAAGGAGGTGAGCAGCAATACAACCCATAAATGCTTTAGGATTGAAGTTTTTAATGAGCGAGCGCCATATACAGTTTGCTAGATTAAAGTGTTGCTAATAACGGACACCAGTCAAGTGTTTGACATAGGTATTTTGATGCTGGGTAGAAAACTTTTTCTATGATTTATTAGCAGTCACATCACACATTTCACTACCAATTGTCCTAGCACAAGAAGGCATGTGGCAAAATCTTGAATTTTCATTTGTGATTGTAAATGCACCAGAATTAGTCACTGACCAGTTTTCATCTAGTCCCTGGTACGTTAATACATACAGTAAAATGTAATAAAGTCACAAACTCAAGGTCCATGGGCTATCAAAAGTCAAATAATGACAATAGTGCAATTGTGACGAGGGTGGGCAAAGTTGGGGGGCCCAAAATTCTAATCTTTCATGGGGCCCAAAATTTCTGGCGGCGCCCCTGCCTACGATACATCTGTTAACCATTTTAATAATCACGCGATAACGTTGAAGAAATTTGCAGAAAACCACCAGGTCGTTTTCTCATAAACAAACCAGCGCTGACGTAGGATTCAGAAGGAGGCGTCCCGCACGCGACGTCACGAAAATCAATGTTTGCCGGGAAATCCAAACGCCAAGTTGTTTCAGAGGCGGACCAATTCGCCTCAAATGGCTTGATTTCAACTGAATTCTTCTGGTATTGCGCAAGGTAAAAAAAAATTGCAGAGAATGCAGAATGTGACAGATATTTGACCAAAGTTTAATATAAAATAGGAGAATTCCATTGATCTTGCTCCTGAATTTACCCGTGATATGCACTTTAAAGGACCTGAAAGAACAGCTTTGGTTTTGACAGAGATACAAGCATGAAGAAAGAAGAAACCCTAATAAGCAGTATTTCATCAGTCTATAAAAAAACCAGCATGTTTTAGCCGGAGTTACTACATTATTAAAATAAAATAAAAATCCACACACTATGCAGTGGATGTTTATTCACACTTTATAATAAATCAATGCAATATGATGAAATAATATTCCTAATGTGACTGGACCGATATGCCCGCTCACCAAAACAGGCCCGGCCGCTCTGGTCAGTCTCGTAGCCTGTGTTGCAGACACAGCGATAGCTTCCTCTCAGATTCTCACATACTCCATTAGGGCAGATGTCAGGGTCCAGTGCACACTCATTAATATCTGTGGGTGAAACAGCAGCTGCAAAATTACTTTTACAGACTTTCACATTCTGTGCAGGTGAACTGGCAGGATCAAGCCAATCTATACTGTACAATTCTATAAATTACAGCAATGAAGATTACCTGCTCCGTCAACTGAAAATCCAATCCCACTTTGACACAAAGCACTGAATTCCGCTAGGAAACAGAAAGAAAATGTTATTTAGTCGTCAGTGAAATGAATTTATTGTGATCAAGAAATAGGACACCGTAAGTGGTTAGTGTGTTTGCCTCTCGACCGGGAGATCGCGAGTTCTGCTCACAGTCAGGTCATACCAAAGATCATCCTAAAAATGGTACCTACTACCATCTGGTAAGGCATGCTGCAATACAGATGCGAGTACGGAAGCCAAACTCTCGCAGTTACCAGAGGACTAGCCCCCTACTGTAACCCTAGCTGTATAGGCGATAGGCCAAGGGCTATCGAAACTGACATCGGCGCCGCACCCATACACCTTAAAGAGCTGGTTAGTACTGGGACAGAAGACTGCCTGGGAAGACCAGATCTTGGCGTGGAAGGGACTTTGACTTTTTGAAGAAATAGGACCCTGCCTACTCCTGAGATAAAAAGTTCGCAAATATCAATGGATGCACTATTATTAAGACTGTATAAATAAAATTAACTGCTATCTGAGCTGAAGACTCGGATAATGAGCAATGACGAGCTCCAAGACGCAAGAGTTGCGTGTTAGTCTACAGTCAGAATACATCCATTCATTCCTTTTCATTAACCACTTTATCCTGGTCAGGATTGCAATGGATCCAGAGCCTATCTTGGGAACACTGTGCAAGGGTGGGAATGTACCCTGGATGGGACACCAGTCCACCACGCATCCCCCATGCAATCACTCATTCACTCACACATTATATATATATATATATATATATATATATATATATATATATATATATATATAAATAAATCTCATCTCATTATCTCTACTCGCTTTATCCTGTTCTACAGGGTCGCAGGCAAGCTGGAGCCTATCCCAGGGGTACACCCTGGACAAGTCGCCAGGTCATCACAGGGCTGACACAGACAACCATTCACACCTACGGTCAATTTAGAGTCACCAGTTAACCTAACCTGCATGTCTTTGGACTGTGGGGGAAACCGGAGCACCTGGAGGAAACCCATGCGGACACGGGGAGAACATGCAAACTCCGCACAGAAAGGCCCTCGCCGGCATTACACTTAATCCACCTACTAACCGTTTTTGGGAGATGGGGGCAAAAACCAGAAACCCCAGAAAAAAAAAAGCCCATGTAAACACAGAGAGAAAATGCACTGAACATGAACTCCACGCAGACAGAAATTTGAGTTTAGGACTAAACCCATCAGATTACAGTGCAGCGAAAAGGTTACAAATAGCAATAGATAGAAAAGATATATTTGGGATAGAGCTCTAGAACAGATTTTACTTTTAATCCATAGCTGTCACAAATATATTTTTGTTATTTTAAATTACAAACAAATGCCAGATGAATTACAGCACAGGAAAAAAAAAATTTGGGCCTGTAAGAGTGACACAATGAGTGGAGAAATGGATTTCACCTCTGAACCAAACCAGCTTAATAGATCAAAAAAGTAGATAGATAGATAGATAGATAGATAGATAGATAGATAGATAGATAGATAGATAGATAGATAGGAAGGATAAAAACTTGTAAAAAAAAAAAATAATAATAATCTGGCATGTGCACATGATGCACTGTAAAAAATGTCCGTAGAATTAACAGTGAATTTATGTAAAATCATGACATAAAAAAACTGTAAATACAAAAACAATGAAGCAGTGTGTAATTTACATCAATATACTCTAAAACTCCTAACCAAATACCACTGTTAATTTAACAGTAAGAATATGTTGAATTGATCATATTTTTTTGTAGAATTTACAAATTGTTGTAGTTTAAACACAGACAAACTGTAATACTAAAACAGAATGTGATAGTTAAAATTACATCATTGCCCTGTTAAAAAAATAAAAAAAACGGCCAGTGCTCAGTCGACTAAGGCACCATACCATGAATCTGGGGACCCGGGTTCGATTCCGACCCAAGGTCATTTCCCGATCCCTCCCCGTCTCTCTCTCCAGCTCATTTCCTGTCTCTACACTGTCCTATCCAATAAAGGTGAAAAAAAGCCCCCCCAAAAATATCTGTCTAGTAGATCATTGCTTGTAACCATTTTGAATCATTATTGTACAATGAATATCCGTAAAATTAACAGTTGTGTATTGATTATTGTACATTGAATACCTGTAAAATTTACATTTAGTTATCATTAATTGTACATGGAATCCCAGTGAAATGTACAAGTTATTCTGTAATGTTGTTTACATTTCACTGTATTTTTAACAGGATTATTCTGGCAACCACAGCTGCCAGTGTTTTTCCGTAAAAACAACGGATTTTTTTTTACAGTGTGTATACTCAACTGGAAAAATACACATTCACTCTTAAACCACAAAACACACGTAGCTTCATATATAATACTCATACCATAGTTTTACCCTCAGTGGTGTAAGCTGTCTTCATAGATATCTATCATATTCAATAAAATTAGAAACTGTTAAACTCAAAATGCCGGATTGCACAAAAATAGATATTAATAATAGGTTTTAAATTCAAGGCATTGAGTTAAAATCTTTCAGCTAGAAATCCAGACAAGCCAGGAGTCCATTCCAAAAGGAAACGGGTCTTGTGGGTAAAAGCTTGTGAGGTTGCTGCTGAAAAATGTATCAGTTGCTGTTCTGCCAAAATAATGCATATGCTCATACAGTGATCCAATGTATGAATGATAAATGTGCAGGCATTTGTATACAAAATTTTGAAAAAAAAAAAAACGGGATTTCCAAACAACCCATAGCACAAGGTTTACTTTCTTATACAGAGAATAAACATATCCAATGAGCTACACAAGGCTCCCCTCATCACATCAGTCTCAGACATGAACAGCTGTCCATCTGGATAACGCCAGAAAGAGATAAAAATGAGGAAAATTCCTAAGATACGTTGATGAAGTTAAATGGAGTTTACATATTTTTGCCTGCAAATTCTCTCATATGTGCAGTGGAACGAAAGAGCAAAGCAAGTAGCTTATACGCTATATAATATCTATAAAGGTACATTCACACCAAAAGCGGCTAGAGTGTTAAAAATTTGCTTTGGCTGCCCTGCCATTGACGCTGTCGAAGTTCGTGGACGCTCTGTGACCCAGATTAAATAGGTGGCTACAAGTTCATTCAGAATGCTTCGTCATACAAACTTTATGCAAACTTTTTAAGAACTGCAAAGCAAACACACGTCGACCGGTTTCTTAGTACCAACTGACCACAAGTAAGGTATAAGATAACCTCGTTAAATCTTTTAAATGTGAAGGTAAATGAAAGGAAAATAATGAACAATGATGATTATGATTGTTTGGTAAGAAAAGAAACTAAATGATATACAGTGGTGCTTGAAAGTTTGTGAACCCTTTAGAATTTTCTATATTTCTGCATAAATATGACCTAAAACATCATCAGATTTTCACACAAGTCCTAAAAGTAGATAAAGAGAACCCAGTTACACAAATGAGACAAAAATATTATACTTGGTCATTTATTTATTGAGGAAAATGATGCAATATTACATATCTGTCAGTGGCAAAAGTATGTGAACCTCTAGGATTAGCAGTTAATTTGAAGGTGAAATTAGAGTCAGGTGTTTTCAATCAATGGGATGACAATCAGGTGTGAGTGGGCACCCTGTTTTATTTAAAGAACAGGGATCTATCAAAGTCTGATCTTCACAACACATGTTTGTGGAAGTGTATCATGGCACAAACAAAGGAGATTTCTGAGGACCTCAGAAAAAGCGTTGTTGATGCTCATCAGGCTGGAAAAGGTTACAAAACCATCTCTAAAGAGTTTGGACTCCACCAATCCACAGTCAGACAGATTGTGTACAAATGGAGGAAATTCAAGACCATTGTTACCCTCCCCAGGAGTGGTCGACCAACAAAGATCACTCCAAGAGCAAGGTCTGTAATAGTCAGCAAGGTCACAAAGGACCCCAGGGTAACTTCTAAGCAACTGAAGGCCTCTCTCATATTGGCTAATGTTAATGTTCATGAGTCCACCATCAGGAGAACACTGAACAACAATGGTGTGCATGGCAGGGTTGCAAGGAGAAAGCCACTGCTCTCCAAAAAGCACATTGCTGCTCATCTGCAGTTTGCTAAAGATCACGTGGACAAGCCAGAAGGCTATTGGAAAAATGTTTTCTGGACGGATGAGACCAAATAGAACTTTTTGGTTTAAATGAGAAGCGTTATGTTTGGAGAAAGGAAAACATTGCATTCCAGCATAAGAACCTTATCCCATCTGTGAAACATGGTGGTGGTAGTATCGTGGTTTGGGCCTGTTTTGCTGCATCTGGGCCAGGACGGCTTGCCATCGTTGAAGGAACAATGAATTCTGAATTATACCAGCGAATTCTAAAGGAAAATGTCAGGACATCTGTCCATGAACTGAATCTCAAGAGAAGGTGGGTCATGCAGCAAGACAACAACCCTAAGCACGCAAGTCGTTCTACCAAAGAATGGTTAAAGAAGAATAAAGTTAATGTTTTTGGAATGGCCAAGTCAAAGTCCTGACCTTAATCCAATCGAAATGTTGTGGAAGGACCTGAAGCGAGCAGTTCATATGAGGAAACCCACCAACATCCCAGAGTTGAAGCTGTTCTGTATGGAGGAATGGGCTAAAATTCCTCCAAGCCGGTGTGCAGGACTGATCAACAGTTACCACAAACGTTTAGTTGCAGTTATTGCTGCACAAGGGGGTCACACCAGGTACTGACAGCAAAGGTTCACATACTTTTGCCACTCACAGATATGTAATATTGGATCATTTTCTTCAGTAAACAAATGACCAAGTACGATATTTTTGTCTCATTTGTTTAACTGGGTTCTCTTTCTCTACTTTTAGGACTTGTGTGAAAATCGGATGATGTTTTAGGTCATATTTATGCAGAAATATAGAAAATTCTAAAGGGTTCACAAACTTTCAAGCACCACTGTAATCTAGGCTTAATTAAAATCCATTTGTGCGGTGTGACTTTTGTGTTGATGCTAAGTGCTGAGTCAAATTTCAACATACAGTTTATTTGGTTTTTGTCTGTTTTTTTTTAATGTATGTCCCTGAACAGAAACAGGGATACGTCATAATTAATGGTGAAACCCACCAGCACAATTTTTCATTTCTCCTCTTTTGTACTTAGGAAAGATTTTAATGGAACAAAAATTTAGACGACTGTGTTTTCTAGTATTCTTTAGAATGGAGCATCTCTAAATTCTGATTGGTTGCTGTTGGACTGCTCATTACCATAAAGTTGCCTTTCAACGTTAACGTTATTCTTCAACTTTATTCTGAACTTCAATTTTATTCTGATGCTCCCACTGCCTAAGACACTGCCAACAGTCATGCCACTATTAGCCATGGAAAGATGTTGGTTCGCATAGTAAATTAATGACTTTGTCAGTAATGCTGTCGAGAGCGCCAGTTTGAACCCTTCTACAAACATGGCTGCTCAGAACTACAACACCCACGAACCACAGCGCCCTCTATCACCTGTTTATTAAATACACCTGTCACTCGTTTCCTGGTTCATCAGCCCCTGCTATATAAAACACCTCTCCCACTCTCACTCGATGCGAAGTATTGTTCAGTGTTCATTCCTATCATATGGAGCCTTTATTCTACTGCCTGCTTTATTATGTTCTCGACCCTCGCTCTCGTGTCTTTCTCGTTATTCTCTAGCCCTGTCCGCATTGCCCCATCTACCGATCGATCAACCCTCGCCTGTGCCACGACCTTGAGTCTAGTCTTGCGTTTTGGCTTTGTTTCCAGTTTGCTTTCCCCGCTCTCCGCTGCACATACATCCGTAAATGCCTGCACCCTGACAGACTTCTGGTCATTTTAATGCACTCGCTGCATTTTAGTGTGAACATACAGTACCATCAGGCCTGAAGTGAAATAAAAAGTGAGAACAGAACAATACTGCTGGGTTCGCCAGACGCTGATACAAACTTTCTGTAAAATGTTTAGACGACTTTATGACTTTGTATGATCTGGCTTCCCATTGAGCTATAGATATATCAGCACTGGAGAGATCTCCAGATGAATTATGTTCAGCGAAAATGTTAATTCCGAATAAGGAGGAGTGCTCTGCAGGCAGTGAGATGGGAGGGGGGACTGGGCCTCCCTAATTTTATTTTTTTTTACTGGGCAGCAAATATACATAAAATACTCAGCTGGAGATATGAGGAGGATTTAGATTAGTGTAAAATGGAGTTTCTCTCTCGTCACACTACCTCACTTGTAGCCTTGACATGCTCCCCTTTACCTATCCCAGCAAGAAATTATACTTCGAATCCAGTGGTTTTGTCAACTTTGAAAACATGGACACAGTTTCACAAACACTTTAAATGATACGATCTTGCCCTCTTTGGACCATTATGCAATAATCATTACTTTTTGCCCTCCAAACTTGACTCTGCATTTACACATTGGAATTACAAAGGTATCAGGTCATTCAGAGAATTATTTCTTAATGGCACATTTGCAGATTTCAAAATCATATCATGCCAATATGATCTCCCCTAAAACCATTTTTTCCGTTATCTTCAGCTTTGCAGTTTTGTTAAAGACCACTGCACTACATTCCCATATCTGCCCGATGATACATCACCACATATTCTAGATAAACCACTTAATCAGATGGGGCAAACATCCAAGCTATACACTTTCATTCTGAAATCTGACCCTTCACCTCTTGACAAAATCAAACATGAATGGGAGACTGAGCTGGAAGTCCAGTTTCATGATGAATGGTGGGATAAAGCCAAACTACAAGTCAATCATTCTTCATCCTGTGCCCGTCTCAACCTCATCTCATCTCATCTCATCTCATTATCTCTAGCCGCTTTATCCTGTTCTACAGGGTCGCAGGCAAGCTGGAGCCTATCCCAGCTGACTACGGGCGAAAGGCGGGGTACACCCTGGACAAGTCGCCAGGTCATCACAGGGCTGACACATAGACACAGACAACCATTCACACTCACATTCACACCTACGGTCAATTTAGAGTCACCAGTTAACCTAACCTGCATGTCTTTGGACTGTGGGGGAAACCGGAGCACCCAGAGGAAACCCACGCGGACACGGCGAGAACATGCAAACTCCACACAGAAAGACCCTCGCCGGCCACGGGGCTCGAACCCAGACCTTCTTGCTGTGAGGCGACAGCGCTAACCACTACACCACCGTGCCACCCCCGTCTCAACCTAATACAGTTTAAGGTGCTACATACAGTGGTGCTTGAAAGTTTGTGAACCCTTTAGAATTTTTTATATTTCTGCATAAATATGACCTAAAACATCATCAGATTTTCACACAATTCCTAAAAGTAGATAAAGAGAACCCAGTTAAACACATGAGACAAAAATATTATACTTGGTCATTTATTTATTGAGGAAAATGATCCAATATTACATATCTGTGAGTGGCAAAAGTATGTGAACCTTTGCTGTCAGTATCTGGTGTGACCCCCTTGTGCAGCAATAACTGCAACTAAACGTTTGTGGTAACTGTTGATCAGTCCTGCACACCGGCTTGGAGGAATTTTAGCCCGTTCCTCCGTACAGAACAGCTTCAACTCCGGGATGTTGGTGGGTTTCCTCACATGAACTGCTCGCTTCAGGTCCTTCCACAACATTTCCATTGGATTAAGGTCAGGACTTTGACTTGGCCATTCCAAAACATTAACTTTATTCTTCTTTAACCATTCTTTGGTAGAATGACTTGTGTGCTTAGGGTCGTTGTCTTGCTGCATGACCCACCTTCTCTTGAGATTCAGTTCATGGACAGATGTCCTGACATTTTCCTTTAGAATTCGCTGGTATAATTCAGAATTCATTGTTCCATCAATGATGGCAAGCCGTCCTGGCCCAGATGCAGCAAAACAGGCCCAAACCATGATACTACCACCACCATGTTTCACAGATGGGATAAGGTTCTTATGCTGGAATGCAGTGTTTTCCTTTCTCCAAACATAACGCTTCTCATTTAAACCAAAAAGTTCTATTTTGGTCTCATCCGTCCACAAAACATTTTTCCAATAGCCTTCTGGCTTGTCCACATGATCTTTAGCAAACTGCAGACGAGCAGCAATGTTCTTTTTGGAGAGCAGTGGCTTTCTCCTTGCAACCTTGCCATGCACACCATTGTTGTTCAGTGTTCTCCTGATGGTGGACTCATGAACATTAACATTAGCCAATGTGAGAGAGGCCTTCAGTTGCTTAGAAGTTACCCTGGGGTCCTTTGTGACCTCACCGACTATTACACACCTTGCTCTTGGAGTGATCTTTGTTGCTCGACCACTCCTGGGGAGGGTAACAATGGTCTTGAATTTCCCCCATTTGTACACAATCTGTCTGACTGTGGATTGGTGGAGTCCAAACTCTTTAGAGATGGTTTTGTAACCTTTTCCGGCCTGATGAGCATCAACAATGCTTTTTCTGAGGTCCTCAGAAATCTCCTTCGTTCATGCCATGATACACTTCCGCAAACGTGTGTTGTGAAGATCAGACTTTGATAGATCCCTGTTCTTGAAATAAAACAGGGTGCCCACTCACACCTGATTGTCATCCAATTAATTGAAAACTCCTGACTCTAATTTCACCTTGAAATTAACTGCTAAGCCTAGAGATTCACATACTTTTGCCACTCACAGATATGTAATATTGGATCATTTTCCTCAATAAATAAATGACCAAGTATAATATTTTTGTCTCATTTGTTTAACTGGGTTCTCTTTATCTACTTTTAGGACTTGTGTGAAAATCTGATGATGTTTTAGGTCATATTTATGCAGAAATATAGAAAATTCTAAAGGGTTCACAAACTTTCAAGCACCACTGTAGGATGCACTTAAGCAAAGCCAAATTGGCAAAATACTTTCCTGGTACTAGTGAAGCCTGTAATAGATGTGCCTCTGTTCTATCACATCTTGCCCATACCTTTTGGTCCGGCTCAAAGTTGACAGGTTTTTGGAAGAACTTTTTCAAAGTCATGTCTGAAGTTTTAGAGACTGAAATAGAACCTTGTCTACTTATTGCTATTTTTGGAGTCCTTTTGAATTATCCTAAATTCAGCATACAAAAATTGAATGTGCTATCATTTGCCTCTCTAATTGCCCGTAGATGTATCCTCCTACACTGGAAGTCACCAATTGCCCCAGGACAACAAGCTTGGAGAACTAATATGATGTCATTCCTGAAATTGGAAAAGATAAAAATTTTCTCAAAGAGGATGAACTGAGAAGTTTTACATTACGTGGCAGCCTTTCCTCTCTTATTTTGATGAAGTGTCTACAACTTCCAGTATTTAATTTCAAATAGAAAACATTAGACCAGAACAAACTTAAGACAGTAACACTCTTCATGCTCTTTGCTTTAGTGTGGGAATGGACCAGTGTGGGTGGGTAGGGTTTCTTTTCTTTTTTTCTGTACAAGTGTCAGTTTTTGCTTGTTGTCTGATGGTTTATGAAAAAATGGGACATGCCCATTCCTGTTTTGTGATATGCACACTGAAACTATGTCCTAATAAAACAAATTATTAAAAAAAAAAAAAGAAAATGTTAATTCCATCCACTTTTTTCCAAGCAGTATAATCTCACTAAATAGCAAACAGACCAATAGCATTACTTGATCAAGAAAGACGGCGGTAATAAGTTGTGCATGTTTGGGGTTTGGCAGGGTGTTTTACGTAATTTAGAAAAAAAACCTTCAGATGTACGGTACCTGAGTTCAGGGCAGGGCACGGTTGGCAGGGCTCCCCAAAGCTGTAGTCTGTGCTCGCACAGCAGCACACCGATTTGGTGACTGCTCCATGGAAAGGGTGAACACACACACCCTTTTTAATAGCTCCATAGCAGGTACTACGCATGTGTGTGTCTGGTTATGAAAAGATGGGAAGAAATTAGGTGATGCGGCAGAAAATGATCAATACCACAAGTCTGATTAAGAAAACATTTTTTTTTAATTGTGAAATCTATAGAAGTTTAATATGTGATTATTTTTGTGCGTATAAAGTGCTTTCGCGAGTGCAATGAGGGATTGTGTTTAAGACAATGTAGTTAGCTCAATGAAACACTACAATTCCACACTGCAATTCACATTATACAATATATATATATACAGTGGGGAAAATAAGTATTTGATACACTGCCGATTTTGCAAGTTTTCCCACTTACAAAGAAATGGAGAGGTCTGTAATTTTTAGCGTAGGTATGCTTCAACTGTGAGAGACAGAATCTAAAAAAAAAATCCAGAAATTTTTAAATTATTAATTTGCATTTTATTGCATGAAATAAGTATTTGATCACCTACCAACCAGGAAGAATTCTGGCTCTCACAGACCTGTTAGTTTTTCTTTAAGAAGCCCTCCTATTCTCCGCTCATTACCTGTATTAATTGCACCTGTTTGAACCCGTTACCTGTATAAAAGACACCTGTCCACACACTCAATCAATCAGACTCCAACCTCTCCACCATGGGCAAACCCAAAGACCTGTCTAAGGACACCAGGGACAAAACTGTAGACCTGCACAAGGCTGGGATGGGCTACAGGACAACAGGCGAGCAGCTTGGTGAGAAGGCAACAACTGTTGGCACAAGTTTTAGAAAATGGAAGAAACTCAAGGTGACTGTCAATCTCCCTCGGTCTGGGGCTCCATGCAAGATCTCGCCTCGTGGGGTATCAATGATCATGAAAAAGGTAAGGGATCAGCCCAGAACTACACAGAAGGACCTGGTCAATGACCTGAAGAGAGCTGGGACCACAGTCTCAAAGATTACCATTAGCAACACACTACGCCGTCATGGATTAAAATCCTGCGGCGCACGCAAGGTCCCCCTGCTCAAGCCAGCACATCTCCAGGCCCGTCTGAAGTTTGCCAATGACCATCTGGATGATCCAGAGGAGGCATGGGAGAAGGTCATGTGGTCAGATGAGACCAAAATAGAGCTTTTTGGTATAAACTCCACTCGCCGTGTTTGGAGGAAGAAGAAGGATGAGTATAACCCCAAGAACACCATCCCAACCGTGAAGCATGGAGGTGGAAACATCATACTTTGGGGGTGCTTTTCTGCAAAGGGGACAGGACGACTGCACCGTATTGAGGGGAAGATGGATGGGGCCATGTATCGCGAGATTTTGGGCAACAACCTCCTTCCCTCAGTAAGAGCATTGAAGATGGGTCATGGCTGGGTCTTCCAGCATGACAATGACCCGAAACACACAGCCAGGGCAACTAAGGAGTGGCTCCGTAAGAAGCATTTCAAGGTCCTGGAGTGGCCTAGCCAGTCTCCAGACCTGAACCCAATAGAAAATCTTCGGAGGGAGCTGAAACGCCGTGTTGCCCAGCGACAGCCCCAAAACCTGAAAGATCTGGAGAAGATCTGTATGGAGGAGTGGGCCAAAATCCCTGCTGCAGCGTGTGCAAACCTGGTCAAGAGCTACAGGAAACGTCTGACCTCTGTAATTGTAAACAAAGGTTTCTGTACCAAATATTAAGTTCTGTTTTTCTATTGTATCAAATACTTATTTCATGTCATAAAATGCAAATTAATTATTTAAAAAATCATACAATGTGATTTTCTGGATTTTATTTTTTTTAGATTCTGTCTCGCACAGTTGAAGCGTACCTACGCTACAAATTACAGACCTCTCCATTCTTTGTAAGTGGGAAAACTTGCAAAATCGGCAGTGTATCAAATACTTATTCCCCCCCCACACACACACACCCCACACACACACACACACACACACACACACACACAAATGTCTTGATTGTCTTTCCTGAAAATCAGGATCCTGAGAATGCTTTCATATTAGGACAGCGAGAGAGCGTGAGTCATACAGTGAAAAGCTACACAGGCAGTCCGACAATAAAAAGCCTTGGCTCAGTTTTCAGCCTAAATTTAAAACAGGTTGTTGATATCCCACTAGTTCTCGAGAGTAAAAAAAAAAAAAAAAGGGTTCAAGTACCGTAAGCGACAGTGAGTTACTGTGTGCATGTGTGCTAATTGCATCATCCTGTTTGTAGCAACGACGTGTACAATAGTGAGTTTAAACATGTCTCATGCTGAGGTTGCGTCTGATGGTAAACTGGATGATTTAGTATTTACATATAATACACTTAGAGCTTCGATGCCACAAAACCCACGCAAGCATAAACTAATTCATTCAACAAGCCCTGTGACAGGCACAGATGCTTAATAGCATGCCTCTATTGTTTACACTTCTCTGAGTGTTTGTAAAAGTGTGGTTTTTTTTGTCCTTACCTACACATGAGCGTCCGTCAGGCCCAACAGCCAGTCCTGCCAAGCACTCACACCTGTACGACCCCTCTGTGTTTATACACCGCCCATTTATGCAGATACCAGGGGTCAAGCACTCATCAATATCTATGAGAATGAGCACACATAATTTGGAACGTATATAATTTTCTCAAAAACAAACTCACATATCCAACAACTTCAGCAACAGTTTTGATGCTCAAACTTTTGTACCCTGAGTATCAGTAATGTACACCTGGTATGAGTTAAAACAGTGGTTTTCAAAGTGGGGGCCGCGGCCCCCTGGGGGGCCGCCAGGGGGCGCTAGGGGAGCCTCAGAAAGTTGGAGGGACGATAACAAAAAAATTGTGAAAAAATATATATCATCTCATCATCTCTAGCCGCTTTATCCTTCTACAGGGTCGCAGGCAAGCTGGAGCCTATCCCAGCTGACTACGGGTGAAAGGCGGGGTACACCCTGGATAAGTCGCCAGGTCATCACAGGGCTGACACATAGACACAGACAACCATTCACACTCACATTCACACCTACGGTCAATTTAGAGTCACCAGTTAACCTAACCTGCATGTCTTTGGACTGTGGGGGAAACCGGAGCACCCGGAGGAAACCCACGCGGACACGGGGAGAACATGCAAACTCCGCACAGAAAGGCCCTCGCCGGCCCCGGGGCTCGAACCCGGACCTTCTTGCTGTGAGGCGACAGCGCTAACCACTACACCACCGTGCCGCCATTATAAAATATAATTATTAATAATAATACATCATATCGAAACGTTGTTTGCCATTCTCATCTCTCCGATTGCCTGCGACGTTGCGGTTTGCGCCATTTATCAAGCTGCTTTGCTCCTCAAACTAGCATATTGCTAGTGCAAAATGGACAGGTTTTTGAAGAAGAGACCGAAGGAACAAACCAACAGCCCTGCCGTGGAGGACACTGCTGCGAAAAAAACTAAGAAGTCCTGGCCAACTAAAATCCGAAAGTATGAGGCAGCATGCATTAAGTATGGCTTTACAGCCATACAGAAAAATGGCCATGATTGCCCGAAATGCGTCCTCTGTCTGGAGACCCTGTCAAACGAGTGCTTAAAACCTTCGAAACTTCAGCGTCACTTGGTACAAAAACATCCGACAGACGCCGAAGAAACAGTAGATTTCTTCAGACGCAAAGAAGAGCATTTGGTCAGGCAATCTGCTGCATTCACCCAGCAAGCTACTGTCCCCGAGCGGGCCCTGAAGGCATCATTTTTAGCCTCGTACCACATTGCTCGTGCTAAAAAACCTCACTCAATTGGAGAAGATTTGATTTTACCAGCCACCAAAGACATTGTCCGAGAATTGCTTGGTGAGGATGCTGCCAAAAAAAAAAATCGATGCTGTCCCACTCTCTGATAACACCGTGAGCCGACGGATTGGTGGCATGGCTCAAGACGTATCTGCTCAGCTGTTGGAGCAGGTGAGAGCCAGCGAATACTTCGCACTTCAGCTGGATGACAGCACAGATTTATCCAACGAGGCCCAACTGCTTGTGTACATCAGATTTATTTCACAGGAAAGATTTGTGGAGGAAATACTATTTTGTAAAGCACTTGAAAGAAGAACTACTGGGAAAGACATTTTTCAAGTTTTGGACGATTACATCGAGTCTAACGGATTGGACTGGGCCCGTTGTGTGGGGGGGTGTTCGGACGGAGCCGCGGCAATGACCGGGAAGATCAGTGGAGTGACCGCGCTCATTAAGCAGAAGGCCCCGCATGTAGTGGCCACACACTGCATGCTCCATCGCGAGGCACTGGCCGCAAAAAGGATGGATAAAGAGTTGAATCAGGTACTACAGGAGGTTATACAGTTTATTGTTCAGTGCGAAAATATTTGTGTTGAAAACATGTTAGTTAATAATATTCTTATGCTAAACAAATGTACCAATTATTGAATATTGAATAAAAGTAAGAGAAAACATTCTAAAAGTTGATGTTTCTTTACATATTTTGTAGCATTGTCTGTGGGTTTGCAAAGGGGGTCCCCGGCCAGAAGCTAATGCTGTTTAGGGGGCCTTGGCATGGAAAAGTTTGGGAACCCCCGAGTTAAAAGATTGTAAGTGTGTTAACAATACACACCTGAGCAGTAGCGACCACTAGAGGCAAGTGTGAAACCAGGTTTGCATACACATTTAAAGCTGCCGTCTTCATTGATGCACATGCCATTTAAACACATGTTTGTTATGGAACATTCGTCATGGTCTGTAGGGAAAAAGGCATCAAAAATGTTGCATGGTGTTCTAAGATTTTTTTTTTTTTTTAAGTACAGTGGTGCTTGAAAGTTTGTGAACCCTTTAGAATTTTCTATATTTCTGCATAAATATGACCTAAAACATCATCAGATTTTCACACAAGTCCTAAAAGTAGATAAAGGGAACCCAGTTAAACAAACGAGACAAAAATATTATACTTGGTAATTTATTTATTGAGGAAAATGATCCAATATTGCATATCTGTGAGTGGCAAAAGTATGTGAACCTTTGCTGTCAGTATCTGGTGTGACCCCCTTGTGCAGCAATAACTGCAACTAAACGTTTCCGGTAACTGTTGATCAGTCCTGCACACCGGCTTGGAGGAATTTTAGCCCGTTCCTCCATACAGAACAGCTTCAACTCTGGGATGTTGGTGGGTTTCCTCACATGAACTGCTCGCTTCAGGTCCTTCCGCAACATTTTGATTGGATTAAGGTCAGGACTTTGACTTGGCCATTCCAAAACATTAACTTTATTCTTCTTTAACCATTCTTTGGTTAAACTTCTGTGCTTAGGGTCGTTGTCTTGCTGCATGACCCACCTTCTCTTGAGATTCAGTTCATGGACAGATGTCCTGACATTTTTCTTTACAATTCTCTGGAATAATTCAGAATTCGTTGTTCCATCAATGATGGCAAGCCATCCTGGCCCAGACGCAGCCAAACAGGCCCAAACCATGATACTACCACCACCATGTTTCACAGATGGGATAAGGTTCTTATGCTGGAATGCAGTGTTTTCCTTTCTCCAAACATAACACTTCTCTTCATAACACTTTAAGCCAAAAAGTTCTATTTTGGTCTCATCCGTCCACAAAACATTTTTCCAATAGGCTTCTGGCTTGTCCACATGATCTTTAGCAAACTGCAGATGAGCAGCAATATTCTTTCTGGAGAGCAGTGGCTTTCTCCTTGCAACCCTGCCATGCACACCATTGTTGTTCAGTGTTCTCCTGATGGTGGACTCATGAACATTAACATTAGCCAATGTGAGAGAGGCCTTCAGTTGCTTAGAAGTTACCCTGGAGTCCTTTGTGACGTCGCCGACTATTACACGCCTTGCTCTTGGAGTGATCCTTGTTGGTCGACCACTCCTGGGGAGGGTAACAATGGTCTTGAATTTCCTCCATTTGTACACAATCTGTCTGACTGTGGATTGGTGGAGTCCAAACTCTTTAGAGATGGCTTTGTAACCTTTTCCAGCCTGAAGAGCATCAACAACGCTTTTTCTGAGGTCCTCAGAAATCTCCTTTGTTCGTGCCATGATACACTTCCACAAACATGATCAGACTTTGATAGATCCCTGTTCTTTAAATAAAACAGGGTGCCCACTCACGCCTGATTGTCATCCCATTGATTGAAAACACCTGACTCTAATTTCACCTTCAAATTAACTGCTAATCACATACTTTTGCCACTCACAGATATGTAATATTGGATCATTTTCCTCAATAAATAAATGGCCATGTATAATATTTTTGTTTCATTTGTTTAACTGGGTTCTCTTTATCTACTTTTAAGACTTGTGTGAAAATCCAATGATGTTTTAGGTCATATTTATGCAGAAATACAGAAAATTCTAAAGGGTTCACAAACTTTCAAGCACCACTGTAGAAGAGGAATGTTAATTTCTGAGACCATAAGGTAAATTATGACCAGATAATGCAAGCAAAAGCCTTGGGTGATACTCATATGACAGAATCAGTAGTTATGTACAAAAAAAAAAAACAGAATGTATGCTTGATGTCTTCATTCCAGTCTCTCAGACACTGCAGACACTCATGTGGGCACACTGTGGGGTTCAGGTCTTACCCATACAGTTCCTGCCATCAGATGTTAGCTGGAAGCCTACATTGCAGATGCACCGGAAGCTACCCACCATGTTCAGACAGCGGCCATTCTGACAAAGCACTCCATTATGCAGGCATTCATCAGTGTCTGTCAGGGAGCACACAACACCACAGCTTCAGCAAGATGTGCATGGCTACCAAAGTGCAAAGACAATAGGTATAAAAGACTTGTGAGGTTTTTTTAAGTTGATAGTTGAGGTTTAATTCATTTTTGTTACTATAAGCAGATAAACAATAGATCTGTCTTCATTTCAGTTCATTTGAGTGCACTATAAAAAAAATAAAAAATAAATAAATAAACTCAAATCTATCACACACTTAAAGGTCCCATGGCATGAAATTTTCACTTTCTGAGGTTTTTTAACGTTAAAATGAGTTCCTCTGACCTTCTTAAGTCACCCCAGTGGCTAGAAATGTCATAATGTGTAAACCAAACTATGCCCAACATTTGAGAATGGCGCGTCAAAACAGCGCGTTGATAAGCTCTTCCCTTTACTACGTCAGCAAGGGAGATGATCCCCACGCCCCCCCCCCTGGATTCCCACCCACTGTATGGATTGCCCCGCCCAGTTGTAGTGAGGAGACCATAGAGGGAGGACACAACAACATGGCACCACCTAAGCAAGCGAAACATGGAAATTGCGCTGTACATGGATGTGACAACACAGAAAGGAGTCTGTTTTTACTGCCGACGGGAGAGCCCCTGAAGACGCAGTGGCTTAATTTTATTTACTCCAATAATACGCCGTCGAGTCTACCTAAGACGGTGTACGTTTGTCGGAAGCATTTTCCTGATGAATGTTTCCACAACTTGGGACAGTACAGGGCAGGTTTTGCACATCAACTGTCACTGAAGCCTGGGTCCGTACCAAGCATCCCTGCCGCATCAGCCACAAACACCGAACAAGTAAGTGTATAACTGTTAAGTCGTTTTGCCGTGTTTTAAAATCGGTGGCACGTTAGCCTTGCAATGGCTACATTAGCTGTGCAGCTAACCGCTTCCTGCAGTTAGCCAGGTAAGCTGCGCTACAAAACTAAAGAGCATACAGCATGCTCTGTTAAACTGAGTTTATCTGGAAATTGACTAACTTATGAGCTTATGTTTGACTATTGCTCCGCAATGCATGTCTTCTGTTGGATAAGCGATATGTTGCTGTAGTTGCTGCTTCTATCCTCTTTGGTTATGGAGTGCGTGTTCAAGCCTAGGGTATTATACGTTCGTAAACTACCACTCCGAACACTCTCACTCTCTGTTCTCTGTGTCACGTCGAGTTTACGAAAGGAGTCCGAGGGAGAACGGGGTTTTGTCTTAGCAGCGTGGCTACAGGCGCTGATAGCAGCAAGTATGTGTGCGCGCAGCTTGGTCAAGCCCCTCCCCCTCCCCCCATGGCCCGCCCCCACCCTCTACCCTTCCCCGCCTCCTGCTTCTCATTAGCAAAACGACGCACTGGGAAAAGCGCTGAAATGGGGCTTTCTCCCAGGAGGCTACATTTACGTGCCGAGGGTTCATTTCGAGAAAGGCTGCAGATATAACATGTGGAAGCCTCCACGAGCCCGTTTAAAGCATCAACAAACCACCATGCCATGGGACCTTTAACCAAAATTGGTTCCCTGGGATATAACCTGTAGTTAAGGACTTTTGTTTTCAGATATGCAATATTTAAACCCTTTATATTAAAAGCCCCTCATCCATCCCAATCTAATTTAATACTGCAGGTATGCTACACTATTTATGACTCACCGAAGCAGGCCTGCTTGCCTGGAGGCCTGTGAAAGCCTGTATGACACTTGCAGTAGTAAGAGCCAGCAGTGTTCACACAGTCTCCATTTGCACATGGATTAGAAGCACATTCATCTAGATCTAAAAAACACACACAAAACAGATTGAATGAAATATTTCATCAATCTACAAATGTAGTTATACAGTAATCAACTTGGTTTGAATTTTTTTTTTAATTCCCATGACTTAATGCAAGAGGTTAGGATCTTTTTGCACATTTAACCCCTACCTTTGGGACAGGAAAAGAGGTACACGGTTCAAAGCAGAGTGTCAGCGACGCAGTAGCTCACACTGCCGTACCGTGAGAAACCAGACTTGTTTATAATTACCAAAGTTGCTCTTCATGAGAACAATTTGATCTTCCAAACAAAACAATCAGAATCAAACTCCATTGAAGACTCAGTGAGGAGTAACGATTTTCCTGAAAGTTTGTTAATCGGCCTAATTATAGCAACAAAACCAGGGAGTAACTTTTGTGCAGACTGATTAGATCTTCCAAACAAAACAATCAGAATCAAAATCCACTGAAAACTCAGGGAGGAGTAACAATTTTTGTGAATTGTGGACGGACGGACACCACGTGATGTCAGTAGCTCATTGCCCTACGGCCGGTAAGCCAATAAATGTATGCGAACAAATATTACTTAAAGGTGGGGTATGCGATTTTGGAATAACGGTTCCCGCAAGCCATATTTTGAAAAGAAACACGCCTGCCCTCGCCATGCTCCCACCCCCCGCATCTTCACCCCTCCTCCCCCTTATAAAGCCTGAGAAAGTCAGCCTTTATAATGGGTGTCTATTGCGTTACACACCAGTGGAGAGTGTAGAGAGCTTGGAAAAATAGCTCAAACTTTCTCATTTAAACTGTGTTTTCAGCCCCAATTTTCACTCCACACACATAATTTTCTCAAAAGTAGTAGCCACACTTGTCCTGATTCACACAACGTGTCTACCTACACGATAGGACTTGCAGTTTTTGAATGAGAAGCCTGAAAGTGAGGAGAGGACAGGCGCGCAGCCACATAGACTGCCATTATAAACTTGACAGAAAAGTCACTCGTTTTTAACTCGCTCTAGTGACCTCATTTTTTACACTACAGACAAGAAAATTACATCAGTGTGTTCAGGAGATCCTTGTGGCACTCACTGTGAAAGAATTTTGTGAATATCTCCTTCTGTTTTCGTGTAAATCCCCGTTGTTTGGAGGGAACGCACTGAGAAAATCCTGCGCTCTGTGTGACACTCTGCTCGCTCTCTCACATACACACACAGAAGGGACAGGCTGCTCGCGGGCTTCAGTCTGATTGACGTGTCAGTATCCAATCATTTCGAGGTGGTACCTCGATATGATTGGATGGCGTTTTTCCTTTATTTTACACTGTAGACTGGATTAAAATATTTCGTTTTTGGGTCAAACCTTCTATTGTACTGCTTGCAACATGGGTGTGAGGAGCTTTTCAAGCAATATGGTAAAAAATACTCCTGAAAAAAATCTCATACCCCACCTTTAATGTAAGTACTACCAGTCCATCCATCCATCCATCCATCCATCCATTATCTATAGCCGCTTAGCCTGTCCTACAGGGTCGCAGGCAAGCTGGAGCCCTGTTGACCCAGCTGACTATGGGCGAGAGGCGGGGTACACCCTGGACAAGTCGCCAGGTCATCACAGGGCTGACACATAGACACACACAACCATTCACACTCACGGTCAATTTAGAGCCACCAGTTAACCTAACCTGCATGTCTTTGGACTGTAGGGGAAACCGGAGCACCCGGAGGAAACCCACGCGGACACGGGGAGAACATGCAAACTCCGCACAGAAAGGCCCTCGCCGGCCGCTGGGCTCGAACCCAGGACCTTCTTGCTGTGAGGCGACAGTGCTAACCACACTAACACAAACAAAATGTTCTCCAATTTTGGACAGAACATTACACTTACTGAATGTTTATTTGAATAGAAAATCTGCTGTCATAACAGTGTAAAAAAACAAAACATCCTCAAACATTTAAAATCCTCTAACATGAATTACCTGAGCACTCTGTTTGACCATCCACTTGGTAGCCAGTGTTACACTCACAGCGGTGACCAAACCCCACTGGGACACAGCGGCCATTAAGACACAAGTTAGGTATCAGCAGGCATTTGTTTGTCGTCTGATTCAAACTAACTGGAAAATAAACACACAGCCTGTTAGTGTATTTTTATATAAAGCCTATATTTGTCCATAAAAATGCTTTAACACACAGGTTTTTGATCTCAATACAAATCAATAAAGTTTATGTCCAGGACATGTTTACATCGTATCAGGAAAAAATATTCCGAAGTACTGTACTTAACCCTTTGATGCAAAACATGGGTCAAAAGTGACCCGGCTGAGTTTTTATCTTCTATATCTTTGCAATAAATTAATTCCATCATTCAGTATTCAAGGTATTCCTCCTCAATTAACTTGTTTTTGATCATCATACATCCTTATTTTATTTTTTCCTTTCTTACTTTTTGAATAAAGACCCTTTTTGTATCACTACCCTTCTAATGCACAGCATGGGTCAAAAACGACCTGCATTCATTTTCCAGGTTATTTCATGTATGGCTGAGTGTTTCTATGATATACTTTTGAAATAAATTCATTTTGTCATTTACTTTTCCAAATATGCAGTAAATATCTTGTTTTTGTTTAGCACAAATCATCATTTTGATTTTTCCTTTCTTAAGTTATGAACAAGCACAGCTTTTGTAATTCTACATCAAGTTTCCACACATGGGTCAGAACCGACCCGCATGCATTTACTCCAGCGTTTGGTGGGAACTGTGAATTGTGCTTGTGTCAGACATTTCACAGCTCAGCACAGCGCCCTTTGCCCGTCTAATACATGGAAGTAATGTTTTTCAATTGTTCTAACATTACCTTAGAAAAAAATTGATGTTTAGGTTCCCTTGAGAGTGAGTAGATTACTTGTCAGAAAGTTACAAGTAATTACTATTAGCTACCGAGCTGTTGACATATTCTACTTTAGTTAGCTAATTTTATTGTAGTTGGCTTAGCTAACTACATAGTTAATAAATAAATAACTGGCCCCATTCACTGCTAAAGTAATTACTTGAAACAAATTATTATTATAGTATTAAGACATTTAATTTTAAATCACACTTGGATGACCCATGTGTAGTAATATAGAAAGTATTTTTGTTCATAAAGTAGGAAAGAAAAAATTAAATTAATGATTTGTGGTAATTAAAAACAAGATATTTAAAGAATACTTGGAATATTCAATCATAACATAAATTGATTTCAAAAGATAGAGCAAAGAAAAACTCAGTCAGCATGAAATAACCTGGAAAATGAATGCGGGTCATTTTTCACCCATTAGAAGGGGTGCGCATATGTTTTGCATCAAAGGGTTAAGTCATACTTTTGTTTTGCAATCTTTAGCTCACCAACAGGTCCTTGTGGTCTTTGTCCGTTGCCATTTCCATGTCCATTAATGGGAATATGAGGGATTTGAGGGAAACTCTGTGGAAACTCTGGATATATAGGACCGTTCCCATTTGTTGGATAAAGTGGTTGGCCATCGTGTCCATGGGGCTGCTGAGGAACTCTGTCCCCTCTAATGCCAGGATCAACATCTGGATATCCTCCCTCCAAACACATCCTGTGGTATTCATCTGAGAGGTACAAAAAGATACAGTCCCTATGAATAACTAACACAAACACTGGCGTTCACTTTTCATTCTTCTAAATCACTTCTTTCTTATTTATCACATAGGTCTTCTCTATCCTTGATTTCTTTCTATTTTACTCATTTATGCAGATATCTGTGATAGCTGTCTTGTTATGGTGATTGCAAAAAGAAACAAAAAACAGGAAGGTACTCTATCTGCAGGTCCACAGGCTGCGTATTGCACGGCATGAGCGTGATCATCCATGCAGAACATTCTGCACGCTACATTTATTAACATTTGACCACAAGAATGCAAAAATCCCTATTCCCCTTCAAACAAACAATATATTGAAATGGGAAAGCGCTTACCAGATCTGCGGGTAGGACATATCTCTGGCACTGTCCCTCGGGCCCAGCAGTGGCCTCTGTCGCAACAGCACTGCACTTTAGTGTAGCGCCCAGACAGCTCGTGAGCACAGCGCCCACTTAACACAGCTACAAAACAGGCACCTGTGTGCTGGCCTTAAACACACACAATTTGTTTAAACACACTACTGACATCATCACAAGAGAATATTCATTTCTAAATCCTTACCAAATCCTTAAGAGAAATCACAGGTTTATATTAATGAGCTTGTCCTAACATGTATTGGTCTCTGTAGTAACAGTTAACACAAGGACTTGTATAATGGAAGCTCCATATAAACATAATTAAGGCATTTATGGTGACATTTATTTCGAATTCTTGGAAGGAGTCTCCAGTGTCAGCACTTTGTAACAGTCAGAGGTAAGGCTGTAGCTTTAAAGTTTTCTGATAGAGTACATCGAGCTTTGTGGTTTGTCAGTATCATGGCAAGCTGTGTTGTTTTATACTTCAAGAGAGGGAAAAAAAGAGGCTTTTTTTAGGCCTCGTTTAAGGACATTCGACTACATTAAATGTAACAATAAATAGATAAAAAGTACAATCTGTCATTCTTTAATGAATGAAAAATTGATCGCGGATTGCGGCGGCATAAGAGGAATACAACCCTTCAAGGCACTGCTCTGAGAAAATAATCAACTTCACACACCACACCACGCTGTCAGTGATTATTTCCTTAACAATTCTCTCTTGTGCTTTATTCCTTACCTAATATACCTTGCCAAATCCACGAGATATTGCGATATTTAAAAAGGAAGAGAAAAAGGGAAAGAGGAAGAGCAAACAAAGCAGGTCTTCGGTCTAAAATAATTTTAGTGCTGCATTGGCAAAAAGTACTAAATAGACTATTGTGTAAAGAGCGTTGTTATTGTCTACATATTGTATATTAATAGATCTGGAAGGAAGGGGGTTTTTTTTGGTTTGTTTTTTTTGCAGGTGACATCAATTTCTAAATGTAGCTGACTATTTGTAGGTCCAAGCTTTAATCCAAGTGAGCAAACTGAAAAGTGCAGTGAAACACCCTTGAACCATTTATCATGCTGCATCAGGATATGACTTAATCTGTGATACTCCAACATCTAGTAGCTACATATTCATGCGCTTATTTTAAATAATAATTGAATGTAAGAGTGTAACAATCGCACACTGCACGTGTGCATACACGTGTTCCGATTAAAATGGCCGGTGAGTGTATACAATTCAGTCCACTGTTCGAAATAAATAGACTAGACTAAAGAAATCGCTTTCAGACATGTTTATACTTATTACAGAGGGAAAGTGAGCTCTAGCACCGGGCCATTTCCGGGAAATAAGAGTTTGGGTCACGGCGACAGCGTGTGCATATCAGCCTCGGTTCGGAGGTTTCGGTTTGGAAAACTGTAAGAGGTAAGAGTAGAATAATATAAAAGTACAGACACTTGGTATATTTTACTTCTTGATTTTTAAATTGTTCATTTTTGGATTACGTTTCATTTTTGCGGCTGCTGCCTCATAGAGTAAATATATTTATTTTTTTTCACGGTGCGGTTTCCATCAAATCCTGCGCTCTGATTGGCTGGTGAGGGGGTCCGTATCCTACGATACGGACCCCGGTTACGGACCCCGGTTATGGACCTCTGGCGACTCGCTTGTTCACAATAACAACAGACATAGTCGCAATTTTTGTCAACAATTATCTTTTTTATAAGATTTATTTATAAGATTTTTATCAAAAATCTTGTAAATTTTTGCCAGCATTTCTCAGGAGAATAGCATTAATTTTACAGCATGGATAGCGATAACGACAGTGTTCACAGCGAAAGCGAGTTTTACTACCCTGAGGAAGAAGAAATAAAATAAAACATTTCAGGAGAAAGCTAAAAACCTGTAACTTGCTAACGCCGAGCAAAAACATGGCTGAATCCTGAATGATTCCTATTTGTATAAATAGGGGACTACATAGGCGGCAAAATGTAGTTTTTTTTTCCTGCCATGGAAGTGCACTTGTATACCGAGGAGGAAGCCATTTGCATTACAGCCGTGAATGAGGATTCAAAATGGCGGCTCAGCTCGGTTTTCCCTTTCGGGCGCTCTCGTTTTCGGTTAGAATTTGGTAAAGAAAAATATACATATTATTTACCAGCTTAAGGTCGGTCCGTATCGTGAAATACCATGACCTCAGCCTTGAATACTGACCTCGGCCCAGAGACCTCAGTCCAAAGACCTCGGTCAGTACTTTCAAGACCTCGGTCACGGTATTTCACCATATGGACCTCCCAGCTGGTAAATAACACACACACACACACATATATATATATATATATATATATATATATATGCTATATTTACTGTATGGACATGGTATCAGAAAATTATTTATAAGCAGTAGTCACATGCACCCATATGATACCTATTTTTTTTCACAATATCTTCCTTCATATTCATCATAACTGCTACCGGGCGAGGTTTGTTTAGCCTGGCAACACTTGTTATTATATATTTTTCGTCTTCCATTTTGCTATGTAAAATAAGTAGGGCTGTCAAACGATTAAAAAATTTAATCGCGATTAATCTCAGAATTTCATATAGTTAATCTCAATTAATCGCATTTTTTTTAAATCTATGTAAATGAATAAGGCTTTTAAAGTGAAATGTTACAATTAAAATGGTGAACACATTTTATGCTAAAAGTACTTGTTAAAAACTGCTGGGACAAGAGAAAAATGGTAAGGGAGTTTATTCACTCACATACTAGGCAGTACTGAACATACAAAACACAAAATTGGATTTTGCGATGGATTAGGGAGCTGTAGTCTCAAATATAAAACATGGAGTCACATACTACTGTGTCTCAGTTCAGACGTGTGTGACAAAAGAAAATAAAAATGAAATAAAACTTCAATTGTGCTGGAGTTGTATTCAGTCACAGCCTATAGGACTTCACAGTGCTGTGCAAACAAAAATAAATTGCAGTTGGACTTCAATAAAGACATTTAGTGTCATATCACAGTGCTACAGCGTACTGAAATCTCACTTTACAGAAGTATTTTAGAACTGCAAAGTGCATACCAAAACCAACTCAATCACACTCCTCTTTTGAAATGAAACTTCCCGTTTAACAGTGAGGTTTTTCACCCACGTGACCAAGTCATGTGATGCATCCTTAGGCTGCCATTTTGGAGGTCATGGCTCGAATCAGTTTGAATGCGAGGAAGGCGACAAACGAAAAACATAAAAGAAAAAGGAGCGAGATGCAGAAAACACCTTCACTATCCAGCGACGTAGGGCATTTACAGGGCGAGCAGAGGGAGAGGTATTTGCAAAAATTGAGGTTAGCAGGCTTAGAGAACCACGTTTACCTGCTTCCACCAGGATTGTTCACTGACGTACGGAAGTACACGAAGCCCTCGTCTTTACCTGACTTCGGCCCACATGATCTGTATACCTATGTCGTTAAAAACCCATCGCCATACACAGGTATTGATCTGAAAGCGTATAAGAGTTTGGATGCCTACAAATATTTTGTATCAGGCTGGGTAACATGCCTACATCAGCGGGTCGTCCCTGGAGCCGGTGGTCGCCATCTTATTACAGCTAAGGTTTGTTCACATTTTCATTTACTTTCGGTCCTCAGGATAAACAAAATGTTATTAAATGTCATTGAAATAACTTCTTAGTCTGTTGAGACATGGCCCGTTATAAATTTGCTGTTACCAGGCAATGACCAAGAACTGTATTATTAGGGTCGGTGTCTGTGTTGTAGCAGTGCACTAGCAGCTAGCTGTTAGCACTAGCTAATGTCAACAACATAGCTAGTATGTTACTGTGGCAATGTTTACGTTCAGTCATTTGGATGACTTAAAACCTTTCAGTCTCAAGTTTTTCCTTTACTGTATTTACTAGTTTACTGTAATTATGATCCGGCAGCTATTTACACTGGATCCAGTGTAAATAGCTGCCGGAGCACGCTCCGGAACCTCGGCCGGAGCACTCCGGGAGCAAGCCGGAGCGCGCTGCTTAATTTGAGGGGGAGCAAGCCGGAGCGCGCTCCGGAACCTCGGCCGGAGCACTCCGGGAGCAAGCCGGAGCGCGCTGCTTAATTTGAGGGGGAGCAAGCCGGAGCGCGCTCCGGCAGCTATTTACACTGGATCCGGTGTAAATAGCTGCCGGATCATAATTACAGTAAACTAGTAAATACAGTAAAGGAAAAACTTGAGACTGAAAGGTTTTAACAGTCATCCAAATGACTGAACGTAAACATTGCTACAGTAACATACTAGCTACTATGTTGTTGACATTAGCTAGCTTGACCTTCAAAATGGCGGACACCGGGGCGTCACGTGACCCTGTGACGTCAGGTGAAATACCTCAATAGAAGCAGCGCGCGACAAGCCTCAACAGGAACTATGGGTGACTTGCAGGGCCAAAGTAGAATTTGCGTTAACGGCACTATTTTTTTAAATCGCGATAAATTGAGATCGCGTTAAAGCGTTATTATCGCGTTAACTTTGACAGCCCTAAAAATAAGATATGTATTTTATCTTATTTAATTAAAGACCATTAATTGATTGACTTCACAGTACACTCTCACCAACAACAAAAACCGAGAATAAGTCTCAGGAGATACTGTCTTGCCTGCACCTATCTCATATCTCAGATGTCTTTTTGAGAAAGAACAATGCTTTCTAAGTGAGAACATACTGTAGTTTGGCGTTGTATTTTTCACCGATGGCTGCTCAGAATTCAAGTGTTAATTTCAGTGGAAAATGACTTGCTGTGAATGTACTAACTACTAATATGGTTGGATTTCACATACACTAATTTACGCTTGATGGTATGATGACAGTGAGTTCTCTTATGTTTTCTGTCTTTCAGGCTGGAATGAAGAGATGTTTGGAGACGTAATTGCAGGTTGAGGTCCAGTCACTGACACTCTATGATCTTCTTCATTGCATTCTATCAAAGCTGAGCATTCTCTGCTTGTCTCAACAAGCAGCACATAAATATATAACACATTACACACACAACGCACAGACATTTAGAGGAAAGTTTTAAATGCTGGACATAAGAGGTCCATCTGACCCACTCTTACACATTTATGCTCCCAATGGTCATGATCTGTTAATAAATCAATGCTTTGAAATTAGACTCAATTAGCTGAGATGACATTAAAGGTCCCATGGCATGAAATTTTCACTTTCTGAGGTTTTTTAACGTTAAAATGAGTTCCTCTGACCTTCTTAAGTCACCCCAGTGGCTAGAAATGTCATAATGTGTAAACCAAACTATGCCCACCCTTTGTCAACATTTGAGAATGGCGCGTCAAAATGGCGCGTTGATAGGCTCTTCCTTTGACTACGTCAGCAAGGGAGATGATCCCCACGCCCCCCCCTCTGGATTCCCACCCACTGTATGGATTGCCCGCCCAGCTCAAAAGTTGCCACCATAGATACGTCACTTCAATTTTGTAGTGAGGAGACCATAGAGGACACAACAACATGGCACCACCTAAGCGAGCAAAACATGGAAATTGCGCTGTACATGGATGTGACAACACAGAAAGGAGTCTGTTTTTACTGCCGACGGGAGAGCCCCTGAAGACGCAGTGGCTTAATTTTATTTACTCCAATAATACGCCGTCGAGTCTACCTAAGACGGTGTATGTTTGTCGGAAGCATTTTCCTGATGAATGTTTCCACAACTTGGGACAGTACAGGGCAGGTTTTGCACATCAACTGTCACTGAAGCCTGGGTCCGTACCAAGCATCCCTGCCGCATCAGCCACAAACACCGAACAAGTAAGTGTATAACTGTTAAGTCGTTTTGCCGTGTTTTAAAATCGGTGCGTTAGCCTTGCAATGGCTACATTAGCTGTGCAGCTAACCACTTCCTGCAGTTAGCCAGGTACTCTGCGCTACAAAACCAAAAAGCATGCAGCATGCTCTGTTAAACTGAGTTTAGTCTGGAAATTGACTGTAACTTATGAGCTTATGTTTGACTATTGCTCCGCAATGCATGTCTTCTGTTGGATAAGCGATATGTTGCTGTAGTTGCTGCTTCTATCCTCTTTGGTTATGGAGTGCGTGTTCAAGCCTAGGGTATTATACGTTCATAAACTACCACTCCGAACACTCTCACTCTCTGTTCTCTGTGTCATGTTGAGTTTACGAAAGGAGTCCGAGGGAGAACGGGGTTTTGTCTTAGCAGTGTGGCTACAGGCGCTGATAGCAGCGAGTATGTGTGTGCGCAGCTTGGTCAAGCCCCTCCCCCTCCCCCCATGGCCCGCCCCCACCCTCTACCCTTCCCCGCCTCCTGCTTCTCATTAGCAAAATGACGCACTGGGAAAAGGGCTGAAATGGGGCTTTCTCCCAGGAGGCTATATCTACGTGCCGAGGGTTCATTTCGAGAAAGGCTGCGGATATAACATCCGGAAACCTCCACGAGCCCGTTTAAAGCATCAACAAACCACCATGCCATGGGTCCTTTAAGATGTCTGAGGCTTAGATTTGGTGACCCTACAGGCGAGTCTTTGCAGGTGACTCTCACACTGCATGCCATCTCTCTAGTCATTCCTAGCCACTTTGTACTTCTGAAATTGACAGGGTGTGAATGTGCACATGCAAACACGACATTTCATTTGGAGAGGGTTAGTGTAGTGGGCAGGGTTCAGTCATAGCAAACTTCCGACCACTAGTACACACTCACCAAAGCATCGGGTCTTGTCTGCAGACAGCACATATCCAGATGGACACGCGCAGGAGAAGCTGCCGACCGAGTTGGTGCACTGTCCTCCTTCACATACATGTGGAATGGTGGAGCATTCGTCCACATCTGGGGAGAATTGGAGAGGAGAGATTCCTGTATTGTGATCAGGGCTGAGCATTTCTTAATGAAACTGGAATCGGAATATGCATATTTAATAATATGTACTGTACATTTATTCCATTCTTACACTGTTACCATGAGAGCTAGAGTTTCCAAGCAGATGTTTGTTAGTGACAGCTCATCTGCATTTTGAATGAATAAATAACCGGAACATTTGTATTGTACTTGCCTAAATTCTGAGAAAAATGTAAAATAAAGAAACAGAGAAACTTTACTCATATTCAAGTACCAAGAGCACAGTGTGTCCTCCTAAAGTTAAAAGGAAACCAGCAACAGCTGGTTTAATAATTAGTCATTGTTTAAAACAAGATCAACTATGAGCTACTGCTCACTTACGTATCCCCCCGCTCTCGTTTATATCAGAATGCAAGCAATCGAAGGAATAGGACACTTATCATGAACGTTGACTTGAACAAATAATTAACCCTGAAACGAGTAAGTAAAGAGCAGTGTCTCTCCCCAGGGATTTCAAATCGCATCCTGGTAAACGGTCATTTTGAAATAGCATTTTGCTTCTTGAAGTAGTGTCAAAATCCACCCGATATGTTTCGTAAATACATTCAGTTGGTAAACAGGAAGTCGATGTGCGACAGACCTGAAAACGGTACACACGGTATAGAACCCCAAGCTGAAGCTCGGTACCAAATATCAAGCAGTTCTGATTTGTAGTTGCTGAGAAAAGTGTTATGAAAATTGTGTAAATCCATGCTATATGTTTCGTAAATACATTCAGTCGGTAAACAGGAAGTCGTTGTACGACAGACCTGAAAACGGTACACACGGTATAGAACCCCAAGCTGAAGCTCGGTACCAAATATCAAGCAGTTCTGATTTGTAGTTGCTGAGAAAAGTGTTATGAAAATTTTGTAAATCCACGCTATATGTTTCGTAAATACATTCAGTCGGTAAACAGGAAGTCGTTGTACGACAGACCTGAAAACGGTACACACGGTATAGAACCCCAAGCTGAAGCTCGGTACCAAATATCAAGCAGTTCTGATTTGTAGTTGCTGAGAAAAGTGTTATGAAAATTGTGTAAATCCATGCTATATGTTTCATAAATACATTCAGTCGGTAAACAGGAAGTCGATGTGCGACAGACCTGAAAACGGTCTAGCTGAGAAAAAGGGTGTTTCGGATGGACTGAAAAATACGGCGATACGGATGGATGGACGGACGGAGGGAAACCAGTATTCCCCGCCCCTCCCCTTCGGAGCAGGGGTATAATAATAACTGTTATTATTTTTGGAAAATGGGGTAGCTAACAATTATTATCCAATGAACCCTTTTGCCTGAGAGTAGACAAATCCAAGGTTTTATTTTCATTTTCATTGTTGTGTCATTTGGAATTGATGAGCGTGTTTATGTCAAATAAACCACACACACAAAAAAGTATTTTGATAGCGTGAGAATAAAATAAACCTGGTGCATGTTGGGACAATTTGGGAGAGTTTGGGAATTGGCACACATAGCAGACTGGCAGTGGAATGAACTTACCTTTGTCATATGAACTGTGGTCTCAGCAGTGAAGTGTTAGCTGAGTAAACTACAAGTAAACAGCACTCGCATGCAGCATTCCCCAAAAGGAGAACACTTCCCAGAAAGTAAAGTATCTAACCACACTAAGCTAAAACAGTCTTGCCCGGAGAGGTTACGTGCAACTTGTAGTGTCCATTTGGAAAGTGGCAAAGTGTATGAGGATATTTTGCCAGCACGATATTAAAAAAAAAAAGTTATTTTTTATAATGAATACAGAACAATCCAAATTTAATTTCACTCAGTCCACTTATAGTGAATCTCATATTTAGTTGTAATGACTAACTCATAAAGACAATTGTTTATGGTGCCAGGAAAGGGAATATGACACTACACAATAATTACTTACTATACAAAGGGGCATATCAGTGGTTCTCATCCAGAGAAAATGGGAAAAAAAATCTCTCAACAGCAAATCTTGTGGAGTTATCGTCTGAAATCGCTCACTCGTTCACTACGCCCTACTCACTATATAGTGAATTACTACAGTATATAGAGGACTATATAGGGCGGCACGGTGGTGTAGTGGTTAGCGCTGTCGCCTCACAGCAAGAAGGTCCTGGGTTCGAGCCCCTTGGCCGGCGAGGGCCTTTCTGTGCGGAGTTTGCATGTTGTCCGCGTGGGTTTCCTCCGGGTGCTCCGGTTTCCCCCACAGTCCAAAGACATGCAGGTTAGGTTAACTGGTGACTCTAAATTGACCGTAGGTGTGAATGTGAGTGTGAATGGTTGTCTGTGTCTATGTGTCAGCCCTGTGATGACCTGGCGACTTGTCCAGGGTGTACCCCGCCTTTCACCCGTAGTCAGCTGGGATAGGCTCCAGCTTGCCTGCGACCCTGTAGAACAGGATAAAGCGGCTAGAGATGATGAGATGAGATGAGATGAGATGAGATGAGGACTACAGGTCCTTCTCAAAAAATTAGCATATTGTGATAAAGTTCATTATTTTCTGTAATCTACTCATAAGCATTAGACTTTAATATATTTTAGATTCATTACACACAACTGAAGTAGTTCAAGCCTTTTATTGTTTTAATATTGATGATTTTGGCAAAAAAGTAAAGGAAAACCAAAAATCCCTATCTCAAAAAATTAGCATATTTCATCTGACCAATAAAAAAAGTGTTTTTAATACAAAAAAAGTCAACCTTCAAATAATTATGTTCAGTTATGCACTCAATACTTGGTCGGGAATCCTTTGGCAGAAATGACTGCTTCAATGCGACGTGGCATGGAGGCGATCAGCCTGTGGCACTGCTGAGGTGTTACGGAGGCCCAGGATGCTTCGATAGCGGCCTTAAGCTCATCCACAGTGTTGGGTCTGGTGTCTCTCAACTTCCTCTTCACAATACCCCACAGATTCTCTATGGGGTTGAGGTCAGGAGAGTTGGCAGGCCAACTGAGCACAGTAATACCATGGTCAGTAAACCATTTACCAGTGGTTTTGGCACTGTGAGCAGGTGCCAGGTCGTGCTGAAAAATGAAATCTTCATCTCCATAAAGCTTTTCAGCAGATGGAAGCATGAAGTGCTCCAAAATCTCCTGATAGCTAGCTGCATTGACCCTGCCTTTGATAAAACACAGTGGACCAACACCAGCAGCTGACATGGCACCCCAGACCATCACTGACTGTGGGTACTTGACATTGGACTTCAGGCATTTTGGCATTTCCTTCTCCCCAGTCTTCCTCCGGACTCTGGCACCTTGATTTCCGAATGACATGCAAAATTTGCTTTCATCCGAAAAAAGTACTTTGGACCACTGAGCAACAGTCCAGTGCTGCTTCTCTGTAGCCCATTTCCTGCACACGCCTGTGCACGGTGGCTCTGGATGTTTCTACTCCAGACTCAGTCCACTGCTTCCACAGGTCCCCCAAGGTCTGGAATCGGCCATTCTCCACAATCTTCCTCAGGGTCCGGTCACCTCTTCTGGTTGTGCAGCGTTTTCTGCCACACTTTTTCCTTCCCACAGACGTCCCACTGAGGTGCCTTGATACAGCACTCTGGGAACAGCCTATTCGCTCAGAGATTTCTTTCTGTGTCTTACCGTCTTGCTTGAGGGTGTCAATGATGACCTTCTGGACAGCAGTCAGGTCGGCAGTCTTACCCATGATTGCGGTTTTGAGTAATGAACCAGACTGGGAGTTTTTGAAAGCCTCAGGAATCTTTTGCAGGTGTTTAGAGTTAAGTCGTTGATTCAGATGATTAGGTTAATAGCTTGTTTAGAGTACCTTTTCATGATATGCTAATTTTTTGAGATAGGAATTTTGGGTTTTCATGAGCTGTATGCCAAAATAATCAGTATTAAAACAATAAAAGACCTGAAATATTTCAGTTGGTGTGCAATGAATCTAAAATATATGAAAGTTTAATTTTTATCATTACATTATGGAAAATAATGAACTTTATCACAATATGCTAATTTTTTGAGAAGGACCTGTATATAATGAGCTCATTGATAAAATGAAAAAACGCTTTCGGACACTACTCTGTCACGCTGTTATTTACGTCATTACTGTCGCACAATTAAAACGTGCCAGATCAGTCGGCTGGAGGGTTTTCAAAATAATAAATACACGCATTATTTTTGTGATAAATCCATATTATACTGAGCACATTTCCCACATTAATAAATACAAAGTACCTGCATCTTTCAGTTCTTTTAAATCAAGGCTGTATACTTTCTTCTTTGCCGCTGCATGTTATTAAATCAAACTGGAGGCTTTTGATTTGATTTTTTGACTTGCTGTTCCTCGCACTAGACTCTCTACCCTGGGTGGCAGGTCCTTCAGTGCCACGGCCCCTAAGCTATGGAATTCTCTTCCTCAACCCCTCCGTGATTGCTCTTCTCTTCCTTTCTTCAAATCTCATCTCAAAACCTTTCTGTTTCATGAACATTTCTCCACCAGTGCATAAACTCACCACTCTTCAGCAACTCTTCTTTTTGTGTGTATGTTTTCTCTGACCTATGTAACGCGACCTTGAGTTTGAGAAAGGCGCTATATAAATGTAATTTATTATTTTTTATTATTATTCTTTCAGCGTGACCACAATGCATGATGGGATATACTGCCTGGTTAGTGACCATCGGTTGTACACTACTTTTCATGATGCACTGTGGGATACTTTGAGTGCACTATACTGTATAGGGTGTAATAATTCTCACTATACATTCGGACAGCACTACAAAATGGCGAACTCACTATATAGTGAGTAGGGAGTGATTTCGGACACAGGGTCAGACTTCAGTTATGCAAACTCAACTGCTCAAATAAAAACACAATGAGTGGTACTCTATTACAAAGCACAGCATTAAACAGTAACTATACTGTTCGTATTTACGCTAGTGTTCCCTGAACCAAATAATAAATAAATATAATAACTAGATTCAGGTAGAATAATTTAATAAATGACGTCAGCTTGTTTTTAACAGGCAAACACATTGTTTCTGTGTCTTCAATGCAAGAAACTAACATGTACACCTTGCTTATATAGGCATGTTTACATTACCTGAAATTGTCCTAATAGTAATCATCATAAGGCCCACAATTTAACCCTTTGATGCAAAACATATGCACACCCCTTCTAATGGGTGAAAAATGACCCGCATTCATTTTCCAGGTTATTTCATGCTGACTGAGTTTTTCTTTGCGCTTTCTTTTGAAATCAATTTATTTTATGATTGAATATTCCAAGTATTCTTTAAATATCTCATCTCATTATCTCTAGCCGCTTTATCCTGTTCTACAGGGTCGCGGGCAAGCTGGAGCCTATCCCAGCTGACTACGGGCGAAAGGCGGGGTACACCCTGGACAAGTCGCCAGGTCATCACAGGGCTGACACACAGACAACCATTCACACTCACATTCACACCTACGGTCAATTGAGTCACCAGTTAACCTAACCTGCATGTCTTTGGACTGTGGGGGAAACCGGAGCACCCGGAGGAAACCCACGCGGACACGGGGAGAACATGCAAACTCCACACAGAAAAGGCCCTCGCCGGTCACGGGGCTCGAACCCGGACCTTCTTGCTGTGAGGCGACAGTGCTAACCACTACACCACCGTGCCGCCCATGAACAAAAATACTTTTTATATTACTACACATGGGTCATCCAAGTGTGATTTAAAATTAAATGTCTTAATACTATAATAATAATTTGTTTCAAGTAATTACTTTAGCAGTGAATGGGGCCAGTTATTTATTTATTAACTATGTAGTTAGCTAAGCCAACTACAATAAAATTAGCTAACTAAAGTAGAATATGTCAACAGCTCGGTAGCTAATAGTAATTACTTGTAACTTTCTGACAAGTAATCTACTCACTCTCAAGGGAACCTAAACATCATCAATTTTTTTCTAAGGTAATGTTAGAACAATTGAAAAACATTACTTCCATGTATTAGACGGGCAAAGGGCGCTGTGCTGAGCTGTGAAATGTCTGACACAAGCACAATTCACAGTTCCCACCAAACGCTGGAGTAAATGCATGCGGGTCGGTTCTGACCCATGTGTGTAAACTTGATGTAGAATTACAAAAGCTGTGCTTGTTCATAACTTAAGAAAGGAAAAATCAAAATGATGATTTGTGCGAAACAAAAACAAGATATTTACTGCATATTTGGAAAAGTAAATGACAAAATGAATTTATTTCAAAAGTATATCATAGAAACACTCAGCCATACATGAAATAACCTGGAAAATGAATGCAGGTCGTTTTTGACCCATGCTGTGCATTAGAAGGGTAGTGATACAAAAAGGGTCTTTATTCAAAAAGTAAGAAAGGAAAAAATTAAATAAGGATGTATGATGATCAAAAACAAGTTAATTGAGGAGGAATACCTTGAATACTGAATGATGGAATTAATTTATTGCAAAGATATAGAGGATAAAAACTCACCCGGGTCACTTTTGACCCATGTTTTGCATCAAAGCGTTAAACAAGATGCCATGATTGCACTGAATATGGCGCAGAACTACGATCCTGACACCTGATCCTCGTTTATGTTTAATGAGCGCAAGTACATAAGTTCTGTCTTTGTCTCACTTTTCTCGTTGTCATTTGTCGCCCTCTCCTTCTCATGTTATGCTGAAGCTGTTACCTTGCCTCACTAGTCCTCGTTTTAGTTTCGTGGTCTTTGCGTTTAGTGTGTTTCACTGCAAATAAACCAAATCTGCACTTGCACGCGTCTTCAACTCTGCTCCCTGACACAAGAAACCCACTGAAGAAACCATATTTGCTTACCTTCACACTTATTTGTGCCGTCATTCAGGCGATGCCCAGCAGGACACTTGCACTCAAATGAGCCCACTGTGTTCATGCACTTTCCTCCTTGGCAGAGACCTGGCACAGCCTGGCATTCATCAACATCTGTACAAAGAATTATAGTTAAACTGTGTAAAAGCCCCATTCCAAATTTCACAATTAAAGCACGCAATAATATAAAAGTCATGTAAAGGACTGTAGTGGAAATTAAATAAAAGTGAAATGGTTGTAGCGATCATGGCAAAAAATAAGAGATATTTAATCTGCTTTGAGGCGGCACGGTGGTGTAGTGGTTAGCACTGTCGCCTCACAGCAAGAAGGTTCTGGGTTCGAGCCCAGTGGTCGACGAGGGCCTTTCTGTGCGGAGTTTGCATGTTCTCACCGTGTCCGCGTGGGTTTCCTCCGGGTGCTCCGGTTTCCCCCACAGTCCAAAGACATGCAGGTTAGGTTAACTGGTGACTCTAAATTGACCGTAGGTGTGAATGTGAGTGTGAATGGTTGTCTGTGTCTATGTGTCAGCCCTGTGATGACCTGGCGACTTGTCCAGGGTGTACCCCGCCTTTCGCCCGTAGTCAGCTGGGATAAGCTCCAGCTTGCCTGCGACCCTGTAGAACAGGATAAAGCGGCTACAGATAATGGATGGATGGATGTCTCCCTCCTCCAATGACACACAATACCCGGATCCTTTTAATATTTAAAACAAGTTGTAGACAGACAGAGCCATGGATGGATGGATAGATGGATCGAGACATAGAGCAAGTCAAACAAACAAGTACATATTTTTAGGAAATTGATGCACTTGACCCCTTCCCTTCTAAGTTGTTCTTCCCCCCCATACTTCTCTCTGTTTGGTCACCTGCCATTTTCCATTCATCAGCCAGCTCACTGCTATCATGCAACAGCTACCAACAGGGGAGGGTGAAGGTACCTAAAGCAAGCCATCACACACTCCGAGGAAAGTTGGCCTCTTCGGTATACATGGACTCACAGACTTCCTTTGATTGACAGGGAAGAGAGTATGCCATGCCTCCTTCCCAAACAGTGTGACCAATTTTACTCCCTCTCTCTTGACTACAGATGGCTGTGACATTGCTGGGATTCGACCTTGTGATCTCTCACCGACAGGGTGAACACTTGTTGTGCCAGTTGGGAGCATTTTAAAAGATTTCTCATCATACTTATAGCCATGACCTAAAGGTTACAGAAGCAGACTTGGGCCCAAAGAGTTGCTGGTTCAATTCCCTGGACCGGCAGGAAAATCCATGGCTGAAGTGCCCTTGAGTAAGGCACCCAGGCCCTGTGTGCTTGTTGTATGTTGCTTTGGATAAGAGCATCTGCTAAACGCCCGTATCACTCCAATGCTACTGTAAGTACACAGCTGAATTTCTTAATTTGAATGTGTTGCAAGTTGCTCTTATGTTTCTGTTGGCATGTTAAAGGAACAGTCCACCGTACTTCCATAATGAAATATGCTCTTATCTGAATTGAGACGAGGTGCTCTGTACCTCTCCGAGCTTTGCGCGACCTCCCAGTCAGTCAGACGCAGTCAGACGCGCTGTCACTCCTGTTAGCAATGTAGCTAGGCTCAGCATGGCCAATGGTATTTTTTGGGGCTGTAGTTAGATGCGACCAAACTCTTCCATGTTTTTCCTGTTTACATAGGTTTATATGACCAGTGATATGAAACAAGTTCAGTTACACAAATTGAAACGTAGTGATTTTCTATGCTATGGAAAGTCCGCACTATAATGACAGGCGTACTAACACCTTCTGCGCGCTTCGGCAGCGCATTGATACGGAGCTCAGATATCAATGCGCTGCCGAAGCGCACAGAAGGTGTTAGTACGCCTGTCATTATAGTGCGGACTTTCCATAGCATAGAAAATCGCTACGTTTCAATTTGTGTAACTGAACTTGTTTCATATCACTGGTCATATAAACCTATGTAAACAGGAAAAACGCGGAAGAGTTTGGTCGCATCTAACTACAGCCCCAAAAAATACCATTGGCCATGCTGAGCCTAGCTACATTGCTAACAGGAGTGACAGCGCGTCTGACTGCGTCTGACTGACTGGGAGGTCGCGCAAAGCTCGGAGAGGTACAGAGCAGCTCGTCTTAATTCAGACGAGCCGCATATTTCATTATGGAAGTACGGTGGACTGTTCCTTTAACTGTTATTTCATCTTATACATAGTGTTCACCTGCACATTTTCTTAAGTTTGATTCATTTGATCACCCAGGGTTCCAGTTTGTCCTAAATGGAAAGAGATTGATGTTTTCAGTACAAACTATTCAGAATACGAGCTATCGAGAGACAATATTGCGTGAGACAGTAGCACCATTCATGTCCCACATATCCGCCTGCTGCCTAAACCCTTTAAATAAGAGTCCCTTGTACAGGAACGTGGGTAGACAGACTGCAGAGAAACTTCTAGCTGCATAGCGGCTGATGAGGATGTCAGGGAGTAGCTTAGTTTTAATCTGTCTACAAAGAAACGTCGACACCCGCAGAATCCTACTGCTAAGTGAAAAAAAGTTATACTCTAATCACCAGAAAGAGGAGAGACATGAAGTCAGTGGAAAAATAACAGGAAGGATGACTGAACGATTCTGTGAAGACCGTATTATTCAGAGTTATTTCAAAATTCACTTTGTATAGTCTGGATCCTTAACTTCAGTCTTCAGAAATGTGCTGTCCAGACGTGCTAAAACGATAAATTAAACGTTCAAGTCAGTCGGTTTCTCAGAGCAAAATATCCAGAGTGGCATGATGTAGCAGGATCACTACTCGGACATATTTTGAGATGCAAAGATGAAGCTCACAAATCAGAATCGCTCCGCGAAGTTACGGCATCCAGGTGCTTTTGGAGGATTCAGCAGAGATGGAAATAAGGTGATTTAAGTACGTAAGTCGCTTAAGTAAAAGTATTTAGCCTATATAATACAGTAGATTAAAAGCAAATGTATAGACTGAGTCTGAAACCCTTTTGCTGTTTGTAGGTTGTTTTAACCCTTTTGAATATGATGCAAGTCAAACAAACTTATTCCAGATGGGCGTGTGGTGCCAGTGTTGGTGTTGAGACTTGGCAAAGGAAAAAAGCATCGCAGTGGATGCAGTAGAGCATACGCTAAATCGTTACAGCATGCAGAGCATCCACTTTGAAACCCAAGCCAAGCTGTAGATGGGGGTATCAAAGGTCCAGGCTTTTCATTGGAGGCAATCATTAGAAGCATGACAGGCACAGATGCAAAACTCATAAAGTCGAAAAGTTTGTTTCCTTCTGGCCATTGCATAAAGGCAGACACTTTGAAGGCAGATATAATCAACAAATAGAGCGATTGTTCTGTATCAGGTGCTGTGTGTGGGGTGACTGCAGCGAATACTCCCTCTTCATTCCAGCACAACAGAGGATCAGACACATTTTTAAGCCTCGCTCCAACATGCTGCCTACTCCAGTTGTGCACAATCACAGGGGAGTCACAAAGCCTGGCCTGTGCTTATGTCTCGGGTGCAAGCTACCACACAGGAATTCCCCTTCTCTCGAATCAAGTGGAAGCTTTAAAGAGGTTTCACAGAAATATTCTGGGCCTGTGTATATATTACATCAATTCACTGCATAAAAATGTTGCTCATACTGTATATGCATGTTTATCCATAAAAATGAGATAATGCTAACTGTTCTCTCGATCCTCAGTTTTCTTGTTTCTAAAATGACAAAACTACTGTAAACTATTACGCTTCCTGTCCTAAAAAAAAATCTCTTTGTGGGCAGCATAGTATTACAGGAGGTAGTGGTGCTGGCTCACAGCTCCAGGGTCCTCGGTCTGATCCTTTACTGTCTGTGTGAAGTTTTGTACGTTCTCACGTGTTCACATGGATCTCCTTCTCTTATCGCCAAAGTAAAACATTTAGGCTGGCACTATAAATTGCACCTAATTAAGAATGAATATGCATGCAAATGTAATGTGTGTGTATAAACACGATACCCTGGGATGTATCCCTGCCTTGCACCAAGTGTTCCCAGGATAGACTCAACCCTGACCAGGATAAAGTAGCTACTGAAAATGAATGAATGAATGAATGAATGAATGAATGAATGAATGAAAGAAACTTCTCTCTTTATGATTTGATTTCTAAATTTCAATAACCATGATCAGTTTAATATTACAGCATGAGAACAGTCAGTCATTCTTGTAATTATTCAGCCAAGTTGCAGTTGTCGCTGCCAAGCCCAGTCCAGGCTCAAGGCGAAACATGCACCACCAAAACTACACCACCGTGCCGCCCTGCAGTAATTATCTGTAAATAATTATAATTATATGTAAATCTCTAAGACAGGCGGCACGGTGGTGTAGTGGTTAGCTCTGTCGCCTCACAGCAAGAAGGTCCTGGGTTCGAGCCCTGGGGCCGGCGAGGGCCTTTCTGTGTGGAGTTTGCATGTTCTCCCCGTGTCCGCGTGGGTTTCCTCCGGGTGCTCCGGTTTCCCCCACAGTCCAAAGACATGCAGGTTAGGTTAACTGGTGACTCTAAATTGACTGTAGGTGTGAATGTGAGTGTGAATGGTTGTCTGTGTCTATGTGTCAGCCCTGTGATGACCTGGCGACTTGTCCAGGGTGTACCCCGCCTTTCGCCCGTAGTCAGCTGGGATAGGCTCCAGCTTGCCTGCGACCCTGTAGAAGGATAAAGCGGCTAGAGATGATGAGATGAGATGAGATATCTCTAAGACGAGGAGTACAGTACCCCACCACCCCCATTTAAATGTATAGACTAGACTATAACAGCTGAATGCTAAATGATAACTGTGAGATAAGTGCTGACCTTGGCAGGCTCCGGTGCGGATGTTGGGGATGAAGCCTCTGCGGCAGGGTTGTGGTTGAGCAGGGCACTCCTCACACGGGTGACCCCAGGCTCGGCCAATGGTGGCACAGCATAGCATCTTAGTGCACACAATGCCACTCACCTGGCTCTGGCACATCTTGTTGACAACCTGGGAGAAGCATGGACCCGTTCGGTAATCTGTGAAGAAAAGTGGATTGGTTTGTAGCATCAGGCTAAACTGGAAATCATAACCAAAAAAAAAAAAAAAGAATATTTACGAAACTGTTTCCCCAAGCAAACAGTTGTCATTCAGAACTGAGGAGAAGACGCCAACAAGTGCTGAGCCAACTTGAAAGCCTGTTGGGTGAAACTCCCTAATAGAGAAGAAGATGAAGCCTTTATTTGTCACATGCACACTCAAGCACAGTGAAATTCGTCCTCTGCATTTAACCCATCTGAAGCAGTGAACACAATCATGCACACACACACACACACACACACACACACACGCACACACACCCAGAGCAGTGGGCAGCTATGCTACAGTGCCCGGGGAGCAGTTAGGGGTTAGGTGCCTTGCTCAAGTGCACTTCAGCTCAAGGCCGTCCCATGTTAACCTAACCTGCATGTCTTTGGACTGTGGGGGAAACCGGAGCACCCGGAAGAAACCCACGCAGACACAGGGAGAACATGCAAACTCCACACAGAAAGGCCCCCTTCGGCCGCTGTGAGGCGACAGTGCTAACCACTACACCACCATGCCGCCCAAAAAGAGTTGTGTGAAAGGGGAGAGTGCGCACGCAGTCCCCCACTATCAGAAATTGTGCAGTTGAGATTCCTGCATTTGAGGAATTCGCAAAGGCCTGAGTGTAATGGCTGGGTCTCACTTTGGGCAAACCACCTTCTTGATCATGGTATTGCCCCTGCCAGGCACAGTTGTGTTCAAAATAATAGCAGTGTGTTTAAAAACGTGAGTAAAGCTCAAAATCCTTATAATAGTTTTTATTTCCATGCATTGGGAACACTGCACATTATATTCTACATCAAAACATGAAGAAAAATGTATCAATATTTTAATTACTTTACAGAAAATGAAGAAAAATGAACATTGGGCTGTTCAAAAAAATAGCAGTGTCTGCATTTTTCATTACAAACTCCAAATATTGACTGTATAAACTGAAAAAATCTTAAGGATTTAGTATTCCTGTGAATCACTAAACTAATATTTAGTTGTATAACCACGGTTTCTGAGAACTTCTGGCACCTGTGAACAGGTATTCCAGCCCAGGATGATTTGACAACATTCTACAATTCCTCTGCATTTCTTGGTTTTGCCTCAGAAACAGCATTTTTGATGTCACCCCACAAGTTTTCTATCGGATTAAGGTCCGGGGATTGGGCTGGCCACTCCATAACTTTCATTTTGTTGGTCTGGAACCCTGATGTTGCTCGCTTACTGGTGTGTTTGGGGTCGTTGTCTTTTTGAAACACCCATTTCAAGGGCATTTCCTCTTCAGCATAAGGCAACATGACCTCCTCAAGTATTTTGATATATGCAAACTGATCCATGATCCCTGGTATGCGATAAATGGGCCCAACACCACAGTAAGAGAAACATTCCCATATCATGATGCTTGCACCACCATGCTTCACTGTCTTCAGAGTGTACTGTGGCTTGAATTCAGTGTTTGGGGGTCGTCTGAAAAACTGTCTGCGGCTCTTGGACCCAAAAAGAACAATTTTACTTTCATCAGTCCACAAAATGTTTTTCCATTTCTCTTTAGGCCAGTCGATGTGTTCTTTGGCAAATTGTATCCTCTTCAGCACGTCTTTTTTTTAACAGTGGAACTTTGCGGGGGCTTCTTGCCGATAGATTAGCTTCACACAGGCATCTTCTAATTGTCACAGTACTCACAGGTAACTTCAGACCGTCTTTGATCACCCTGGAGCTGATCATTGGCTGAGTCTTTGCCATTCTGGCTATTCTTCGATCCATTCGAATGGTAGTCTTCCATTTTCTTCCACGTCTCTCTGGTTTTGCTGTCCATTTTAAAGCACTGGAGATCATTTTAGCCGAGCAGCCCATCATTTTCTGCACTTCTTTACAGTATACGTTTTACCTCTCCAATCAACGTTTTAATCAAAGCACGCTGTTCTTCTGAACAATGTCTGGAACGACCCATGTTTCTCAGGTTTTCAGAGAGAAATGGATGTACAACATGTGCTGGCTTCATCCTTAAATTAGGGCCACCTGACTGACATCTCTTTTTTCACAGAATGAATGACCTCACTAATTAAACTTCACACTGCTATTATTTTGAACACGTCCCTTTCACTTAATTATTCGATTACACAGACTCAGGAGCATGCATATCATGAATGTTGGGTCTGTTGGTTTTCTATGACTCTACTACACCTACTGGTAAATTATTTGCCATGTAGTAATATAATTTCCACCAAAAACAGTGACTGATCTGGTTAGTCGTGTTGGACTGCTATTATTTTGAACACAAGTGTAAGTATCCTGGTTGAGAAAATGCCCAGTGTGTGCAAAGCTCCATCATAAACACTGACAGAACACTAATGGATATTTTAAAAAAAAAGCCAACAACTTTTGATTTATTTAACACTTTTATTGGCCAATGCATATTTTGCAGACTGCAGACTATTTGTCCATGGCATTAACATCTTCAGTATTACGCTAAAATATACTATTCAAAAAAAGTAGGGGATATTTTATTTTGAGATCCAAATTTTCACATATACAAAGGGATACGAAAGCATGTTGTATAGTTCCTTACTGAGGAAGCATTTCCAAAGAAATTCATCACCCAAACACATCAATGACACTCTCATGATCAGCACGGGATGCTACTGATGATCAAGGGGGTCGTGCCACAAATTTGCATGACTCTGAATTGGAAGGTTAGAGCCACTCCAAAGGAAGATTTTGAAGAGAAAGCATCAGATTATCAGTGGTTGAAGTCGTTAATTAAACAGAGACCATGCGCCGTCTAACACAGGATGAGAGGTTACGTGCCCTTGGCATGCTACAGGTTGGCACAAGACAGGTCGTTGTGGCAAGAGCATTGAATGTTTCCCAGTCTGTCATCAGCAGATCATGGTCCAGACATCGTGCTACAGGGTCTGTTCAGGATAGACCACGATCCGGTCGACCAAGGGCAACAACTCAGGCTCAGGACAGATTCATCCGCACTATTGCCTTGAGAAATCGTATGGTAACAGCAAATCAGATAAGGTCTCAACTTCGAAGGGATACTGGCTTGGTAGTGAGTGGCCAGACCATCAGGAATCGACTGCACAGATTTCACTTACACGCCCGACGTCCTCGTGTCATTCCCTGTTTGAGGGATCGTCACATTAGGGCCAGACTCCAATGGTGTCGTCATCATCAACGCTGGGATAATCGCCGATGGAACCACGTAATGTTCTCAGATGAGTCGAGGTTCACTGTGGACTTCCTGGACAGACGCAGGAGGGTTTGGCGCCGACGTAACGAACGTTTCCATGACGTTAACGTCATTAGACATGATCCGTATGGGGGTGGCTCTGTAATGGTGTGGGGAGGCATCACTGCTGCCGGCAGAACAGACTTGCATGTTGTTGCTGGACGTGTCACAGGGCAGTACTACCGGGACAACATCTTGGCACCCCATGTTGTGCCGTTTGCACGTCGTTATGGCCGCCATTTCATTTTCCAAGATGACAATGCCAGATGTCATAGGGCCAGGATCGTTACAGATTACCTCCAGCAGCAGAATATCACCAGATTACCATGGCCAGCACTCAGTCCGGACCTTTCCCCCATCGAGCATGTCTGGGACATGCTTGGACAGCGGCTACGCCAACGTCAACAACCTCCTGCCAATGTCCAAGAACTTGCTGCAGCATTGCAACAGGAATGGAATAACATTCCCCAAAATGACCTGGGACGTCTCGTTAGGAGTATGCCACGCCGAATTCGAGCTTGTCTAGCCAACCGAGGGGGTTTTACCCGCTACTGACTCGGTTTCAAAATGGTGGTAAATTTGCTGTGTGACCCTGTGTTTGTGTTGACCCTTATTCTGGAGAATCTGTCCTTTACTGACTGTACACAGGGTTTCGAATAAATTGACAAATGTTTCCTTAATGTTTTTCTGTCATTTGTTTCCTTCCTGACCTCATGATCTGCATTTCATTCTACTTGTAAATCCAATATCCCCTACTTTTTTTGAATAGTATAGTAGAAAATATTGGAAATGAAGAAAGTGTGTAGCTTAAATACAAGACGGTATACTGTAGCTTCGATAGTTTAAACTTACTGAAATCTGTGTTAGAAAGGTTTTTCCCTGGCATAACACACAGCCTTACAGTACGTACATGTATATGTGATCAGAGTGTTTTGGTTACCGTGTTTCCTTCACATCCATCACTGTTACTCTCGAGGTTCCATCTCCAAGGGCCGGCATAAACATACAGTATCTCTAAGCTCTTTCTCATCTGCATGTATTCACATTTACAGATGACAAGTAAGGGGACATACAGCTGCACTGGGATAATTCAACCGTCCAGGCACTGCCACTATGAGACCACTTTTAAACTGTTTTATAAACATTTACAGAAAAACTTGGAAACCAAGACAGGAAGTCACTCAGAAAGAGCCACAGCTGCTAGAAAGACTAAGGTTTCATTGCTTAATAAGAATTAGCAGGCGTGCATTTTGTGCATTAGGTTGCATGACGTTGGTGTTAGGGAATGGAAAGAAAATATTTGTGTATGGCTATTGTTATTTGAATTGATAACATGTTAAACGTTAAAAACTTGGTCTTTAGAGTTGTTCTAGAGCTGGCCAGTCCAATTCCAGCTGAAAGATCCTTTTTCTCTCCATCTTGCCTCAGGAATTTTTTGAAAGGGGCATCCTTTTTGAATTATTTACTTAAGTTTGAACTTACCGTTATGAACTGAATAACACGGAACCAAAGCCAAATGTGTCAATGACGAGAAATCAGGAAAGAACAGAAACGCGTTGCTGTTCCTTTATCTCATCTCATCTCATTATCTCTAGCCGCTTTATTCTGTTCTACAGGGTCGCAGGCAAGCTGGAGCCTATCCCAGCTGACTACGGGCGAAAGGCGGGGTACACCCTGGACAAGTCGCCAGGTCATCACAGGGCTGACATATAGACACAGACAACCATTCACATTCACACCTACGGTCAATTTAGAGTCACCAGTTAACCTAACCTGCATGTCTTTGGACTGTGGGGGAAACCGGAGCACCCGGAGGAAACCCACGCAGACACGGGGAGAACATGCAAACTCCGCACAGAAAGGCCCTTGTCGGCCATGGGGCTCGAACCCGGACCTTCTTGCTGTGAGGCGACAACGCTAACCACTACACCACCGTGCCGCCCCGGTGAAATAATGTGAAAACCAAAATGTTTTTAAATAAGTACATATTCTGCAAGGGCGGCACGGTGGTGTAGTGGTATCTCATCTCATCTCATTATCTCTAGCCGCTTTATCCTGTTCTACAGGGTCGCAGGCAAGCTGGAGCCTATCCCAGCTGACTACGGGCGAAAGGTGGGGTACACCCTGGACAAGTCGCCAGGTCATCACAGGGCTGACACATAGACACAGACAACCATTCACACTCACATTCACACCTACGGTCAATTTAGAGTCACCAGTTAACCTAACCTGCATGTCTTTGGACTGTGGGGGAAACCGGAGCACCCGGAGGAAACCCACGCGGACACCATGCAAACTCCACACAGAAAGGCCCTCGCCGGCCACGGGGCTCGAACCCGGACTTTCTTGCTGTGAAGCGACAGCGCTAACCACTACACCACTGTGCCGCCCTTGCAGAATATGTACTTATTTAAAAACATTTTGGTTTTCACATTATTTCACCGGGGCGGCATGGTGGTGTAGTGGTTAGCGCTGTCGCCTCACAGCAAGAAGGTCCCGGGTTCGAGCCCCGTGGCCGACGAGGGCCTTTCTGTGCGGAGTTTGCATGTTCTCCCCGTGTCCGCGTGGGTTTCCTCCGGGTGCTCCGGTTTCCCCCACAGTCCAAAGACATGCAGGTTAGGTTAACTGGTGACTCTAAATTGACCGTAGGTGTGAATGTGAGTGTGAATGGTTGTCTGTGTCTATGTGTCAGCCCTGTGATGACCTGGCGACTTGTCCAGGGTGTACCCCGCCTTTCGCCCGTAGTCAGCTGGGATAGGCTCCAGCTTGCCTGCGACCCTGTAGAACAGGATAAAGCGGCTACAGATAATGAGATGAGATTCTAAAACAACCTGTGTTTAAATTCTGAAATCAGCATATTGTATTTCATTTGTGTTGGACAATAATCAATTCCAGGAAAAAAAAAAAAAGACTATTTAGTGACGTTCAACAATCAAGAAAAAAAAAGCTATTATTTTAACCTCTTTCAAATGTTCTCACTCTCACACAGTTTGTTTTTTTTTCTTTCCCCTCCCACAAACTTTCAAACACTCGTGTACACTGAATGTTGTCAACAGAAAACACCACCAGTGATTGTAGTCTGGTGTTCAAATCAGCGAGTGACTTGAAAAGCATTCCTGCGTCTTTGATTACAGGGGCTTTAATGACAGACGCTGGAATTGGTCAGAAGCCCAGTGCAACTTTAAAACGATTCTGTTCCCCTTCCTCTGAAACCTGTCAGCCAAAGATACTTATTATCTGACCCCAAAAACAGACATCCTCTACATATGGGGTAATATACCTGCCTGGACAGGATTGGCATCGACAGTTATTAATACTGTAGCAAAAGGTTATTTGTGGTTTCGATGCTTTACAATGTTTTACCTGTCACATAGAGCACAGCAGAGCCCTGAAAAGAAGCAGGAATCTGGTTTTCCCACCGTCACCCTGAACTGTAAAATTCAACACTGCTTAGTTCACCACCATCTGCTCTCGCTCACCCCACACTTTTGATGTCTTTCCCAGACATACACACTCACACAGAGAGAACTGACAAACATAAATATCATTTACACGAGTAGGCCTGGTACACTGCTGCTGAGGAAGTGACAACACCTCTGAATTATCCAACTCAACATATAACTGAGATATATACAGTATATATATACAATTATTCCATGAAATCAACTTGTACATGAGCTGATAGCCCACGAGGCACATAGCACCGAGTTGGCCATCAGCCATGTACGACGAGATTGAGTGGAATAACCGTTTTATTCTATCCACATTCACTGGATTTTGAGAAACAGAGCATTTTTATTTTAAATTTTTGCAAATCCGATGAATAAAAACTTTACACAAAACGTCCACCAAAATCATTTCCTCTTAGAATGGAAACAAAGCGGCGAAATGACCGTAGCAACTTGTGAAAAATGCTATAATAATAATTCCTGAAGAATAAGAAATGATACGTTCTTACCATCAAATACTTTCATTCCATATGTTGTTGATTTTTTTTTTGTTTGTTTGTTTTCAATTTTTGGGGGGTTTTGTTTTCGAGCAGAGTTTTTATTTCGTCCTCGGTTGGTTCAGCAACATGCGCCGCCATTTTGTTTTTCTCTACTTGCGGTATATGAGCTGATATTCTAGTAGTAGAGTAGCCAATCAGAGCGCGCGATTGCTCATATCCAGTGAATGTGGGTGTCTGTTTGTCAGTGACATTGTTTTTAAATAGGTATTAAACTATACGTGTACTCCTCAAGGAAATACAGCCCCTTCCAAACGTATAGAAATGGCAAGGCCAGTTCTTCTTTTGTTTGTTGAGCGAGCAAGCAAATAAGATTAATAAAGCTGAAAAACAAGCCTGAAGTGAAAAATAAAGTCTGTGTTAACAGCATTTCCTGCCTGCCACGCTTCCGTATTCAGAGATGATAGATCAGTATTTCAGTTTTCATTTCCTGATCTAGATGTGTTAAACGAATTCGAACATAGTACCTTTTGTTTGAACCCACCCATTTTTCAAGTGGTCAAAAATATTGGAGCATGGGGTTTCTTGTTGCCCAAGAATTGTAACTGTTTAAGCAATTAATTACTTTGAATGTCTACTCTTGGTTTGAGCGCTGGGTTTTGCTTGTGAAGACTATACTTGTTATTAAAGAGCATAAACCAACATGAAGACCAGAGAGCTATCTTTGGGAGAAAAGCAAGCTAATTTGAAGCTGAGCAAAGAGGGGAAAATCAATCAGAGCCATTGCACAAGCATTGGGTGTAGTCAATACAACAATTTAGTATGTCCTGAAAAAGAAAGAAGCCACTGGTGTACTAACAAACAGACATCGAACAGGTCAGCCAAGAAAAACAACAGCAGTTGATGACAGAAACAGAGCTGTGAATAAAAAGCCAAATACAATAATCAGTGCCATCAAAAACAACCTCCACAGGGCAGAGGTGAAGGTATCCATCCATCATCCATAACCACTTATTCTGTGCAGGGTCACAGGCAAGCTGGAGCCTATCCCAGCTGACTATGGGCAAGAGGCGGGGTACACCCTGGACAAGTCACCAGATCATCACAGGGCTGACACACTCACGGTCAATTTAGAGCCACCAATTAGCCTAACCTGTATGTCTTTGGACTGTGGGGGAAACCAGAGCACCCGGAGGAAACCCACACAGTCACATGCTCCACACAGAAAGGCCCCCATCAGCCACTGGGCTCGAACCCAGAACCTTCTTGCTGTGAGGTAACAGTGCTAACCACTGCACCACCGTGCCACCCAGGTGAAGGTATCACAATCCATCATTCAAACATCCACTTAGGTTGAGAACAGAAATATAGAGGCCATATCACAAGATGCAAACAACTCATCAGCGGCAAGAACTGCAAAGAAATGCAGAGATGAGCCAAATACAGACACTGATCTTCACCAAAGTGATGGAAAAGCCAAAGTGTGGATAAGGAAGGATCTGCTTATGATCCAAAACATACAAGCTCATTGGTCAATCATGGTAGAGGTAGTGCCATGACTTGGGCTTTATTGACTTCCCTAGAAACCTTGACGGCTGGAAGAAAAAGCCATCAGAGCGGCCACATCACTATCATGACATGCCAGAGTGAGAGAGAATCTTTATTGATGATGTAACTCATGATGGTAGCGGCAGAATGAATTCAGAATTTTACAGAAACATTCTTTCTGCCAATTCACAGAGAAATGCATCCAATCCAATCCAATCGGGAGGGACTTCATTGGGAGGAACAGCAAGAAAAAGCAGGTGGCCCCAAACAAAACAAAGGACTTAATGGAATGTGTTGGACTGGCCAAGTCAATCAACAGACCTTAACCCAGTTGAGCATGCATTTCACCTTTAGAACATGAGACTGGAGGGAGAAAGCCCACAAAACAAACAACTGAAAGAAGCTTTGGTACAAGCCCGGAAAACCACCACAAAAGAATACTGCAATGGTTTGGTGATGTCAGTGGGTCACAAGATTGATGCGGTTATTGCAAGCAAAGGATCTGCAACCAAATATACAGTATATATATTATTTACCAGCTGGGAGGTCTGTATCGTGAAATACCGTGACCGAGGTCTTGAAAATACTTTTCAAGGCTGAAGTCACGGTATTTCACGAGACGGACCGACCTTAAGCTAGTAAATAATTTTTCCCCCCCAAATTCTAACAGAAAACGAGAGCACCCAAAAGGGAAAACAAAGCAGAGGCGAGCCGGCATTTTGAATCCTCATTCATGGCTGTAACGTAAATGGCTTCCTCCTCGGTATACAAGTGCACTTCCATGGCAGGAAAAAAACTACATTTTGCTGCTTATGTAGTCCTCTATTTATACAAAATTGAGTCATTCAGGATTCAGCCATGTTTTTGCTCGGCGTTAGCAACAGTTACAGGTTTTCGTCTTTCTCCTGAAATGTTTTCTTTTATTTCATCTTCATCAGGGTAGTAAAACTCACTTTTGCTGTGAACACTGTCGTTATCGCTATCCATGCTGTAAAATTAATGCTATTATACTGAGAAATGCGAAAATAAACGTTGACAAAAAAATTGCTACTATGTTTGTTGTTGTTGTGAACGAGCGAATCACCAAAGGTCAGTAACCGGGGTCCGGATCGTAGGATTCCAGACCGCTCGTGAGCCAATCAGAGCGCACGATTTGAGGGAAACCGGACTGCGAAAAAAAATGTGTTATTTACTTTCAGGCTATCTGTTCCAATACTTTTTCCTCATCAAAAAAATTTGGTGTGCTGCCACCAAATGTGACATGTTCTAAGTCGTTAAACACATCCTGATGTCAATATCAGGAAGTAAAAGCTGAAATTGTGATCTATTGTCTCACGGTCATCTTTTGATATCAGACCTAAACGTCTTCAGTGGATAACAAAGACAAGCAAATTCACCTTGCTGTTCCAATACTTTCAGAAAAGACTGTATAACCTCCAGGACATCAAAACCATTTGTTTGTTTATATTTCTAGCAATTACATAGCCCTTACTTCACATTTAATAATGTGACTTGGCAAATGGCGGCCAATTGATTTGTCACCGTAAGTGAGGAAGAATTACAAATTATGAAGGAAAACGCTGTTCCTAAAAGCACTAAGGATGCTACGAAGTTTAGTCTAAAACTATTCAAACGTAAGGTGGAATTGTGATTTATTTTATCTATCTCAAAACAAAGTATTTTATGTAACCTGTGCCTATTACGTTTGCTTGCCGCTTTTAAAGTTTGAGATAAATTATTTTTTAATACGATTTTTTAAAATAATCACCTGTGTATTTATCCTGAAACAATTATTCGCCTCAGGCTCAGTGAATATCGGTGAAAAATAATCTCAACTTCGTCTCGGCTATTATTCACCAATATTCGCCTCGCCTTCAGAGAATATTTGTTAAATAATCAGCAGAAAAAGGGCCAGTATTTAAATATGATATTGACAGAATATTGACATAAGAGCAGCTCACTATCAAAATATGCATGGTGAAAAAGTGTATATTTGGGGAAACAGGGCAAAAGAATGGAGATGAATTTGTGTCGTGCACCCAGGTAACTATTCTCTGTCCCCATCAGACATGGGCAGCATATTGTACGCAGTACAAACGAGTGTAGTAGACAAGATGAGTGGGGGGAAAAAGAGGAATAAATGTTTGCTTGTGCTTACCTCTTTCACACTGTGGACCTGTGAACCCATACACACATGCACACCGGTTGGGTCCAATACAACGCCCTCCATTCTGGCACTTCTTTTCACACACGGCTGAAACACAACCGTAAAGGCGTTATCGTCGTTGCATGATTTATGGTGAAATAACTCTTTCTGTCGGGTTTACCTAGGAATGTTATAGCGGCTGGTCAGGGTCATGTTAAGAACACCTGCAGTCAATATTCTGTTTATTTATAACATTTTGCAGGTCTCATCACTGTAAAAGCAGTGACATTAGCCAGTCTCCATACTGTAAGTGCACATTAGGGTGCATCAGTTGCCCCCTAAAAATGAAAAGTTCCTCCGATCATGATGCATTTTTGTTTTGATGTTCCTTTTGGTAAGAAAACACACTGGGTGAAATATTTTGACAAAATTCAAAAGTTTAATGGTGGCACCAGGAGCTCAAATTTATGGAAAAGGCTGCTATTTTATGACTTTTATGACAAAATTTCGATCACTTTTCATGAAACATTACGGCACCTTATAGAGTATACCAAATATCTTAGATACGCATTTTTAGTACATATTCTAAATATATTATCAAGCACAGTTTGAGTTTTAGCTGTTCATTGAATCATTGTTCAACTACTTTTAAACAATACAAATGTATTATGAATCACATTAATCCTTCTCAATCCCTCGCAAAGGTTCTTAACATGATCTCTGGCTCACAAGAAATCAATAAATGGAGTCCAACATTGTGATTCAAACCTTACGCGAAAACATAAAATAAGCGTTTTTTGGCAAAAAATGAACCTCATGGTGCCACCATTAGACTTTCGAATATGGTCAAAAAATTTTACAGGATGTCTTTATTGGTGAAAAGGAACACCCGAACAAAAATGCATCAGATTTTATGAAAGCGAGGGCAACTGATGCACCCTAGTGCACATAATTATCTATATATGCTAGAAGTGTTTTGCATTTGTGTGTGTGTAAAAGAGGCACCATATATCATCCTTCCCTCCCAAAGGTCATAAATAGCTGTGGCATTTCTAACGAAATGGCAGTTTTCTCGTCCTCTTACACGTTGTTTTATTTCACTTTATATCACTTCAACCTTTAAAAATCACACAGAGCCACTCCATAAACCAAATTCCATAAAAATCTAATTGAATGGTTGAAAGACATTAAGAGATTTGAACATGCAGACCCTTAACCTCTTGTTCATTTTTATCTTCATGATGGTTTTCACCAGATATATAAAAGTTAAAGCTCTGAAATAGACTGAGCACGCCCTGAATGTCTGCTAGTAAACACCGGAAGGCTTTGTTGAGAGACGCAATTCATGATGCTGCAAGACCAGAAATGATTTTCTGCGCCGTTGTACTAGCTTTTCACAACTGCCCAGCAGATATAAATGTACACTATATGGCCAAAGGTCTGCGGACACCTTACCATCACACCCATATATGATTTTCAAAAATCCCATTCCAGATGTAGTTGCTTTTGCTCTTATGATAACCTCTATGCTTCTGGGAAGGCGTTCCACTAGATTTTGGAGCCTGCCTGGGGGGATTTGTGCTCATTCAGCCACAGCTGGTGTTCCAGTTCATTCCAAAGGTGTTCGGTGGGGTTGAGGTCAGGGCTCTGTGCAGGCCATTCAATTTCTTCCAGACCAACCTTGGAATCTCAAGCTATGTTGTCCTGGACTGAGCTTTGTGCACAGGGGCACTGTCGTGCTAGAACATGTTTGGGCCCCTAAGCTCCAGTGGAGAGAGATCATAAATACTACAGCATACAAAGACATCCTGTAGAACTGTGTGCTTCAAACTGTCTGTCAACCCACATATGGGTGACATGATCGGGTGTCCATTAACTTTTGGCCATATAGTGCATGACAGAGAAATTCCAGCCTCTTTAAAATGGGCAAGTGGCAAAAAAAAAACACCAAGATGTAAATGTCTCCTTAAATGTACTCACGTTGCCCACAGTAGTTTCCTGTGTAACCCTTCTGACACTGGCAGCGATCCCCCTCACACACACCTCCATTCATACATCTGATGCTACACTGCTGAGCTGCAGCGCAGAAAAAAAGAAGCACTGTAAACTCATGAAAATCCATGCTGATGATGCTGTATACAAATCTTTCTGCACCCTCTTAAAACTCCATGACGATTTATGATCCCAAAGGGATGTGGTTCCATTAAGCAAACTTTGTCGCTGCCAAGATTATAAAGCTGTTTGAGAAATAATCATCGTACAACTTTCCATCTCAGACCTGCAGCTAAAGTCATGAAGTCACTCAGGATAAAGAACTGATTTAGTAAGATTTACATGATTTGGCAGTACAAGAAGGAGCAATTTGACCAGTGGGGCATGTGCACATGTTGGGTCTGGAACAGTAGCCTTCACCACAGCTGTTACGGCATATAGCTGTCGTGGAAACAAGAAGAGGCAGTGTTAGTACAGTAACCATCAACTCACTGAAATGGGAAGAAAAACAGTACGACAATAAACAGGTAGGCTGTAGAAATCACAGCAGTTCGAGTATGGCATGAAAGTTTAACGAATCGTTTTCTTTATACATTCTTGCACTGTGAATCTACAGAGGACAGTTGATTAGTTGTGATTAGTCACATTATTCCATTCATAACTAATTACTGAGCATATGCAAACTCATCATAGAAAAATGTTTCGGAGGTTTCTTTAACTCAAATACAGTGGTGCTTGAAAGTTTGTGAACCCTTTAGAATTTTCCACATTTCTGCATAAATATGACCTAAAACATCATCAGTTTTTCACACAAGTCCTAAAGGTAGACTAGAAAAGCACTCGGAGAGCGCAGACCTCTGCCAAGAATCCTTTAAAAAAATCCGGGATCCAGAAGGTGATCCGGATCGCCGCCAAAATTTAATGGATTGTTACTTGTGCCCAGTCACACCTCTGGAAAAAAATTTCAGAGCAATCCGTTCATTACTTTTTCCGTAATGTTGCTAACAGACAAACCAACAAACAAACCAATGCTACCGAAAACATAACCTCCTTGGCGGAGGTAATAAAGAGAACCCAGTTAAACAAATGAGACAAAAATATGATACTTGGTCATTTATTTATTGAGGAAAATTATCCAATATTACATATCTGCAAGTGGCAAAAGTACGTGAACCTCTATGATTAGCACTTAATTTGAAGGTGAAATTAGAGTCAGGAGTTTTCAATCAATGGGATGACAACCACATGTGAGTGGGCACCCTGTTTTATTTAAAGAACAGGGATCTATCAAAGTCTGATCTTCACAACACATGTTTGTGGAAGTGTATCATGGCACAAACAAAGGAGATTTCTGAGGACCTCAGAAAAGCGTTGTTGATGCTCATCAGGCTGGAAAAGGTTACAAAGCCATCTCTAAAGAGTTTGGACTCCACCAATCCACAGTCAGACAGATTGTGTACAAATGGAGGAAATCCAAGACCACTGTTACCCTCCCCAGGAGAGGTCGACCAACAAAGATCACTCCAAGAGCAAGGCGTGTAATAGTCGGCGAGGTCACAAAGGACCCCAGGGTAACTTCTAAGCAACTGAAGACCTCTCTCATATTGGCTAACGTTAATGTTCATGAGTCCACCATCAAGAGAACACTGAACAACAATGGTGTGTATGGCAGGGTTGCAAGGAGAAAGCCACTGCTCTCCAAAAAGCACATTGCTGCTCATCTGCAATTTGCTAAAGATCACGTGGACAAGCCAGAAGGCTATTGGAAAATAGAACTTTCTGGTTTAAATGAGAAGCGTTATGTTTGGAGAAAGGAAAACACTGCATTCCAGCATAAGAACCTTATCCCATCTGTGAAACATGGTGGTGGTAGTATCATGGTTTGGGCCTGTTTTCTGCATCTGGGCCAGGACGGCTTGCCATCGTTGAAGGAACAGTGAATTCTGAATTATACCAGCAAATTCTAAAGGAAAATGTCAGGACATCTGTCCATGAACTGAATCTCAAGAGAAGGTGGGTCATGCAGCAAGACAACGACCCTAAGCACACAAGTCGTTCTGCCAAAGAATGGTTAAAGAAGTTAATGTTTTGGAATGGCCAAGTCAAAGTCCTGACCTTAATCCAATCGAAATGTTGTGGAAGGACCTGAAGCGAGCAGTTCGTGTGAGGAAACCCACCAACATCCCAGAGTTGAAGCTGTTCTGTACGGAGGAACGGGCTAAAATTCCTCCAAGCCGGTGTGCAGGACTGATCAACAGTTACTGGAAACGTTTAGTTGCAGTTATTGCTGCACAAGGGGGTCACACCAGGTACTGAAATCAAAGGTTCACATACTTTTGCCACTCACAGATATGTAATATTGGATCATTTTCCTCAATAAATAAATGACCAAGTATAATATTTTTGTCACATTTGTTTAACTGGGTTCTCTTTATCTACTTTTAGGACTTGTGTGAAAATCTGATGATGTTTTAGGTCATATTTATGCAGAAATATAGAAAATTCTAAAGGGTTCAAACTTTCAAACACCACTGTAGATACAGTATGTGCCTATCCTGGGGGAAGCCATGGTCTAATGGTTAGAGTAGTAGCTTTGAAACCTGGTTCTTTTCCCTAGACCAGCAGGAATAGCTGAAGTGCCCTTGAGAAAGGCACCTGCTCCCCAGGCTGCTCTGGGTATGCTGGACCTCGCTCTGGATAAGAGCGTCTACTAAATGCCATTAATCTAATGTAATATACAAGTCACTGTTTGCATACTCAAGCTCGTTTTATGAAAAATTAACACACTAGCATAATAGAACCTTCAGTTTCTGAATTTCTCCAACGGTATTTGGTTGATTTAGGGCTTGTTATGTAAGATACCAAAAGCAAAAAAAAATACTGGTGCATGAAACGAGACAAAAGTAGGTAATTTATGCGTCCGTTTAGATTTGTGAATGAAGAACTGAGCCATGAGAATAACTGTTGAGCAAATTAATATATCAGTCATTTAGACAATCATAAAAATGTCCTGAAATGTTGGTATATCGAAATATTATATATTAGGCAGCTGGGCCATAGAAGGTTCACGCTGCATGCTGCACGCTACACGCGTGTAAAGAAAAGTGGACAAACGTAGCATGACTTGCTCTGGGCCATAGAACGGCGTTCACGTTGCACGCTGCACACTTCACACGTGAAGCGAGAAATGAACATGCACACTTTTTTCTAGGTGTGAAGATGGAAATTCCAGTCAATGCATGCACAACCCCAAGGTCACTGCCGCGCCAGCCAATCAGAACGGGTCTAGGGAGATAAAATGGACGACTACCGAGAAAAGTTGATCGAGTTTGTTCGAGAAAGGCCCCTGCTATGGGATCCGCGTGCGGTGGATTATAAAGACAGGGACCAGAAGGCACAAGTTTGGGAGGACTTGAAATTCACCATGGGTTTCTCTCAGAAGGAAGTGTTCTCGGCTCCAAATTCTGTTCCTTTTTCTCTTCCTCTGTCTCAGTAAAAGCAGAATGAGGCAATCGTCGTCATCCGAAGAGTCCATATTGTTGGTTACTCGGTCAAAGTAGAACAGACGCAACACGTGAACATCCAAGCATGAAGTTTAATGGCCCAGGGTCCGGTTCTTCACGTGAACATGTAGCGTGCAGCGTAAACCTTCTATGGCCCAGCTGCCTTAGGTATTTCTATATTGGTCTTCAGCCTACCTTAAGTGTCATTTGCTCTTCTTGTTTACCTCTAAATGTGATTTGTAAATGCGCTTTGCTACTCTTTCACTCCAGAGGCTATCAGCAGCCTCCATTAAACAGCTCGGAGACTGGAAGTGAAAATCTGTGTTTTTATCTGACTGAAGAAGATTACTGAAGAAGTTTACTGTGTGTAACATCTGGCGCATTACTTACGCACAATACACTGGTTGCCCCCGGGCAAAGTCTTCCAACCTGGACAGCAGTAGGAGTGCAAACGAGATCCACACACATTTGGCCTGTGGAAAAATGGTCATACCTTGCCTCAATATCACGGTTAGGAGTCCAGTGTTAGCCCACTTAGGCAAGTGCATTTCACTTAAACTTGTAAAAACTCGGATGAGTGTCAAAGTACTGTAATATTTCTCATATTCATATTAGACTCGTCTGAGTCATAGATCCTTTTAAAACAAATGAATCAGGCTTCTGATTAATCTGCCCTGTGATTATAAGCTTCTGTGTGCATTAGGTTGGATGACTGTTTGAATAACATGCGAGGACCATGCTTGGGATAAATAAACCAGTTTAAAAAATCCCCCATGCTCAGTCGTATAGACGAGGGTGCATCAGTTGCCCTCTAAAAATGAAAAGTTCCTCCGATCATGATGCATTTTTGTTTTTATGTTCCTTTTGGTAAGAAAACACACTGGGTGAAATATTTTGACAAAATTCAAAAGTTTAATGGTGGCACCAGGAGCTCAAAGTTATGGAAAAAGCTGCTATTTTATGACTTTTATGACAAAATTTCCATCACTTTTCATGAAACATTATGGCACCTTATAGAGTATACCAAATATCTTAGATACACATTTTTAGTACATATTCTAAATATATTATCAAGCACAGTTTGAGTTTTAGCTGTTCATTGAATCATTGTGGCGGCACGGTGGTGTAGTGGTTAGCGCTGTCGCCTCACAGCAAGAAGGTCTGGGTTCGAGCCCCCGTGGCCGGTGAGGGCCTTTCTGTGTGGAGTTTGCATGTTCTCCCCGTGTCTGCGTGGGTTTCCTCCAGGTGCTCCGGTTTCCCCCACAGTCCAAAGACATGCAGGTTAGGTTAACTGGTGACTCTAAATTGACCGTAGGTGTGAATGTGAATGGTTGTCTGTGTCTGTGTGTCAGCCCTGTGATGACCTGGTGACTTGTCCAGGGTGTACCCCGCCTTTCGCCCGTAGTCAGCTGGGATAGGCTCCAGCTTGCCCGCGACCCTGTAGAACAGGATAAAGCGGCTAGAGATAATGAGATGAGATGAGATGAATCATTGTTCAACTACTTTTAAACAATACAAATGTATTATGAATCACATTAATGCTTCTCAATCCCTTGCAAAGGTTCTTAACATGATCTCTGGCTCACAAGAAATCAATAAATGGAGTCCAACATTGTGATTCAAACCTTACGCGAAAACATAAAATAAGCGTTTTTTGGTAAAAAATGAACCTCATGATGCCACCATTAGATTTTCGAATATGGTCAAAAAATTTTACAGGATGTCTTTATTGGTGAAAAGGAACACCCAAACAAAAATGCATCAGATTTTATGAAAGTGAGGGCAACTGATGCACCCTAGTACAGACAGTAAAAATAACTGCACGTCAATATCAGGTTGGTAAATATCTAGAAACCGAATAACCAGATTGCAATAATTAGTTTGACAACATTTGATCTCCCCTTGCGAAACCCAACAGCAAGTATTTAGTCACCTACCATGCAAAAAAAAAAAAAAACACATCAATGAATGTAAAATTGCTTCAAGATGAAATAAGACAACAGGCCGCCATAAAGGCCAGTGTTTATTTCTGTGCGCTCAGCTGCTGCAACAAATAAGGCAAACTGAATCCAAATGTGTTTGAGTACTAATCACTGTCATAGCGTGACTGCTCTTGAAATCAAGTCAGATTTCTTCTCTTTACTACCACTCCTTTTCCACAGGATGAAAAAGCAGCAATACATCACTCTAGGTTTGGACAGTACGGCACAGCACCTTTGTGTTCCTCCCATCTTAGTTAACTTGGACCTTCTTAGTTAAAGGCATCGAGTTTTACTGGTAATGTGGGCAGTAAGTGGCCTCCATAAATATTGATTTAAAGATGATTTTATTGGTTCCGCTAATGACATGGTCTATAGCAACGGTCTGTTAGATTTAACAACAGTCTGTTACAAAGAAATAACAGACAACTGAATGCCATAACTGACCAATCAGAATCAAGTATTCAAATGAGCTACAACAGCAGCTCTGACAGTAGCGACGGCTGTCATTCGAATGATTTAAAATGTTTTTTACAAAATTTATTCATTTTTCATTAGAAATATTTACCAAAATAACATCTAACAAAGGCGTATAATCGTTCATAATGGTAAAGCTTTCTCAAATGAGATGTTTATTTATCAGTTACAGAAGGAGTCTCCAGGGTCGGTGCTTTGTAAATGTCAGGGAGTTGCTGCCACAGTACAGTGTTCAGGGCAGAGCACTTTCCTGTTGCTCAGGAAGATAAATTTTTGTCCTGGGACACTGATCTTGTCTCCAAGATGTGCCACAACATTAAATGTCACTATAAATAGTGAAAAAGCAAAATGTGAAATGTGTCATTTATTAATCAATACAAAATTGTAACTGTTCACAAATAATACAATACAAGATTTGGGGACGTGATCTTATAGGGAACTATAACACCCGCTTCGTGTTGGGCCACATTACACCAGCCCGTCGTCGATTTACTTTCTTATAACAGCACATTCTGTCATACTTTAACATCAGTCAAATCCCAAAAAGACGATATTGTAAAAAAGAAAAAAAAAATGTAAGTAAATAAATAAATAAGCAAGCCTTGGGACTTGGAAGGGGTCAATCAGTACAGGAATTCTATTAAACAGAAGTTCAGTATGGGTATATAATCAGATTAATCTCATCTCATTATCTCTAGCCGCTTTATCCTGTTCTACAGGGTCGCAGGCAAGCTGGAGCCTATCCCAGCTGACTACGGGCGAAAGGCGGGGTACACCATGGACGAGTCGCCAGGTCATCACAGGGCTGACACATAGACACAGACAACCATTCACACTCACATTCACACCTACGCTCAATTTAGAGTCACCAGTTAACCTAACCTGCATGTCTTTGGACTGTGGGGGAAACCGGAGCACCCGGAGGAAACCCACGCGGACACGGGGAGAACATGCAAACTCCACACAGAAAGGCCCTCGCCAGCCCCGGGGCTCGAACCCAGGACCTTCTTGCTGTGAGGCGACAGCGCTAACCACTACACCACCGTGCCGCCCATCAGATTAATCATCATTTTAAATTATGAAAGTTGAGGTTCTCCAAAAAGATAGCAGTACACTGAAATTTTGGGAATACAGTTGAAGAAAGACAGCTCCATCTTAAACCAAACTAAATCACTGTGCGACTCCATGGCTGAGAACAATCAGAAACAGGGGGACTTTACATGTTCCCCAAGCTACAGACTATTTAAATTTACTTTTAAATGTAGCTCATGTGCACCAAGAGATACTTTAAAAGTTACAGGTAAGTCCTTTAACTGAAGGTTTTTTTAAAAAAAAAAGAAGGAAAAGAGAAAAAGGGAAAGGGGGAAAATGTGCTCCTGAGAGAGGAGTAGGTTACTTTTTTCTTCTTTTTCCTGCACGCATACTAAAATAATAATAATAGTAATAACAACAACACCTGGCGTTACTATAGTAACAGCACAGCACTAAGTTAGGATGCTTTCTGCAGTTTGGGACAGAGACACTTTAACGGACGTTAGAAGGTCACTCACTCACCCTCTCTCTCACTCACCCTCTCTCTCACTCACCCTCTCACTCACCCTCTCAATCACTCACTCACCCTCTCTCTCACTCACCCACTCACACTCTCACCCTCTCTCTCACTCACCCACTCATTCTCTCACCCTCTCAATCACTCTCTCTCACTCACCATCTCACTCACTCACTCACTAACCCTCTCAATCACTCTCTCACTCATTCACTCTCTCACCCTCTCAATCACTCTCACTCACTTACTCACCCTCTCACTCACTCACTTTCTCTCACTCATTCACTCACCCTCTCTCTTTCACCCACCCACCTTCTCTCTCACTCACTCTCTCACCCTCTCAATCACTCACTCACCCTCTCAATCACTCACTCTCTCACTCATTCACTCACTAACCCTCTCACTCACTCACTCACTCACTCACTCACTCACTGTCTCACTCACTCACTCACTCACTCACTCACTCACTCACTCACTAACCCTCTCAATCACTCTCACTCACTCACCCTCTCACTCAATCACTCATTCTCTCACTCATTCACTCACTCTCACCCTCTCTCTCACTCACCCTCTCAATCACTCACCCTCTCACTCTCTCAATCACTCTCTCATTCACTCTCTCTCACTCACTAACCCTCTCAATCACTCACTCACTCATTCACTCTCTCACTTACCCTCTCAATCACTCTCACTCACTTACTCAACCTCTCAATCACTCACTCACTCACCCTCTCACTCATTCACTCACTCTCTCTCACTCACTCACTCACTCACTCACTCACTCACTCACTAACCCTCTCAATCACTCACTCACCCTCTCACTCACTCACCCTCTCACTCATTCACTCAACCTCTCAATCACTCACTCTCTCACTCATTCACTCACTCTCACCCTCTCACTCACCCTCTCACTCACTCTCTCACTCTCTCAATCACTCTCACTCACTAACCCTCTCAATCACTCACTCACTCATTCACTCACTCACTCACCCTCTCACTCATTCACTCAACCTCTCAATCAATCACTCTCTCACTCATTCACTCACTCTCACCCTCTCTCTCACTCACCCTCTCAATCACTCTCTCACTCTCTATCACTCTCTCATTCACTCACTAACCCTCTCAATCACTCTCTCACTCATTCACTCTCTCACTTACCCTCTCAATCACTCTCACTCACTTACTCACCCTCTCAATAACTCACTCACTCATTCACTCACTTTCTCTCACTCATTCACTCACCCTCTCTTTTTCACCCACCCACCTTCTCTCTCACTCACTCACTCACTCACCCTCTCAATCACTCACTCTCTCACTCACCCTCTCAATCACTCACTCTATCACTCATTCACTCACTAACCCTCTCAATCACTCACTCACCCTCTCACTCATTCACTCAACCTCTCAATCACTCACTCTCTCACTCACCCTCTCAATCACTCACTCTCTCACTCATTCACTCACTAACCCTCTCAATCACTCACTCACCCTCTCACTCATTCACTCAACCTCTCAATCACTCTCTCTCACTCAGTCTCTCTCACTAACCCTCTCAATCACTCACTCTCTCACTCATTCACTCACTAACCCTCTCAATCACTCACTCTCACTCATTCACTCACTCTTTCTAACTCACTCTCTCTCTCTCACTCACCCTCTCACTCACTCACTCACTCACTCACCCTTTGGGTCACTCACTCACTAACCCTCTCTTTCACTCACCCTCTCAATCACTCACTCTCTCACTCATTCACTCACTCTCACTCACTCACTAACCCTCTCAATCACTCACTCACCCTCTCAATCACTCACTCACCCTCTCAATCACTCACTCACCCTCTCAATCTTTCACCCTCTCACTCATTCACTAACCCTCTCACTCTCTCACCCTCTCATGCATTCACTAACCCTCTCACTCACCCTCTCAATCACTCACTCACCCTCTCTTTCACTCACCCTCTCACTCATTCACTCAACCTCTCAATCACTCACTCTCTCACTCATTCACTCACTCTTTCTCACTCACTCTCTCACTCACTAACCCTCTCAATCACTCACTCACTCACCCTCTCAATCACTCACTCACTCACCATCTCACTCATTCACTCAACCTCTCAATCACTCACTCTTTCTCACTCACTCTCTCTCACTCACTAACCCTCTCAATCACTCACTCACCCTCTCAATCACCCTCTCACTCATTCACTCACCCTCTCACTCTCTCACTAACCCTCTCACTCTCTCACCCTCTCACTCATTCACTAACCCTCTCACTCACTCACCCTCTCTCATTCACTAACCCTCTCACTCTCTCACCCTCTCACTCATTCACTAATCCTCTCACTCTCTCACCCATTCACTCACTCTCTCTCTCACTCACTAATCCTCTCAATTACTCACCCTCTCAATCACTCACTCACCCTTTCGGTCACTCACTCACTCACTCACTCACCCTCTCTTTCACTCACCCTCTCACTCATTCACTCAACCTCTCAATCACTCACTCTTTCTCACTCACTCTCACTCACTAACCCTCTCACTCACTCACTCACTCACCCTCTCAATCACTCACTCACTCACCCTCTCACTCATTCACTCACCCTCTCCCTCTCTCACCCTCTCACTCATTCACTAACCCTCTCACTCACTCACTAACCCTCTCACTCACTCACCCTCTCACTCATTCACTAACCCTCTCACTCTCTCAGCCTCTCACTCATTCACTCACCCTCTCACTCTCTCACTAACCCTCTCACTCACCCTCTCACTCATTCACTCACCCTCTCACTCTCTCACCATCTCACTCATTCACTAACCCTCTCACTCTCTCACCCTCTCACTCATTCACTAACCCTCTCACTCTCTCACTCATTCACTACCCACTCTCTCTCTCACCCTCTCACTCTCTCACCCTCTCACTCATTCACTAACCACTCTCTCTCTCTCTCTCACCCTCTCACTCATTCACTAACCACTCTCTCTCACCCTCTGAGGGACTCCTGCTTGCCGCGTCTCCTGATGCGGGTCTGGGCGGCTTGCTGTGCGCTGCGCTCCACCTGAAACTGGCTTCTCCCGGGCATCTCTCCGGCTAAATTCCCCAGCAGAGCGCCCAGCAGAGCCAGACACGCAGCCAAACACCTCCAGTTCCTCTTACAGCACATCCTCACACAAATCCTCACACAAATCCTCACACGCGCACCTTCGCTGAGGCAAAAACACTGAAAGCCCCTGAGAGAGAGAGAGAGAGAGAGAGGAGCGGCTAGACTGCGCTCATGCTGCGGCTGCAACGAGTTCACGCTCCGCGTCTTCCCCAGCTCCTCTGAAGTGAGAAACTCTCCGCAACAAACATCCCAGAAAGAAAGATAAGCGGCGGTGTGGAGCGGAATAGCGGTGTGGAGCGGAATAGCGGTGGAGGTTGTTTGTTGTTCCGCCAGCAGCTCCTCACTGAAAGCTGTCTCGCGCTCCTCCGGGGACTGCGGCGCGAGCGAGGTGTCCGCGTGCAGCGCCCACGGGGGGGGGGGGGTTAAACCCACTCATTAAATCCAGCGGTTTTTTAATTTATAGCTGAAACTAATTGATCACAGATTTCTCTGCGGTTCACCTTCAAACCACCTTCCACCCCATTCATCAGTGAAAAGACACCATACACCCAGAAAATAACTGTACATCCTTCATTTCCTTTAAAAATCTTCCACACAGAAACCTGGACTGGAAATGCATTTTAGAATAAACCTTTAAAGGTAGGGGAGAGCGGGGAGACTTAGGACAGTTTGCATTTGTATAAATTAATTTCAACCAGTCCGGTTTTAGATGACATCAGAACTTAGATGTTGCCCCTTACAGTAACCTGGAGCGACTAAGCTGGACACTGCAGTAAGGTTTGAGCAGTTCAATATTTTTGTCAACCAAAACTTGTATTTTCTGCTTCAGCCCACCTCCATTCTATGATGTAATGTACGCTGGTGAATTCGGGATCAGTTAGGAATTAAGGTATGTAGCCTAGAGTTTATCTACACAGGGTTAACACTGTCGCCTCACAGCAAGAAGGTCCTGGGTTCAAGCCCAGCAGCCAGCGAGGGCCTTTCTGTGTGGAGTTTGCATGTTCTCCCCATGTCTGTGTGGGTTTCTTCCGGGTGCTCCGGTTTCCACCACAGTCCAAAGACATGCAGGTTATGTTAATTGGTGGCTCTAAATTGACCATGAGTGTGAATGGTTGTTTGTCTCTGCGTCAGCCCTGCAATGATCTGGCGACTTGTCCAGGGTGTACCCCGTCTCTCGCCCATAGTCAGCTGGGATAGGCTCCAGCTTGCCTGCGACCCTGTAGAACAGGATAAGCGGCTACACATAATGGATGGATATTTAGAAGAAGAAACCTTTATTTGTCACATGCACACTTCAAGCAGAGTGAAATTCATCCTCTGCATTTAACCCATCTGAAGCAGTGAACACACACAGAGCAGTGGGCAGCCACACTAGAGCGCCTGGGGAGCAGTCAGGGGTTAGGTACCTTGCTCAAGGGCACTTCAGCCCAAGTATACATGTCTTTGGGCTGTGGGGGAAACCAGAGCACCCAGAGGAAACCCACGCAGACACAGGGAGAACATGCAAACTCCACACAGAAAGGCCCTCGCCAGCTGCTGGGTTCGAACCCAGAACCTTCTTGCTGTGAAGCAACCGTGCTAACCACTACACCACCATGCCGCCCAAATATACAGTATATATATGTATGTATGTATATGAGGGTAAGTCAAAAAGTTCTAAGACAGATGTTGTAATATCAAAAGGTGTGAAAGACATCCCCCAGAATTCTACAAAGAAGGAATTCTCTGATGGAAACACTGCTTGCAGAAGTGTTTTGACTTAAATGGAGGATATGTAGAGAAATAGCTTTGTCATTTTCATAAATAAAGATTTTTTCAATGTGGCTTAGAACTTTTTGACTTACCCTTGTGTGTGTGTATATATATATATATATATATATATATATATTGTGTGTGTTATTACATGATTAAACAGTCGCGCGAAGATATGAAGTTTATCTTTGAGTGGTGAATGTATTTCATGAGTGAGCAATGCACATCAAGTCAGTGGGAAAACACAGGGAGTGACATCATCAGAGTGAAATATTGGGAATTATTATACATACGGGCCACTTTTTCCATGGAATAAAAACATGTATTCTATTCCCTTCTAGCGGGTTTATTGATCGCATGCAATATTGTTATCATATAATTTACCCTACATGTATTACGCCACTCTCTCCAATGCAGAATGAGCATGCAATATTGTTACAATGTTGCACATTGTCAAGACAACACGACATCACATATCGAAACTGATGCAAAAATCCAATGACGAAATTTTTCTGCTGCACATGCGCACAATAATTTCTTTGTTGGCCGGGAGAGAGGGAGGACGAGGATAATCCAGTGCTCAGATTAAGCACTAAATAAATAAACTGACAAGTGAAACTAAAGACGCGCTGAACAGCTGAAAGGCTACCAAAACTTGATTAGATATTCTTCACATATATTTACAAGAGAAAAACATACCAACGGACATCGAAAAACTGGAAAAGAGACACGTCGGAGATGTAAAATTTCTCTGCTAGCGAGTGACTGTGACAGTTTGTACGAAAACATGGCCACGAGGTTTGTTTCATTAAAAGCGGAAGTTTAGAGAGAATTTTGAAAGGGAAAGACGTGCTGAACAAACAAAAGGCTACCAAAACTTCACTAGATATTCTTCACACATTTAATCTTCCACGTTAAATATACGGAAAAGCTGGAAAAGAGACACGTCGGAGATGTAAAACTTCTGCGCTAGTGAGTGACTGTGATAGTTTGTACACAAACATGGCTGCAAGGTTTGCTTCATTAAAAGCAGAAGATTTAAAGCAGACGATTAAAAGCAGATTTCTTTGAAAGAGAATTTTGAAAGAGAAAGACGCACTGAACACCCGAAAGTCTACCAAAACTTCACTGGATATTCTTCATGCATATTTACAAGAGAAAAACATACCAACGGACATTGAAAAACTGGAAAAGTGAGCAATAGCGGAAATATTGTCAAAGTTCTACTTGGAGGTGAGGAAAAGTGACGGAGACTTTTACAAGAGGACTTCACTTAGCAAAGCCCTTTTTGTTTTGAACAACTGATTGATTGATTGATTGATTGATTGATTGATTGATTGATTGATTGATTGATTGATTGATTGATTGATTGTGTCTTTATTTGCAAGATAAAAAATACATTTCAAGCATTACAAATAACAGTTAAAAATTAATAGGACAAAAAACGTCTGCGCTAGGCAAGAAATATACAAGTGGCTATTTACATATATCATACTCCCAAGTTATATCTAAAAATAAGCCTATTAAAATAGCAGTTCTTAAAACGTTCTGTGTTGGTGATAGGTCTTACAATATGTTTACTGCGGAGGCGCTGTGTTGAATATATAGAGTAAGGTGTAAGAAATCCATGAAGAGGATGCGTATTTACACTTATCTTATCAAAGTACTGCAATGTAACAATTAACTACGACCAAAAGTAACTGTGAACTTGAACTGTCAACCTGTATATAGCTTATATATAAGTTGGGTTGTTGTTCAGGCTTTTTGGACTTGTACCATTTTTATTGTTAGAACTTTGACTTTGTACATATACATTGGATTGACAGAACATTGAATTACATTCAATCAGAATCAGAATTCAATATTGGTAAGTCACCTCCTGTTCTTAACGTTTTGTAAACTCTATAATTGCTCCATTGAATGTGTATGTACAATAATAATATTGGCTGGCTTTTTTCATGGTATATCAGATATATTCCATTCAGCTATTCTTCTTCGACTCATTCAATATCATGCTTGCTGAATGGAATATATCTGATATACCATGAAAAAAGCCAGCCAATATTATTTAAATATGTCACTCAATGTCCTGGATGTAGTTCTTATGAAAAATATGAGTGGCGTATTTCCCAGTAAAACCCTTGTGTCTACATAACATATAGAGGATATTATACAGTTGCGCGAAGATATGAAGTTTATCTTTGAGTCGTGAGCATATTCATGAGTGAGCAAAATGAACAAATGAAAATATTTTCAACACGAGAAGATAAACTTCATATCTTTGTGCAACTGTGTAATGTTCTTTATATTATATGGACACATTCCAAAAAATGCACAAGTTAATCAAAAGAATTTTAATTTTGAACCCGTTCACCATTTTGACAATGCAGGAAATCAGCAGGAAAACATTGGGCGTGATGTCATCGGAGTGAAATATGTCACTCAGATCCGTAATGTGTTTCATATAAAAAATGCAAGTTTTTCAACACAAGAAGATAAGCTTCATATCTTCAAGCCAATGTGTGATTTTCTTTTTATTATATAGACACATTCACAAACAAAAAGTACCCAAATTTATCAAAACAATTCAAGGATATCCTCACGAGTGACATATAGAGATTTATGGCCCGGTTTTGGTTCTCCATATCCCAGATGTAGTTCATATGAAGAATGCGAGCAGTATATTTCCCAGTAAAACACTTGTGTCCATATAATATATAATATTATTTCTTAAACTTAAATTCTGGGGAAACACCATTTTAGGATATTTTTTCAAAATAGCCAAATGGAGGGGGCGGCACGGTGGTGTAGTGGTTAGCGCTGTCGCCTCACAGCAAGAAGGTCCTGGGTTCGAGCCCCGGGGCTGGCAAGGGCCCTTCTGTGTGGAGTTTGCATGTTCTCCCCGTGTCCGCGTGGGTTTCCTCCAGGTGCTCCGGTTTCCCCCACAGTCCAAAGACATGCAGGTTAGGTTAACTGGTGACTCTAAATTGACCATAGGTGTGAATGTGAGTGTGAATGGTTGTCTGTGTCTATGTGTCAGCCCTGTGATGACCTGGCGACTTGTCCAGGGTGTACCCCGCCTTTCGCCCGTAGTCAGCTGGGATAGGCTCCAGCTTGCCTGCGACCCTGTAGAACAGGATAAAGCGGCTAGAGATAATGAGATGAGATGAGATGAGATGAGATGAGCCAAATGGAGGGTTAGGACAGTTCATGTTGCAGGTTTTTTCTTGTGGTTCACAAATATAAAATTGTTTGAAAATCTGTTAAAAATGTGGGCGTGTCCCTGCATGAGGATTAAACTTATTTTGTTCCTTCTTGAGAATGGAACTGTTTTGTTTCGTCAGATTTTGGGTAAACTGGCATTTTTCTATCACTGTACCAGCACTGTCAAGTCAAGTCAAGTTTATTTCTATAGCGCTTTTAACAATAAATACTGTCGCAAAGCAGCTTTACAGAATTTGAATGACTTCAAACATGAGCTAATTTTATCCCTAATCTATCCTCAATGAGCGAGCCTGTGGCGACGGTGGCAAGGAAAACTCCCAGACGACATGAGGAAGAAACCGCAAGAGGAACCAGACTCAAAAGGGAACCCATCCTCATTTGGGCAACAACAGACAGCATGACTATAACATTAACAGTTTTAACATGAAGTCAGTTTCGTTGATGTTATAAACTCTTCATTAATGGAAACTTGAGTGCAAAACTGTTTATGACAACTGCAGTCCTAAAGTTAGCAAGTCAACTCTAGTCCCTAGCCATAAAAGCATTACTGTAAGAGTCCAGAGCGTCCTCCAAGTGTGATTTTCAACTGTCCATATGGGGCCGTCCTCCATAGGAGCGATGTGCTGAGACTCCAGCCAGACATAGGGCATCAGGATGGATCAGGCAGGTCCAATCTCAGGATTGACATGTAACTCAGAGGGACAGATGGGGGGGAGAAAACACAGGTTGTTAGTACGCCCAATGTCACCTGAATAAGTAGGAACAGTATACATTTTGCGCTGAGTGCAAGCAGGGACTCCGGCAAAACGAACTATGACAGCATAACTAAAAAGGGGAGAGCCAGAAGGTAACACAAGCATGAGGGAGCCCCGGGACATAAAGCAGCAGCCACTACACCGTCAACAAACTTGACTGAGCAAGCGAGTGGGGGACTGACAGCATCCATACATCCCAGTTTACCAAAACACTCTATGCCTGAGGACCCTCCAGATCTACACTGTGTGTTCATACAGTTCATATGTTACAAGTTTTGATAATAAATAAAAATGAAACATGTAGACCTAGGTATTTTATTTTTGTTCCATGTCTCCCCACTATGTCCCAAGTCTCCCAGCATAATGTCCCATATCTCTCCTCACTGTCTTATATCTCCCCACAAAAAAAATGATAACAGAAAAAGTGAAGCCTGAAGACCAGTATATGTGACAAGCTGAAAAACTAATATTGTGGTAAGAGGGTATAGTAAATATCCATATAAGACATGTTCGAGTGTTCACTTGTTCATATTTGTACCTGTATACTGTATACAGATTTTAGTTTAAAAGAAAACTCCCTGGGCGCTGACATCTTACTCTCTCTGAGGTTCAAATATCGCACTCTGAGTACAAATTACACACTCACAACAATGCAACACACGCTACTATACCACTATCATACATCACTGTCCATTAATATTTGATTAGGGATATTCCTATGGTGTTCCCTTTCCCTTGATAGATGGCTTAGATGAAGTCCAAAACAACAACAACAACAACCCCATAACGTTCATATCCATCCTGGCTCTGTCACACTATACATCTGGAGCTCTTATACTGGCATTGTAGATTATTATCTACATATGCTTTCATAAATGTAAGACAGAATAGGGGGTATGTACACTACCGTTCAAAAGTTTGGGGTCACTTTGAAATGTCCTTATTTTTGAAAGAAAAGCACTGTTCTTTTCAATGAAGATCACTTTAAACTAATCAGAAATGCACTCTATACATTGCTAATGTGGTAAATGACTATTCTAGCTGCAAATGTGTGGTTTTTGGTGCAATATCTCCATAGGTGTATAGAGGCCCATTTCCAGCAACTCTCACTCCAGTGTTCTAATGGTACAATGTGTTTGCTCATTGCCTCAGAAGGCTAATGGATGATTAGAAAACCCTTGTACAATCATGTTAGCACAGCTGAAAACAGTTGAGCTCTTTAGAGAAGCTATAAAACTGACCTTCCTTTGAGCAGATTGAGTTTCTGGAGCATCACATTTGTGGGGTCGATTAAATGCTCAAAATGGCCAGAAAAATGTCTTGACTATATTTTCTATTCATTTTACAACTTATGGTGGTAAATAAAAGTGTGACTTTTCATGGAAAAAACACAAAATTGTCTGGGTGACCCCAAACTTTTGAACGGTAGTGTATATCGTTTTGTGTGTGTGTGTGTCAGAGTGTAATCTGTAATTTCCTCATCTGTCATTGAGCGCTCTCTGATGCCCTGCAGAATTATGCTAACAGTTAAGCTGCATCCTGCTTGCCAAGAACAGTTCTGTGGGTCTAGGGGCCAGAAAATTAAACACATTCCATACTTTAAAGCTTAAATCTGCATGACTGCCTGACGAGATGGTTTACATAGAAACCAGTATATCTCTGCTGACCTCTAGTGAGGGAAAAGTACTATTTTCACTGGTATTTTTAGAGTTTACAGACAGTGCACAGAGCTATGCCCAACTAGTGGCTTCTGTCCAAAGGATTCACACAACCAGGAGCTTCTGCTCATCATGGGACTTCTACACAGAGATGGACAAAGTACCCAACTTCATTACTTAAGTCAAAGTACAGATCCCGTTGGTCAAATGTTAGGGCCTCTGCATGCTCTTGCGACAAGGCTTTCGCAGATAGCTTTTCGCAGACAGTTGTAATTTATCGTTGAGCGGGGAGTAATAGGCGTGCGCGATGTTATTCACCGCCACAACGCAAGGGGGCACGAAGTCGCGAAATCGCTAGGAGTAGTTGGTGGGTGTGGTTAGTGGAGTGTTTATCCTCCGGTTACTTATAATGACTAGAACTGGAGTCGTATAGATGTACGTACTTCCTCACTTCCTCGATCAACCGCTTTTCGTGCTGCTCCATCTTCGCTCGTGTTTTTAAAAATGGCGGTCGTGAAAACAAAACAAACCGGGAAAGTAGGGAAGCGCATGTACAGCGGATGTAGAGTGGACCAGTCAGAGCCCTCTTGTCTGCGACGCTGTCTGCGAGGCTTCTGCGGTGGTCACAATTTTTGGGAGGTGCGCGCAGAGCGTCTGCGAAGGTGGGGGGGCTACGCAGACGCCATCTGCGATGACTGCGTTGTCAGCATAAATTGGCCTTTACTCCGATACGAGTGAAAGTTGTCCAGTCAAATTTTTACTTAAGTTAAAGTACTGAAGTACTTGCTTTTAAAAATACTTACGTATTAAAAGTACATTTTCTGTCAACAAATCGTTGTATTATTGCCACAACGCTTACAAAACCTAATGCCTCTGAAGCAACTGACTGGATTTACAAAATGAACGCATGCTGTGCATCATGGTGGTTTAATGTTAAGCTAGCTAGTCAGTGAAACTCCACCTGACATGCGAGCAAACTCTTTTCAAACTCAAAATCATATTGGGTAGCTAACATTACTAGAAAAGAAAGATTTCTACATTCTGTTTATTTGGCAAGATTATGCTGAAACATTTCTGAAAGGACTTCAGATAAGTTAGCATTATTCATGTTAGCGTAACTCCGTTTTTACATGCTAACTAACAGTGTCCAAGTTAACTAGCTATGTGTAAACGTTAGCCGTGGACAAGACCGTGGCAACTTGGTGGGAAAATCCATAGAAAGTCATTTGACTAACCAGACTGCATAGCTACGTTTGCAATGTTATCGCTAGCTCTAAAGCACAGACAACTTCATTGCAAGCTTTCTCTTGGAATAAAACATTTATATACCTCAAGCTTCCGCAGGTCGGACGGCGGGTTGTGTAGGCCGTGATGTGGTTCGTTTTTGGCAAACAAAGCAAACATTTAAAATGAAATGAATCTTTAATCCTTTCAGAAAACCGAAACATGGGTTCATGGGCCATGAGTGCGTGCATTCCCCAGAAGAACCGCCTCCTTCCATTCTGCCATCAACTGATCGAGTTCAAATAATGCTACTGAGAAATCACTGAACTTGATTTGATCCAGTCTATGGATGTGACATGACCCTAGTGATTACTGATAGACTGTCTCAGTGTCACCTGGGAAAAAAACAATCATGTTTTAGAAAAGAAAAGAAAAAAACATCCATTTTCAAAGCTGCTTCATAGTAACGAGTAACGAGGAGCTTGATAGAAATGTAGTGGAGTGAAAAGTACGATATTTGCCTTTCAAATGTAGTGAAGTTAAAGTCATAAGTTTCCAGAAAAAAGAATACTCAAGTAAAGGCCCGGTCCCACTGCACTTACGGATGCAAAGAGGATGTAAAACGTAAAAAAATCTTTGCCATCCGTTGGAAAATGCTATGCATCCGTTGTGTACTCATTGCATACGTGCTTCATACGCTCTATCCATCGAGCATCCGTCCACTGTGATTTCATCCGCGCAAAAAGTTTTGAGCTGCACAAAACTTTTAGAACGGATGAACTTTCCGGCGTGTACGATGTAAATCCGCGACATATACGAGCAACAAACGTTCTATGTCCGTTATCATCCGTTAAACGTCTGCTGTATCCTCTCTGCATCCTCTGGGCATCCTCGCAACTCACATCCGCTGCAGCTGAAAACGGAAAGAGGGAGGAAAGATAAGGTACATGAAACGTCTATTCATCATTAGTAGCACGGAAATAGAAAGGATGTAAGCGTATGCATCTCGTATATAAAGTATTCAAAACGGACAAAGCGTTTATATCTGGGATGTATCTCGTATATTTAGGATGTCTGGAGTATGTCTAGAGTATGTAGAAGGACACCTAGCGGACAATCGATATTTTGTATAAAAAGGGGGAGTAGCCTTCTTCAAAAACGAGATGTAGTAGAGATGTATCGATGTAGCCGCCAGCACGTCTTTCCGCTTTATGCTGACGGCGTGCGTGCTGCATCCCTTTATATCCACGGAGCAGACGCAATTCATACCCCCCGCATGCGCAGTGAACGGTCTGCATCCGATATACATCCGCGCAACATCCCCTTTGTTTCCGTTAGGCGTACGTGATGCATCCCCTTCATCCGCTATGCATCCGCTCTTTCTGCTATGCGTCCGCTTCTCAGTTATCACCGGTAACCCCTTCAGAGCTGTCATCCACTTCCATCCGCTTTCATCCGCTAGGCTTCCTATGAACATGCGTTTAACATCCCTGCTATATACTACCCACGTCCGTTCTTTTCCGTTCTGTTTTCGCAAATTTTCGCCAATTTTGTCCATTTCTGGAGCGGATGAAAACGGATAGAGCCACCCCCGAAATTTTGCTCGTCCGCTGTGTCCTTTTTGCATACGTTTTGTATCCATTGGCCAGTGGGACCGGGCCTTAAAGTACAGATACTCAAAAAGTGTACTTAAGTACAGTACTCAAGTAAATGTACTTCTTTACTGTCCACCTCTGGTTATACAGAAGACAAATACAGGTTGAATGAAGTGCAAACTGCAGAGGTGCCAGTCATTTTTAAAATGGTGTTTTTATGTTTGCGTCTCTAAGATAATTTTTATTTTTCTGCCTGACAGCAGGTCCAAGTATCTAGGGAAGAATTACGCATAGTAGTGGTTTCCCATTGCCTTCTACTGGATTATTATAGAGGTTTTCTCCTCTCAACCATTCACACCTATGGACAATTTAGAGCCACCAATTAGCCTAACCTGCATGTCTTTGAACTGTAGGGGAAACCGAAGCACACGGAGGAAACCCATACAGACATGGGGAGAACATGCAAACTCCACACAGAAAGGCCCTCGCCGGCCGCTGGGCTCGAACCCAGAACCGTTTTGCTGTGAGGCGACAGTGCTAACCACTACACCACTGTGCCCCCCTCCAAGCTAATTAGCCACAGAGATGTTTTCATAAACTTTTGAACTCATCTTGATCACTTTTACTTCATAGCAGTTTTTTGACTATAACACGCAGATCCTCAAGTGATCTGGTCTGGATTTTACTCAGTTCTCAATCACCTGGCTACTAACTCACATTAGCAATTTCTCACTGTATATATGCTGTGTCTTTGCGAAGTCTTGCCAGAGTTCCTGCTTGGTCATTCGGGAGAGACTTGGAGTAGAACTGCTGCTCCTCCGCATCGAAAGGAGTCAGTTGAGGTGGTTCGGGCACCTTGTTAGGATGCCCCCTGGAGGCCTCCCAAGTGAGGTTCTCTGGGCATGCCCCACCAGGAGGAGACCCCAGAGCAGACCCAAGACACGCTGGAGAGATTACATCTCTCGATTGGCCTGGGAATGCCTCGGTATTCCCCCGGAAGAGCTGGTGGAGGTGGCCGGAGAGAGGGAAGTCTGGGCTGCTCTGCTTAGGCTGCTACCCCCACAACCTGGCTCCAGATAAGTGGTAGAAAATGGATGGATGGACTCAGTATCAGCACTGCCTGTTTAGTGTTTGATTTTTCTTCCAAGAAGTTTTGTCATTTGCTTAAAGGTAGACTGCCTTTCAGATTTTTCAAGTGTAGGTCATAAAAAGAATTTTCACTGACACCCAATTATTTTAATTTAGTGGACCGAAAGCTACTGAATTTGAATCACAGACTTCCAATTTTATGAGGTTTTTTTTTTTTTTTAATAGAACAATTAATGAATTTAGGGCCACGTGGCCTAAATTATCCGTTATTTTTTCCTGCTTCACCATGACCCAATTCAAGATATTATATCATGCATCATGTGGTGGGCTTTCCCCTTTCATGCAAGGCATTGTGGGATACAATTTGAAACAGGAGAGGAAAATGGAGGACACGAATGAAACGTGAAAGCCCAACTACAGTAATGGAAAGCGAGAAGAAAAGACGTTACGTTGCGAAGGAAAGGAAACGCAGGACTAAACTAATAAATATCAGCAGTCAGCGAGCACCTCGGTGTAGATAAGCTGCTCGTTTAGTGACAGAATGATGTAACGGTCAGTGTATGGTCAAAGGTAAACCTGCGCATGTGCACCTGGACTTCCTCTGTCTGCTTGACTGCGCGAAGCGAGCAATTTCATGCACATTATTTGTTCGGGAATCCCCTCAAATTAAATAACTTCCCAGCCACAGAACGGCCTGTTTTTTTGTGTGTTTTTATTTATTACAGAAATAAACAAATATCACAATGAACAAATTTCAGAGGGAACTAAATTTCATCGATTTTATGAAATCGAAAGGCCGTCTACTTTTAATCCCTGCCAGAGGTTTAAATACATAATACGTCTTACTCTTATTCAGTACGTTTATAATTTTAAAAAATGTACTTATACTCAGTTACATTCGACTACACACTTCTCACAACTTTTATTTATTTTTATTCACACTCGCACAGCTTTTATTGCTTTGATACATGGAGACCAGGACTGTATTTTTAAGATATTATTTAAGTGTATTAAAAATATTTCAGTTTTTAAGAGATTAAACAGTGTTGTGACTTTGGTACTTTTTTAAGGGCACACTTTATTTTCATTTACATTCTTTCACACACACACATGGCTCTGCTTCTCTCATCTCGCTCTTCTTTATCCTGGAAGTTATGAAACTAGGCGGCACGGTGGTGTAGCGGTTAGCACTGTCGCCTCACAGCAAGAAGGTCCGGGTTCGAGCCCTGTGGCTGGTGAGGGCCTTTCTGTGCGGAGTTTGCATGTTGTCTGGGTGGGTTTCCTCCGGGTGCTCTGGTTTCCCCCACAGTCCAAAGCAGGGCTTTGAACCGGTTCAAGAAACGAAAACCAGGAACTTTTTCTATTTCACATGGAACAGATTTGAAACCAGAAACTTTATTTTTTATGTTCCGGAACAGAAACGCTTATTAAAAATAATGGTAACCGGTTAATACCGGTTTTTATTTCGTTCCTCAAAGTTTCCGTAGCCTACAAATAAAAAAAGTCATTCTTCTCCTGCGCAAGTTTCTATGACCCACTGGGGTTCACTTCCTGTGTGACGTTCGCTGACTGAATGGAGAGAGCGGGAGGGTGGACTACTATCACGTCTCCACATCTTAAGAGGTAAATATTGCAGTCTATCGTTATTCAAAAACGTCAATTTCAAACACGATATCAATATATTTGTCCACGTTAATGAGAGGCTCGTGAACATTAAATGACGTTAACCTCTGTTAGCCTATCAATGCATAGGGCCTGACTAGCCTTTGGTAACACACTAAACGAATTATCTTTCATTTTTGGCACTTTTTCTGTTTGTGTAGATGGGAAGACATACTGAGAATCCAAATCGCCAACATTTGAAATAATAATTGTTTTGAATTATTTCTTGTCTTATTTAATGAAGGTTGTAATAGAATTAGCCTACATTTGGCTTAAGCTGGATGAGACAGAGACATAATTTTATAGTCATTTGTTAAACAGCTGACAGGGAATGTAATTAACCGTTCCGGGAACGAAATTTTTTTGTTCTAACTGGTTCGGGAACGTCTATTTAATGGTGGAACCCAAAACCGGAAACGTTAAAATTCCGTTTCTGTTCGGAACGAACCAATAGGAAAAAAATTCTGGTTCAAAGCCCTGGTCCAAAGACATGCAGGTTAGGTTAACTGGTGACTCTAAATTGACCGTAGGTGTGAATGTGAGTGTGGATGGTTGTCTGTGTCTATGTGTCAGCCCTGTGATGACCTGGCGACTTGTCCAGGGTGTACCCCGCCTTTCGCCTGTAGTCAGCTGGGATAGGCTCCAGCTTGCCTGCGACCCTGTAGAACAGGATAAAGCAGCTAGAGATAATGGATGGATGAATGAATGTGATAATAAAATACACTTACTATACTAGACTAAATCAACATTTATCACTTTGAGCATTATGTATATTTTATTAAAATGAGTTTGGTTCTACTACTACAAGTATGTAAAACATCAGAACTATTCAAGTTTGTAGGAACAAATCCTAAAAAAAAAAACCAGTATAACATCATTCTTAATAAACAACTTGTATAAGTTATATAACAGCATATACTACACATGATATAGTAATAAAATGGGTTAGGAAATCCAGCATGGCATGTTTTTACATAGTTAGCTATGTAAAATACAGTTTCCTGGGCAGTGTTGTTCAACATAATAGATTTCCTAAAACAAAGAAGAAAAAAAAGTTAATTTCTGGCTTTGTATTTTTAAAAAAAAAAGGGGGGGGAATTCAACATTTAAAATATTTATGCACAGAAAGTTCCAATGTTTTCCTTCAATAAATGACTTGTACAATGGCAGCGTTTCAAAATTTCAATCGGATCTCTGAATATTTTTTTTTCATGTTTTTGAAAATTTCGATAGGTGAAACGTGCACTCCTAAAGCAAGACGTAGTGCAGAAATTACTTCCCATAGGCTTCCACGTGGAATATTCTCAATATAATTCAGTGTTCTCCAACATTTACCACAAAATGAAAAAAGAACTTTTAAAACACTGAAAAGTGACAATGCTTTTGAGAAATTTCCAGTGTTTTCCTCAAAGTTAAAATATTGTTTAAAAAAAAAAAATAGTTCTCAAATCCAAACCCTGAACAGCATTCCCTGCAAAAATAACAAAACGGTGATCAACGTGCTGCGTTCAAACTCAGATGCACATTCCTTCACTTGTCCTGAAATGACAGGCTCAGAGTCGTATCTTGCCTGAGACAATGTCATCATACACGCTCTGAGAGAGGGGAATGTAGGTTTTCTTAGCGTTATCCAGGAAGTAAAGTGGAGCTTGGACAACCTGAGGACAGAAGCCGTCCTCCACTAGGTTTTTCTTTTGCTGCTTAAAGGTCTCGGTCACGTCCAAGAAAGTCTGTGGATGAAAAAGAATGCAGGAGTCCTGAAACAGATGTCTTCTCTCCATTAAAAACCCTGACATAATAAATTACACGAGCTACAGCAACAAGACAGTGGAAACTTGGAAAATGAAAACTGTAGCAAAGCGCAATATGATAATCGAGGCTATACCATGTGTAAAAAAAAAAAAAGGAATTACTCCTAACGTGACACTGATCTATTAGGCATTAATCTTTATCATTTTCTTACCTGGACTCTTAAAAACCATGGCCAGGCATATGCTGGAAGGCTCTGTACCAAACGACTGTAAAGGCTTTTTCCATCCAAGTCATGGCCTTCCTTTAAGACCACAGCTGCCATCCCTGCTTTTCCCTCGTAACCTGAGTAAGAACAAGGATTGTTCATGGAGAGAATGAAATATATCTGATATACACCTTATACACAGATACATTATATGGGGTATCATGGGCGCCGCCAGGGGGGGAAAGGTTAGAACAATTCTAGGGGCCCAGCACTGCCATGGGGCCCTTTAAGGGGCTGATAATATGCTTTTAATGATTTTAATAAGACTTTTGAAATAACAACAATGCAATATTCCATCTGGTAAAATGAGCTAATTGAACAAGGTTGTCTATTTCTTGAGTTCTTCAACATATTGTCATTTAACCCTCCCCCTTTTGCGAAATGGTTACGGTCCAGTTCTGGTAGACGCGCGATGCATTAAATCTGTGTGCCGATCAGTGCAACGCTACTTGCTGCTGTGTCGCGGTGCAGCAGCCAGCCAGCCAGCAGTGGAGTGCGTACAGTCTATGATCGCTAAATATGAAGAGTGGCTGTTAAAAACGTAAAGAAAGGCAGCTGAAAGCTGAGAGGGACCGGAGAGGCAGGCAACTGGTCACTCAGTTTTTCCCAAAGAAAGGTAGCTATCGCTCACGTGTGTTCAAAATATTAGCGAATGGTAAATGAACAGTATGAACGTGGTTGGATTAGCCTATCAAGAGAACACTTTTACAGTTTGTACAGTGACATTTTTTCCATTTTAATAACTGAACTGACTTGTGTGATAAACAAGATGAACTATTACGTTATGCTGGTGCTAATAACTAGCGCTAATGACCAGTTTCATAACTAATGGGGTGCCCTAAATATGCACAGATTCAGCCTCAGGGGGACCTCCGCCCTACCAAACCACTGAACCCCCCTTTGGAGAAGGAGGTAAGCAGCAATACAACCCATAAATGCTTTAGGATTGAAGTTTTTAATGAGCGAGCGCCATATACAGTTTGCTAGATTAAAGTGTTGCTAATAACGGAAAGTTGGGGGGCCCAAAATTCTAATCTTTCATGGGGCCCAAAATTTCTGGCGGCAGCCCTGTGGGGTATTTCAAAAAATTAGATATCATTTCACAATCTAATAACTTTGCCAATTTTCGTTCAACTGACCTCAAATTTTAACAGCGTGTGTGGAAACAGGTCAAAATTTTATGTTTATTGTTTTTTTTTTTAGGTATAGAAATGCCATTCGCTGGAAAAGAAAAGGTGCTGTGTGTTAGAATACGCTCGAACACAGTCAAAAAAGATTTCTCTAAAAATGCACTGTTACCAGAAAAGACTGTTACCAAAGACATGCTGCAGCGTGTTTGGCAAGAGCTGGACTACCGACTTGACGTGTGCCGTGTCTCAGATGGTGCCCATATTGAAAATTTGTGAAATCGTTCATGGAATCCACATGCCTTTAAATTAGTCATTCAAATTTTGAGGAAGAAATCTTATATTGCTCAACATTAAGCCTGTTCAGTTTCATTTGCCCAGACTATGCAGTTTCTGGGATATTTACATCTCAAAAAATATCAAATTTTTTTGAAACACCCTGTATATTCCTTTCGGGTGTTCAATGCATCTTTCAAAATCTTCCATACTGAATGAAGCAAACCTGGCGGCCATGTTTGTTTACAAATTGTCACAGTCGCTCGCTAGCACGGAAGTTTTATGTCTCTGATGTGTGATGTCATGTTGTCTTGACAACCATGCAATATCGTAAACCATATTCAATGCTCGTTTTCCATTGGGTAGAGTGACATAATACACGTAGGATAAGCGATATGCTAACAATATTGCATGCTATCAAACCAAATGAATGCAGTCTGCTAGAAGGGAACAGAACACATGTTTTTATTCCATCGAAAACGTGTCCTGTATGTATAATAAAAAGATACTGCACATTTTTTTTCCCCCATTCCTAGCTGATACTCAAACACAGTCATTCCATCCTGTGTCAGCATAAATGTCATTTCTCTGTCTATTTATGTACACATGCTTTTTGGTATCGAGTTAATTTGAGCATGAATTAAAAAAAAAAAAAAGGGCCATTCCATTGAAATAAGGAACCCATGTGGATGATTCCACAATAAAACCCTGACGATTTGCGCGCACCCCCCCCCCAAAAAAAAGCATATGCCCAAGGCTCTCCCTTGCTTCAGTGGATAAGTTCATCTAGACAGTGCAGATTTGTACATCTGCTTCTGTAATCATCCCAGGACTCCATCCATCCATTATCTGTAGCCGCTTATCCTGTTCTACAGAGTCGTAGGCAAGCCGGAGTCTATCCCAGCTGACTATGGGCAAGAGGCGGGGTACACCCTGGACAAGTCGCCAGGTTATCGCAAGGCTGACACAGAGACAAACAACCATTCACACTCACATTCACACCTACGGTCAATTTAGAGCCACCAATTAGCCTAACCTGCATGTCTTTGGACTGTGGGGGAAACCCACGCAGACACAGGGAAAGCATGCAAACTCTACACAGAAAGGCCCTCGTCAGCCACTGGGCTCAAACCCAGAACCTTCTTGCTGTGAGGCGACAGCGCTAACCACTACACCACCGTGCCGCCCCCATCCCAGGACTCCTATTCACAAAATGTTCACTTCAGCGCACTTCAGTATGGTGCTATAGTTTTCCTTTACTTTTTTTGACACATGTATAATGTAGTGATTTGTAATCCCACTATCTGGTGCCACCCAGAAGAGCCTGGTTCTTCTCATGTCATCACAAGGAGTTTTTCCTTGCCACTGGCACTTCAGGCTTGTTTGTTGGAGATCCAAGTCTCCATCTGGATTCCTGTAAATCTGCTTTTTGTGGCTATGTCTATTGTTCAAAGTGCTATACAAATAAAATCGAATTGAATTAAAATAAACCACATTATTTTGGAGATTGTCAAAGAGAACCGTATGGAAGCTTGTCTCAACTTCAGAGGAACACAGTCATATAATTATAAGGTCAAATAGCAAAAAAAAAAACAAAAAAACACCTGGTACTGTGACACCGTAGACGTTTACATCCTGCAGGAACTCCAAACAGCCTAAAACTTCAGAAACTTCAGTGGTGGCCACATTCTCTCCTTTCCATCTGTCAATCAAACATGAAATATACACAATTATATGAAGATATTATTTAAAAAACAAAATATGAGTGGTAAAAATATATAGAAAAAACAACCTATTATTATTATTATTATTATTATTATTGGCACATTAACCGAAAGCATCATTTTTAAGTTATTTGTGTGTGCAAAATAAGCAAATATACCCTCTGTGCAACAATTTTGTATCACTGAGGTTAGTTTGTAACCCCTATGAGAAACGTAAGATGGCAGGAGTTGTTAACATGATTGATTACACACCAGTGGTTTAAAATTTAGTGTTCACGTGTGTTTTATTAGTCTTGTGAGTCAGTCAAAAAGATCACAAAGAACTTTATGAAAAATGTGTCCAATTAAACAAAGCATCTATGTGACATGAGGTTGCATTTTGGTTCAATTGGAAAGAATTTTGTTCGAGGGAATGACTGCATAGACTTATACACTGTATGGCCAAATGTATGTGGACACCTCACCATGCCACCCATAAGAGCTTGTTGAACATCCTATTCCAAAGGCATGGCATTAATATGATATCGGGGCCCTCTTTACTGCTAGAACAGCCTCCATACTTTGGGGAAATATTTCCACTAGATTTTGAAGCGTTGCTTGGGGATTTGCCCGTTCAGCCACAAGAGGATAAGCGATATGCTAACAATATCACATGCTATCAAACCAAATGAATGAAACCTGCTAGAAGGGAATAGAACACATTTTTATTCCATCGAAAAAGCGTCCTGTGTATATAATAATAAAGGATACTGCACTTTTTTCCCCCATTCCTAGCTGATACTCAAACACAACCATTTCATCCTGTGTCAGTATAAACGTCATTTCTCTGTTTACTTATGTACACATGCTTTTTGGCATCAAGTAAATTTGAGTATGAATTTAAAAAAAAGGGCCATTCCATTGAAATAAGGAACCCATGTGGATGATCCCACAATAAAACCCTGTCAATTTGCATCTCCCCCGAACGAAAAAAACAAAACAAAACCAGCATATGCCCAAGGCTCTCCCTTGCTTCAGTGGATAAGTTCATCTAGACAGTGCAGATTTGTACGTCTCTTCGATAATCATCCAAGGACTCCTATTCACAAAATGTTCACTTCAGCGCACTTACGGTATGTATGGTGCTGTAGTTTTCCTTTACTTTTTCTGACATGTATAATGTAGCAATTTGTAATCCCACTATCTGGTGCCACCCAGAAGAGCCATGTCTTTATGGACCCCATTTTGTGCTCAGGGTCACTGCATGCTGGAGCATGTTTGGACCCCATGGTTCCAGTGAAGGGAAAATGTAATGATACAGCACACAAAGACATTCTAAACAACCATATACAGCAAGTAGAGAAAAACAAATTGGTGGAGCATTCTGCTGAACCAACCGAGGACGAAATAAAAACTCTACTCGAAAACAAAACCCCAAAACAGGTTGGGCACTGATGTGTGTGTGTGTGGGGGGGGGGGGGGGGGGGGGGGGGGGGTTGGCCTGGTGTGCATTCAACATTCCAGTTCATCCCAAAGATGTTCAGTTGGAATGAGTTCTGGGTTTGTGCAGACCATTCGTGTTCTTCCACTCTGACTTTAGCAAACCATGTCTTTATGGACCCCATTTTGTGCTCAGGGTCACTGCATGCTGGAACATGTTTGGACCCCATGGTTCCAGTGAAGGGAAAATGTAATGATACAGCACACAAAGACATTCTAAACAACCATATGCCTTCAACTTTGTGGCAAAAGTTTGGCGAAGGCTCACATATGGCCATATAGTGACACTTTTGGTGATATAGTATATATTGAGTCAGGTAAGCTGCAGTTGTACAAAAGGATGTTGGTGATTTAAGCCTTTGCACAGACGACATCAATAAGCAGAAGTGCATTTTTGCTGCATCCATCCATTATCTGTAGACGCTTATCCTGTCCTACAGGGTCACAGGCAAGCTGGAACCTATCCCAGCTGACTATGGGCGAGAGGCGGGGTACACCCTGGACAAGTCACCAGATCATCGCAGGGCTGACACAGAGACAAACAACCATTCACACCTACGGTCAATTTAGAGCCACCAATTAACAGGCCTCTGGGGAAAACTGGAGCACCCGGAGGAAACCCACGCAGACACGGGGAGAACATGCAAACTCCACAGAGAAAGGCCCTCACCAGCCGCTGGGCTTGAACCCAGGACCTTCTTGCTGTGAGGCGACAGTGCTAACCAACTGCACCACCACGTTTTTGCTGTACTGGCTTGTAAAAGTTTGGAATCACCAATAAGTTTTTGCCCTTACTATAAAGGTGGCTCTTTGGCTAGAGATTTTTGATTGCAATGTTAGTGCAGGGGCGGCATGGTGGTGTAGCGGTTAGCGCTGTCGCCCCACAGCAAGAAGGTCCGGGTTCGAGCCCCGTGGCTGGTGAGGGCCTTTCTGTGTGGAGTTTGCATGTTCTCCCCATGTCCGCGTGGGTTTCCTCTGGGTGCTTCGGTTTCCCCCACAGTCCAAAGACATGCAGGTTAGGTTAACTGGTGACTCTAAATTGACCGTAGGTATGAATGGTTGTCTGTGTCTATGTGTCAGCCCTGTGATGACCTGGCGACTTGTCCAGGGTGTACCCCCGCCTTTCTCCCGTAGTCAGCTGGGATAGGCTCCAGCTTGCCTGCGACCCTGTAGAAGGATAAAGCGGCTAGAGATAATGAGATGAGAGATAATGAGATGAGATGTTAGTGCATCAAATGTTACAGGACTGATGATTATCTCAATAATAATAATAATAAACAACATTTTAGACAACTACCATTATTCTATTCACATTCACTGGATATGAGCAATCGCACGCTCTGATTGGCTAGTCTACTACTAGGCTATCAGCTCATATACTGTGAGTAGAGAAAAACAAAATGGTGGAGCGTTCTGCTGAACCAACCGAGGACGAAATAAAAATTCTACTCGAAAACAAAACCCCAAAACATACAAAAAAGCAACAAAATATGGAATGAAAGTACAACCCTGATTCCAAAAAAGTTGGGACAAAGTACAAATTGTAAACAAAAACGGAATGCAATAATTTACAAATCTCAAAAACTGATATTGTATTCACAATAGAACATAGACAACATATCAAATGTCCAAAGTGAGACAGTTTGAAACTTCATGCCAAATACTGGCTCATTTGAAATTTCATGACAGCAACACATCTCAAAAAAGTTGGGACAGGGGCAATAAGAGGCTGGAAAAGTTAAAGGTACAAAAAAGGAACAGCTGGAGGACCAAATTGCAACTCATTAGGTCAATCAGCAATAGGTCATTAACATGACTGGGTATAAAAAGAGCATCTTGGAGTGGCAGCGGCTCTCAGAAGTAAAGATGGGAAGAGGATCACCAATCCCCCTAATTCTGCGCCGACAAATAGTGGAGCAATATCAGAAAGGAGTTCGACAGTGTAAAATTGCAAAGAGTTTGAACATATCATCATCTACAGTGCATGATATCATCATAAGATTCAGAGAATCTGGAAGAATGCGTAAGGGTCAAGGCCGGAAAACCATATTGGGTGCCCGTGATCTTCGGGCCCTGAGACGGCACTGAATCACATACAGGCATGCTTCTGTATTGGAAATCACAAAATGGGCTCAGGAATTTTTCCAGAGAACATTATCTGTGAACACAATTCACCGTGCCATCCGCCGTTGCCAGCTAAAACTCTATAGTTCAAAGAAGAAGCCATATCTAAACGTGATCCAGAAGTACAGACATTTTCTCTGGGCCAAGGCTCATTTAAAATGGACTGTGGCAAAGTGGAAAACTGTTCTGTGGTCAGACGAATCAAAATTTGAAGTTCTTCATGGAAATCAGGGATGCCGTGTCATTCGGACTAAAGAGGAGAAGGACGACCCGAGTTGTTATCAGCGCTCAGTTCAGAAGCCTGCATCTCTGATGGTATGGGGTTGCATTAGTGCGTGTGGCATGGGCAGCTTACACATCTGGAAAGACACCATTAATGCTGAAAGGTATACCCAGGTTCTAGAGCAACATACGCTCCCATCCAGACAACATCTTTTTCAGGGAAGACCTTGCATTTTCCAACATGACAATGCCAAACCACATACTGCATCAATTACAGCATCATGGCTGCGTAGAAGAAGGGTCCGGGTACTGAACTGGCCAGCCTGCAGTCCAGATCTTTCACCCATAGAAAACATTTGGCGCATCATAAAACGGAAGATACGACAAAAAAGACCTAAGACAGTTGAGCAACTAGAATCCCACATTTTTTTGAGATGTGTTGTTGTCATAAAATTTAAAATCACCTAATTTTTCTCTTTAAATTATACATTTTCTCAGTTTAAACATTTGATATGTCATCTATGTTCTATTCTGAATAAAATACAGAATTTTGAAACTTCCACATCATTGCATTCCGTTTTTATTTACAATTTGTACTTTTTCCCAACTTTTTTGGAATCAGGATTGTACCTGTTGGCAAGAACATATCTTTATTTTTCAAGAATTATTATTATCGTGGGTGGCACAGTGGTGTAGTGGTTAGCACTGTTGCCTCACAGCAAGAAGGTAGGTTCAAGCTGTAGGTAACACAGTCCGTCTAAAAACTACAATACAGTCCCTTTTAAGAAACTACATTTCACATCAGCCAACTTCCGCGTTGACCTACGTCACGTGTGGGCAGGATCACCAACGTCACATCCTCCATGAAAGCATAAGAAACCCGGAAACTCCTAGCTCCTCCTCTTTCGGCGCCGTGAATTCAACACGGACACAAGGAGGAATCGCCTGCTCACCCGAGCAAACCAGAAAAAGACCTCTTTCTTGCAAGATCCACGATTTAGCGTGATTTCTTTCTTACCCTTGGCCAAGGTAGACTCCAGAGTCGCGCGATCTTTAACTCAGTCGAGTTACAACCGGTTTTATTCGTATTAGAAGTGACCTCACGACTGCCGCCCAAGCAGTTTTAATTCAAAGTTATAGGAAAGCGGCTGGACCCTTTCTGTTTCTTAACTGAAAGCGCTGCACACCTTGTTCTACAGAGTTTTCCTTCCCACGAGCTACGAAGCGTCGGACCAAGAATTCTCTGCTTTCCACAGACGTGCTCCACGAGCTCCTGTGAAACTAAGCCTCTCCAAGAAATCTCCTGTGCTTCACAGAGATCTCCACAACGGTGAAAGCTCCAAAAGTCTCGGGACATCTTCTCATAATCTCGCGTAAGACTGGCATTTTGGGGCATAATCAAAAAACCTAGTCTTAGGAATTAGCTTTTATTGAACTAGTGTGAATTTAAACTCGGAACGTTTTAATTTGTTACACTGTAAACACGCAGCGTGTTGAATTGATTATTGTTTTATTTTTAATCTCTCAATTGTTTAATAGATAGGCTGTGCATGCTTCTCTATTCCTACTAACACTTTAATTTCCTTATCACACATCTTGACCTCATCAAGATTTCAGTGGATTTAGTAGTGTTACGAGCTAGCTTCCCTTTGTCTTAGCTTAGCCACACGAGGTTAATCTAGGCCTACACGAACACGTGGTCACCAGGCCTCACCTGGCCTCACAAACACACCTCAGTTAGCATCCCACGCTATCTTCTTTCTTTTGCCAGGCCATAGGCCTTACCACGTGGTCAACTCCTCCCCCACAAACACACGTGGAGTTAGCTTTGTAGGCCACACACAAGGCCTCTCTCTCTCCACACACAAACACACCTTAGCTAGCATTCCTTTGTCTTAGCTAAACACAAGGCTAATCTAGGCCTCCACACGTGGTCACATGTCTCACAAACCCACCTTAGCTAGCTTCCCTTTGTCTTAGCTTAGCCACACAAGGCTAATTCCTTTGTTCTCCTCAAATCCCACGTGGTGATCCCTACACCACGTGGATACACACGAACATACCTAGCTAGCATCCCACGCTAGCCTTCTGCTCAGGCCATAGGGCCTTTCACTCACACATACATCTCACACACACACACACACATCTCACTGTTTGTATATATTTCAACTGCCATTATCCATTTTTTATCTTTGTTATAATAAATTCATTTATTATTGAAACTGTGTGTTTATTTGTGTTCCAATATCTTCGAAGTCCCCAATCTCCAAGAATTCAAAGGTGCATATGATTTATGTAACATGGTAAGTGATCATAATAATTTGGAATATACCATAATTTAGCTGTTTGGTAATTTATTATTAAGCACCAAAATTAATGGTATTAATTAATGAGACTGATTCCGTGAGTGATTTAATGATAATATGAGACTGATTCAATTTTAATGATTCAATGGTATGATTCAAATGAGACTGATTCAATTTTAATTATTAACCTTCAGATTTAATGAGATTGATCACTCAATTACCCAAATGCACCTACAGAGCCCAGCAGCCAGCGAGGGCCTTTCTGTGCGGAGTTTGCATGTTCTCCCCGTGTCTGTGTGGGTTTCCTCTGGGTGCTCCGGTTTCCCCCACAGTCCAAAGACTTGGGCTAATTGGTGGCTCTAAATCGACCGTAGGTGTGAATGTGAGCGGTTATTTGTCTCTGTGTCAGCCCTATGATGACACGGTGACTTGTCCAGGGTGTTCTTGCCCATAGTCAGCTGGGATAGGCTCCAGCTTGCCCGCGACCCTGTAGAACAGGATAAGCGGCTACAGATAATGGATGGATATTATTATCGTATTTTTCACAAATTGCTACCGTCGTTTTGCTGGTTTGTTTACATTCTTCATCTTTAAGCATTAAAACTTGTTGATTTTTTTTTTAGACTGGTTCAAAAGCGCAAAGAAATTTGAAAATTACAGAACTGAAATGTCCAAGGAAGAATTAAAAAAAAAAAAGTCTAAAGCTATTCTATAGCTTGGCACGGCAGTACTTTCTATAAAAAAAAAAAAAACACTAAAATCAATGTGTGCAGCCATCGATAGGTTTTTAAGAAGTCCGCCTAAGCGGAAATTATTTTGTCGGACGTTTTGTATAAAGTTTTTATTTATCGAATTTGCAAAAAATTAAAATACAAATGCTCTGTTTCTCAAAACCTAGTGAATGTGGATAGAATAAAACAGTTATTCCACTCAGTCTTGTTGTACATGACTTACAGCCAACTTGGCTATCAGTTCATGTACGACTTGATTTCTTGGAATAACTGTTAATTAGTTAATCGATCTCCACTCTCTACAGTAATTAAATGAAAAATTACTAATGAACTAAAACGATTCCCACTGGGGGGGTCCCAATAAGACAATTCCTCTCTCTAGGATCAGCCTGGTCTACATCCAATAACTCTGGCCAGGATTTTATACATTAGCACAGTGTGTTGTCATGACCTGCCAAACCTAAGCAAGACAAACAGCTCCTTTGTGCCCTCATGCTTCTTGCCGTCCTCAATACAGGGTCCAAGCATTTGACCTGATTGCATGTTTGCTAATGTGACTATTGTCCTCCTATCCTTCTGTCATGGTAGCTTTTTCTCCATTAATCTCCCAGCCAGCCTTGGGGTTGATCTCATTTACTCTACTTCGAAAGTACACTACTCTCTATTGATAAGCCGTCTCCAGAACTGGCTTTTGTAAGAGGAGTCTTATGTCACTTCTGGCATTTTCATGAATGAACGCTGCCTAGTTTTTGGCCTGGCTCTTTAGAAACACTGCCAGTGTTTATTCGCCTCTGCCATGGTTTCCACTCAAGCAGGAGGGTTGGGAGGTGCTCGGGCCGAAGCATTCTCAGCAGGGTGAGTTCATTCACATGAAGACTAGAATCAGGGACAGTGAACATAAGGACCAGCAGCATTACAAATGCAGCAGGGTGTTAGCATTTACATTGATGCCTGTTTTGATGAATGGCTGCACATTAATCTTGAATTCAGAAACTCATTTGAATGATAAAAAGTAAATGACACATAATTTAGTGTGCTTGTGCAGAAACTATTCAAGGACAGAAAAAAGTGAAGCAAGACAAGGCACAATTTGAGAAGTGATTCTCCAAGTACTTCCTTAACTGCTTAGAAACAGATGATTTCAGTTGTGGGAAGCTTCCACCCCCAGTGCTAAATTTAGAAAGCATTTCATACACTGCAATAGAGATCAGATAAATCAGATTTATTTGTGTGCTGTTTTTGCATTAACCAATCTTGTCTTGCAATTGAGAGAATTTGAATCCGGGTGCGGGCGGCATGGTGGTGTAGTGGTTAGCACTGTCGCCTCACAGCAAGAAGGTCCGGGTTCGAGCCCCGGGGCCGGCGAGGGCCTTTCTGTGCGGAGTTTCCATGTTCTCCCCGTGTCCGCGTGGGTTTCCTCCGGGTGCTCCGGTTTCCCCCACAGTCCAAAGACATGCAGGTTAGGTTAACTGGTGACTCTAAATTGACCGTAGGTGTGAATGTGAGTGTGAATGGTTGTCTGTGTCTATGTGTCAGCCCTGTGATGACCTGGTGACTTGTCCAGGGTGTACCCCGCCTTTCGCCCGTAGTCAGCTGGGATAGGCTACAGCTCGCCTGCGACCCTGTAGAACAGGATAAAGCGGCTAGAGATAATGAGATGAGATGAGATGAATCCAGGTGCTAAGATTTGAAAAAAAAAAACAACTTAGAAAAATGTCCAATGTGAGAGAATATGAGAAAAGTCATAGACATGGCGTAAGGCCTGGTCCCACAATACCGAGAAATATAACTACAACTATAAATAAATCTTTCCCCTGCAGTTTGTGTGGTTGGTGGTCACACCAGACCAATAACGATACCTCTAGCCCAGGCCTGGGTTTATTGGTATCGCTGAGATTGCTTCAGGAGCAGTTTTTCCAGGCCTGGACCTGATCCGATAAAACATCTGACCAATCAGGTAACTGTTTACATGTGACATTGTCTTAGCACGTGCTGTTTTCCCTGGACATCTTTGTACATCTTTGTTGCATCATGAAATCACGGAATACAGATTCACGGAAAATTTTAAAACAAACAAATAAAAAGATAATACAAAGCACGGATCTTTTATTCACGGATGTGTGTGATTTTCCATGAAATATCAATAAACATATAAAAGCAGGTAAGATATTTTAATCATGAACTTCGGCAGTCCAAACATTTAATTGTTTTAGACTTAATTTTTTATCCATGATGCATTATCCGTATGAAATCGGTAACCAATCTGTAATATACTGAAACGTCCGTGACCAATCGGTAAATTATTAGCATCCGTCATGCATCTGTATTAAAATTTGTAACCAGTCCGTATTTTGTATCCTTTTTTGCTATATTTCTGTAGTCTGTGAACTATACATATTTTGCCAGTCACGGAAGAGTGTGCATGGGTTGTTTTGAAGTCCAAGCTGTACAGTACAACCTGGAAGAATGTGCTACTACGTGGAAAAACTTCCCTGACTCTTCCTATGTTGCATGCGTTTATTTCCCTGAGTGGCAGGACCAAGTGATATAGTCGGGATTATAGCTGTACCCTGTATAGTTGTATAGTTATACCCTGGGGAGGTGTTCCAGGCATGTCCCCCCGGGAGGAGGCCCCGGGGAAGACCCAGGACACGCTGGAGGGACTATGTCTCTCGGCTGGCCTGGGAACGCCTCGGTGTTCTCCCCAAGGAGCTGGCCGAGGTGTCTGGGGAAAGGGAAGTTTGGGCTTCCATGCTCAGACTGCTGCCTCCGCGACCCGGCCCCGGATAAGCGGATGAAGACGAGACGAGATTATAGTTGTGGTGTGACTGCTCCAGACTGGAACGAAATTCAGGCAGAGGGATAGTCATAGTTATAGGTATAGTTATAGGTGTTGTGGGATCGGGCCCTTACCCTTAGACCTGATAGCTGTATGAAATTGTGACCAACCAGAAAGATACACAACACGTAACTAATGCAGCTAAATGCACGGTAATGTAATACCTGAATGTGTCTCCTATCCTGTCTTTGAAGTAGACAAAGTCTCTGTGATCCTGAAGCATCAAATCTCCCGTGTTGAAATAAACATCCCCCTCTTTAAACACATCTCTCAGCAACTTCTTTTCCGACATGGCTTTGTTTCCCGCATAACCAAGAAAAGGGTTGGTGAAAGACAGCGGGGCAACCAGCAAACCAACTTCACCTGAAACAACAGAATCAAACGACAATATACAACTTCTTTTTATTACAAAATCTAACAACTACAGATAAATACTTATTATACCACAGCACTGTTACATTCTCGAATCTGTCTGTTCAGACTGTGTAGATTAACTTTGTGTGCATTATTTCCACATAACAGCATGATTTATCATGTTATTCTATCCACATTCACTGGATATGAGCAATCATGTGCTCTGATTGGCTACTCTACTACTAGGCTATCAGCTTATATATCGTGAGTAGAGAAAAACAAAATGTCGGAGCGTGTTGCTGAACCAAACGAGGATGAAATAAAAACTACTCGAAAACAAAATCCCAAAAAAATACAATAAAAAGCAACAAAATATGGAATAAAAATATTTGATGGTAAGAACGTAACTTTATTTTTCAAGAATTATGATTTTTCGTAAATTGCTACCATCATTTTTCGTAAATTGCTACCATCATTTCGCCGGTTTGTTTACCTTCTAAGTGGAAATGATTTTGTCGGACATTTTGAATAAAGTTTTTATTTATGAAATTTGCAAAAAAAAACAAAACCTGCTGTTTCTCAAAATCCAGTGAATGTGGATAGAATAAAGCAGTTATTCCACTCAATCTTGTTGTACATGGCTTACAGCCAACTCGGCGCTAGACACCTCGTACGGCTATCAGCTCATGTACGACTTGATTTCGTGGAATTATTCTTTACATAACACCAGACTTCTCACCTTTATTCACTTTCAAGCAGCGCCCTTTATCTGTTCGGATAGGTTCATATGTTTCCGGGTCACATTTCAAAAATTCGAATGGTAAACTAAGCTGCAATACAGAAAACGGTAAAAACAAGATGTTGTTATAAAAGTCACAATAAACGTTAAACACTCAGCAATCAATCCCAATGTTCAGCCAAATGGCATAATTATTATTCTACAACCCCAATTCCAAAAAAGTTGGGACAAAGTACAAATTGTAAATAAAAACGGAATGCAATGATGTGGAAGTTTCAAAATTCCATATTTTATTCAGAATAGAACATAGATAACATATCAAATGTTTAAACTGAGAAAATGTATCATTTAAAGAGAAAAATTAGGTGATTTTAAATTTCATGACAACAACACATCTAAAAAAAGTTGGGACAAGGCCATGTTTATCACTGTGAGACATCCCCTTTTCTCTTTACAACAGTCTGTAAACGTCTGGGGACTGAGGAGACAAGTTGCTCAAGTTTAGGGATAGGAATGTTAACCCATTCTTGTCTAATGTAGGATTCTAGTTGCTCAACTGTCTTAGGTCTTTTTTGTCGTATCTTCCATTTTATGATGCACCAAATGTTTTCTGTAGGTGAAAGATCTGGACTGCAGGCTGGCCAGTTCAGTACCCGGACCCTTCTTCTACACAGCCATGATGCTGTAATTGATGCAGTATGTGGTTTGGCATTGTCATGTTGGAAAATGCAAGGTCTTCCCTGAAAGAGACGTCGTCTGGATGGGAGCATATGTTGCTCTATAACCTGGATATACCTTTCAGCATTGATGGTGTCTTTCCAGATGTGTAAGCTGCCCATGCCACACGCACTAATGCAACCCCATACCATCAGAGATGTAGGCTTCTGAACTGAGCGCTGATAACAACTTGGGTCGTCCTTCTCCTCTTTAGTCCGAATGACACGGCATCCCTGATTTCCATAAAGAACTTCACATTTTGATTCGTCTGACCACAGAACAGTTTTCCACTTTGCCACAGTCCATTTTAAATGAGCCTTGGCCCAGAGAAGACGTCTGCGCTTCTGGATCATGTTTAGATATGGCTTCTTCTTTGAACTATAGAGTTTTAGCTGGCGACGGCGGATGGCACGGTGAATTGTGTTCACAGATAATGTTCTCTGGAAATATTCCTGAGCCCATTTTGTGATGTCCAATACAGAAGCATGCCTGTATGTGATGCAGTGCCGTCTAAAGGCCCGAAGATCACGGGCACCCGGCATGGTTTTCCAGCCTTGACTCTTATGCACAGAGATTCTTCCAGATTCTCTGAATCTTTTGATGATATTATGCACTGTAGATGATGATATGTTCAAACTCTTTGCAATTTTACACTGTCGAACTCCTTTCTGATATTGCTCCACTATTTGTCGGCGCAGAATTAGGGGGATTGGTGATCCTCTTCCCATCTTTACTTCTGAGAGCCGCTGCCACTCCAAGATGCTCTTTTTATACCCAGTCATGTTAATGACCTATTGCCAATTGACCTAATGAGTTGCAATTTGGTCCTCCAGCTATTCCTTTTTTGTACCTTTAACTTTTCCAGCCTCTTATTGCCCCTGTCTCAACTTTTTTGAGATGTGTTGCTGTCATGAAATTTCAAATGAGCCAATATTTGGCATGAAATTTCAAAATGTCTCACTTTCGACATTTGATATGTTGTCTATGTTCTATTGTGAATGCAATATCAGTTTTTGAGATTTGTAAATTATTGCATTTCGTTTTTATTTACAATTTGTACTTTGTCCCAACTTTTTTGGAATCGGGGTTGTAGATTTTACAAATTATAATGAACACAGCAGATAAATCAATGCTATAATTTACGAGGCACAAGCCGCTGACTTTATTTAAAGACGTTTTCCAGGAAAATATGGTCAACCTCAAAGTCTTGAAAATCAAAATTAACCTTATTGAAATAACTAGCTCGACCGATGGGTCCTATTTCAGTGGTGTAGTTCACAAAACCAATGCTGGCCTCGGTCAGACCATACGCCTCGCAAATCTGGATTTTCCCAAAGCGTCTTGAAAACTCCTTCCAGACATCTGCTCTCAGGCCGCTTCCTGCAGCAATGCGCACTTTATGTGCCTTCTCCTCTGGAGTCTGTGTACAATTAAACAAGAGCAACAGGTACGCATCATCAGAGTATGCTCTTATATAACAGAAGATATAGCTTGCTGTCTTAAAATAAAGAAAACTGAATTGATAACAAAGGTAGCAAATGAGGAGGAAAAAAAAAGCAATGCATCTACCTTGGGTTGACTGATCAAGTATCGACAGAGTTCTCCAATATACTGGAACACAGTCACCTCGTGCTTGATGCAGTCTTTCCAGAACTGGCTGGCGGAAAATTTCTTCTTCAGAACACATGTAGCTCCTGTAACCAAATAAGTAAGCTGAAGAGGTTTTGTAACATTAAAGGAAATCAACGTCCTGAACAACATGCATATTAACGCTGATAATCAACATGTGATCTTCAGTAACACACAATAATTATTATATGATTCAAATTTGAGTTCCCTTTTTTGGTTGAAACTTTTTTTTTCCTCAACACATTGGTCTATTTTCACTCTGCTTTGTTTGATGACTATTTATTTAATTCCTATGCATTCCAATTAGGGAATGCTATGATTAATATCATGACAATATCTGGAAAGGAAAGAAATATTGATGAACTCTTAAAACAGGAAGCAATCTGGATTTATAAACACCAAGAAAAGCTTAAATGAGGACCTAATGATATTTTTATAATTAGATCTTTGGAGAAGGATATTTACTTATGGATACATGTCCACTTATGTTCAGTTGTTGACTAACAGTTATTCCACGAAATCGAGTTGTACATGAGCGCTGAGTTGGCTATAAGCCGTGTACGACTAGATTGAGTGGAATAACTGTTTTATTCTATCCATATTCACTGGATTTTGAGAAACAGAGCATTTTGCTTTTTTGCAAATTCGATAAATAAAAACTTTATACAAAACGTCCAACAAAATAATTTCCGCTTAGAATGTAAACAAACTGGCGAAATGACAGTAGCAATTTGTGAAAAATCCTATAATAATAATCCTTGAAAATTTTTTAAAAAAGGTATGTTCTTACCATCAAATACTTTTATTCCATATTTTGTTGCTTTTTTTTGTGTATTTTTTGGGGTTTTGTTTTCAAGTAGTTTTTATTTCATCCTCGGTTGGCTCAGCAACACGCGCCGCCATTTTGTTTTTCTCTACTCACGGTATATGAGCTGATATCCTAGTAGTAGAGTAGCCAATCAGAGCATGCGATTGCTCATATCCAGTGAATGTGTATAGAATAATAACAGTTATCTGATGCAGGGAATCACCTATGCACACTATATTTATCATTATTAAGTGGACTGTAGTGTTTCTGGTGTTCATGTTATTTAACAATTATTCACCGAAGACAAAGTGAATATCAGTGAATAATAGGCGAGACGACATCCAGGTTATTATTCACCGATATTCACTGAGCCTGAGGTGGATAATTGCTTTAGTATAAATACACAGGCGATTATTTTTTAAAAAAAAGTTGTATTAAAAATAATTTATTTCAAACTTCAAAAACAGCATGCAAATGTAATAAAGGCATGGCACAGACTTGTCACTTATCTACGCTGAGTCACATAAAATACTTTGTTTTGAAATGGATAAAATAAAATCACAATTCCCCTTACCTTTGAATAGTTTTAGACCAAACTTCGTAGCATCTTTAGTGCTTTTAGGAACAGCATTTTCCTTCATCATTTGTAATTCTTCCGGTGACAAATCGATCGGCCTCCATTTTGCCGAGTCGCTCGAGGTGATTACCGAGAAATAGCCTGAATTTCTTGACCAATCAGCGTGCGCGATTTCCTATAATCACCTGTGTATTTATACTAAAAGTAATTATAACATTAAATCAATAATATGAATGTAGGATATGATTTTAATCAGAATCTATTTACTTTAGCCTCGTCTATTCATGCACTTGTGGTGGTCGATAATGAAAATGGACTAAACAGAAAGGATGCCATGCGGTGCCTTTCAGGATATTAAAAAAGGCGGAGTGTGATCCAAGACGGCAAAACAATGATGAAGATTTAAAGCTGAAACATTTGTGTATTTTTCCCGTTGGAGTAAACATTTGAACAGAGTCTAATGTTTGCAGACTTCGTCCTTGAAACGACTGATGTGAACTACAGTAGTTCATGCATCTTCAGAAGTACAAGAACCTGTCAACACAGGAGACTGCTGTCTTAAACCTGTTCTATTGGAGTTTTCCTTTAAGCTACACATTTGGGTTCATCCCGCCCTGTAAATTCACCACTTTACCCTGAGATCTCCCATATAAAAGAAACCTTGAACTGATCAAATGCTAATGCTTTCTATCAAATGCAATTCCATGGTACAAACCTTTACAAAAGACCCACTAATAACATTACTTCAATATAAGAGTATATTTCAGGTTGTGTGTGTGTTTTTTTTTTTTTAAACTATCACTTTAAATTATTTTCACAGCCTTTCCTAAACTTAAGATAAAAACTTCCAGGAATTGTGCACTTTATAAATACCTGCATTTCCTGAGGGCAACGTGGCTAGGTATTTCCTGTAGGCCTCAAACGAAACACCTCATAAACTACACACGCCATTGTATTGCTATAGCTCATGCTGAACACAGTCCAGACACATTTAAAAAATTAAAAAATATATATAAAAAATCAGTAAATCTAGTCCAGATTAAAAAGGGCTATTTGGCTTGTTTATTAGAATTATATTACATTACAGTAAATACATTTCTAAATCTATTTCACATCGACGTCATTCACATTCTCACATGGTAAACCTGAAATTCCATACCGAGAGCAATGCAACCGCCAATACCCAGTAGAGAGGCGGCCATGTGGTAGAGTGGCAAGGTGAGATAGATGGTATCATTTTTATCAGCCCCACACATGCGGAAGAAGGCCATGCTCATCACAGCCTTGATGTGACTGATCCGAGCAGCTTTTGGAAGCCCTGTGTCAAAGAGGACAAATGATTATACTGTTGGCATCAAGTAGTAACAATAAGATGCTGTTGCTGGGTTTCAGTCACGTGACTTTTCGTAGCGGTTTTACCGGAAGTGAATAGCTGGTGGTCTAAACGGCTGCCGTAGTGCAAACAACTAGCGATAAGTTATCAGAGTACGCTCGTAATCTAGAAGCCACTGCTGGCTTTAGATATATTCACAAGATTGCTATGTGCAATGGAATCGACCCCTACAGTCTGGGAAAGAAGGATTTGTCATACGATCTCGAAAACTACCCTTCAGTCGAGTTCCCCGACATCTCGAACTATCTGGTGTTGCAGACGTCCTTCTACACCGCAAAACTGATGAAAGCATGGAAGAGTATGGAGGCATGCAACTTTTTTGTATGTGGCTGGGTAAAGGACCTCGCTATCAAGTCACTGCCGAATGAATCCTGGATTGTTTTTGCCCGTGTAAGTATGTTTTTTTTTTAACCTCCTAGGGCTTAGCGGTCACATGCGTGGACAGCACTTTATGGAAATTCGGAACAAGAATCCACATATGTGGACGTACTTTTTCTCTAAAAATACATCTTATCAAAAGATGATGCTTAGTTTTTATTCTAATCAAGTTCTAATAAGCCCAAATAGCAAAGAGAAATAAAAAAATGCATGTAAAAAAACCAGCTTGGGCCTTAGGAGGTTAAGCTTTTCATTCACATCTTTACAACGAAGTGCTGAAAGTTGAAGTGTAAACAAACAGTTCGCTTGATTCTCACTTGTGTTGGCTCTTATCTCTCAGGTAAATCATTCACGAAGGTCATCAGAAACCCCTTTAAAGACCTGAATCTTAGTTAAACAAGACAGAGAAGAGATCACGGCGCATTGTAACTGTACGGCTGGGGAAGAATTTTGTCGCGACCTTCATGCATATGGACTTTGTGAGGAGTGAGGAGGAAACAAAGAAACAGCTAGCACTTTGTGATTAAAAAAAATGCTGTAAAATAACGACAAATAGCAAGAAAGGTACTTGGAAAACACTAAGGATGTAGCTGAGAGGGAGATATTGATCACTGCAAACTCGAGCATGCTTCGACTCGGCTCGCTTTGATTTCAGTGAGAGGTTCAAAAGCCACCTTTCTCAACGTCTTTTTATGAAATCCTGTGTTCGTTCACCATTTTTTATTAGTTCACATGGAACCCCAAATAAACTTTTATCAGTTTCACGGTTTGATCGATTCAAACAACCTAAAACAACGCAAGCGTAAGGCATTTTTCATGAGAGCAATGCACCTTCTCCGTACAAACACTGTGTCAACTGAGCTTTGGTAGACCACCAGCTAAAGCTTTGAATATCTAATGAGGCGGATGTGACGTCACGCTGAAACCCAGCAATTCAATATCTCTGTTAATCTCTTTCCCTAATTCAGATAGTATAAGGTTAGTCTGTTTGAAGAGCAAACAAAGAGAAAATTGTTTACAATAGGGATATAACTGAACATCTCATCTCATCTCATTATCTCTAGCCGCTTTATCCTATTCTACAGGGTTGCAGGCAAGCTGGAGCCTATCCCAGCTGACTACGGGCGAAAGGCGGGGTACACCCTGGACAAGTCACCAGGTCATCACAGGGCTGACACATAGGCCAAGTTTACATTAGACCGTATCTGTCTTGTTTTCTTCGCGGATGCACTGTCCGTTTACATTAAAACGCCTGGAAACGCCGGGAAACGGGAATCCGCCAGGGTCCACGTATTCAATCCAGATCGTGTCTGGTCCGGTGCTGTGTAAACATTGAGAATACGCGGATACGCTGTGCTGAGCTCTAGCTGGCGTCGTCATTGGACAACGTCACTGTGACATCCACCTTCCTGATTCGCTGGCGTTGGTCATGTGACGCGACTGCTGAAAAACGGCGCGGACTTCCGCCTTGTATCACCTTTCATTAAAGAGTATAAAAGTATGAAAATACTGCAAATACTGATGCAAATACTGCCCATTGTGTAGTTATGATTGTCTTTAGGCTTGCCATCCTTCCACTTGCAAGTGGTAAGTGACGCGCATGCCCGATATGCACTGAGATCACACACACAGCGGCTCAGTCCCGAATTACTGCTCATGCGCTCCACTCGCGCGCTCTGTGAGCTGCGCAGGGCCGGAGTGCGCACCCTCCAGAGGGCACTCGCTGTTCAGGGCGGAGTGATTTGGAGCGCAGGATGCCTGCGGAGCCGAGTGTATCAGTGTATTGGCGTTGCTGTGTGCACGCGAATCGTGTATTGGCGTTGCTGTGTGCACACTAATCGTTTTAAAAACGTTAATCTGATGATCCGCTGATACGGTCTAATGTAAACCCCACCATAGACACAGACAACCATTCACACTCACATTCACACCTACGGTCAATTTAGAGTCACCAGTTAACCTAACCTGCATGTCTTTGGACTGTGGGGGAAACCGGAGCACCCGGAGGAAACCCACGCGGACACGGGGAGAACATGCAAACTCCACACAGAAAGGCCCTCGCCGGCCACGGGGCTCGAACCCGGACCTTCTTGCTGAACATGAATACATTATTCGGATCTAATCAGATATAAATACAATTACAAACAGGCCACACAATATGCACTTTTTTTTTTTAAGAAAGCTTGTCAGAACGGTTCACAGGGAATCTGGTTGTAGGACTGGGATCGCGCACAACATAACAAAACAAAATCTAGTTGACACTGATTAACTCGAGTGATGGAGCTGAGATTGACAAACTGTCAAAGTCTGAATTCACACGCCATGCGGACAGTGTGTGCATTCTGTCTCAGGGTTTTCCCAGTGTTTTCCACGATTACTTCATTTTAAAAAAAGTATAAAAATCTGGCTTGGGCCACGGCCACTTTGGATTTTAATCCGAATACAGATGCAGATAAATATATCCGAAACATTAACCTTCATCCTACCAAGTGGGGTCCATCTGGACCCCGCACCTATATGTTTGTTTGCCATTTTAAAAATATGTGACATACTGCCTCACCGTTTTACGAATTTGTCGGAATTTATGTCTTAATTAAAACACTAAAGCACCGGAAGATCAGCTTTTTGCATTGTGAAGGTATAATTAATTTGTTACTGGGGTCCAACCGGACCCCAGAGTAAAGTTTATCTGTCTTTCATTTTATAATTGAATAGCACACTGAAAGTTAACTTCTTTTATTTCTTTTATGTTCCATAATGAAACTACCAAGGCATTCCTTCTTGGGGTCCGTGTGGACCCCACTGCTGCAATAAGCACAGGCTGCAAAACAAAAGCCCGAAATTATTTTACAATTACTTTTTTGTTTTAAATTCTGTAAGAAAAGACCTAAGTTGTAATCCAGAATGTTTTACAGCTGCATGAGCTGCAAAAATCATGTATATAATGCCAATTTATTTTGTGGCGCTATAATTTGCTACATGTATGCTAGTTATTGCAATGTTATTGCATTTATAATACATCATTGATATTCAGCCATAGTGGATTTTGTTCTTCAATAAAGTTATGTCTGTTTGCTGCATTGAATTGGTTCTTACTGCATTGATTTCAAGGTATTCCCTCCTGGGGTCCATACGGACCCCGCCTGGTAGTTTGTGTATGTAAAATTGGCTGGTAGGATGAAGGTTAAGTGTGTTCTTTATGCCTTGGGCCCTTTAGTGTATTGCTGTTATTAATACAAGATGTTCTGAACAAAACTTATCTGGTGATTTTGTCTTTATAAGCTTTAATTTTAAAGAAAAGTATTGGGGTCCAAACGGACCCCACATGGTAAGATTAAGGTGTAAAATAGCATGGTAGGATGAGGGTTAAACAGATACAAATAGAAGAACGCCTGCTTCTATAATTTCTTAAAATCGACCTCATTAGCTTTAACAACAAACATGGTCAGAATCACTTCAATTACCGAGCAAATAAAAGTCAAACATAAAAGTTGTTTTGGTTTATTGCTGATGATTGACTGTAAGTACTATACGTGCAAGTACACTCATACAAGCTGATTGTCTTACAAACACATTTGTAAAGAATACACACACACACACACACACACACACACATACACACACACACAAAGTGTGCAGTTATAAGCCAATAAACATAAGTTAAAAGCCATATAAACAGTACACACAAAAGCAGGGAGGTTTATAGGCTTTTTTTTTTTTTGGATTAGGGTGGGCTCGACTACATGGCTATTTTTCAGCTTGTCTGAAAACATTTCAGTATGCAAAACTCCATGAACCCAAACCACCACTAACCACTTTCTCCACCCATGAACAGAATAGCAGCTGAGCAGTACCTGTGGTCCCTGAGGTGAAGATGAACAAAAAGTTGGACGTGAGATTTGGCAGGGGAAAGTCAACTTGTGGTGTTTCGTCTGAGGCCAGCTCTACTTTATCTAGCAAGGTGCCGACGCTGTGATGTGAGCAGCTCTTTTCTGTTACCCACACGTTAATGTCATGATCCAATAGAGCTGGCAGGACATCATCTAAAAATGGGATTAAATCTATGGGAATAACACACACACACACCACTTTAAACACAACAGAATGGCAGTATATTTAGACAATACAGGCTAAAAGCACAACCCAAATATAGGCCTATATTTTGCAAAAGTATAATTCTGGGTTTTAAAATGTGTAGTTACAAAGTCTAACATACTCTAACCCTATGATGTGCTACATTTTTCTACAGGAAAGATATGAGTGGAAACTTTAAAGGAGATATGTAAAGCCATGGTCTCACTTTCGTTTATAAATGCCTTGAGACCTCAAGAATGGCATAGGAATAGTTGTAAGCGTAAACAATAAATCTAATATAGTAATTTTTACGATTAAAGCGATTTATATAGGTAGCGGTCTGAGTGAATGACCTTGACGTCCATAACGTCACAGCAGGAAGTCTATCAGTCTCATCGCCATTTCCGCTATACTAAAACACAGAGCTGACTGCAACTCCGATCCTCCATTTTGAGCCAATTTATTGCCATGCCACGTAGATGCGTTGCTGGCCGGTGCAGCAACATGACAGAAGGTGGATTTACGTTGCATTCATGGCCCAAGAATGTTCAAACCGCAAAGATTTGGACGCCTTTTGAAAGAAGTTCATGGGCAAATTGGGCGCCTACGAAGTGGTCTCTCCTCTGCTCCGTACATTTTACTGAGGACTCGTATGAGACCTCTGATCTGTTGAGGAGCGTTGGCTATAAGCCCGTATTGAAAGAGGGTGCAGTACCAACAATTAAATAAAACTAAAAGAAAAGTATTTTATTTATTTATTTATTTATTTATTTATTTTAAAGAAGGAACATGAGTTCAGTTGCACCAGTTCTCCTGGAGTGTGAGCTGAGGGCTGTTGGTAAAACCTGGGACGGAACATATCATCGCTTGGGCAGTGACCTCCCCGTGGTTGTTGCTAAAACCGGTGACGTTCTGTCCCATCCTGGGTTTTAGTAATTGCCTGAGCCAAGCAGTAATGGCGGAGTACTCAGTATGGAAAAAAATGGAGAATGAGTGGACCAGCCGCCTGATTTCTAAACTGGATATTGCTGCCATCTCACCCTTACATGGAAAAAGTGAATGAACAGAGAACTGAACGAACAATTGAAAGTCAGATTGTTTCAAAACAATCGACCACAAGATCGGCCTTCAAGAAGCGAGAACACAGACGGGTAAGCTCCGACACGTTGTTTACCTGCATTTAGATTAATACATGTAACTTGTATTGTGTATTTAAGTTACCGGTATAAGATTATTTAATTTGCTTGAGAATGTGATTGTCTCAGTTCATCTGATTATTTAATTAGTCTTTTACGTTTTATCAGTGAAAATGCATGCATGTACATGTACTTATGCATAAGTTATAACACCTGTCCTGTTTTAATGAGAGTCAACCCACAATCAATGAAGTCAAATCAGTCTTAGTTGAGCAAGTCGGTAACGGTATTTCTTACTTTCATGAAATATATTATTTACTAGCTTAAGGTCGGTCCGTATCGTGAAATACCATGACCGAGGTCTTGAAAATCGGTATTTCACGATACGGACCGACCTTAAGCTGGTAAATTTTTTTTTCTTTACCAAATTCTAACAGAAAATGAGAGCGCCCGAAAGGGAAACCATATTTAGAACAAACCTGCTACAACCTTGTTTTCGGCTTTCTCCTGAAATGTTTTCCTTCATTTCGTCTTCATCAGGGTAGTAAAACTCGCTTTTGCTGTGAACACTGTCGTTATCGCTATCCATGCTGTAAAATTAATGCTGTTATACCGAGAGTAGCAATTTTGTGTCAACATTTATTTTTGCATTTATGTTTGGTGTTGTTGTGAATGACCGAGTTGCCAAAGGTCCATAACCGGGGTCTGGATCATAGGATTCCAGACCGCTCACGAGCCAATCAAAGCGTATGATTTGATGGAAACCGGACTGCAGAAAAAAAATATTTATATGACTTTGGTCTATAGCTGTCAAAGGCCTTGGCCTTAAAACAGTTCCCGCTGTGACGTCACGCACTCAGGGCTGGCTGGCTCAGCGGGGCAGCTCGAATGCCAACTTTGCGGTCGATTTTATCTCTCAAAAATATATTTTTTTAATTCCCATTTATGCAGCATACAAGAGTCAAGGATGGAGATACTATCCACTCAGAAACATATTTAAAAAAAAAAAAGATTCTGTGTATCTCGTTTAAAACCCTTTGATGCAAAACATGGGTCAAAAGTGACCCGGCTGAGTTTTTATCCTCTATATCTTTGCAATAAATTAATTCCATCAATCAGTATTCAAGGTATTCCTCCTCAATTAACTTGTTTTTGATCATCATACATCCTTATTTTATTTTTTCCTTTCTTACTTTTTGAATAAAGACCCTTTTTGTATCACTACCCTTCTAATGCACAACATGGGTCAAAAACGACCTGCATTCATTTTCCAGGTTATTTCATGTATGGCTGAGTGTTTCTATGATATACTTTTGAAATAAATTCATTTTGTCATTTACTTTTCCAAATATGCAGTAAATATCTTGTTTTTGTTTAGCACAAATCATCATTTTGATTTTTCCTTTCTTAAGTTATGAACAAGCACAGCTTTTGTAATTCTACATCAAGTTTACACACATGGGTCAGAACCGACCCGCATGCATTTACTCCAGCGTTTGGTGGGAACTGTGAATTGTGCTTGTGTCAGACATTTCACAGCTCAGCACAGCGCCCTTTGCCCGTCTAATACATGGAAGTAATGTTTTTCAATTGTTCTAACATTACCTTAGAAAAAAATTGATGATGTTTAGGTTACCTTGAGAGTGAGTAGATTACTTGTCAGAAAGTTACAAGTAATTACTATTAGCTACCGAACTGTTGACATATTCTACTTTAGTTAGCTAATTTTATTGTAGTTGGCTTAGCTAACTACATAGTTAATAAATAAATATCTGGCCCCATTCACTGCTAAAGTAATTACTTGAAACAAATTATTATAGTATTAAGACATTTAATTTTAAATCACACTTGGATGACCCATGTGTAGTAATATAAAAAGTATTTCTGTTCATAAAGTAGGAAAGAAAAAATTAAATTAATGATTTGTGGTAATTAAAAACAAGATATTTAAAGAATACTTGGAATATTCAATCATAAAATAAATTGAATTCAAAAGATAGAGCAAAGAAAAACTCAGTCAGCATGAAATGACCTGGAAAATGAATGCGGGTCATTTTTGACCCATTAGAAGGGGTGCGCATATGTTTTGCATCAAAGGGTTAAATCCTAAGGGAACGTCAAAACCCAGGTTCTAAGCCATATAGATGGACGAGTGCCAACAAAATGTTGAAAAAGCATGTGACGCAGCTTGGCATGTGGTGCTCTACAAGATACAACAAGATCCTCAGTCCAAATAACTCTGACTATACAGACTTGTTCGGTGTAGGAAAAGGAAAATCAGACTGTCTAGATTAGAACTCACACCCAAATGGCTCCCTAGACCCTACACAACACAACAACAGACAGCACTAGAAGTTCAGACAGGGACTCATTTTTGGTGTTTCTCTGACTGACAGCTGGCCCTGAACATCTGGGTAAAACGGTTCAGCGTTGTAATACCAGATCCCACGATGAGAACTTTGGCCCCACAGCTGTGCAGACAGTGCTGAAGAGCTTTGGGTCTGATGTTGGAGTTGAGGAAGGCCACCTCGCAGCCCACTTTACTCAGCCCGAACCATGCGCACACGAAGTCGGGCTCGTTGCTCATCCAAAGCGCGACAATGTCGCCGTGTTTCACTGCGACCTCACTGCGGAAAACCTCCGCAAACTTGTTGCTCCTTAGGTGCACATCCATGTAGGTCAACACCTCCTCCTCGAACACGATGAAGGGCTTGTCAGGAGTCTGTTTCGCCTGTTCAACGAAGCGGTGGAGGAAGGTGAGAACCCCGCGTCTCATCTCCGCCATCGTCGCCTTCCCGACCTTTCGGACCTTTAAGTAATACATCAGATCCTTCCAAAAGTAAGGGTGGAACAGGCTCTGGTAGAACAACAAAGCGCCAAGTCCGGCAAAAAGTGTCCAAATTAGAAACGCGCAAGAGATCATCCTTGCAGAGAGTGGCGTGGAGTGGCGTGGAGTGGAGTGGACTGCTGTGTTGTGTTGCAGAGAGTGTTACAGTGTTACAACCCGTTTGTATACAGTATTTAAATGCCGTCTCGCGCTACGGCGCATGCGCACAGCCGAGCTCGTTACATTGTGTGCATTCTGTCCACTGTAAAACATTCCAGCCTTAGATTAGATTAGGGGTTGTTTTACAATCAGGGTACGCAAGCTAAAAATCACATTTAACACTTATTATCTTCAATATCAAAAGGCTTGACGAAATAAACTTGGTTGTTTATTGTAGCCCTGTGATAGCTCTATTTACCATGCAAAAAAATAGAGTAGAGTGGGGGAAAAAGCCCCCCTTAAGGAAAATTCAGTTTTTCTCCAAGTTGAAATGAACCATGTGATAGTTTTAATCATAGTTTTGACAACAGTGACATGAACAATAATGCCACCTAAAGTTAATCTCATCATCTCTAGCCGCTTTATCCTTCTACAGGGTCGCAGGCAAGCTGGAGCCTATCCCAGCTGACTACGGGCAAAAGGCGGGGTACACCCTGGACAAGTCGCCAGGTCATCACAGGGCTGACACATACAACCATTCACACTCAATTTAGAGTCACCAGTTAACCTAACCTGCATGTCTTTGGACTGCGGGGGAAACCGGAGCACCCGGAGGAAACCCACGCGGACAACATGCAAACTCCGCACAGAAAGGCCCTCGCCGGCCACGGGGCTCGAACCCAGGACCTTCTTGCTGTGAGGCGACAGCGCTAACCACTACACCACTGTGCCGCCCTGCCTAAAGTTAATACTTATTTTTTTTTTAACAAAACCAAACATTGTGCCAAGGGGTCCTTTTACCCCCCCCCCCCCCCCCCCCCCAGTGGGGTAAAAGGCCCCCTGAGGTGGGGCAATAGACCCCCTCACTCAAAAAAAGCTGTTTGGATAGCAAAAGTGTTTACGTAAGCCTATAATGTGAAAGAAACAAGAAAATATCCCTGAATTAATGAATAGATGCATTATTTTATTATATTTCGCATTTTAATTTCAATTTTTTTTTAATTTCAATTATTTTTAATATTAAGTTCAAATTACTTGCTTTACTCAACCAGGTAAGCGAGATGTTATTAAAAACTATGTATCTGCTATTCAGAAATGTATGAAATACAGTAATTATGATAAAAGGAAACGATGCCCCCTGGGGGCCATTTACCCCGCCATTAAGGGGGCATTTTACCCCACAGACTACACTTTTACAAAAAAGGGTCTTACTTTCAAAATGTGATTCAACTTTTTATACCTAACGTATTTTTTTTAACGTACTGACTTGTCTACTCATACCACATACACAGCTGTGATATCTGACGAAATAGCAGCTATCTAAATACAGTTTTACTGATATCTGAAAATTATATCACTTACCATGAAATTTGATTTCTCTCCGCTGCGTTGCTGATATGCGATCCACAGTGGATATTTGTATATCCCTGTTGTCAAGCCAGTCCATAGCAACAATAGAAATGTAACTTTGCGCCATCTGGTGGTTATTTTGGGTAAAACAGGCCGGGGGCGTATAACCCCACGGGGGCTTTTTCCCCCACTCTACTCTATTTGGTGATAATGTTATTTTTGGTGAATGTATGGCAATATATGTCATATTTAGCAAAATTACTCGTGTCATTTAGAAAAAGTGCTTTTTTGACCACAGGTAGCTCCAAAAGGGATGCACTTAAGTTAAATCATTCTTTATACCATAAAACAAATATTTGGTTCCATATCATTGGAAACATAGTTAAGTTTTAATGTTGAATGCCAGTAAGTTTTCAGACTATTTTGATCAAATTAGTATGTAATTGTGTCAAAAAAAAGTCCTCTCCGAGACAGCTAATTTTTCAATATAAAATAACATATCTAAAATGATTATTTTCATCCTAAAATGTGGTCAAGATATTGGGACGTAAATATTAGAGACAACTAACACAAAGCTTACAGCCTTATATTTAAAAGCACTAATTGATTCTAATCTACTCTAAAGCACTAGTGGATTCTGAATTGTCAAAAAAAAAGTCCTCTCCGAGAATCACTTCATTTGTTTCTCCCAGCCCTGCTTAAAGCTACACTTAATCTTGTTATAATACAAACTCTTACACATGCCTATCTGTTCTTTAACTTGTCCTTCACTTAAAAACTGGTACAAGAACCAGTTTGAATCAGTTTGAATTTTGGACCCCTGTGACACAAAATTTGTACCCTGATTGTAAAACAACCCTTAGATTAGATAGAACTTTATTGATACCTTTGGGAGGGTTCCCTCAGGGAAATTAAGATTCCAGCAGCATCATTACAGGATAAACAGAGAATAGAAAATAGAGAAAAAACTTCGAGATAAATTAAGTATTTCCATATACAAATATGGCGGCACGGTGGTGTAGTGGTTAGCACTGTCGCCTCACAGCAAGAAGGTCCGGGTTCGAGCCCCGTGGCCGGCGAGGGCCTTTCTGTGCAGAGTTTGCATGTTCTCCCCGTGTCCGCGTGGGTTTCCTCCGGGTGCTCTGGTTTCCCCCACAGTCCAAAGACATGCAGGTTAGGTTAACTGGTGACTCTAAATTGACCGTAGGTGTGAATGTGAGTGTGAATGGTTGTCTGTGTCTGTGTCAGCCCTGTGATAACCTGGCGACTTGTCCAGGGTGTACCCCGCCTTTCGCCTGTAGTCAGCTGGGATAGGCTCCAGCTTGCCTGCGACCCTGTAGAACAGGATAAAGTGTCTAGAGATAATGAGATGAGATATACAAATATAAAAAGAATAAGATATGGGGAAGAGAGGAAGGGGGCGCAGCAGGAGAGATATTGCACTTTATATTGCACATTGTCCGGTATTGCTTATTGTTAGACTAGGCTACTGGTCCTTCCCGTCCTCTGTCCTCCTGTTACCCCTCCTCTCCCCTTGTTTAGTTATGTCCACTTACTCTTTCCCTTTAACTCAATCAGCTCTGAATTTGAACTGTGCAAGTTTTCAAAGGTTAGACTTGAATTACTTAGTTCTCATCTCATTATCTCTAGCCGCTTTATCCTGTTCTACAGGCAAGCTGGAGCCTATCCCAGCTGACGACGGACAGGGTACACCCTGGACAAAGTCATCACAGGGCTGACATAGAGACACAGACAACCATTCACATTCACGGTCAATTTAGAGTCACCAGTTAACCTAACCTGCATGTCTTTGGACTGTGAGGGAAACCGGAGCACCCAGAGGAAACCCACGTGGACACGGGGAGAATATGCAAACTCTGCACAGAAAGGCCCTCGCCAGCCATGGGGCTCGAACCCAGACCTTCTTGCTGTGAGGTGACAGCGCTAACCACTACACCACCGTGCCGCCACTGACTTGTCAACTAGTAGGACCAAATATTCACATAAACTGGCTAGTCTTCCTCACAGCAAGAAGGTTCCGGGTTCGAGCCCAGCGGTTGGCGAGGGCCTTTCTGTGTGGAGTTTGCATGTTCTCTCTGTGTCTGTGTGGGTTTCCTCCAGGTGCTCTGGTTTCCCCGACAGTCCAAAGACATGCAGGTTAGACTAATTGGTGGCTCTAAATTGACCATAGGTGTGAGAGTGAATGCGACTTGTCCAGGGTGTACCCCGCCTCTCAACCATAGTCAGCTGGGATAGGCTCCAGCTTGCCTGCGACCCTGTAGAACAGGATAAGCGGCTACAGATAATGGATGGATGGGTGGATGGATAGTTATGTCCATTTACTCTTTCTCTTTAACCCAATCAGCTCTGAAAAGTGTTTTAATTTGAACTAATCTGTGCAAGTTTTCAAAGGTTAGACTTGAATTACTTAGTTGTCTTGACTAATTGAGACTTTTTTCTGAGTTGAAACAAAGGTTTTCAAATTAACCCAATTTGAAATGTTTTACAGTGTAGGAACTTATTGCAATTTCTGACTTGTCAACTAGTAGGACCAAATATTCACATAAACTGGCTAGTCTTCCTCACAGCAAGAAGGTTCTGGGTTCAAGTCCAGTAGCCGGCGAGGGCCTTTCTGTGTGGAGTTTGCATTTTCTCTCCGTGTCTGTGTGGGTTTCCTCCAGGTGCTCTGGTTTCCCCGACAGTCCAAAGACATGCAGATTAGGTTAACTGGTGACTCTAAATTGATCGTAGGTGTGAGAGTGAATGCTACTTGTCCAGGGTGTACCCCGCCTCTCGCCCATAGTCAGCTGGGATAGGCTCCAGCTTGCCTGCGACCCTGTAAAAGAGGATAAGCGGCTACAGTTAATGGATGGATGGTTATGTCCACTTACTCTTACTCTTTAACTCAATCAGCTCTGAAAAGTGTTTTAATTTGAACTGTGCAAGTTTTCAAAAGTTAGACTTGAATTACTTAGTTGTCTTGACTAATGCCCCTTTTCCACCAAAGCAGTTCCAGGGCTGGTTCGGGGCCAGTGCTTAGTTTGGAACTGGGTTTTCTGTTTCCACTGACAAAGAACTGGCTCTGGGGGCAGAAAAAACGGTTCCAGGCTAGCACCAGCTCTTTGCTGGGCCAGAGGAAAGAACCGCTTATGTCAGCAGGGGGCGGAGTTGTTAAGACCAACAACAATTGCAAGACCACAAAAGGTTGCCATTTTTAAGCGACGAGAAGCAGCAGCTGTACAAATGCAAAGTCATCCATTATTATTGTTGTTGTTGCTGCTTCTTCTTCTCCGTGTTGTTGTTGCTTTGATGTTCGCGCCAAGGATTATGCAAACGCAGCGACGTAACTGACGTATACAGCGACGTAAATGATGTATACAGCGACGTAATGACGTGGCTCCCCTTAGCTATGGAAAAGCAAACTGGTTCTCAGCTGGCTCGCAAGTTGAACGAGTTGTGAACCAGCACCAGCACTGGCCCCGAACAAGCCCTGGAACTGATTTGGTGGAAAAGGGGTATAATTGAGACTTTTTTCTGAGTTGAAACAAAGATTTTCAAGTTAAACCAATTTGAAATGTTTTACAGTGTAGGAACTTATTGCAATTTCTGACTTGTCAACTAGTAGGACCAAATATTCACATAAACTGGCTAGTCTTTGGGGTGTAATGGTTAGCACTGTCACCTCACAGCAAGAAGGTTTGAGCTCAGCAGCCGGCGAGGGCCTTTCTGTGGAGTTTGCATGTTCTCCCCGTGTCTGTGTGGGTTTCCTCCGGGTGCTCTGGTTTCCCCTACAGTCCAAAGACATGCAGATTAGCCTAATTGGTGGCTATAAATTGACCGTAGGTGTGAATGTGAGTGTGAATGGTTGTTTGTGTCTATTACCCCTTTTCCACCAAATCAGTTCCAGGGCTGGTTCGGGGCCAGTGCTGGTGCTGGTTCACAACTCGTTCAACTTGCAAGCCAGCTGAGAACCAGTTTGCTTTTCCTTAGCTCGGGGTGCTAAGGGGAGCCATGTCATTACGTCGCTATATACGTCAGTTACGTCGCTGTATACATCAGTTACGTCACTGCATTTGCATAAACCTTGGCGCGAACATCAAAGCAACAACAACACGGAGCAGCAACAACAACAACAATAATGGATGACTTCGCATTTGTACAGCTGCTGCTTCTCGTCGCTTAAAAATGGCAACCTTTCACGGTCTTGCTATTGTTGTTGGTCTTAACGACTCCACTCCACCCCCCCCCCGCTGACATAAGCAGTTCTTTCCTCTGGCCCAGCAAGAGTTGGTGTTAGCCTGGAACCGGTTTTTCTGGCCTCAGTGCCAGTTCTTTGTCAGTGGAAACAGAAAACCCGGTTCCAAACTAAGCACTGGCCCCGAACCAGCCCTGGAACTGCTTTGGTGGAAAAGGGGCATACGTGTCAGCCCTGTGATGACCTGGCGACTTGTCCAGGGTGTACCCCACCTCTGAACCATAGTCAGCTGGAATAGGCTCCAGCTTGCCTGCGACCCTGTAAAACAGGATAAGCGGCAATAGATAATGGATGGATGGATGGATAGTTATGTCCACTTTCTCTTTAACTCAATGAGTTCTGAAAAGTGCTTTAATTTGAACTGTGCAGGTTTTCAAAGGTTAGACTTGAATTACTTAGTTGTCTTGACTAATTGAGACTTTTTTCTGAGTTGAAACAAAGATTTTCAAGTTAAACCAATTTGAAATGTTTTACAGTGTAGGAACTTATTGCAATTTCTGACTTGTCAACTAGTAGGACCAAATATTCACATAAACTGGCCAGTCTTCGGGGTGTAATGGTTAGCACTGTCGCCTCACAGCAAGAAGGTCCGAGCCTAGCGGCCGGCGAGGGCCTTTCTGTATGGAGTCTGCATGTTCTCTCCGTGTCTGTGTGGGTTTCCTCCAGGTGCTCTGGTTTCCTCTACAGTCCGAAGACATGCAGGTTAGGCTAATTGGTGGCTCTAAATTGACCGTAGGTGTGAGAGTGAATGCGACTTGTCCAGGGTGTACCCCGCCTCTCAACCATAGTCAGCTGGGATAGGCTCCAGCTTGCCTGCGACCCTGTAGAACAGGATAAGTGGCTACAGATAATGGAATGGATGGATGGCTAGTCTTCACTCACCAGAGCCTCTAAAGTCCCGAAAGGTGATATATATATACACAGTGCCTTGCAAAAGTATTCATACCCCTTGAACTTTTTCACATTTTTCCACCTTACAACCACGAACTTAAAAGTTTTTTATTGAGATTTTATGTGATAGACCAACACAGAGTAGAACATAATTGTGAAGTGAAACGAAAATGATAAACGGTCTTCAAAATTTTAAACAAATAAAAATCTGAAAAATGTGATGTGCATTAGTATTCAGCCCCCCTGCATCAATACTTTGTAGAGCCACCTTTTGCTGCAATTACAGCTGCAAGTGTTTTGTGGTATGTCTCTACCAGTTTTGCACATCTAGACACTGAAATTTTTGCCCATTCTTCTTTGCAAAATAGCTCAAGCTCAGACAGATTGGATGGAGAGCGTCTGTGAACAGCAACTTTCAAGTCTTGCCACAGATGCTCAATGGGATTTAGGTCTGGACTTTGACTGGGCCATTCTACCACATGAATATTCTTTGATCTAAACCATTCCATTGTAGCTCTGGCTGTATGTTTAGGGTCATTGTCTTGCTGGAAGGTGAATCTCCTTCCCAGTCTCAAGTCTTTTGCAGCCTCCAACAGGTTTTCTTCCAGGATTGCCCTGTATTTAGCTCCATCCATCTTCCCATCAACTCTGACCAGCTTCCCTGTCCCTGCTGAAGAAAAGCATCCCCATAGCATGATGCTGCCACCACCATGTTTCACAGTGGGGATGGTGTGTGCAGGGTGATGAGCAGTGTTAGTTTTCCACCACACATAGCGCTTTGCATTTAGGCCAAAAAGTTCAACTTTGGTCTCATCTGACCAAAGCACCTTCTTCCACATGTTTGCTGTGTCCCCTACATGGCTTCTTATGCCTGTCTTTCAACAATGGCTTTCTTCTTGCCACTCTTCCTAAAAGGCCAGATTTGTGGAGTGTACGACTTATAGTTGTCCTGTGCACAGATTCTCCCACCAGAGCTGTGAATTTCTGCAGCTCCTCCAGGGTGATCATGGGGCTCTTGGCTGCTTCTCTGACCAGTGCTCTCCTTGCTCGCTCTGTCAGTTTAGGTGGACGGCCATGTCTTGGTAGGTTTGCAGTTATGCCATACTTTTTCCATTTTTGAATGATGGATTGAACAGTGCTTCTTGAGATGTTCAGAGCTTGGGATGTTTTTTTATAACCTAACCCTGCTTTAAACTTCTCCAGAAATTTATCCCTGGCCTGTCTGGTGAGTTCTTTGGTCTTCATGATGCTGTTTGTTCTTCAGTGTTCTCTAACAAACCACTGAGGCCTTCACAGAACAAGTGTATTCATGCTGAGAGTAAATTACACACAGTAGGACTCTATTAACTAATTAGATGACTTCTGAAGGCAATTGATTGCACTGGATTGTATTTAGAGGTATCAGAGTACAGGGGGCTGAATACTAATGCACACCACATTTTTCAGATTTTTATTTGTTTAAAATTTTGAAGACCATTTATCATTTTTGTTTCACTTTACAATTATGTGCTACTCTGTGTTGGTCTATCACATAAAATCTCAATTCGGCTTTGGCGGGTAATGACTTTACTCCCACTAGCCACTTTGGCGGGTGGGTTATTCTGTGGTATGACAATATATTTTAATTGTAGTTTTCTCTGAAGGCATCTGATATAATAAATGCATTGCAATGTGATATTATGCACCTACAACTCCCATGAGCACCTGCATAAACATTGTGACACAACATGTTAGAATTATTTAGAACGTTCGTTAACGTCTCAGATAAAATCAATGATACGGTAACCTGCGGTTAATGAACGAAGCAACAAAGTTGCTGATGACTGACAAGCGCACGATGTGGTGGCATATAGCTGGAATTTCAAGCCCTGCTGCTCAGGAAAAAAGGGGCAGAGATGAGCAGGGCCGGAGGTAGCATTTTAAAATCACCGAGGTCCGTGATGTGCAAAGCGCGCACCAAAAATTTTTAGACATATTTAAATGAGAGGGGTGAATTACACGTCATGCAAGAGATCTATTCCTGAAATTACTTTTAATGGTGTTTGAACTGAATATCATCAGTTTTGAAAAAAAAAATCATGTATGTGGCAAGAGTAAGAATAATTTAAGCTTGTTTAATGGTTTGATCTGGCCCAAGCAATGAGGACAAAAGATACCTTAACGATGTAGCCTATGTAACTAAGATACATTAACAATCTGGCATCCGTTACACCTACACAAAAAAAAAAAAACATTCTGGGGAAAAAAATCAGTATACACCACCATGTTTTAGGCAAAGTTATCCAAGGCAAACATAAGTTTAAACTTTCCACTCTATTGCTTTGGCTTATCGAATGATTTATTTTTAAAATCTCAAACAAGGTAGGCTACAACTGCGCTGCTTCGAAAATGTAAATTTAACAGCTTCATGAAAGTGCACTGATGGTTACCATGGAAACCCCGTGTCTCCTTCACTGTGTCTGTCCCCCGAGTCGCGCGCTCATTCATTTTTGTGTTCTTCATCTCAGAGCCGCGCGCACGAAACAGACACAGAAGACGGAATCAATGTTTAACATAATTAACAATGCACTTTTTACGGAGACGTTTTAATGTTCTTTTTTTTATCCAGTTGAATATTTAGCATACAAATGTATTTTCAGCTCTTAAAAATGACCGAGGTCTGGACCGCGGGGGCCTCAGAGCTGGCTACGGCCATGGAGATGAACAAGACGCTAATAGGAAGATAAGACAGTTCAATGACAAATGGAAGTTCGGGTGAGATTGGCTAGCTCATAGCAAAACCGAAAATACCATGTACTGCGAAGACTGGAGAAAGTCTGGCAAAGACAGGCACCAGTAATTTTAAACTCGAAACTATAAAAGGACCACAAAAAGTCAAATGCACACATCAGTACTATAACATAAAAACCGGTGAAGACGGCTGGTTCACTACAGGACAGCATTGCTTTCAAGTCCCTGGCTGTCATGAAGTCGGCTGAGCTGGAGAGGATGGAGCTGCTGTTTAGAAACGTTCACGCGATTGTAAAGAAGTTGATCTCGCCCCAGCTATCAACTTATGGCATGCTGGAAGCCTCAGGTCACGAAGACCATTTTTCATGGACCATTCAGACTCATCTGATGATTAGATTAGATTAGATTAGATTAGATTAGATTAGATTAGATTAGATTAGATTAAACTTTATTGATCCCTTTGGGTGGGTTCCCTCAGGAAATTAAGAAAATGCAAGCAAGGGGGCAGTTGCTGTTTTGGAAAACGTAGGCATTGGTCCCATTACCTCTTACATGCTAAGCAAGCACTCAACCACTTGAGCTAATTTCGCTGAATGTAATGAGGGCATTTAATGTCTCTCTCTACACATGTTCACACACACACTATTAATAGATAATACATAATATGCATAATAATACTTGATAATACACAATACTTGCATATCAAAACATCAAATGTTTTTCAGTGATAAATGTTTTGAATTGGACTTTTAATATTAGAATCAGTTCAGTTGTACTGAATGTTATTTTTCATCTCATCTCATTATCTCTAGCCGCTTTATCCTTCTACAGGGTTGCAGGAAAGCTGGAGCCTATCCCAGCTGACTACGGGCGAAAGGCGGGGCGCACCCTGGACAAGTCGCCAGGTCATCGCAGGGCCGACACATAGACAGACAACCATTCACACTCACACCTACGGTCAATTTAGAGTCACCAGTTAACCTAACCTGCATGTCTTTGGACTGTGGGGGAAACCGGAGCACCCGGAGGAAACCCACGCGGACACGGGGAGAACATGCAAACTCCACACAGAAAGGCCCTCGCCGGCCCCGGGGCTCGAACCCAGGACCTTCTTGCTGTGAGGCGACAGCGCTAACCACTACACCACCGTGCCGCCTGTTATTTTTCATATTATACGATATTTCACATTGTAAGGGGCTTGAATTTGAGTTCAATAAACAGAATACTCTGTTTATATTTTTGTCTGAATTGGTTGCATGTTTTCATATAGGGAGCTACCTTAACAGCACTGAATACTTGAGTGCTACTGTAGAGATACATTATACGCTGCCATTCATAATTAAATCTAGATCTTCCGAACTTTAACGTATCATGGTGAAGAAAAAACTGCAATTTCCTGGCAACAAAATTGTGGCTAGTGAAAAGGCTGAATGGCTAGTGACTCGGGAAAACCACTAGCCACAGTGGCCGGTGAGCAAAAAAGTTAATGTAAAGCCCTGATATATATATATATATATATATATATATGGGCGGCACGGTGGTGTAGTGGTTAGCGCTGTCGCCTCACAGCAAGAAGGTCCTGGGTTCGAGCCCCATGGCTGGCGAGGGCCTTTCTGTGCGGAGTTTGCATGTTGTCCGCGTGGGTTTCCTCCGGGTGCTCTGGTTTCCCCCACAGTCCAAAGACATGCAGGTTAGGTTAACTGGTGACTCTAAATTGACCGTAGGTGTGAATGTGAGTGTGAATGGTTGTCTGTGTCTATGTGTCAGCCCTGTGATGACCTGGCGACTTGTCCAGGGTGTACCCCGCCTTTCGCCCGTAGTCAGCTGGGATAGGCTTCAGCTCGCCTGCGACCCTGTAGAAGGATAAAGCAGCTAGAGATAATGAGATGAGATATATATATATATATATATTTTTTTTTTTTAAATCAAGATAATTATCTTATGCACAACAAGATAGCAACAATATAATAACTTGTCCCTACAAGATTTTAAAAAATTAAATAAATCACCTTCCAAAACTTTAGGCCCTCAGTAAGCACTGTGAGCTATAAATAAATAAATAAACAAACAAACAAATAAAAGTTCTTCCAAGAAATACTAAATATACCAGTTTGTCTTAACATGTCAACTTTCCCCTCATATAACCTTAATATAAGTTTTAAAGGTGCAACTATATTATAAATGTGAACAAAACATTTTGCTTTCCCACTTTTCCTGGTTGCAGCTCAGTAGGTTACTGACAGGCTCAACGGAAAATTCCAGAAAACAGTGTAGGCCCATCTGTTCCCTCTTCAGGTCTGCATCCCCAACTCAGCATGCTGATTTACCCACAACCCAACCTACCCCAGCAAGCTAAATCCAGCAAGTGAGTGGTTAAAACAACAAACAAACAACAGCAGCAGCTGTTGATCTAAAAGCACTCCACAGGTCTCTCAGAAAAGCAAGATATGAGGTACGATGCTACCTTAATGATGAATTCCGACATTGTACTTATACACAAGACATGGGATTCTCAATTTTTTTGTATTTAATTTAACACAGACCCCATTTGGTTCAGAGAAAATTTATTTTACGAACACCTTGAAAGAAAATTCACACATGATTTGGCAAAATGCATCCATCCATCCATCCATCCATTATCCATAACCACTTATCCTGTGCAGGGTCATGTGCAAGCTGGAGCCTATCCCAGCTGACTATGGGCGAGAGGTGGGGTACACCCTGGACAAGTCGCCAGGTCATCACAGGGCTGACACATAGACACAAACAACCATTCACACCTACAGTCATTTTAGAGCCACCAATTAGCCTAACCTGCATGTCTTTGGACTGTGGGGGAAACCGGAGCACTCAGACATGGGGAGAACATGCAAACTCTACACAGAAAGGCCCTCGCCGGCCACTGGGCTCAAACCCAGGACCTTCTTGTTATGCGGCAACATTGCTAACCACTACACCACGGTGCCGCCCTCACTTAGAAGACATGTCTAGGGTATTTAGCAATGCCTGGAAGACATGACTTGTGTCTACTGATAGACACCGGTGTCTTCATAATAGACACGCATGTTTTCTTGTATCCTCCATATACATCCATGTCTTCCTAGAAGACACTGAATTATTATTTAAATACCCCGGTGTTTCATGTAAATACCCTAGACGTGTCTTATTTTTTTTACAGTGTGGGTTTTTTTGTTGTTGTTTTGTTTATTTTACATATGAATAGTTTGTGGTAATGGTATATAGAATGTGGCATGGTGGTGCAATGGTTCGCACTGTCACTTCACAGTAAGAAAGCTCTGGGTTTAAACCTCATGGACTGAGGCCTTTCTGTGTGGAGTTTGGATGTTCTCCACATGCCTGTGTGGGTTTCCTCCGGTTTCCTCCCACAGTCCAAAGACATGTGGATTAGGTTAACTGGCTACTCAAAATTGCTCATAGGTGTGAATGGTGTGTTGTTCATGTCTGTGTTTGTCCTATGCTAGGTTGGTGACCTGCCCAGGGAGTACCCTGCCTCTCACCTGACGTCAGTTAAGATTGGCTCCAGTTTCCCCCATGACCCTGATGGATAAGCCATATAGATAATAGATGGATGGTATGTGATCTCATCTCATTCATCTCATTACTTCTAGCCACATTATCCCTGCCGATGTTGTTCAGCCATGCTCGTCTCCTCTCCTCTCCGTACTAAACCTGAGTTTCCTCGCCGTCTTTCCGAATCACAGACGGAATTCTAAAAAATTGGAACATGCCATGGTCACGAGTATTGTTGTGATCACAACCATATACAGCACAAAGATGGCATAGCTAAAAGAATGCTTCAAGCAGTGGAAAAACAAAGAGAGTTGCGCACGCGTGACTATGTTTTGTACGGAATGTCGCTTGACCCCGCATTTGTATCTCCACCAACATGGCCGACTTCCGGGTTTCTATTTTGCTTTGATGTCACTTGCAAGTCAAGGATAGACTGGTACATGTTGTTCTTTAATAAGTAACACACTCTGGGATATTGTTTTCCAATATGAGCATACCAGGACTAGTTATATTCCTTGATCACGAATTGACTCTATAGAGTCTATGGGGGGGGGGGAAGCAGATCTTTGTTCCTGACCTACAAATGTAATGTAGCCAATAAAGTCTCAGTTGTATGGTATGAGATCACGTCCACTTTGTTGAAGAAGAGCAGGTCAAATCCTTATTTTTTCTTCAAAATCTGTGGCACACAGTTACTGTATTAAGCTGGCTCAACCTGGCCACCAGATGGCAATGTAGTACAATCTTTAGAAACTTTTTTTTGACTGCCCTATTAGGTCAGATTTTTAATGTAAAGATAGGCTAAGATTTGAAGAGCTTACTATTATATTTACACAATTATGGTACTATAAGTGTTAACTAATAGCTTTATGTGATTGCATGACTAATTTGCTTTGACAATTTATTCCAGTGTATTTATTTTGCATTGAATCCCTTGTGGGTGGCACGGTGGTGTAGTGGTTAGCACTGTCGCCTCACAGCAAGACGGTTCTGGGTTCGAGCCCCGTGGCCGGCGAGGGCCTTTCTGTGTGGAGTTTGCATGTTCTCCCCGTGTCCGCGTGGGTTTCCTCTGGGTGCTCCGGTTTCCCCCACAGTCCAAAGACATGCAGGTTAGGTTAACTGGTGACTCTAAATTGACCGTAGGTGTGAATGTGAGTGTGAATGGTTGTCTGTGTCTATGTGTCAGCCCTGTGATGACCTGGCGAATTATCCAGGGTGTACCCCGCCTTTCGCCCGTAGTCAGCTGGGATAGGCTCCAGCTTGCCTGCGAACCTGTACAACAGGATAAAGCGGCTAGAGGTAATGGATGGATGGAAAAAATGACTTTGTTCTTTAAAATAAAGTGAAACTCATACTTTTCACTAAACGACAGAGGTGGACAGTAACAAAGTACTATCATGTCAATACTTAAGTACACTTTTTGAGTATCTGTACTTTACTTGAGTATTTTTTTTGGAAACTTATGACTTTAACTTCACTACATTTGAAAGACAAATATCGTACTTTTCACTCCACTACATTTCTATCAAGGTCCTCATTACTCGTTACTATGAAACAGTTTTGAAAGTGGATGGTTTTTTCTTTTCTAAAATGCGATTGATTTCGCATTTTAGAAAAGAAAAGAAGATGAATAACATTATCTAAGATGAATAACATTAACTTATCTGAAGTCCTTTCAGAAATATGTTTTAGCATAATCTTGCCAAATGAACAATGTAGAAATCTTTCTTTTCTAGTAGTGTTAGCTACCCAATATGATTTCGAGTTGAAAAGTGTTTGCTAGCATGTCAGGTGGCGCTTCACTGACTAGCTAGCTTAACGTTAATTCACGTGGGTTTCCTCCGGGTGCTCTGGTTTCCCCCACAGTCCAAAGACATGCAGGTTAGGCTAATTGGTGGCTCTAAATTGACCGTAGGTGTGAGTGTGAATGGTTGTATATGTCAGCCCTGCGATGACCTGGCGATGTCCAGGGTGTACCCCGCCTCTCGCCCATAGTCAGCTAAATATAAATATAAAGATAAATATAATGGTGGGGGTCACACAACAGAGCTAGGCTCCAATAACAGTGTGCCCTATTTAAAAAAAAAAAGACTATCTGTCTGTAGTCTACTATTTAGTACGACTATTAAGACTATCTATCTGTAGTCTAACATTCATTCATCTTCAGGAACCAGTTTATCCCAGTTAGGGTCATGGTGGACCCTGCAGCAGTGAGGGTTAATGCTATCCACTGCTGTGTGGAAATAGAATCATGCTATCTGATGAAAGTGATATCAACTACCACATAATATTCAAAAACTGTTCACTGAAAGAGAAGGGAGTTTTAATTTAAGGGGTTTATTTAAATTAAAAAATTATAGGGTGCGCACAACCAAGAAAAGTTTTTGTATTTCTGTTTGTGGGGTGAAGCGGTGGAACAGTTTAAATGAGGAGCTCAAGGGATGTCCAGACATGAAGCGGTTTAAAAAGATGTACAAAAATTTGATTTTCACAAGGTATAAGGATGAAGGAGATTAATCATAACTGGCTGTTTACTGTGTATTTTTTTTTATTTTGTTCTTTTTTGAGTCATCGTCTATTTGTTTTGTTTTTATCTTGTTCTTCTCCATTGTGAGCATAGAGAACTGATATCTGAATAGTTGAAGTAATAAGTAATATACAGTGTATGTATGTATGTGCATTGGCTGCTCCCGATTAGGGGTCGCCACAGCGGATCTTTCGTCTCCATTGCTCCCTGTCTTCCGCATCCTTCTCTACCACACCTGCCACTTTCATGTCCTCTCTCACCACATCCATGTATCTCCTCTTTGGCCTTCCTCATTTTCGTGTGCCTGGCAGCTCCATCCTCAACATTCACCTTCCCACATGCTCTGCATCTGTTCTCAGAATGTGCCTATACCATCTCAGTCTCATCTCTCTTAGCTTAATTCCCAAGCTCTCCACATGTGCTGTCCCTCTGATGTGCTCGTTCCTTATCCTGTCTTACCTCGTCACTCCCATCGCAAACCTTAACATCCTCAACTCCGCCACCTCCAACTTTGCCTCCTGTCTCTTTGTTAAGGGTACGGTCTCCAATCCATACATCACAGCTGGCCTCACTACTGTCTTATACATCTTACCTTTCACTTTTGCTAGGACTTTCCTATCACAAATGACTCCCGAAATCCTTCTCCAACTGCTCCACCCTGCCTGCACTCTCTTTCTCACCTCACGATCGCAGCCCCCATTTTCCTCCACAGTTGTCCCCAGGTACTTGAATTCACCAACTTTCTTTATGTCGCCTCCTTGCATCTTCACCACTCTCATCCCCATTCTCATTGATGCACATGTATTCTGTTTTGCTCCTGCTCACCTTCATTCCTCTTCGTTCCAATGCATACCTCCATCTCTCCAAACCCAACTCAACCTCCTTTCTGCTTTCACCACATTGTTTTTTTCCACAAACATCATGTTCCATGGTGACTCTTGCCTCACTTCATCCGTCAAGCTATCCATCACTATGTCAAACAAGAAAGGATTCAGAGCAGATCCTTGGAGTCCCACCTTCACCTTGAACCATTTAGTCGTTCCAACTGCACACCTCACTGCTGTTTCACTGTTCTCATACATGTCTTGCACCACTCTAATATACTTCTCATTCACTCCACTCTTTCTCATACAATAACATAACTCATCTCTTGGCACTCTATCGTATGCCTTCTCCAGGTCTACAAACACACAATGTAGCTTTCTCTGGCCTTCCCTGTACTTCTCCATTAACATTCTTCAAGCAAAAAATGCATCCGACGTGCTCTTCCTTGGCATAAACCCGTACTGCTGTTCACAGATTGTTACCTCTCTTCTCAATCTCGCCTCCAATACCCTTTCCCATAGCTTCATGGTGTGGTTCATCAATTTTATTCCTCTGTAATTACTGCAGCTCTGTACATCTCCCTTATTCTTGTATATTGGGACTAACACACTCTCCATTCATTCGGCATTTTCTCATTCTCTAGGATCTTATTAACCAATCTCGTTAGGAACTCCACAGCTGTCTCACCCAAACATCTCCAAGCCTCAATCAGGATACCATCTGGTCCGACTGCTTTCCCAGTCTTCATTCTTTTCATGGCTGCCCTCACCTCATCCTTACTAACCAACTCTACTTCCTGACTTGCTGTCTCCAATGAATCTGACCTTTTCTCTCTTGGATTCTCCTCATTTAATAAATCCTCAAGTACTCTTTCCACCTTCTTAATACACTCTCTTTGTCTGTCAGCACATTTCCATTTACATCTTTCATCACTCTTACCTGGAAGAGTAAGATCTAAGGAAGCTAGATAATCAGTTTATATTGACTAAAGAAGAGGGGTGGGATTAAATACAACCCTGATTCCAAAAAAGTTGGGACAAAGTACAAATTGTAAATAAAAACGGAATGCAATAATTTACAAATCTCAAAAACTGATATTGTATTCACAATAGAACATAGACAACATATCAAATGTCGAAAGTGAGACATTTTGAAATTTCATGCCAAATATTGGCTCATTTGAAATTTCATGACAGCAACACATCTCAAAAAAGTTGGGACAGGGGCAATAAGAGGCTGGAAAAGTTAAAGGTACAAAAAAGGAACAGCTGGAGGACCAAATTGCAACTCATTAGGTCAATTGGCAATAGGTCATTAACATGACTGGGTATAAAAAGAGCATCTTGGAGTGGCAGCGGCTCTCAGAAGTAAAGATGGGAAGAGGATCACCAATCCCCCTAATTCTGTGCCGACAAATAGTGGAGCAATATCAGAAAGGAGTTCGACAGTGTAAAATTGCAAAGGGTTTGAACATATCATCATCTACAGTGCATAATATCATCAAAAGATTCAGAGAATCTGGAAGAATCTCTGTGCGTAAGGGTCAAGGCCGGAAAACCATACTGGGTCCCCGTGATCTTCGGGCCCTGAGACGGCACTGCATCACATACAGGCATGCTTCTGTATTGGAAATCACAAAATGGGCTCAGGAATATTTCCAGAGAACATTATCTGTGAACACAATTCACTGTGCCATCCGCCGTTGCCAGCTAAAACTCTATAGTTCAAAGAAGAAGCCGTATCTAAACATGATCCAGAAGCGCAGACGTCTTCTCTGGGCCAAGGCTCATTTAAAATGGACTGTGGCAAAGTGGAAAACTGTTCTGTGGTCAGACGAATCAAAATTTGAAGTTCTTTATGGAAATCAGGGACGCCGTGTCATTCGGACTAAAGAGGAGAAGGACGACCCAAGTTGTTATCAGCGCTCAGTTCAGAAGCCTGCATCTCTGATAGTATGGGGTTGCATTAGTGCGTGTGGCATGGGCAGCTTACACATCTGGAAAGACACCATCAATGCTGAAAGGTATTTCCAGGTTCTAGAGCAACATATGCTCCCATCCAGATGACGTCTCTTTCAGGGAAGACCTTGCATTTTCCAACATGACAATGCCAAACCACATACTGCATCAATTACAGTATCATGGCTGCGTAGAAGAAGGGTCCGGGTACTGAACTGGCCAGCCTGCAGTCCAGATCTTTCACCCATAGAAAACATTTGGCGCATCATAAAACGGAAGATACGACAAAAAAGACCTAAGACAGTTGAGCAACTAGAATCCTACATTAGACAAGAATGGGTTAACATTCCTATCCCTAAACTTGAGCAACTTGTCTCCTCAGTCCCCAGACGTTTACAGACTGTTGTAAAGAGAAAAGGGGATGTCTCACAGTGGTAAACATGGCCTTGTCCCAACTTTTTTGAGATGTGTTGTTGTCATGAAATTTAAAATCACCTAATTTTTCTCTTTAAATGATACATTTTCTCAGTTTAAACATTTGATATGTCATCTATGTTCTATTCTGAATAAAATATGGAATTTTGAAACTTCCACATCACTGCATTCCATTTTTATTTACAATTTGTACTTTGTCCCAACTTTTTTGGAATCGGGGTTGTAAGTTTTTACTTCAGCCCACTCCTTTTCGGACATCTCATCTTCTCTCATTATCTCTAGCTGCTTTATCCTGTTCTACAGGGTCGCAGGCAAGCTGGAGCCTATCCCAGCTGACTACGGGCGAAAGGCGGGGTACACCCTGGACAAGTCGCCAGGCCATCACAGGGCTGACACATAGACACAGACAACCATCCACACCTACGGTCAATTTAGAGTCACCATTTAACCTAACCTGCATGTCTTTGGACTGTGGGGGAAACCGGAGCACCCGGAGGAAACCCACGCGGACAACATGCAAACTCCGCGCAGAAAGGCCCTCACCGGCCACGGGGCTCGAACCTGGACCTTCTTGCTGTGAGGCGACAGCGCTAACCACTACACCACTGTGCCACCCCCTTTTCAGACATGTAAACTCACAACCGCTTAGTACGTCCTTGTTTGTATTTTTGTTTTGTTTTCTTTTTGATATTATATTATTATTACCTATATTATTTTTAGTTTATTTTCTAATTTAGTGGCTTTTTATGTGTTCTTATGCAAATGCTGTTTTGCTTTTCTTGTTTTCTGCTTCATTATTTGTTTACATGTTCAAAATAAACTATCATCATCATCATCAAATATGCAACATCTTCTGGCCAAACAAGATCTCAAATGAGGAACGACATAGACTATCCACTGAAATTACTAGCAGAAGGTTGAAATGGCTTGGCCATGTACTAAGAATGACGGACGACAGAATACCAAAAGTCGGCCTAAACTGGAGACCAGATGGGAAAAGAAAAAGAGGAAGACCACCTAAAACCACGTGGCGGAGAACAGTGTCAGACGACCTGGCGTCCATGGGGCTCTCCTGGCAATCAGCACAGAATATGGTGCAGGATAGACCCAGATGGAAAGAAAAAGTCATGGCCTTGTGTCTCACCAGGGATGAAGAGGATAAGGGTTGTTTTACAATCAGGGTACGCAAGCTAAAAATCACATTTAACACTTATTATCTTCAATATCAAAAGGCTTGACTAAATAAACTTGGTTGTTTATTGTAGCCCTGTGATAGCTCTATTTACCATGCAAAAAACATTTGGTGATAACGTTATTTTTGGTGAATGTATGGCAATATATGTCATATTTAGCAAAATTACTCGTGTCATTTAGAAAAAGTGCTTTTTTGACCACAGGTAGCTCCAAAAGGGATGCACTTAAGTTAAATCATTCTTTATACCATAAAACACATATTTAGTTCCATATAATTGGAAACATAGTTAAGTTTTAATGTTGAATGCCAGTAAGTTTTCAGACTATTTTGATCAAATTAGTATGTAATTGTGTCAAAAAAAAGTCCTCTCCGAGACAGCTAATTTTTCAATATAAAATAACATATCTAAAATGATTATTTTCATCCTAAAATGTGGTCAAGATATTGGGACGTAAATATTAGAGACAACTAACACAAAGCTTACAGCCTTATATTTAAAAGCACTAATTGATTCTAATCTAATCTAAAGCACTAGTGGATTCTGAATTGTCAAAAAAAATGTCCTCTCCGAGAATCACTTCATTTGTTTCTCCCAGCCCTGCTTAAAGCTACACTTAATCTTGTTATAATACAAACTATTACACATGCCTATCTGTTCTTTAACTTGTCCTTCACTTAAAAACTAGTACAAGAACCAGTTTGAATCAATTTGAATTTTGGACCCCTGTGACACAAACTTTGTACCCTGATTGTAAAACAACCCATAAGTAAGTATTAGGGTGCATCAGTTGCCCCCTAAAAATGAAAAGTTGCTCCGATCATGATGCATTTTTGTTTTTATGTTCCTTTTGGTAAGAAAACACACTGGGTGAAATATTTTGACAAAATTCAAAAGTTTAATGGTGGCACCAGGAGCTCAAAGTTATGGAAAAAGCTGCTATTTTATGACTTTTATGACAAAATTTATATCACTTTTCATGAAACATTACAGCACCTTATAGAGTATACCAAATATCTTAGATACACATTTTTAGTACATATTCTAAATATATTATCAAGCACAGTTTGAGTTTTAGCTGTTCATTGAATCATTGTTCAACTACTTTTAAACAATACAAATGTATTATGAATCACATTAATGCTTCTCAATCCCTTGCAAAGGTTCTTAACATGATCTCTGGGTCACAAGAAATCAATAAATGGAGTCCAACATTGTGATTCAAACCTTACGCGAAAACATAAAATAAGCGTTTTTTGGCAAAAAATGAACCTCATGGTGCCACCATTAGACTTTTGAATATGGTCAAAAAATTTTACAGGATGCTTTTATTGGTGAAAAGGAACACCCAAACAAAAATGCATCAGATTTTATGAAAGTGAGGGCAACTGACGCACCCTAGTACACTACCGTTCAAAAGTTTGGGGTCACTTTGAAATTTCCTTATTTTTGAAAGAAAAGCACTGTTCTTTTCAATGAAGATCATTTTAAACTAATCAGAAATACACTCTATACATTGCTAATGTGGTAAATGACTATTCTAGCTAAATTCTACTCAGTGTCTGGTTTTTGGTGCAATATCTCCATAGGTGTATAGAGGCCCATTTCCAGCAACTCTCACTCCAGTGTTCTAATGGTACAATGTGTTTGCTCATTGCCTCAGAAGGCTAATGGATGATTAGAAATCCCTTGTACAATCATGTTAGCACAGCTGAAAACAGTTTAGCTCTTTAGAGAAGCTATAAAACAGACCTTCCTTTGAGCAGATTGAGTTTCTGGAGCATCACATTTGTGGGGTCGATTAAATGCTCAAAATGGCCAGAAAAATGTCTTGACTATATTTTCTATTCATTTTACAACTTATGGTGGTAAATAGAAGTGTGACTTTTCATGGAAAAAACACAAAATTCGTCATCAAAGTGATCTCTAACCTACTGGCACCAATTTGCATTGGCTTTGGTCGGGTTTTCTGTGACAGGCAAGAGTACTGATAAACCCCAAACTAAACTAAACACACCCCAGTGAGTGATCCGCCCACATGTAGTCTATAGAGCTGGTTGCATAACCAAGGTCACGTGACGTGCAGTGCGTTTCATAAATATGAGCTGCCAGCACGAACCAGCATCCAAGATGGGTGTGTTGACTGGTGAACTGAACCGGTGTCGTTAAAAAGTAGCTACTGCCATGCTACTTGTAGCCAGCTATTATCCAGCCCTGACTGTAGGATAGGTACTGTATAATAATAATAAAATATAATATAATTTAATATGGGGCGGCACGGTGGTGTAGTGGTTAGCGCTGTCGCCTCACAGCAAGAAGGTCCGGGTTTGAGCCCCGTGGCCGGCGAGGGCCTTTCTTTGTGGAGTTTGCATGTTCTCCCCGTGTCCGCGTGGGTTTCCTCCGGGTGCTCCGGTTTCCCCCACAGTCCAAAGACATGCAGGTTAGGTTAACTGGTGACTCTAAATTGACCGTAGGTGTGAATGTGAGTGTGAATGGTTGTCTGTGTCTATGTGTCAGCCCTGTGATGACCTGGCGACTTGTCCAGGGTGTACCCCGCCTTTCGCCCGTAGTCAGCTGGGATAGGCTCCAGCTTGCCTGCGACCCTGTAGAAGGATAAAGCGGCTAGAGATAATGAGATGAGATGAGATGAGATATAATTTAATATGGGTGGCACGGTGGTGTAGTGGTTAGCGCTGTCGCCTCACAGCAAGAAGGTCCGGGTTTGAGCCCCGTGGCCGGCGAGGGCCTTTCTTTGTGGAGTTTGCATGTTCTCCCCGTGTCCGCGTGGGTTTCCTCCGGGTGCTCCGGTTTCCCCCACAGTCCAAAGACATGCAGGTTAGGTTAACTGGTGACTCTAAATTGACCGTAGGTGTGAATGTGAGTGTGAATGGTTGTCTGTGTCTATGTGTCAGCCCTGTGATGACCTGGCGACTTGTCCAGGGTGTACCCCGCCTTTCGCCCGTAGTCAGCTGGGATAGGCTCCAGCTTGCCTGCGACCCTGTAGGACAGGATAAAGCGGCTCGAGATAATGAGATGAGATAATATAATATACACATTCACTGGATATGAGCAATCATGTGCTCTGATTGGCCACTCTACTACTTGGCTATCAGCTCATGTAGAGAAAAACAAAATGGCAGAGCGGAATGATTTTGTCAGACACTTTGTATAAAGTATTTGTTTATCAAATTTGCATAAATAAATAAGGCTCTGTTTCTCAAAACCCACTGAATGTGGAAATAAGTATTCCACTATTCCATGATAATTCCATTATTCCTTCCTTTGAGCAGATTGAGTTTCTGGAGCATCACATCTGTGGGGTCGATTAAATGCTCAAAATGGCCAGAAAAAATGTCTTGACTATATTTTCTATTCATTTTACAACTTATGGTGGTAAATAAAAGTGTGACTTTTCATGGAAAAAACACAAAATTGTCTGGGTGACCCTAAACTTTTGAACGGTAGTGTAAGTATCGTCATCAAAGTGATCTCTAATCTACTGGCACCAATTTGCATTGGCTTTGGTCGGGTTTTCTGTGACAGCCAAGAGTACTGATAAACCCCAAACTAAACTAAACACACCCCAGTGAGTGATCCGCCCATATGTAGTCTATAGAGCTGGTTGCATAACCAAGGTCACGTGACGTGCAGTGCGTTTCATAAATATGAGCCGCCAGCACGAACCAGCATCCAGGATGAGTGTGTTGACTGGTGAACTGAACCGGTGTCGTTAAAAAGTTTCCGTGTTAGTCATGGTTTTCTCGGTGGCTTGGTTGGCCGCAGTGCTCACGGGGATCTTGTCGGTGCACGTCGCCCAGCGCCTGTGGTTCCCGTTGTTCTGGAAGGACTTCTTCTTCTTACTGAGAGTCATCCAGTTCGGACTTCGTCTGGAGTTCTACAGGAGGAGATCAAAAGTGGTGACTGTGGTGGACCGTTTCGTGCAACAGGCGCAGCGGATCCCGGACAAGCCCTTGCTGATCTATGAAGGTTGCGCGTTCACGTACCGGGAGATTGACGCGCGGAGTAACCGTGTGGCGCGCGCGCTGCAGCGGCACAGCTCCTTGAAGAAAGGCGACATTGTAGCGCTGCTCATGAACAACGAGCCCGACTTCCTGTGCGTGTGGTTCGGGCTCAACAAACTGGGCTGCGCAGTGGCCTTTCTCAACACGAACATCAAATCCAGGTCTCTGTTACACTGTTTCAACTCATGCGGGGCCAAACTGCTGGTGGTTGGGGCGGGTAAGTTGCACCAGAACACCAGTAGGGTACTCGAACTATCCCAGTGCATGTTGGGATAAGCTCGAGAAATGTCGACAGGCAACATTATCCTACCTTTACACCATATGTTTGGTGAATTATGCACATCACACAACATGGAATAAAGATATGTAGCTACCAGTATGTGTACACAACAGAGAATGACCAAACTCCGCCCATTTGTTACGTCTTATTTAATCTTTCTCCAACCGCTTCCTAAAGTCCAACAGTACACTGGTGCTTGAAAGTTTGTGAACCCGTTAGAATTTTCTATATTTCTGCATAAACAGATTTTCATACAAGTTCTAAAAGTAGATCAAAGGGCCGTAACTACCATTGAGGACACCGAGGTCATGTCCTCGGCATTTTTTCCCACGGTATTTTATTTTTTTTTTCACTCAGAAATGTGAAATTAGCTAATATATGATGAAAATCGTTCTGACTTTGATCGGTGGAAAATTCTAAATTCAGCTTGCATCCCCCTGTTCTCATTTGTTTGTCTAAAAATAAAGTCCACATGATCATTTTTAAACGAAGCTGAAATATCCGACATTGGAAACATTTCATATTAGGCCAGGCCCGGCGCCAGGAACAGTTTACTAAGGGGGCAATTAGAAATCGCAAGGGGGCAAATATTTTTTCATATAGTGTGTATGATGTAGTGATGGCGGTCTGACAACGTGTTTCAAACAATTAACTGCGCCAACCACAAAACCACGGCCCCGAAGGTTGCTTTAGTCCGGGAAAATCATGTGGCATAGGCTATTACCAGGGCAGTTTTATCAACTCCTGTGCCCACCTGTTAACCCTCCCCTCCAATTTTCTCACAGACAACCGGAAAGATGCCAAACATAAAACAACACACACAAACCTACAGGCAAGTCCTTTACATTTAAAATACATACAAATAGCTCCGCGGCATGAAAACAAAACGTCAATGCAAGTCTAAGGTGCTTGGCTCGGCGGCCAAAATCATAATTTAAAAAAATCAACAGACCCCGCGGCTGCACCAGTAATAGCCTTCCTGACTCGCACCGAGTCAACGCTAACCACTTAATCCGCGACCCCAGTTTAGGCGTGTAGGGGACTAAACACTCTGAAGTGATGAATTCCCCCCACCCCCCCCACCCCCCGCTGCATGGGGGGTGACGTCAACGACACATATTCTTACGCTATTTGCGCACAAAGCGGACCATATATGAACACATACACCAACATAAACGGAGATAAACTTAGCCTACAAAGAAAGAAAATGGATTCACAATATTGTGATTGAATTCGTTTAATTCAGAGGGGGAAAGACTACTCCCGCAAACTTACTGCATATTGCAGGATATTGCAGAGACAGTGCACTTGTAAGTGTGCATGTAAAACCCCCGCCCGCCCGCACGACCCCTCCCCTTGTCCTTATCACAGGTGTGTGTGTGCGCGGCTGTGTCAGCATTTCACACATACACCCACAATAACTAGTCCCCAGTAGTTAGGATTGATACATATGTCTAAAACAGGGTTAGTATTAAATTCAGGCTTTTTGAAATAATCCTACCTTAATACAGTTGAATTCTACGATTGCAACGTAAGAATCATAACAACCAATCAGATTTGTTCTACCGTGCCAGTTTTAGTAGTGATTTATGTGAAATGTATTTTTGTGCAATGCGCAACCACTTAATATTTCGTATTTGAAAATGCAAATTATTAATACGTCTATAATACATTATATTTTCATAAGAAAACAATTAAGTGATGGGCGGCACGGTGGTGTAGTGGTTAGCGCTGTCGCCTCACAGCAAGAAGGTCCTGGGTTCGAGCCCCGGGGCCGGCGAGGGCCTTTCTGTGTAGAGTTTGCATGTTCTCCCCGTGTCCGCGTGGGTTTCCTCCGGGTGCTCCGGTTTCCCCCACAGTCCAAAGACATGCAGGTTAGGTTAACTGGTGACTCTAAAATTGACCCTAGGTGTGAATGTGAGTGTGAATGGTTGTCTGTGTCTATGTGTCAGCCCTGTGATGACCTGGCGACTTGTCCAGGGTGTACCCCGCCTTTCGCCCGTAGTCAGCTGGGATAGGCTCCAGTTTGCCTGCGACCCTGTAGAAGGATAAAGCGGCTAGAGATAATGAGATGAGATGAGACAATTAAGTGATCTGAGTCTCCGTTGAGGGGGCGGGGCTGTAGCCACGAGGGGGCGATGCCCCCTTTCGCCCCCCCATGGCGCCGGGCCTGCATAAGATGAAGAAGTCTACTACACTAAAACAAACCAAACTCAGCTTTGGAAAGTCAACAAGTGAGAGAAAAAGAAAGAGGGAAGAAGATGAGTTAATTTTGCCAGTCACTGACAGTTATGTGCCGGAATGCTTATGATCATTAACAGTGCAATTTTAATTAGCATTTCAAGCAACAACAGTCGAAGCCACTTAGCTAGATAGGATTTTCGTTTTCCAGGCGGCACAAACTCTTTTATTCTCTCTCGATTTGATTCGGTGCGTTTCAGATCAGAAAAGGCTGGACAGTCGTGACCTGTTTATGAAGTTATTGGGTACTGACGAGACTTGAGCTATTTTGCTAACTTACCAGACTATAGGCTAACGTGAACACAAGACACTATTGTTTTGATCATTGGTTGTATTTTCGAACGGAAATGAAAACGGGTAGCAAACTTATTATGTTCACATTTTATTTACAACATGATGTACCACCTCTGACTGCTTTCTGTCAATCATGAGCAGCCCAGCCGCGTTCACAGCTCCTCCTCTGATCACCAGCTGGAGATGAGCCTCCTCTCGGGAAGTCTTGTCCCGCCCCTCTTATTGACTCCCATCTCCAGTGAGGCTCAGTCTCCGAATGTAGCGTTTTAGTTGGTTTTGTCCAATAACCGTCTAGTATTTTGCTATTGAAAAGGGCATATATTTTTTTAAAAAGCAACTGAAGTCCATTCAGGCTCGGCTAGATTGCGTTGTCACTCTCACTCACTCACACTCACTCACTCACTCACTCACTCACTCACACTCCATCACTCACTCACACTCCATCACTCACTCACACTCTCTCTCTCACTCACTCTCACTCACTCACACTCCATCACTCACTCACCCACACTCACTCACTCTCACACACACTCTCTCTCACTTACTCACCCACACTCACTCACTCACTCACTCACTCACTCACTCACTCACTCACTCACTCACTCACGCACACACACACACAAAATACTTTTGTGATCGTGCAGTTTTGAAATTGTTAAAATAAACATGTTCACCTACATGTTCATCTTGTTGGGCTTGTGATTTTGACTCATTTCCAAAATGTATGAAAAGTCACCATATTAGGACATTTTTTTGGCAAATAAGATGTATCGCAATGTTTGACCTCGGTATTTGAAAAATCCTGGTTACGGCCCTGAAGAGAACCCAGTTAAAAAATGAGACAAAAATATTAAAATGATCCATTATTACATATCTGTGAGTGGCAAACCTTTGCTTTCGGTATCTGGTGCGACCCCGCTAGACGTTTGCGGTAACTGTTGATCAGTCCTGCACACCGGCTTGGAGGAATTTTAGCCCGTTCGTCCGTACAGAACAGCTTCAACTCTGGGATGTTGGTGGGTTTCCTCACATGAACTGCTCGCTTCAGGTCCTTCCACAACATTTCGATTGGATTAAGGTCAGGACTTTGACTTGGCCATTCCAAAACATTAACTTTATTCTTCTTTAACCATTCTTTGGTAGAACGACTTGTGTGCTTAGGGTCGTTGTCTTGCTGCATGACCCACCTTCTCTTGAGATTCAGTTCATGGACAGATATCCTGACATTTTCCTTTAAAATTCGCTGGTATAATTCAGAATTCGTTGTTACATCAACGATGGCAAGCCGTCCTGGCCCAGATGCAGCAAAACAGGCCCAAACCATGACACTACCACCACCATGTTTCACAGATGGGATAAGGTTCTTATGCTAAAATGCAGTGTTTTCCTTTCTCCAAACATAACCCTTCTCATTTAAACCAAAAAGCTCTATTTTGGTAGCCTGGGCCCGCCCATCCTAAGCGTGACGCAACACGAGGGCCTGTTCCGAGTTTAGTCTGGCCAGGCAGGCTATCTACAGCATTTCCAAGCTCCCGAAAAATCGGGAACCAATCAACTTTGAGCATCTCCAACGGCCCTGGGTAGAGGCGTGTTCAAGGCAGTGACGTAGTAGAACTGCGACCAGAAGCCATAGATTATTTACAGAATCTATGCCGGAAGCGCTTCATTCACATCACGAACATGGAGCAGCGGCAAGCCTTTAACACAGTGGTAGATGCTGTATTGAAAGCATTCAACAGGAAGTTCTCATTGAAAACGGAGCAAAGAGCAGCCCTGGAGGTATTTATTGAAAGGAAGGACGTTTTCGCCTTGCTCCCGACCGGCTTCAGTAAGAGTTTAATCTACCAGTTAGCCCCGTCACGTCACATACGTCAGAGGAAAGAGTGATGTGATTGGTTTAAGCTTCGTCACAGCCTTTTCTGGCTTCGACCAGTAGCAAACTGAGGCATTTCAGGGAGGCGGGTCAACCACGGGCTCTGGGAAACGGTTTGGCTTAATAGCTTGGCCAGACCAAATGCTCGGAGAGCTTTGAAGTCGCGTTAGCCAGGCTACTATTTTGGTCTCATCTGTCCACAAAACATTTTTCCAATAGCCTTCTGGCTTGTCCACGTGATCTTTAGCAAACTGCAGACGAGCAGCAATGTGCTTTTTGGAGAGCAGTGGCTTTCTCCTTGCAACCCTGCCATGCACACCATTGTTGTTCAGTGTTCTCCTGATGGTGGACTCATGAACATTAACATTAGCCAATGTGAGAGAGGCCTTCAGTTGCTTAGAAGTTACCCTGGGGTCCTTTGTGACCTCACCGACTATTACACACCTTGCTCTTGGAGTGATCTTTGTTGGTCAGCCACTCCTGGGGAGGGTAACAATGGTCTTGAATTTCCTCCATTTGTACACAATCTGACTGACTTACCCCTTTTCCACCAAATCAGTTCCAGGGCTGGTTCGGGGCCAGTGCTGGTGCTGGTTCACAACTCGTTCAACTTGCGAGCCAGCTGAGAACCAGTTTGCTTTTCCATAGCTCGTGGTGCTAAGCAGAGCCACGTCATTACGTCGCTGTATACGTCATTACGTCGCTGTATACGTCAGTTACGGCGCTACGTTTGCATAAACCTTGGCGTGAATATCAAAGCAAAAACAACACGGAAGAAGCAGCAGCGGCAACAACAACAATAATAATAATGGATGACTTCGCGTTTGTACAGCTGCTGCTTCTCTTCGCTTAAAAATGGCGATCTTTCGCGGTCTTGTTATTGTTGTTGGTCTTAACAACTCCGCCCCCCCGCTGACGTAAGCGGTTCTTTCCTCTGGCCCAGCAAAGAGTTGGTGCTAGCCTGGAACTGGTTTTTCTGGCCCCAGAGCCAGTTCTTTGTCAGTGGAAACAGAAAACCCGGTTCCAAACTAAGCACTGGCCCCGAACCAGCCCTGGAACTGCTTTGGTGGAAAAGGGGCAACTGTGGATTGGTGGAGTCCAAACTCTTTAGAGATGGTTTTCTAACCTTTTCCAGCCTGATGAGCATCAACAACACTTTTTCTGAGGTCCTCAGAAATCTCCTTTTGTTCGTGCCATGATACACTTCCATAAACATGTGTTGTGAAGATCAGACTTTGATAGATCCCTGTTCTTTAAATAAAACAGGGTGCCCACTCACACCTGACATCCCACTGATTGAAAGCACCTGACTCTAATTTCACCTTCAAATTAACTGCTAATTCTAGAGGTTCACATACTTTTGCCACTCACAGATATGTAATATTGGATCATTTTCCTCAATAAATAAATGACCAAGTATAATATTTTTGTCTCATTTGTTTAACTGGGTTCTCTTTATCTACTTTTAGGACTTGTGTGAAAATCTGTTGATGTTTTAGGTCATATTTATGCAGAAATATAGAAAATTCTAAAGGGTTCACAAACTTTCAAGCACCACTGTAGCTCTAGAGTTTGGGTTGATACTCCACGGCACTTGGTGACATCACTGAGGGTGTTTCCTGCTTTTCATTTGTTTATCTTATTTCAGCCAATCAAGGCACGCTCTCATCTTGTGGCTTGTCATCTCATCTTATAGTGGGAGAATATCTAGCAAACACTAATTCATGATGAACTGCATGTGTTTGTTAAATACAGTTCATTGAATTTGTATCCCTAATGTGCTTTTAGTATGGAATAAGATAAATAGTGATGAATTTTGTTGATCCCCTGAAGGTAACCGGTGTTACTGTATACCACCCAGGATATGCAGGGTGTCCCAAAAGTCTCCATAAATAGGGCAAATTAACACTTTTTTTTTTTTTTTTTAAGGAAAATGTAACTTTACTTACAAAACATATTCTACATGATTGCTATTTCTTTATAAATACACGTGAAGGTCTTCACTCCCACTCATAATGAACTCGTATGAAAACATCTGGTGTTATGCATGTAATTGCGCTTTGAATGTGTTCCTTTATATGATCTTGTGCTGTAGCCATGAGAATGATTTTAATAAGTTCTTCTTTTGTCAAAGGCATGCTTAAAGGCTATCTAAAAAATTATATAAATTAAAACGCCCAGTATATTTACGTTATGGAATAAGACACTCAGAAATGTGCAAAGTGGGTGTCTTCACCAAGTTAAAGAAACCCTACCCCTCTGGGGGAACCCTTAAAGGTTCAGTGTAGTGCCTTATATAAGGATTTACCTTTGACATATGATTTGAACCATTAACCATCCACAGAACACTTGAGGACTAAACTGACTGACTGATAAGTCAGTCTTGCCATGCTACTTTTATTTTGCTTACTTAGACATTTCACAGCTCCGCACAGCGCCCTTTGCCCGTCTAATACATGGAAGTAATGTTTTTCAATTGTTCTAACATTACCTTAGAAAAAAATTGATGATGTTTAGGTTACCTTGAGAGTGAGTAGATTACTTGTCAGAAAGTTACAAGTAATTACTATTAGCTACCTAGCTGTTGACATATTCTACTTTAGTTAGCTAATTTTATTGTAGTTGGCTTAGCTAACTACAATAGTTAATAAATAACTGGCCCCATTCACTGCTAAAGTAATTACTTGAAACAAATTATTATAGTATTAAGACATTTAATTTTAAATCACACTTGGATGACCCATGTGTAGTAATATAAAAAGTATTTCTGTTCATAAAGTAGGAAAGAAAAAATTAATGATTTGTGGTAATTAAAAATAAGATATTTAAAGAATACTTGGAATAGTCAATCATAAAATAAATTGATTTCAAAAGATAGAGCAAAGAAAAACTCAGTCAGCATGAAATAACCTGGAAAATGAATGCGGGTCATTTTTGACCCATGCTGTGCATTAGAAGGGGTGTGCATATGTTTTGCATCAAAGGGTTAATGTAATACATAGAGGCAAATGTAATATATAAACCAACGTATGCAAAAGAGCTTTAGAAATAAAGTGATACAAATGCAGTCCACTTACACTGAGTTACCACAGGCGTTTTCTCATTTTTCTGAACAAAACACACTGTTGAGTTCATTATATGTACAGTATATCACCACCATTGGAAATAATGCCTTTGAGAGCCAAGAGTAATGGTGCCTCAGAAACCCATGAAATAAACAATACAATAAATATTCATGTATTAACCTTGATGCCTTGTTTAAAATTAGACTTCTTATCAGTGTTACCAGGTCTGCAATTTTCCCATAGAATATGGTTACTTTTAAACTGCTGACACAATTTGATGGGTTTTTATCCCCCGCTGGCCGAAAGGCCCGAAGGGGGATTATGTCGTGGCAATTTCCGTCTGTCCGTCCATCCCAGGAAGGGTACTCACCTTCTGAAATCAACTCCTCTTGCAATTTTTGGAGGAATGTCACAAAACATGGCAGAATTCTTTGTTATATGTCGGTAATACGCATATTGTAATTTCGTTAAATTCGGTCACATTTTACCAGCGTTACGGCCCTTGATTAACAAAATTATAATTTGACAATTTCATGAGTGTGTTTTCCTTCTGAAATCGACTCCTCTCACAATTTGTGGAGGAATTTCACGAAACTTGACAAGAGGCATTGTTATATGTTGGTAGTACGCATATTGTTATTTTCTTCAATTCGGTCACATTTTACCAGAGTTGTGGCCCTTGATTAACAACCTTGTACTTTCACAATTTCATGAGTGTGTGCTTGCCTTCTGACATCAACTCCTCTCACAGTTTTTGGACGAATTTCTCGAAGCTTGGCAAAAGGCCTTGTTATATGATGGTAATATGCATATTGTGATTTAATTTCATTTGTGAAAATTTTACCAGAGTTTTGACCCTTGATTAACTAACTTGTACTTCAACAGTTTCATGAGGGTTAGGGTGCATCAGTTGCCCCCTAAAAATGAAAAGTTCCTCCGATCATGATGCATTTTTGTTTTTATGTTCCTTTTGGTAAGAAAACACACTGGGTGAAATATTTTGACAAAATTCAAAAGTTTAATGGTGGCACCAGGAGCTCAGTTATGGAAAAAGCTGCTATTTTATGACTTTTGACAAAATTTCCATCACTTTTCATGAAACATTACGGCACCTTATAGAGTATACCAAATATCTTAGATACACATTTTTAGTACATATTCTAAATATATTATCAAGCACAGTTTGAGTTTTAGCTGTTCATTGAATCATTGTTCAACTACTTTTAAACAATACAAATGTATTATGAATCACATTAATGCTTCTCAATCCCTTGCAAAGGTTCTTAACATGATCTCTGGGTCACAAGAAATCAATAAATGGAGTCCAACATTGTGATTCAAACCTTACGCGAAAACATAAAATAAGCGTTTTTTGGCAAAAAATGAACGTCATGGTGCCACCATTAGACTTTTGAATATGGTCAAAACATTTTATAGGATGTCTTTATTGGTGAAAAGGAACACCCAAACAAAAATGCATCAGATTTTATGAAAGTGAGGGCAACTGATGCGCCCTAATGAGGGTGTACGTTCTTCTGAAATCAACTCCTCTCACAACTTGTGGAGGAATTTCACCAAACTTGGCAAAAGGCTTTGTTATATGACAGTGTGGCGGCAATGGGGGCGTGGCCAAGCTGCATGTGTGTGTGCGTGTGGGAGTGAGTGAGGCTGAAAAGCTATATATATATCTTTAAAAATAAAATTTGAATGAATTTCAGTTCCCGCCTGCTGTGCTTCTGTGCTCTACCCACGTCAGGGATTCACTACAGACAGTTATATGCATGTTGAAATTCTGTTTAATTTGGGCAAATTTAACCAGAGTTATGCCCTTGATTATTAACAAACTTGTACTTTGGCAATTTCATCAAGGTGTGCTTGCTTTCTGAAATCAACTTCCCTCACAATTTTTATCCCCCGCTGGCTAAAAAGCCCAAAGAGGGATTATGTTGTGGCGATGTCTGTCTGTTCCAGGAAGAGTACTCACCTTCTAAAATCAACTCCTCTCATAATTTTTGGAGGAATTTCACGAAACTTGATAGGATTCTTTGTTATATGTCAGTAATATGCATATTGCAATTTTTTTCAGTTCAGTCGCATTTTACCAGAATTATGGCATGGTTGCCAGCAGGGGATATTGTGCCCTCAGAGGGTTTGTCTAAATCTAGACGTTTAATAATCTGTAATAAATTTTGGTACATACCGAATAAAACACAAACTGTAAATACATAGACTATTGCTCATTTGCTAATAATCATACTGTGTTTATCATTAAATATAGTGAATTCACTGATACAATGGGGTATCATGTGTCATGACATAATACGCTCATATACTAGTAAAAGCAGCTTATATTTACTTCATATGCATTCACTGTAATTTTGATCTATTAATTCTTTTTTAAGATTTTTTGGGGGGCTTTTTTTCACCTTTATTGGATAGGACAGTGTAGAGACAGGAAATGAGCTGGAGAGAGAGACGGGGAGGGATCAGGAAATGACCTCGGGTCGGAATCAAACCCGGGTCCCCGGACCCACGGCATGGTGCCCCAGTCGACCAAGCCACGACGCCCCCTGATCTATTAATTCTCATAGTTATACTTTTATTTATGACACTGTCTGTAATAATAGAATTTCAGACACTGATGAAAACTATGTCGGGAAACTGTTATTTCTTTTAACTGTTTAATTCAAATGTTTGTTGGATCTTACTTGGCAAATATTAGAATACATCTGGCAATCTCAGATAATCTGTGTGACATGTTTTGAAGGAGGTTGAATTCACAAAGTACGGTATGATCTAGGAATGTAGACCTCTGGTGCCTGAGAGATTCTGCCACACGGATCTGGGAGCAGTCACTGATGCAGACACAGCTGTTCAGAGATATTTCTTAGATTATTGTCGGACAAACATGAGTATATACAGTATTCACATTCAAGAGTATGCTGTAGCTATATGATTGGATGATTATGTGATTGATGAAGCTAAGTCCATCTGTGTATGACAGGGTAATGTCAATGGGTAATGAAGCATTACATCACTGGTCAGAATAGCCTGATGGAAACCGAGAGCAGATGTGCGAGTGAAGATAAATCTCAAGAATTTAATTAGCCACAACAAGTAGCAATCAGAATAGCCTGTACCAGTTTCAAGCATGCCAAACAGATATTTCGGTCACTATGTTTTGAAATGTGCTTTTTCGATAGTTTGCATAATGATATGTTAGTAAAATCATAACTGTGCTTGTTATATTGTAGACCTGTTGGACACCTTGGAGGACGTCCTGCCTAATCTGCAGGAGGACAATATTTCAGTGTGGACAATGAAGCAGGATGTCTTCCATCCAGGGGTCCACTGCCTGTTGGACAAACTAGAGGAGGTGTCATGTGAGCCATTGCCTGCTGAGCTCAGATCAGCCACCTCTCTTAAAGCTGCCACACTTTATATCTTCACTTCAGGGACCACAGGTGTGTAACAGTCCTGAATGGATCAGATTACAAAACTGACAAGTGCCTGAATTTTAGCTTTACTATGAAGTTGGAGATATTTAAATAATATTGGCTGGCTTTTTTCATGGTATATCAGATATATTCCATTCAGGAATGGAATATATCTGATATACCACGAAAAAAGCCAGCCAATATTATTATTACGCATACACATTCAATGCAACAATTATAGATTTTACAAAAAGTTAAGAACAGGGGGGTAACTTACCAATATCCAATGCTGATTCTGATCGAACGTAATTCAGTGTTCTGTCAATCCACTGTATATGTACAAAGTCAAAGTTCTAACAATAAAAATGGTATAAGTCCAAAAAGCCTGAACCACAACCCAACTTCTATACAAGCTATATACAGGTTGACAGTTCAAGTTCACAGTTACTTTTGGTCATAGTTAATTGTTACATTGCAGTTGTTCAAAATAAAAGGGCTTTGCTAAGTGAAGTCCATGAGTGAAGTCTTCTTGTACAGTAAAAGTCTCCGTCATGTTTCCTCACCTCTAAATAGAACTTTGACAATATTTCCTCTATTGCTCTCTTTTCCAGTTTTTCAATGTCCGTTGGTATGTTTTTCTCTTGTAAATATGCATGAAGAACATCCAGTGACATTTTGGTAGCTTTTCGAGTGTTCAGCGCGTCTTTCTTTTTAAATCATCCTCTTTTAATGAAGCAAATCTCGCAGCCATTTTTGTGAACAAACTGTCAGTCACTCGCTAGCACGGAAGTTTTACATCTCTGACATGTCTCTTTTCCAGTTTTCCATATATTTAATGCGAAAGATTAAATGCGTGAAGAATATCCAGTGAAGTTTTGGTAGCCTTTCAGGTGTTCAGCGCGTCTTTCTCTTTAAATTTAAACACACCAATGAATACCAAATTTCTCATATAAATCAGGGACGTGGTGTGTGTGTGTGTGTGTGTGTGTGTGTGTGTGTGTGTGTGTGTCAGTCACACACTGACTGGCAGCCTGAGTACATTATGTAACAAAAAATAAATTACCATTGCTAATTTTAGGCAGCTTAGAAACTGGCTCTTCCATTATTGCTGTTTCTTCCATGTTTTCTTGATGTTGTGTTCTAGAAACGGCACTAAAACTTAGCTTCGAAACCACAAAATGCAACTTTGATGGGGGAAAAAAATATATAAATTGCTTACCTCTCTTCACGTCGAAAGAAGGAGCAAAGTTTTGCTTGTTTTGACATGGCGAATTATTAACACGAGAGAAAATACTCGTAATTCGCAACTAAAAAGACTGCAGCTACACTGGCAGCTTGACCATGCTTTCTAGTGTGATTGTGTTGCGCTTGTGCAGAACGGTGTCAGTCCTGCGCGCCTTAGCACGTGCACCTGAAAGCGCGCCTTGGGCGCGCGCGCCGAATGAGCTCCGGCGCGCGCGCCGTTAACAACATAGTAGCATTTAACAAACATAGTAACATTTTTTGTCAACATTTTTTTTTTTTTATCTCGTCTCGTCTTCATCCGCTTATCCGGGGCCGGGTCGCGGAGGCAGCAGTCTGAGCATGGAAGCCCAAACTTCCCTTTCCCCAGACACCTCGGCCAGCTCCTCGGGAAGAACACTGAGGCATTCCCAGGTCAGCCGAGAGACATGGTCCCTCCAGTGTGTTCTGGGTCTTCCCCGGGGCCTCCTCCCAGGGGGACATGCCTGGAACACCTTCCCAGGGAGGCGTCCAGGAGGCATCCGAAAGAGATGCCCGAGCCACCTCAGCTGATTCCTCTCGATGTGGAGGAGCAGTGGCTCTACTCCGAGCTCCTCCTGAGTGACTGTGCTTCTCACCCTCTCTCTAAGGGAGCACCCAGCCACCCTGCGAAGGAAACTCATTTCGGCCACTTGTATCTACGATCTTGTTCTTTCGGTCATTACCCAAAGCTCATGACCGTAGGTGAGAGTCGGAACGTAGATCGACCAGTAAATCGAGAGCTTCGCCTTTTGGCTCAGCTCCTTCACCACAACGGACCGGTAAAGTGACCGCATCACTGCGGAGGCTGCACCGATCCGCCTATCGATCTCACGCTCCATCCTTCCCTCACTCGTGAACAAGATCCCGAGATACTTAAACTTCTCCACTTGAGGCAGGACTTCTCCACCAACCTGGAGAGGGCAAGCCACTCTTTTCCGGTCAAGAAAACCTTATTTTTTTTATAAGATTATCAAAAATCTTATAAATTTTTGCCAGCATTTCTCAGGAGAATAGCATTAATTTTACAGCATGGATAGCGATAACGACAGTCTTCACAGCAAAAGTGAGTTTTACTACCCTGAGGAAGAAGAAATAAAATAAAACATTTCAGGAGAAAGCTAAAAACCTGTAACTTGCTAACGCTGAGCAAAAACATGGCTGAATCCTGAATGACACCTATTTGTATAAATAGGGGACTACATAGGCGGCAAAATGTAGTTTTTTCCTGCCATGGAAGTGCACTTGTATACCGAGGAGGAAGCCATTTGCATAACAGCCGTGAATGAGGATTCAAAATGGTGGCTCGGCTCGGTTTTCTCTTTCGGGCACTCTCGTATTCTGTTAGAATTTGGTAAAGAAAAAAATTAATATATTATTTACCAGCTTAAGGTCGATCTGTATGGTGAAATACCGTGACCTCAGTCTTAAATACTGACCTCGGCCCAGAGGGCCTCGCTCAGTACTTTCAAGACCTCGGTCACAGTATTTCACAATGTTAGGACTAGGACTGTTTTGGCCTCTAGAGGCCGCTGTTATTTCCTTTTCATGTCGTGTTTATTTTGGCCTCTAGAGGCCGCCACTGTTCCTGTGTTTTGTGTTTGTGTTAATTGCCTAATTATCTTCACCTGTGTCCTTAATTAGTTTGTCTATTTATACCCCTGAGTTCAGTCCTCTTGTCACGGAGTCTTTGTGCTGTTATGTTTATCTCCAGTTTCCTTTGTACTGTGTTTTTTGATCTTCTTAGCTTTTGTATTTTTGCACTTTGCTTTTCTTTTGGATTTTACTCTTTGGTTTTTTTTTGTCTTTTGTTTTGCCCTGTATATAGTGTATATAGTTTAAATAAACCTTTTGATTCTTTTTCTACTTCCGCCTCACGCCTCTGCATTTGAGTCATCCCCCTGGTGGCCTAGTGGGGGTTTGCTGGATTATCACACCAACGAACCAGGTTCGAATCCCAGCAAAACCCTAACAGAAAGACTCCGTCTTGACCGACTCAGCAGAGGCTGCTTCAACTGTCTACCCGGCCAACCTTCAGGGAATTATGGCAGCTTTGACACGCTTCGGAGCGACCATGGACGCTCATGGACGTACGCTCACCAGCCAACGTGAGGCCCTCGCTCGCCACGAGGAACTGCTTCAGCAAATTGGGAAAACCCTGGCACAGCTGACATCTCTGCCTGCATCTCCTGCTCCTGATCCAGCTCCCACTCCTGCTCCAGTGCCTCCTGCAATGCTGCCTTCTTCACCTCGCGAACCCAGCCTTCCTGCACCACAGAGGTATGACGGCAAGCACAGTGAGTGCCGAGAGTTCCTTACTCAGTGTCAACTCACCTTTGAGCTTCAGCCTACCACCTACACTACGGATCGCCGCAAGATTGCCTTTGTGATCACCTTATTAGCTGGTAAGGCGCGAGCCTGGGCTACTGCTATCTGGCAAAGACAGGGACCTGAGTGCTTTGATTTCCAGCTGTTTTCTGAAGAGATGCTTCGGGTCTTCGATCAGGCAGACATCAGTACCGACGCAGCCCGAAAGCTCATGTCCATCCGGCAAGGAGGAAGCGTCGCAGATTACGCCATCTCGTTCCGAACACTCGCAGCAGTAAGTGGATGGAACGAGACTGCCCTGGTGTCAGCCTTCCACCATGGTCTGTCTGACCCCATCAAGGACGGTCTGGCCTCTATTGGATGCCCAAGTGACCTCGAAACCCTCATCTCACATGCTATTCGTCTGGATAACAGGATGAGAGAACGCCACCAAGCCTTGAGCCCCCCCAGCCTCCCTACCTCTACCTGGAGACCGTCTACCTCCTTCAGTGACTGTCCAGAACCCATGCAAGTGGGTCGTACTCGCCTCTCCGCATCTGAGAGGGAGCGCAGAAGGAGGGACAAGTGCTGCATCTACTGTGGCAAGCCTGGTCACTTCCGAGCATCATGTCCCGAACTCTTGGGAAAAGGACCGCCCCGTCCAGCCGAGGGAGGGTTGTGACGGGGCCTACCCTCTCTCCCGGACTCCCTGGCCAAGGAATCTACATCCCGGTCTCCATCTCCTGGGGTGAGTCTGTCCACTCTTGTCAAGCTTTGATAGACTCAGGGGCGGCTGGGAACTTTATGGATATTCACTTCGCCCAAAGCATCAATATTCCGACTGCACCTCTTGAAGTCCCACTGTCTGTGTCTGCCCTCGATGGCCAAGCGTTAGGTGATGGAAGAGTCACCCAAGTTACTTCTCCAGTTTTCCTCCAGTCTCAAGGTCACAAGGAAGAAATATCCCTGCACCTGATTCCTTCACCTGAGTTCCCAGTTATTCTAGGCCTTCCTTGGCTTACTCGCCACAACCCTCGCATAGACTGGGTAACAAGCCAGGTTGTGGAATGGGGCCCTGCATGCCATGCCTCTTGTCTGCTCTCTAGCTCTCCTGTGTCTCCTGCCGAGCCCCCTGATCTCACCGAGTTATCTCAAGTTCCCACAGAGTACTGGGATCTCAAGGAGGTATTCAGCAAGAGCAGGGCCGCCGTTCTTCCTCCGCACCGGGCCTACGACTGTGCCATCGACTTGCTCCCTGGGACTACCCCTCCTCGTGGCAGACTGTTTTCACTCTCTCAGCCAGAACGCAAGGCCATGGAGGAATACCTCAAAGATGCCCTGGTCTCTGGGTTTATTCGACCCTCCACTTCACCTGCTGGAGCCGGCTTCTTCTTTGTCGGCAAGAAGGATGGGGGGCTCCGACCATGTATTGATTACAGGGGCCTGAATAAGATCACTGTGCGCAACCGATATCCCCTTCCGCTGATGTCCACAGCTTTCGACCTGCTCCAAGGCGCCACCGTCTTCACCAAGTTGGACCTACGGAACGCATACCACCTCATCCGTATCCGACAGGGAGACGAGTGGAAGACTGCCTTTAACACCCCGTCTGGGCACTACGAATACCAGGTGATGCCCTTCGGACTCACCAACGCACCAGCTGTTTTTCAGGCCCTAATCAACGACGTCTTAAGGGACATGATTAACCTATACGTTTTTGTCTACCTCGACGACATCCTTATCTTTTCCAAGACCGTGCAGGAGCACCGCCACCATGTCCGCCAGGTTCTCCAGAGGCTGCTACAGAACAATCTGTTCGCCAAGGCCCAGAAATGCGAATTTCATGTTCCCGAGGTCTCCTTTCTGGGATTTATTGTACGGACAGGCCAACTCCAAATGGACCCTGCCAAGACCCTGGCCGTCCGGGATTGGCCTACTCCCAAGTCCGTTAAGGAGGTTCAGCGGTTCTTAGGATTCGCTAACTTCTACCGCAAGTTCATCAGGAACTTCAGTTCTGTGGCAGCACCCATGTCAGACCTCACCAAAGGGACAGGTGGATCTTATGGCTGGTCTCCTCAGGCAGAAAAGGCGTTCAAAGACCTCAAGGACCGCTTCTGCACGGCACCCATTCTGGTTCTCCCGGACACCTCCCAACCATTCATCGTGGAGGTGGACGCCTCGGACAGTGGTGTCGGCGCGGTGCTCTCTCAACGTTCGGAAGGAAAGCTGCACCCCTGCGCTTACTTCTCCCACCGCCTGAGTCCTGCTGAGTCCCGGTACGATGTGGGGGATCGAGAACTGCTAGCGGTCAAACTGGCCCTTGAGGAGTGGAGGCACTGGCTGGAGGGAGCACAACATCCATTCCTGGTTTGGACTGACCACAAGAACCTGGAGTACCTCCAGCAAGCCAAGAGACTGAACCCTCGACAGGCTAGGTGGGCCCTGTTTTTCAGTCGGTTTGACTTCACCCTCTCATACCGCCCCGGCTCCAAGAACACCAAACCTGACGCACTGTCCAGACTGTTCTCTGCCACTAACAGGGAGAATGAAGTCGGGCCTATTATCCCTGTGTCCCGGATTGTGGCCCCTGTCCGCTGGGGTATTGAGGAGGCTGTCCGACGAGCCCAACGCCAGGACCCCGGTCCTGGGACGGGGCCACCAGGCCTCTTGTACGTCCCACATCAAGCCCGGGCCAAGGTTCTCCAGTGGGGTCACTCTTCCCCTCTCACCGCCCACCCGGGAGCTCGGAGGACCCTGGACTTCCTGAAAAGACGCTTCTGGTGGCCTAACATGGAGAAGGAAGTAAGGTCATTTGTCCTGTCCTGTGAGGTTTGCACCAGAACCAAGAACCCACGACAGCGTCCCCAGGGTCTCCTGCATCCTCTGACCATTCCCCGGCGTCCCTGGTCCCACGTGGCAGTCGACTTTATCACGGGTCTCCCTGAGTCACAAGGTAACACGGTCATTTTGGTCTTAGTTGACAGATTCTCCAAGGCCTGCCGCTTCATACCACTGTGCAAACTCCCCTCTGCTCTTGAAACTGCGAAACTTTTGTTTAATCATGTCTTCCGAGTCTTTGGTCTTCCACAGGACATCGTCTCAGACCGAGGGCCCCAGTTCTCCTCCCGAGTGTGGCACGGGTTCTGCAAGGTCATCGGAGCCACTGCCAGCCTCTCCTCTGGGTTTCACCCACAGTCCAATGGTCAGACGGAGAGGCTCAACCAGGACCTGGAAACCACCCTGCGAGGCCTGGCTATGGATAACCCGACATCGTGGAGCACCTGGCTGCCATGGGCGGAGTACGCCCACAACACCCTGCAGTCATCGGCCACCAAGCTGTCGCCATTCCAGTGCCAATTCGGGTTCCAGCCACCTCTGTTCCCGGACCAGGAGGAGGACGCGGGGGTGCCCTCGGTCAACCAATATGTGAGACGGTGTCGCAAGACCTGGAGCAAGGTCAGGAAGACCCTCATACAGACCTCCAGAACCAACCAGACTCAGGCCAACCGCCATAGAAGACCTGCACACGCTTTCCGCCCTGGGCAGCGTGTTTGGCTGTCCACTAAGGACCTTCCACTGCGGGTGGAGAACCGCAAGCTTGCTCCTCGCTACATTGGCCCCTTCAAGGTGGTGCGCAGGGTGAACCCTGTCTCCTACCGGCTCCAGTTGCCCCGGACTCTGAGGATCAACCCCACTTTCCATGTTTCCCTGTTACGGCCCGTACTGACGTCTACGTATGCCCCTGCCCCTAGGAACCCCCCACCCCCCCGCATCTTCCAGGGGCAGACTGTGTTCACTGTGAATCGCCTGCTTGACTCCCGCCGGGTCCGCGGCGGGTTGCAATATCTGGTGGACTGGGAGGGCTATGGTCCTGAGGAGCGCTGCTGGGTTCCTGCTCGGGATGTCCTTGATAAAGAACTATGTCGGGACTTCCATTCGGCCCATCCGGATCGCCCTGGGAACGTCAGGAGACGCTCCTAGAGGGGGGGGTCCTGTTAGGACTAGGACTGTTTTGGCCTCTAGAGGCCGCTGTTATTTCCTTTTCATGTCGTGTTTATTTTGGCCTCTAGAGGCCGCCACTGTTCCTGTGTTTTGTGTTTGTGTTAATTGCCTAATTATCTTCACCTGTGTCCTTAATTAGTTTGTCTATTTATACCCCTGAGTTCAGTCCTCTTGTCACGGAGTCTTTGTGCTGTTATGTTTATCTCCAGTTTCCTTTGTACTGTGTTTTTTGATCTTCTTAGCTTTTGTATTTTTGCACTTTGCTTTTCTTTTGGATTTTACTCTTTGGTTTTTTTTTGTCTTTTGTTTTGCCCTGTATATAGTGTATATAGTTTAAATAAACCTTTTGATTCTTTTTCTACTTCCGCCTCACGCCTCTGCATTTGAGTCATCCCCCTGGTGGCCTAGTGGGGGTTTGCTGGATTATCACACCAACGAACCAGGTTCGAATCCCAGCAAAACCCTAACACACAATACAGACCTCCCAGCTGGTAAATAACATGTATGTATTACACATTTCATACAACCCCGATTCCAAAAAAGTTTGGACAAAGTACAAATTGTAAATAAAAACGGAATGCAATAATTTACAAATCTCAAAAACTGATATTGTATTCACAATAGAACATAGACAACATATCAAATGTCGAAAGTGAGACATTTTGAAACTTCATGCAAAATATTGGCTCATTTGAAATTTCATGACAGCAACAGATCTCAAAAAAGTTGGGACAGGGGCAATAAGAGGCTGGAAAAGTTAAAGGTACAAAAAAGGAACAGCTGGAGGACCAAATTGCAACTCATTAGGTCAATTGGCAATAGGTCATTAACATGACTGGGTATAAAAAGAGCATCTTGGAGTGGCAGCGGCTCTCAGAAGTAAAGATGGGAAGAGGATCACCAATCCCCCTAATTCTGCGCCGACAAATAGTGGAGCAATATCAGAAAGGAGTTCGACAGTGTAAAATTGCAAAGAGTTTGAACATATCATCTACAGTGTATAATATCATCAAAAGATTCAGAGAATCTGGAAGAATCTCTGTGCGTAAGGGTCAAGGCCGGAAAACCATGCCGGGTGCCCGTGATCTTCGGGCCCTTAGACGGCACTGCATCACATACAGGCATGCTTCTGTATTGGAAATCACAAAATGGGCTCAGGAATATTTCCAGAGAACATTATCTGTGAACACAATTCACCGTGCCATCCGCCGTTGCCAGCTAAAACTCTATAGTTCAAAGAAGAAGCCGTATCTAAACATGATCCAAAAGCGCAGACGTCTTCTCTGGGCCAAGGCTCATTTAAAATGGACTGTGGCAAAGTGGAAAACTGTTCTGTTCTGTGGTCAGACGGATCAAAATTTGAAGTTCTTTGTGGAAATCAGGGACACCGTGTCATTCGGACTAAAGAGGAGAAGGACGACCCAAGTTGTTATCAGCGCTCAGTTCAGAAGCCTGCATCTCTGATGGTATGGGGTTGCATTAGTGCATGTGGCATGGGCAGCTTACACATCTGGAAAGACACCATCAATGTTGAAAGGTATATCCAGGTTCTAGAGCAACATATGCTCCCATCCAGACGACGTCTCTTTCAGGGAAGACCTTGCCTTTTCCAACATGACAATGCCAAACCACATACTGCATCAATTACAGTATCATGGCTGCGTAGAAGAAGGGTCCGGGTACTGAGCTGGCCAGCCTGCAGTCCAGATCTTTCACCCATAGAAAACATTTGGCGCATCATAAAACGGAAGATACGACAAAAAAGACCTAAGACAGTTGAGCAACTCGAATCCTACATTAGACAAGAATGGGTTAACATTCCTATCCCTAAACTTGAGCAACTTGTCTCCTCAGTCCCCAGACGTTTACAGACTGTTGTAAAGAGAAAGGGGGATGTCTCACAGTGGTAAACATGGCCTTGTCCCAACTTTTTTGAGATGTGTTGTTGTCATGAAATTTAAAATCACCTAATTTTTCTCTTTAAATGATACATTTTCTCAGTTTAAACATTTGATATGTCATCTATGTTCTATTCTGAATAAAATATGGAATTTTGAAACTTCCACATCACTGCATTCCATTTTTATTTACAATTTGTACTTTGTCCCAACTTTTTTGGAATCGGGGTTGTACTTGCCAACTTTTCAAAATTCTCACTGGGGAGAAAAGTGTGCGAAAGACATTTTCAATTGGCCACGGGTATGATGTGTGGTTGAAACGATAAAAACCGTGGATCCCAATTAATTGCAAACCATTTGAAATTTCTACAATTAAAGAGTTTTTGAATTGTTGATATTGTTCTATCAATCTCTAGGTTATGGGATTCATGCGGACACGGGGAGAACATGCAAACTTCGCATGGTGGTGTAGTGGTTAGCGCTGTCGCCTCACAGCAAGAAGGTCTGGGTTCGAGCCCCGTGGCCGGCGAGGGCCTTTCTGTGCGGGGTTTGCATGTTCTCCCCGTGTCCGCGTGGGTTTCCTCCAGGTGCTCCGGTTTCCCCCACAGTCCAAAGACATGCAGGTTAGGTTAACTGGTGACTCTAAATTGACCGTAGGTGTGAGTGTGAATGGTTGTCTGTGTCTACAGTGGTGCTTGAAAGTTTGTGAACCCTTTAGAATTTTCTGTATTTCTGCATAAATATGACCTAAAACAACATCAGTCACACAAGTCCTAAAAGTAGATAAAGAGAACCCAGTTAAACAAGTGAGGCAAAAATATTATACTTGGTCATTTATTTATTGAGGAAAATGATCCAATATTACATATCTGTGAGTGGCAAAAGTATGTGACCCTTTGCTTTCAGTATCTGGTGTGACCCCCTTGTGCAGCAATAACTGCAACTAAACGTTTGCGGTAACTGTTGATCAGTCCTGCACACCGGCTTGGAGGAATTTTAGCCCGTTCCTCCGTACAGAACAGCTTCAACTCTGGGATGTTGGTGGGTTTCCTCACATGAACTGCTCGCTTCAGGTCCTTCCACAACATTTTGATTGGATTAAGGTCAGGACTTGTGTGCTTAGGGTCGTCTTGCTGCATGACCCACCTTCTCTTGAGATTCAGTTCATGGACAGATGTCCTGACATTTTCCTTTAGAATTCGCTGGTATAATTCAGAATTCATTGTTCCATCAATGATGGCAAGCCGTCCTGGCCCAGATGCAGCAAAACAGACCCAACCCATGATACTACCACCACCATGTTTCACAGATGGGATAAGGTTCTTATGCTGGAATGCAGTGTTTTCCTTTCTCCAAACATAACACTTCTCATTTAAACCAAAAAGTTCTATTTTGGTCTCATCCATCCACAAAACATTTTTCCAATAGCCTTCTGGCTTGTCCACATGATCTTTAGCAAACTGCAGACGAGCAGCAATGTTCTTTTTGGAGAGCAGTGGCTTTCTCCTTGCAACCCTGCCATGCACACCATTGTTGTTCAGTGTTCTCCTGATGGTGGACTCATGAACATTAGCCAATATGAGAGAGGCCTTCAGTTGCTTAGAAGTTACCCTGGGGTCCTTTGTGAGCTCGCCGACTATTACACGCCTTGCTCTTGGAGTGATCTTTGTTGGTCGACCACTTCTGGGGAGGGTAACAATGGTCTTGAATTTCCTCCATTTGTGCACAATCTGTCTGACTGTGGATTGGTGGAGTCCAAACTCTTTAGAGATGGTTTTGTAACCTTTTCCAGCCTGATGAGCACCAACAACGTTTTTTTCTGAGGTCCTCAGAAATCTCCTTTGTTCATGCCATGATACACTTCCACAAACATGTGTTGTGAAGATCAGACTTTGATAGATCCCTGTTCTTTAAATAAAACAGGGTGCCCACTCACACCTGATTGTCATCCCATTGATTGAAAACACCTGACTCTAATTTCACCTTCAAATTAACTGCTAATCCTAGAGGTTCACATACTTTTGCCACTCACAGATATGTAATATTGGATCATTTTCCGCAATAAATAAATGACCAAGTATAATATTTTTGTCTCATTTGTTTAACTGGGTTCTCTTTATCTATTTTTAGGACTTGTGTGAAAATCTGATGATGTTTTAGGTCATATTTATGCAGGAATATAGAAAATTCTTAAGGGTTCACAAACTTTCAAGCACCACTGTATGTGTCAGCCCTGTGATGACCTGGCGACTTGTCCAGGGTGTACCCCGCCTTTTGCCCGTAGTCAGCTGGGATAGGCTCCAGCTTGCCTGCGACCCTGTAGAACAGGATAAACCGGCTCGAGATAATGAGATGAGATGTCCATTATATTCTCATTTTAAGTATCTTTACCTTAAAATGTGTAACTGGCTGGTCGAACATTTGCTGATCCATGGAAATTCATTCTCCCATGCAACCTGGTATTTGCATTCATATTTTTGCCATGTGGTATTTGGTTTAGTGGCTATGATGAATGACTGCTTGTAAAAAAAAAAAAAATGTCGGACAGCCTGTTCGTTGATTGGTTAAAAATCAGTTGACGTCATCAGTGTTTCTCAGACGATTCTGATTGGACATAATCGGGAGTATTTTTAACTTGGCGGTAGGGATTTCCCAAAACCGGGAGATTATCCAGTTTTTAACAAATACGATCGGGAGATGGAGGCTAAAATCGGGAGCCTCCCGCCGAAATCAGGAGAGTTGGCAAGTATGACGGTTAGAAAATAAAAATTATATTATTACAAAATATATGAAACCATCAAAAACAATTTTAAAAATCGTAATGTAAATATATCACACACAGTGGCATGCAAAAGTTTGGGCACCCTTACTGAAAATGTCTGTTACTGTGAATAGTTAAGTGAGCAGAAGATGAACTGATCACCAAAAGGCATAAGGGTAAAGATGACGCATTTATTTTCAGCGTTTTCTGCAAGATTTGTGTATTGTTTTTGCTTTGTACAATTGGAGAGTGAAAAAAGAAAAGGAACACCATGCAAAAGTTTGGGCACCCCAATACATTTGAGTTCTCAGGTAGCTTTTACCAAGGTTCCAGACCTTAATTAGCTTATTGAGCTGTGGCTTGTTCAAATTCTTCATTAGGAAAGGTCAGATGATGCAGATTTCAAAGCTGTATAAATTCTCTGACTCCTCAAACTTGTCCCTAAAATCAACAGCCATGGGCTCCTCTAAGCAACTCCCTCGCATTCTGAATAATAAAATAATTGATGCTCACAAAGCAGGAGAAGGCTACAAGAATGTAGCAAAGTGTTTTCAGGTAGCTGTTTCCTCAGATCGTAATGTTATTAAGAAATGGCAGTTAACAGAGACAGTGGCGATCAAGGCGAGGTCTGGAAGATGAAGAAAACTTTTTGAAAGAACTACTCGTTGGATTGCTAGAAAGGCAAATAAACCCCCCTGTTTGACTGCAAAAGACCTTCAGAATGATTTAGCAGACCCTGGAGTGGTGGTGCACTGTTCTACTATGCAGCGACACCTGAACAAATATGACCTTCATGGAAGAGTCATCAGAAGAAAACCGTTCCTGCGTCCTAGCCACAAAATTCAGCGTCTGAAGTTTGTAAATAAACATGTAAATAAGCCTGATGCATTTTGGAAACAAGTCCTGTGGACTGATGAAATCAAGCTAGAACTTTTTGGCCACAATGTGCAAAGGTATGTTTGGAGAAAAAAGGGTGCCAAATTCCAGGAAAAGAACACCTCTCCAACTCTGAAGCATGGGTGTGGATCGATCATGCTTTGGGGTTGTGTTGCAGCCAGTGGCACAGGGCACATTTCATTGGTCGAGGGAAGCATGGATTCGAATAAATACCAGCAAACTCTGGAAGCAAACATCACACCATCTGTAAAAAAGTTGAAGTTAAAAAGAGGATGGGTCCTACAATAAGACGATGATCCAAAACACACCTCAAAATCTCCAATGGAATACCTCAAGAGGCACAAGCTGAAGGTTTTGCCCTGGCCCTCACAGTCCCCTGACCTAAACATCATTGAAAATCTGTGGCTAGATCTCAAAAGAGCAGTGCATGCAAGACAGCCCAAGAAACTTGTACAACCCCGATTCCAAAAAAGTTGGGACAAAGTACAAATTGTAAATAAAAACGGAATGCAATGATGTGGAAGTTTCAAAATTCCATATTTTATTCAGAATAGAACATAGATGACATATCAAATGTTTAAACTGAGAAAATGTATCATTTGAAGAGAAGAATTAGGTGATTTTAAATTTCATGACAACAACACATCTCAAAAAAGTTGGGACAAGGCCATGTTTCCCACTGTGAGACATCCCCTTTTCTCTTTACAACAGTCTGTAAACGTCTGGGGACTGAGGAGACAAGTTGCTCAAGTTTAGGGATAGGAATGTTAACCCATTCTTGTCTAATGTAGGATTCTAGTTGCTCAACTGTCTTAGGTCTTTTTTGTCGTATCTTCCGTTTTATGATGCGCCAAATGTTTTCTATGGGTGAAAGATCTGGACTGCAGGCTGGCCAGTTCAGTACCCGGACCCTTCTTCTACGCAGCCATGATGCTGTAATTGATGCAGTATGTGGTTTGGCATTGTCATGTTGGAAAATGCAAGGTCTTCCCTGAAAGAGACGTCATCTGGATGGGAGCATATGTTGCTCTAGAACCTGGATATACCTTTCAGCATTGATGGTGTCTTTCCAGATGTGTAAGCTGCCCATGCCACACGCACTAATGCAACCCCATACCATCAGAGATGCAGGCTTCTGAACTGAGCACTGATAACAACTTGGGTCGTCCTTCTCCTCTTTAGTCCGAATGACACGGCGTCCCTGATTTCCATAAAGAACTTCAAATTTTGATTCGTCTGACCACAGAACAGTTTCCCATTTTGCCACAGTCCATTTTAAATGAGCTTTGGCCCAGAGAAGACGTCTGCGCTTCTGGATCATGTTTAGATACAGCTTCTTCTTTGAACGATAGAGTTTTAGCTGGCAACGGCGGATGGCACGGTGAATTGTGTTCACAGATAATGTTCTCTGGAAATATTCCTGAGCCCATTTTGTGATTTCCAATACAGAAGCATGCCTGTATGTGATGCAGTACCGTCTAAGGGCCCGAAGATCACGGGCACCCAGTATGGTTTTCCGGCCTTGACCCTTACGCACAGAGATTCTTCCAGATTCTCTGAATCTTTTGATGATATTATGCACTGTAGATGATGATATGTTCAAACTCTTTGCAATTTTACACTGTCGAACTCCTTTCTGATATTGCTCCACTATTTGTCGGTGCAGAATTAGGGGGATTGGTGATCCTCTTCCCATCTTTACTTCTGAGAGCCGCTGCCACTCCAAGATGCTCTTTTTATACCCAGTCATGTTAATGACCTATTGCCAATTGACCTAATGAGTTGCAATTTGGTCCTCCAGCTATTCCTTTTTTGTACCTTTAACTTTTCCAGCCTCTTATTGCCCCTGTCCCAACTTTTTTGAGATGTGTTGCTGTCATGAAATTTCAAATGAGCCAATCTTTGGCATGAAATTTCAAAATGTCTCACTTTTGACATTTGATATGTTGTCTATGTTCTATTGTGAATACAATATCAGTTTTTGAGATTTGTAAATTATTGCATTCCATTTTTATTTACAATTTGTACTTTGTCCCAACTTTTTTGGAATCGGGGTTGTAGAACTGGAAGCCTTTTGCATGGACAAATGTGTGAAAATCCCCCAGGTAAGAACTGAAAGATTATTAGCTGGCTACAAAAAGTGTTTACAAGCTGTGATACTTGCCAAAGGGGGTGTTACTAGGTACTAACCATGCAGGGTGCCCAAACTTTTGCTTCGGGCCCGTTTCCTTTTTTGTCATTTTGAAAATATAAAAGATGAAAATAAATTGTTTTTGCTTAAAATATAAAGGGAACGAGTCATCTTTAACTCTATGCCTTTTGGAGATCATTTCATCTTCAACTTGCTTAACTGTTCACAGTAACAGCAATTTTGACCAGGGGTGCCCAAACTTTTGCGTGTGTGTGTATAAAAAAGGTTAGAGGTAAGGAACATTACTCAGTGATGTCGTTTATCATTAACTCCAATCGTGATATAAAAGTTCCAAGTTTGACATCTGCCCACTAGAGGTCTGCGCGGGTCGGATTTTTCAGTCCCGCTCCCGCCCGCGCCCGCATTGTGCAGTCCCGCTCCCGCAAAGAATTATGATTTTCAGTCCCGCTCCCGCCCGCGCCTGCCATATTTTGTCCCGCTCCCGCCCACAAATCCCGCATGATGCAGACGTTCGCGTTATTTCTCAGGAAAGTTCTTGTCTTGACACAGCGTGATGGTGCCCCGCCCCCTACTTTGAGTGGATTTGAGCATAAATATCTACAGGTCACGTTCACGTTTGTTGTTATTTACCTTGTTTCTGAATTCGGAATGTTGAAATGGCAACATGTAGACCTAATAATAATTATTTAAGTAGGCTAATCATTTAAGTATGCGCTCTCCCGTGGTGTCTCCTATGAATAATTAGTGTGAAAGGAGAGATGGATCGCACTCTTGAACTTATTCTTTTAGTTACATTTCTTTTCAGTTGTTTTTAGCAGCAGAAGGAGACAAACGTTTCAGCTGTTGCCTTCGTCAGTGTCTCATAATCTCATCTCATCTCATTATCTCTAGCCGCTTTATCCTTCTACAGGGTCGCAGGCAAGCTGGAGCCTATCCCAGCTGACTACGGGCGAAAGGCGGGGTACACCCTGGACAAGTCGCCAGGTCATCACAGGGCTGACACATAGACACAACCATTCATACTCACATTCACACCTACGGTCAATTTAGAGTCACCAGTTAACCTAACCTGCATGTCTTTGGACTGTGGGGGAAACCGGAGCACCCGGAGGAAACCCACGCGGACACGGGGAGAACATGCAAACTCCACACAGAAAGGCCCTCGCCGGCCCCGGGGCTCGAACCCAGGACCTTCTTGCTGTGAGGCGACAGCGCTAACCACTACACCACCGTGCCGCCCTGTGTCTCATAATAATAATAATAATAATAATAAACAATAAAAAAGACAGGCGAGCACGTAATTCCAAGTGGAAATTTGGTATATTTATTGTTCAGCCATACAAAACATTAGGCTAACCCAGTTTACATTTGTAAAGCATTTCTAACTAGAATATCCTAGTATGTCAGAACCTTTTGGCACTTATCACAGCAAGCAAAGGGCAGCTGATTTCCCTCCACGTCGTACACGAGTGAGAATGGATTTCCAAATGTCCGATTTCAGGACTCTTGACTTTTTAACAGTAAATGTACCTCTTTTTAAAGCAGCACTTACTTTTGAAGCACCGTGAGCTTCAGTAGAGGAGCTCTGCTCTTCTGCCATGATCGGAGATCTCAAACACGGAAGAGGAAAGGAATCGGAAACGTACGAGAGATATTTATCCTCTCCTGGATCAGAATCAGAATTCTGATGACCAGCTCATCTAAGGTGTCATTGAGGCATCATGTTAGTGTGGGTCACTGGAGGCTGGGTGTGAACGGCGAGTCATTAGAGTGATCAAAGGATTGCCCGTTAGGGTGATCAATGGCAATCTGACTCTCTCTGCAAATTTAGGCATCTTAAAATGTTTTTATTAATGCCAAATAAAATATCCAGCACAAATTATATATGATAGACATAAATTAATAATTTATAAATTTTATTTTAAACACGTTTTTAGTTAGCGGGACTGCAGCTTATCACCGCTCCCGCCCGCGCCCGCATTGTGCACTCCCGCTCCAGCCCGCGCCTGCAATGATCTTTCAAAATTTGTCCCGTGCCGCACTGCTTTGCGGCGGGTCCTGCGGGACTCCCGCGGGAGTGCAGGGCTCTACTGCCCACTTCAACTGCGTTGCTGGCACATGATGTCCTTGACCCTCATTGCCCTTAGCCAATTGGTATAATTATGTCATTACCTGGACCCCTCTGAGCCGAGCTTTTTCAGTACACTCGAACACACGCATTGTTTGAATTATAACCAAAAACAAAAATTTGAATGATTTCCTCAAAATATTTATTGTCATGTTGATGAATAAAACTTTTTAATGCATTTCCCATGAAACGAGACGAGCTACTTTAGACTGCTTCCCTGCTTTCTTAGCGCCTGTGTGCCTGTTGCTTAGGTTTCAGCACTAACTTTTGTCGTCCGATTGGATGATTACCATTAAAGTTTTACTCGTCCTTGCACAGACTTTAGTCGTCTGGGACAATCGGACATGAGGTTTTCGAGCGTTGACTATGTATGTATAATGACAGTTTTATTTATTCATTCATTTACTGTTTTTCTCTGCCTGTTTATTAGGGTTACCCAAGGCTGCTGTGATCTCTCACCTCCAGTCTCTCAAGGGCTCAGGTGGGTTCTGGGCATTCGGTGGCACTGCAGAGGATGTGATTTACACACCGCTACCTCTCTACCACAGCGCAGCTTCTCTCGTAGGCATTGGCGGCACTATAGAACTGGGTAACACTCTCTTTAATTGACACGCCATTGATTACTTTTCATCATACATTGTCCATAACATTGTAAAATCTTTATAAGGTCGGTGGATGTTCTTATGTTAATCAAATTGTAGTTATGGAGAGTAGAAACAACAAACATAATCTCTGTTCTGGAAAATATTCTTTACTTTAATCCAAATGAATGCATATTTTTTTTATGTGTTATTCTGCTTCTCTCGAAGAACACCTCTTGAAGTGAAGGTGCGATCAGTTGGCCAGCTTCACACATTCATGATTTCTCAGCAGGCCTGTCCCTCCCAATGAGATAAATACTCAAGTTTTCTCCCCTCACATTACCGGATTACATTTACATTAGTTTCTTGCTTTGCACATGATTTTAAGGTTCAGGTAAACAGTTTGTGCAATTGCAGTGTTTTCCAGCACCAGCATTTTTCCAAACAGTTGTTGGTAACTCGCCAGCGCCCCCTATAACGATCCCACAATTTCCTTGCGCGCTCCACCCGGATGTGACGTGAAGTGGAACTGCTTTAACTGTATCGAGAGCGCCTCGATTCGCCCTCTCATGTTCTGACTACTGGAGTGGTCGGACGGACTGTAGGCACGCAAGCTACAGTGTTGAGACTAACCGCTATTGTCTGAGAACAGCCTGTTCAAATTAGTTTCGGCCGAACTTTTGAACGACCCGCTAAGTTTCAGCGATATAGTGGTTTCGATTCTAAACCTTTGCAAAGTTTAACTACAGTTAAGTAGTTTTCCACGCTAAGAGGCATTTGCGGACAGCTTCGCTCCTCTCAGCCTTTTTCTCGTCGACGCATCACCGGAGGTTTCTCCTGAAGCACCGTGGGCCAGCTAGGCCTTCATCTCCCTGCTTCGTTAGCCGCGGTTGGACGCAGCGCGCCGCTAACCTCCTCTCCTCGGACTGCGACCCTCAGCGCGGACATCGGAGAAAGAACTTCCATCGCATTGAGTAGGCACTTGGGCAAATTTTTAATTTGTAGCTTATTCAGATGGTTGTTAGGGTCATGTTTAAGCTTTGAGCTATTTAGCATACCCGCTCAGACACGGAAGGTGTTTGTTTGTTTTTATTGTTTGTTTGTTTGTTTTTATTGTTTGTTTTGGTTCTGTTTTTTTTCTTTGAACTTGTTAGACAGGGTATCTTGCATGATATCTTTCCTTAACTCCATTGCTAGCTTCCCTATCTGATTAGCAGCGCAGCGACAAGTTTGTTATTTTAAGCTCCGAGGCTAGACCGCTACAAGGCCTAGTTCTCTCCATCCAACACATATACACACTCTCTCACACTCTTTCTCTCTCTCTCTCTCTCGCGTTGAGTTCTTTGCCTAGATAGTCTGTTGGAAATTGTTGTTAAGTGCAGTGTTTGGATCCAGCTGTAGCGTGGTCAGATTCTCCTTAGCAACTTATTGCTAGCTGGTAGGCTTGTGTTCTCGACTAGGCCTGCAGGCGCCATTTTGATACCTTCCTCATTGAGTTACCTGTGATACGACACCTAGGCACTGACCGCCATTTTGTTTAAGCATTGCCAGAGTGGCTAGCATTAGCATCTGCCCACAGATACCTACACAAAGCACACATTAGCCACAGAGCTAATCCTTTGTTCTATTTAGCTAACATTCCTTTGTTTTAGCTAACATTCCTTTGTTTTAGCTAACGACAAGCTAGGTCACACACACACACACACACACACACGCATCGGCTTGCCCTAGCCTCACACACACGCACACACAAGGGATTCTTTTCTTTTCTTTTTTTTCCTTCTCTCTTTCTCTCTCTCTTTCCCTCAAATTTATAGTCCAGGTGTAATTGTTCCATTGTTTTGTCTTGTTATTACCTTTGCTGACATTGAATGTATTTTGAGTTTATTATTATTAGTGAGTAGTAGACAAATAAAAGCTAATAAAATTGAATTGCATTTTACTTGTTCCTGTTGTTTATTCACAAGGTCAACTATTTAGAACTCCTTTTTCCTTCAGAATTTAGCTTTTGTATACAACTGGGTTTCCCATCTAATACAGAGCTACCATTAATCTTGAGTGTAACCATTCACGGTGAGTATTAAGATTAATAATTTAAGATTTTATGAGACTGATCTTTATTTATAAATTGATTAATTTAATTATCAATTATTACATAATTTATAATTTAATTAATCCCAATTCAACCTACATTAAAGTGGTGCCCCGTGTGAGGCCTAGTTTAATGACCTTGTGAATTTCTCAACAATAACTTGTAAACTGCTGTATACCCAAAATCAACTGCCAAGGTATAACACAGATGACTTTAATGGTGAATCATTAACAGTGTGTTAATCACAGAACTGAAATTCAGCTGCCAACCACAGTTAGCTGATAAACTGGTTTAATTGATTAGTACATTAGAGTAATATCTAATCCAAGTACTTAATTAATATTATTAATAATAATAATCATTATTGTTAACTAATTATTAATTGAGCTAATTAATACAAGTGAAACATTAGTGAAAACAAAGTAGCTAAGAAACCACATCAATTATTTAGCAACTTGGATTGAATTAAATTCTAACCTAATCAACCCCTAGTATTAATTTCCTTTAAGTTAATTAATACATTTCGAACAAAATGTCGCGTTCCCCATCAAGGGAGTCAGAAGGGCCCCTCCTCTCTCTCTTCGACGTTGTAGGCGATTTAGGCCAAGTCCCGGAGGATAGGAGAAATTACTTCTGTGATCTGGACCAAAAGGCTCGCTTTGATGAAATACACATAGCCGTTAGGGAACTTAAGGAGCGTACTATGACTCTCCCAGGAGGGCTACCCAAATTGTTCATGATCTACGATAAGGAAATGGAACATGTGTGTATGACCCTCGAACAAGAGAAAAGAACACTAAAACGACAACTGGCCGAAGCTCAAAGGAGAGCAGAAAGCGCGGAGAGTAGCCTCGTGGGCCTGAGAGCCACACAAGATGAACTAAAGCGCGAAATAGAATACCTCAGAGAAGAAGTGACGCAAGCACGTCGCTCAGATGAGGGATCGGCCAAACCCTCCCAAGAACAGAGTTCCGCTCTGGAGGAGGAAGAACCTGAGCTTAGAACGGTAGATCAGACACCGCACTCAAGCTCAACTCGCGTGAAAGTCGCACGATCGCCACCTCGTGGCGCTGGGAGTTTTTACTTTACTCCCCACTACACCCCCTCGCGCTTCAATATCGCTGCAGCCTCTAGCCCGCAGAAAACGCCGCGCTACGTACCCTCAGACTCCTCTGACGGAGAGGCCGCCTACAAGCCGAAACGCAGACATAGGCGATATGAGAGCAGCTCAAATAGCGAAGACAGCGAGGACCCCTACGGGTCAAAATCAAAACGCCTCGTCGCAGAACGCAAAACTAGGATCCGCCAAATCGACGTCCTTGCGAAAGACATAGAGCGTTTTGAGCCGGAAAATCATAGACACCGAAGCGTTAATGATTATTTCCGGGAAATCGAGCGTAGCCTCCTGGACCTGCCAGAGGCTACGTCGCATGAAAAGGCCAGACTAGTCTGGAAAACTTTAGGTAGCGGCGTACGAGCATTCGTTGAGACCTTACCGCAGTCAGTCCTCGACAACTACAAGAAGATACGCAAGTACTTGAAAGAGGAATACTCGTTGTACGAGGACGAGACTGCTGCGACGATGGGTGCCATTCTGATCAGACAGAAACGAAGCGAACACCCTCGCGAGTACTACCGTCGGCTCCGTGCAGCGTACTTTCAGGGCAGAAGCGAGCCCGGGCTAGAGGAAGATCGCAACTTCAAGTCCCTCTTCCTCCATAACCTTCACCCGTGCATCCGTAACCAAGTAACACTCGCGTGTCGCCAGCGCCCCCATACTATGAGAGAAATGCGTCGCACCGCACAACTAACGTGGGAGACGTTCGTCCGACCCACAGACCGCCACGAGGACGATCCCAGAGTCCTCAGCCTATATGAGCAGGAAGATCAGTCCTTAGGCCTAGAAGGGGGTGAAGCCCCAAACCGCGGGCCCC